>NW_024609846.1:179907388-180655456 GCF_016920785.2 Ixodes scapularis | reverse complement strand
AAACAAAGTTAGACGGAGATTTAAAGGAATAAACAGACATGAAATGTTAAATAATCTGAACAATTGTAATAATTATCTGTCTTGAGCTTCGTGTACGCGGAAAAAGACGAAGGGCCGACAAAATGCCAACTGCGTTGGGTGGGGTTCCATGAGGTTTTTCCTCTCACGCACTATGCACTCTAAGAAATGTCTACGCGTCTACTCACCCTCAAAACACTCAAACAGACAACCTCTGCTATATACAAAATCAGCTCAGCCAATGATGAGGCGGAACATCCGTTTAGACCTAAAAGTAAAGTCTGCGCTGTGGCATTACGCAATGCAAAGCGTCAAACGAGATGCGCACAACGATCTTCTTTGGGATTAAACTTTCCGCAGTAAAACTTTACGACACTCTACCGAAACTAGACGACTGCATTAGTAAGGAGCATTCATCAAACCCAATAAGAGGAGCAACTTCAACCTCATTAGAAACACGCGATACTTTTAGTTGAAATACCGACGGTTTGCAAATATTTTGGTAAATGTACTCTACGCGATCACACACACACACAGAAAAAGATTAAGTCTAAAAGTATTGAAAATGTTTTCTAGAATTAACAATCTACAAAGTGGACGCGACAAAACAAGTTCGAGGGAAACAAAATTGGATAATCTCGTGGAGGCACATGGTACGATTCAAGATTGCAACCAGGTATGTTTATCTTAGCGAATGACGTGTCGTTAAATGGAAGTCAGTAATTTAATGAACGGAATTTTTATGCACGTTAACCGAGATGGTATGAAAAAATAATTACGTCGTGACATAGTATTTCGTACAAAAGCAGCGAGAAACGTTGTGCCTCATATTTGTTCGTGATAATTTGCCAGCCTTACGAATGTGTTTGAGCGAAATACTGGGAACGGATATTAGCCTATTACCTGCCAGCACGCCAATATCCCTTTTGTCTATGCGTGATACTCGAAGAAGTAGTTTTCGCCTGTTCAAGACCCCTGTCATTGTAGTACAGACAAAAAAAAAAGGGCCATTCGTCCAAATGCCGTCTAACAAAACGGCCGTTTCTAAAATGTTATAGTTTTATTGCAAGATATGTAGGTCATTTACTTTTGAGAATAAAACCAAAATCAAAATCGGCAAAAAACAACAAAAAAAAATGTTCGCGGGGTTTCAGATGGCTTATTGTGGAAGAGAAGCAGGATGCAAAACAGCTTGGGATTCCGCCGTCTTGAATAACTGCGCCGATGTTGGCTACTATCTGCCAACAGGCAGACAGATTATCACGAAGACAATACAAATGAGGTCACTTCTGTGTCGAGTCTCCTTTGAGCTCGTTACAGTTAAAAAACAACAACAAAAAAAAATTCAAATAACTATAAAATTTGGCTCCCGAAGAGCCAGCACGGCCTTCCCACATTAGATTATTCTTTAAAATCTGTAAACATCAATCATTTTACAAAGGCTGACGGAGCAGAATACTAATGCATTCTAAGCTGGAGATTATGCAGCTTTTTTCTCGGTCTTCGTTTATCACGTGTATCATGTAACATAAATAGCAGCATGCTCGACTCTTATATGCAGGCATTGGGCGGTATCATTTTTATTTATATTTTTTCTCAGCATACATGTGTATGGCTCTGTTGGAAGTATTCTCTAGAAACGCGATAGACAATTGCCATGTAAATTATAATCCTTGAAATGCAAAAAAAGGACATTCGTGGAAGATAAGCAGGACAGAGGTTAATTTGATTTCAGACAGTTTGAAGTCCCACTAGGAATTATCTGGGAGGGAGCGAGCGGTGAGCAAGTCTTCTGCATGTTTATCTAGATTCCGGGTTGGCTCCTCTGGCACAACCAGTGCGCGGATATACGAAGCCGCTCATCAGAGTACTTGCACGCATGTTACTCTTATTTGTCAGCATTATGTATGTATTACGGTGATCATTTCTGTTTGTATCATGTGTCATGTTCTTTTTTTATGTGTGCGAAGCACTCTTGTTACTACTCCTAATATCATTATTATATATTATTAATTTTATGGTTGCGTATGTGAGCGTGTGTTTTTTGTTGAAGCATGCCAGCACAATGGCCGATAGGTTGTTTCTGGACACTGTAAGAAACACTGATTTATTGATTAATATTATTGTTAAACTCTTTTTTTCAATTTATGGCTTTCTATCTATGGTTATGGTTGAGCTCTTGGTCTGCTTATCTAATCACGTTTGTTTTTACTTTTTCAGCGGGTCCTATAGAAAGAAAAGAATTAGATTGAAAACCACGGGAGTCCTGTCGTAGCCCTCTAAAAAGGGTCTATAGAAAGACGCCGGCAGTTCAAAGCAACAATGCACCAAAACTGAAGCGTGACAACAGAAAAAAAAAAAAAAAGCGCTTGGCTGTCAGTGTGAAAATAAAATGAGCCTGCTCACATGTCGGTGATCTTGTTGGCTCTGTCTTGGTCGAGTAGCTGCGGGATGGCGGCGATGCGATCACTCTCTAGCTGGCACGACAGACTTTGGTCTAGGTGGCAAGAGCAGCCCAGACTCTGGCAAAACTGCTCCGGCGGTAGCAACTTCCGCGTCGCGTTGGGCTCACCCACGATGGACACGTGAGTAGCGTTGTACATGGACACCCCCTGGAAACGCGGCACTGAAGTCGCCCAACACCACGACATTCCGAAGCACAAGAGGATCGCCTGGGCGAGCACCAGGCGCCACGATGAACTCCCACCAAGCACCATGGTTCCGGAAGGACGGGCAGCGCACTGCGAAGTTGCCGGACACTCGGCCGCAATAACTACGGGCTACTTCTCAAGCAGCGCTAACCGTCGGGAGAATCCCTGGTGCCGGTCATCCTCCGAGTCGAAGACTGCTTTGAAGAGGAAAGATTCCAAGCCGGTGGGTAGGTTCAGGTAGAGCTTGAGGACGACCCGGTGCAGACTAAGCAACCGTTCGAGAGCTAGTGTCAGGAGGAACGCGAGGAGCGACAAGCTGGAAAGAACACATAATCCCACGAGGTACGCGCGGTGCCACCGGTTTTCACATTGGGAGAGGGCCACGAGAGCCAGGACAGAGTGCACGTTCCAGCAGCTCTATTCTCCTCCTCACATGCTGACTTGTGGATGGTGACGCATCGTTGCCACGAAGAAATGAAGAGCAGGGGGAGCTTTGTCTTTTTACTTTTTTTGTTTTACTTCATCACAGCGGAACGAGCTCTTCGACGCCGAAGCGCGTCTCGCAGCTGAGCGCGTCGGCAACTGGTCGTTCGACTCGCAGCGCTGCCAACTTTTCCAGAGCCAACGGAAGAGGGAAAGGGAGACGGATGGGCGTAGAGAGAACGGAGCGCGGCGGCTAATACGCGGGTGCTCCGAAGAAACAAGCAGTAGGCAGCGCCTCTAGCGGGTGTTCGCGGAAAGCGGGCCGCGCCGTGCCAGGCAATATCTCGTATTACGGACGTCCCGCGACAGAGCGGTTTCTGTGGCAACGGCTCCTCTTGTGGCTGGGAGTCAGGTGGCGATGGCCTGGAGAAGCAGCGGACGGCTCGCAGGATTCTTTCTTTTTTGCCCCAGAGTGGCCTCCTTCTTCCCATACCTCTTCGTGCACCGTTGTAACAATGAGCGAAGTGTCTGCGCAGTGGCTGCAATCTCTGAAAGCAATACAAAAGAAAAAGTAAAAAAAGGAGCAGATTTTGAAGACTTTAGTTTTCTGGAAAGAGGGAGGCTGGTAATTAACGCTTGGGTAGTCTCTTGTTGCCCTGGAGATATCTTTTTTCATTTATGATTGGCATAACGAGGTGTGTTAACTCGGCGCCGCCGAGTTCCAACTACATCGCAAGGAGAAATATAACCTGAATAAAAATTAAAGTGGAAAGCTGAAGCGTCCTGCAACTAATTTTTCTACTGATCTCTCTGCCGCTCTGCGTTTAAACCTTCGCAATCCTGGGAAAAGCACGCGTAAGATTTTTTTTTTCGTCATTATTACTGATTAAAAAAGAAAAGTTGAGAGTTTTCAACATTTTGAACACCCATGACTTAACAGACTTAGGAGACTTGGGAGCTATGTTTCAACAATCCGACCTGCATGCATTAAAGAGCTAAATTTTTATTTTTATTTAATTAACAAAAAAATAAACCAAAAGTTATAAAACAATTTCAAACGAAAATTACCTTTTTTAATTTTATCCGAAGCAGGGGTGTGTGCAGTAAAAATAGTGTAGGAAACCAATCTCAAAAGGTGAAGTGGGGTTTCCACATCTAAACAAATAAATAAATCACGTGGCCTTCATACAGTTCACAGCCTCCTCAAATGAAACCCTTCAGGGTCACATAAAATGTGAAGGTTTCATAACTTAAAACATAACTTTATTTAATAGACCGATCTCAATAAGCGTTCGGCACATGCGTTACAACGCCATAACTTTAGTTCATAGGAGGCAGACGGGCATTGCACGAGAGAGGGCCCGTTCTGTCTCGTTCTCTCCGCGTGCAGAGCTCCAGCGGGGTTGTCGCGGCTGCAAAAATACTAAAGTTCCCTCGATTCACTGCGGCTGCGGTGGCAGTACTCAAACTGGCTGGAGAGATTCGTCCATTACAAGATAAAATCGTGTTCTGGACCTAGCTCGGGTAAAACAATGCGGTCAGCAGCACCCAAAAATACTTATTAGCGCCGGCTACTACAAATGAAAATTTTTAGAGCGCAGTTCTTAGGCTCCCATTTCCGGGTTGAGCGGCGTCTGTGTCGGCGGAACCGCGCGTCTTGCATAATGGGACGTTTCCTCGCTAAAGCTGGCGGGCAAATGTTTCTGCTAAATTTAGCGGGGAACTTTTCCCACTAAATTTAGCGGTTTAAGTTTATCCGCTAAATTTAGCGGGGAAATTAACGTCACGTGACCTCAACAGCAATCCAGTTTCTCCCCTAAATTTAGCGGGCAAAAATGACGTCACGATTTTGTGTCATGTCACCCATGGACAAATTCAGCGGCAGGAGGAGAGGAGGAGGAGGGGCATACCCTCCCCTCCTCCTCCTCAAGAGCTGCGCTCTAGTTTCGCATTACAGAGATACTTTTTTTTATTTTCCATAAAATGTTTCAGAATATGATAACTCGCAGATCTTTGACATATCCTATCCCTCAGCGAAAACTAAGACTTTTGAAATACTATACCACATTCTAATTTGAGTGTATTTCAAGTACAGTTCATAATTGTAAGTACACAAGAAATATACCGAAAATATGCACTTCTTTTTTTTACTTAGTACTAAAATATATTTCGGGAAATAATTTGAACATACCTTTATTTAAACTACATTTGGTACACTGCATGCGTTCTGAAATATGTAAGTACTAAATTAGTAGGCACAAAATACCCTTCACATAGATTTCTTAAAATATTAATTTATTTCATGCAAAATACACTCCAACCCTAATGAAAATGCAGCGATAAAAAAAATGGGCTGAATACTCTTAAAATACATGGAAATCGTATATACTGATGTGTTATACTTGAAGTATCTTTTGACTGCAATACTTCGGTAGTTTGACTTAAACTTCCACAGTATTAAAAAGCTCGCCTATCAGAATTTCACTTCAAGCAGTTGTGGTCTACACTGAAGTGCCTAAATACAACATTTGATTAGTTTGTCAATTGAGTTGTGCAGCATCGTACTGATAAATAAGCCCAGTTTACGTTGTTGTTTTCTTTTTTTTTTTATCAAGAACACACCTGATGAGTTTCTTGCACGCCAATCACAAACGCAGTTCGGGAACTACAACCACAACACTTGCTGATGCTGCAAAGCTTTATCAAGGGCTGTGAGCAGATATGTTTGGCGTGGATAAATTAGCACAATGTTAGTTCACTGATTCTGTATACTGACCATTGTACGTGATGTGAGTAGTGTCTTTAATACAGTGACGTTGATGACCATAATAAATAGTCATCTAATAAAAGAAAGCAAAATAACTATCTTAAAGTCAAGAAATTGCCTTGACTCGCTTTGTTCTGAGTAGTGCGATGCAGAGAAGCAATCACATTTTTTCTAGGAGCCGTTTTTGTGGATAGTGTTTTAGCGACTCAATGCTGTTTAGTAAGAGATGTCGTCCACGAACTTCAAAACACTGTTTTCCCTTTGACAGACTCTCGAGGAGGAGATCGAATACTTGGAGCCTTATAACGTGCAGAGGTGGTCACCGGCCAAACGATTACCTTCACTATGTAGGCTATATAAGGCTCTGGAGCAGTTAACGGGAATGTGATTCAGGTGTTCAGTGCGTCATGGTGTTCGTGTTTGTGCTCGTTTCTAATGTGTAGTTGTGGATGGTATGTACCTTCAAATACCACAGAAATACCATTTACTAACAAAATCCAAGATAAAAAACAAATAAAATAAATTTGTGTAGGCGTTTTAATACACAAATGGCATCTTGAGGGGAAGGAATTATATTGTTCGTATATCTCAAATCTTTTCTGATTAATATTTGATATATTTTGAATACCTTACGCGCGAATTTCAAGATTAATATGCATATACAACATATTTCGACTATGTTTCAAGTACAGCCTCTTCTTGCTAAGGTTCCCGAAAGCGCTACTTTGATATAATTTCGACTTTTCGGCGTCGCTTAGTTTATTTTTGCGGTGGAAACAACGTGGTGGGTGTTTCTTCAGGTACGACCCATGCATTTTGTTCGAAATACTATTTTAGTATTACTTTCGGTATATATCGTCGCATTGGAATAAATTTCCCCAGCTTAGAAGAGAAGCCCGTAATCTTCGCACTGCTTTTGAAATTCCAAAGGAGGTGGCACATCTCTCCCATACCAATCCTGTCTAGTAGATAACATCGAAAGCATGTAGAAGCACAGATTGAGGTTTAATCTTACTAAAAATCCTGGGGATGTCGTACAAATAAAGAGTGGCATGGAAATGGATTATTGCTAAATAACCGAGAAAGATAGTATTAACGTGTAACAAATCAACCGCTATTACACATTTCGTTATCCCGAAATTTTCCAGTACGCTGGAAATCAAAGGTAACATATATGTAAACTGAAATGTGAAATAGTTATCGGAAAGAATATCATTTTTCACAAGTCCTTTCGAGATGAAATTAACCACACGATCAATTGAGATAGTGTATTTTTGACTACATTAAAAAGGTATACACGAAGTTCTTTCACAATTGTTGCAGTGTCTTAATCTTGTGAATCGTCCTCTTTGTTGTCGTTGTGTTAATTTTGTTGCATTTATTATACATTTGTAGATTAGTATTCATGAGTAGTGTGTGATGTGAGCTTTCTTTTTTTTGCCATCGAGGACTGTATTTGTAAAAAGCAACTTAGGGAAATAACCAACCTTCCACTTCGTGAACGAATAATCGCAATATTAATAATAACAATCGTGTTTATTATAAACATAGGCCTCTATTTCCAGGTAGGCCCCCTCAACGAGACGCTTTTAGGCAACAAGGCTTAATCGGTAGTGCGTGTCATGCAAGTAGCCAGACAAGACCTCCCCCTCCCCCATCTTTTTATGGGAGCTTGGGCGTCTATCGTTTCCAGGCCAATCCCAAGGGCTTCCCGACTACGGAGCGAGTTGCCCGTCGAAACCCGACAATATCCCAGACTCGCCGGACACTTGAACTGGCAGCACAGTTTCCTCGCCTAGTTCTTCTCCTCGACAATGAGGCCACTACGGCACGTGGACCTGGCGGCCTCGGGCCGTGTGCTCCACCACGTACGCTTCCCGAACAGCCTATTATCTTTGTATGTTCGAGTAGCCCCTCCTCTTCCCCCTCCCCCCCCTCCCCCCCCCCCGGCAGTACATCATTCAGAGCTTCGTTCACACCCTAAGTTGAGAGTGCGGTGGAAGGTACATGTTTGTCGGACTAGGCGTTTGCCCATCTTTCGCCCTTTTGATCATGCTCCCCGCCCATGCCCGCGTGCAGAGAGCGACAAGGTGATAAGAGGCGGGGAGTTGATTGGCCCAGCGAGAGCGTGGCTTCCACCCAACTACCAGCTTACGGGTGAATGGAGTATACCTGGATGGTCTCGCCCAAGTTTGTTATGAGAAAAATGATTCCTTCCTCGATGATGTGTATGCACGCGCGCGTGTGATTCTGTTTTGTAGGAGCATTGTTTACTTGAATGTCCTTGCTTTATGTGACACAACGTTTGCGGTCGACGCCGCTTACTATACACATGAAAGATGAGGATAGAAATTGCCCCGCAACTCGAATCCGACTAACAATAGTAATTCAATATTTAGGGGGGAAGTCATAATTTCAAATTATTTGAATCATATCATTATATATATCATTTCAAGATATAATTTCAAGATTATTTGAAAACCCCTTTAAAACTTAACGAATTTAACATGGAGTCCCGAAGCCGCTATTATTATTTCCTGGGATATTTGAAATTTAAAATGATATAGATTTCTGCCCTCAACCAATAAGGATATTTTGAATACATTTGTTGAACTGAAAGAACGTGACAATAATTACAAAGCGTCCGGACGTGAAAATTGGTTTAAATTGAAAAAAATAAAAACGCGGAACGGCTACGAGATTTGCAATGTAGATTTCCCAGGAACTACAGGGGCGGAGGTTTGCTCAACAATTTAGTTTATTACAGAAACTTTTTTATGTGTAAGAGTCGTTTTGCCGTCTAGTTTGTTACTCGATCAATACTAAAAGTACGAAAAAATATCGGAAAGTTTCTCCTGACTGGTTCATTTTGGATCGTTTTCTAGACTTCATCAATAATAAAAGGAGGACTGCTTTATTATTAAAAACAAGAAAATAAGAATGCGAACATATACACCGAGCCTAGCACAAAAAAAAAAAAAAAAATAAAGACTGCATTACTCAAACATATACGTCATTAATTTTTTTATTTTTTATTTTTTTTGCATCGCACAGGCTGGGGACACTGCATATGATTTCGTTTCCTTAATTCCAATAACAAAAAAAAGAAAAAGGAGGAAAGAAATGTACGCATGATTTTTGTGGGAGCTTTTGCCGCAATTCACCTTAGCCAGTGGAGAAGCCCACACCACAAGCTAGTGTCGGATCAGAGCTCAACGTCACGCTTAATCCTATTGTTGTCGCTTTTACCAAAGATTGTGCTTTTAAAGGCTAGGACCCTCACGTGTGGAACGTGCGGCGGAACGCGGCCACCGTTACAAAACCTACTTCTTCAGAGGAACATCTGTACGAAAGAATGGTAGATTTAGGCGAAAGGAAGAAATCCTAAGCGCACCCCAACGCAAAGCGAACCACGACCCCATGATCGTGATGCTCGACATTCTACCACTGCGCCAATGCCGAGGGTACTAAATTGTATCTACGCCAAGTGTGCGAAGCATCTACGCGTAACTTACGTAGCCTCGTTTTGTAAAAACTATAGGGAAGTTGCAATCCATGCGGATAGACAGTAAGGGGAATGAGGAGACGAGAGCGCGAAGGGGAAGGCGGGGGGGGGGGGGGGGGGGGGGAGGGGGGGTTGGAATGATTAATGGGGAGACACAAAGGTAGCGCCTTGGTCTATATGTTTGATCGCGAACGCTAACCATCCGGACGCTGGCAATCGGCGTTAGGGAGCATCCCCACTGGCGGTTCAGCTGCGTTTGCGAAGCGGTTTCGGATGCAGTTCGCGGGCAAGCGTCCCCGTTCAGATACTCAGTGGCGCGGTTGGAGGTTTCTCGAGAATCCCGCGTGATCCTTCGGGATTTACTGCGTTTGCCAACCTTATGTACAATACAAATTCCTGTATAGTCTTCGATCCAAAGTCAAAATTCGGCTCTTTTGGCCAGAATGTTTTTCTTCGTGCTGTTTGAACGAATATCGAGATAAGGCAGCAGAATCGACATGGTTTTGTGAAATCGCGCCAGCGATTCCCACGAGCTGGCACACAAGCAAGGCATAGCTAGGCTCGGCCCAGAGCCTTTTATACTGGGAGAGTTCGGCGGATGGGAGGGGCTTACGGCCCGCTAGGTTTAGCGGATTCAGCGGGTTCCGCTCCCGCCATGATGTGCCTCCCGGCAAGTGGGTCCCCATTGACGTGCGATGTATACGCGTGTAGGTTTTGCCGTTCGCGCTTTTGTTGCCGCGAGGAGAAAGTCATAAAACAACCATTTTGTGATTCGGTGCTTTATTCATGTAAAAAGTAGCAAACAAACCGCCCATTTACGAACGGCACTCATTTATAAACGGGGAATCGCTAAAAAACGCCCGACGTCCGATACAGCTCAGCGGCCTTGTGCGCATTTTTTAGTGGGTAACTTCGATTGTCTAGATCGCTCCCGACTGTTTACCACATCACAAGGTTTGTGCACCATTGTGCGGAATACGGCGGACCGATCGTGATTTTCCGTCATGCTTCCTCACCTGCCGGTATTTTGGGTTCTTTTTTCTGACATTGTTTGGTTTGCTGTGAAGAAGCAGCGTCGGCATCGCGTTCTGCCTGAGCTTTTCGGGATCGACAACCGCTTTCGAATTCCCTGTCTGCGAAGTGCACCTAAAGAAAAAGGCAGAACAAGTAAATATTTACTACGCGTATTAAAAAAAAAAAAATAATAAAGGTATCGCTAGCGAAACAAAAGCACTAGCGAGACGGCGAAGCGGAGCTACGAGGCCGCTTCTAAAAACTTGAGCGTAGAGAAAGCTACGAGAGCGAGATGAATGCTTTGAACGTGCCGACGGAGCGCATGCGCTCGTACAGTGCACGCGTCATTCAGCGCGACGTGCACGCACTTGCAGCGATCGGCTCCGCACATTATACACAGTTCAAATTTGGCAAGCTAGGCCGCTCGCAAGTATCAGGTCTTGAGCGGCAGGAAACGGCTTCGTGATCAACGGACACTGTCACCTGACGCTGCCGCGTCAAGTCGCTGCTCAGTATCAGTAAAACTAAAACGCGTTCAACTCACAAAATAAGTTAGTTATAATATTACCTCGCACCATCGAGAACTCGAAGTCGGCTTCCACTTAGCCCTCCTTGTTTTGGCCTCCCGGAGCTTGTGCCTTGCACGGTTTCTTTTCCTTGCGAGAAGCGGTACATTCTGAACCCTTTTTCGCGCTGTTCGAGCACTCAACGGTACTACAGCACCCCATTACGTTTTCTTCTAACGTCTCGCGGAGCGCAGAACGATCATTTTCACCGTGGTCTCTCGCTCCACCCTATAGTCTGACGGCTGCCGGCTCGAGACGACAAGGCACATCATGGCGGACGACGAGATTCGGAATGCGATGCGCACAGTTGCCAGACTGTTCGATCAGTGCTGCCAGACTGGCGGCTGGATCAATAGACCGCCGAACTCTCCCAGTATAAAAGGCTCTGGCTCAGCCTACTGCGCTATATACTCCTTATTGAATTTAAAAAGAAATGCTCACGATTTTTTTACAGCGGAGCTGTTAAAGGCTAACTTCCCCAGGATCGTGTCCGGTACCAAAGCAATGTCGACACAAATCTACATGAACCTCTGGGCAGCTATTGCCATCTATAAGCGACGGCGGCAACCAGGCAACCAGTTTGGTTACCGCCATCGCTCATAGGTGGAGGCAACCTTCCCAACTATCATAGAAGAATGGATAGTTTAGCGAATTGGTGTTGATTTGTCTTAGGACACAGCGCACAAAACTGACGAGGACGAAGAAGGAACACACATGACGACAAGGAGGTTAGAAGTACTAGGAGGGGGCACGTTGCAATATTGGTGAAGCCTAGTCATAAAAAGTTTAAACGATTTTGTGCCCAGCGTGACCACAGATCTGTCTGGCGATTGGTGCGCGTGACATGTCACGTGCGAGATGGATGGTTGATTGTAGGAGGATTGTTGCAGGCTTGCGCGCGCTCCGTCCGGTAGGTTTTATCAGATCGAAGGCTAGGTTGTGGTGTATTCTAGTACACCATAGCTAGACGAAGGCTAGCTACGGTCACGTGGTGTGGGGAGAGTGAGGAGAAAAATGCGAAAGAGGCGAGGTGTCAAGGGAGCATGGCTTGCGGAGGCTACGCGGCTGACGTCATGCCCTCTCCTACCCTTCTATTCTCCATGCATGACGAGCGCAGCGCACGTCACGTGTGTTTCTTCTTCGTCCTCGTCTGTTTTTCGCGCTGTTTCCTACGCTCTTATCAGTTTCGGTTTGGACTCACAATGCGTCGGCCGCGTGCCCTTTCTTCGGGAAAAAAAGACCGGGTGCGGAAGGAGCGGCGACGTACGCAGCAGCGCGAATAGGTCCGCAACCGCCGCGTGCGTCGAGCGCTTCAGATTCCCCTGCGAGGGAAGTGCAGATCGCTCGCCTGAAAAGCCACCGCCGAGAACAGAAGCTTCAGCTCCGCTACTCTTCCTTCTTCACCAGACTGGAAAGGCTGAAAGTTTTTTTTTTTTTTTTCTTTTTTGGGTAAGTTGATATTTTGCGTACGAATAGCCGATTTTGTTTCTTGGGATAAGAGGGTCAGTTGTCCAATTTCTGGGTAGTGAGCGGCATTGGTGATGGTGCGGGGAATATGTTCGCTGCTATCCGACCGGGATTTGGCTGGTGGCGGACTGGCCTCGCGTCACGCGTTGGTTGAATGTGCTGTTCCTTTGACATCAAGCTCAAATAAAGGCCGTATAAAATACCTATGCGTCATGTGGTACGTACGCCTTATTTCTTGAGTAATTGTCGTTTGTTCCTTTTGGGTAGAAATATCACGGTCCGAGCTTGAGTGGCTATCCTGGGTGCCACGCCAGCACCGCGGAAGTGTGTTGGTTTCGCAATTAAGCTCACGACGTCTACATCAGCCTTCGTGTTAGTACGTGGTCGATAGCTTTCAGCAGTAGGGTACCCACGCGACTGCCCAAGAGGGTACAAAAGCTGTAACTTTGGGCGATCCGAGGCGTGTTTCGATGTTCTGCGGGCAAAGACGAACAAGGCAGCTCAGCGGGGGGCTTTGTTTGGCACCTCGAATAACAAACAAGCGAGCTTAACCGAACCAAACGACCTGAGCGGACCCAGGATTACAAGTCAATCATTTTCTCAGTTGATTCAAGTGAAGTACGTGAACACCACGTTCCTCCGCTGATTTGTTTACTGCAACGCTGGAACTATACAGCGCCTCGGATTCTTTACTAGCAATAAGTTTAGCTTTCACTGATGCCTTAAGGCAAGAGTGAGACTCAAAGCCAGAATAAGGACGTTCTATCAATCAACCTTACTAGCGGTGAGTACCATCTTGCCTTGAAAGTCACCGACGTGACGTCAGCGTCGCGTTGCGATTGGTTGCAGCTTCGCGGTGTGCGAAAGCGGTTGGGAGATATCCGTTCCGAGGCGGTCTGCAAAACCGCGCCCCAAACGCGCAATCCCAGTCACCTTACGTTTGAAAACGCGAGGATCCGCTTGTCGGTTGCGGATCCGCTTTCAGTGTGAACGGGCCATTACGGCGTTCGGCGCTCGTGTTCGAACAGGTAGTCGAGACGGATGTAGCTTTTCTTCTTTGACTCGACTTTTCTTTTTCGTCTCGACTGCGTGACTTTCAACGTACCTGAGTAACTACTAGAGCTGGGATTTCCGGAACATGTCCCGATCTTCAAAAGTGTCCCGATGACAGTGTCAGCTACCAGTACACTGCAATTAAACAATTTTCATTTGGTTTTCATCAACTATATTGTCCCGAATTATCCCGATTTTACGTTGAGTGTCCCGAACTATTCCATAATGTCCCGATTTTTCATTAACTCGGCAAATATTGAACTGAAACGCCTGTATACAACGTGCCTTTCACCACTGACAATATTTTTTTGTATCGGCAAGGAGCCAGCGTGGCATTATTTCGCCATCGGCTCCAAAGGCGTTCAAGCCGTATGCGCCGCCTTACATGAGCCGGCTGCCTTCCCTGCCTTCTAAAGCGCTGTATATACTACGCCACCGACCGATAGTGCCTTGCACGCTCCTGATGGTTGCTGCCGACGAGTCGCCTTAAATCAACATCTGCACCATAAGAAAGAGCCGCGCGTGCTGCAATAGGTCTGCGATGGCTTCCGGCAACGGGCCGCCGTTTCCGCGTGTGCTCATGTTGACTCACCGTTGTTGGACTGCTCTGCAAAACATAAACTTCCTAAGTCGCATAAGAAAAACCCCGACATAAAGCGGGTACGTTCACCCTCAGGTTTTTGCCGCTTGTCTCTTTGGAACTGGAGAGGTCGTTCTCCGACTTTAAGAATCTTTTTGGCCGAAAAAAGGCAAAGCCTAGGTAAACAAACACTTGAAATGTTTCTGACCGTTTCCTTCAACGCACGAGACTAGAACGCGTGTTTCGGAATAATAAAGAAATAATTGAGATTTTCACGCTAGTTTCTACTCTGAGCATACTCACAGAAGTGTACATTGTCCCGAAAAGTGCCCTGGTGTATTGACATTTTCTGTTCCGATTTTGACCCGATTTCATCACTAATTGTGTACACGAAATCCCAACTCTACCAATTATAACAAGTACAGCAGATCCGTCGTGTTTACTTCAAGTGTTCACATTTTCAGTAAGGCGCAAAGGATATATGTATGCATATTTAATAAAGCACGCAAACATTCAGAATGGCTGAAAATGTTCTCTTGCCCATTGCTGCACCCCCCCAAAAAATAAGAACAACAACAACAACCTTTTATCAATAATTAATGCGTCATTTATCAAGAGAATAACGTGATTACAAAACAGCGAACATGGCAATTAAAAGTGCAAATCCGCTAAAGTTTGTTCGCGGTTTCTCAGCGTAACGGTTGGAAACACAAAATACTAATTAGTTCTTCTTTTGGATAACGCCAGGGATCTCAAGCAGGCGACTCTAATTTGAATACATCGTCAAAAACCCGGGAAAATTGATTTAAGGCGGCACCAAACTAAACAAAAATAAAGGTTTGAAAGCCGTCAGGGCTGCCTTCAAGATTCAAGTGAACATCTAAATATTGTAAATGTAAGCCTCTTTGTTTGCTGTCTTTATTGTATTTTTGTGCACAACATGGAAATCAACGATCAATTCTGCGAGGTGGGGCGCTGGATGCAAATTGTGCGGAGCAAGATGTTAAAGGGGCAATGCAACAAATTTAACTTGGAAAGAATTTCCAGCCTTAAATTTTTGCATTGTTTATCTTTTTAAAATAAGCGGAGAAACCGCCTCATTCTTCAGATATATCGCGATTCCGTTACGTAATTGCAAAGAAACTAACGCGAATATTTCGGGGTTTGCAGCCACGTGGCGCGGCCATTGGAACTAAGGCGTGACGCGCAATGGGTATAATATAATAAGTTTGCAAGATGTGCCAGTATGTGCTCAATCTAATGCTATATTTAATACATATTGTTTAAACATGAGTAAATGCGTCCAAAACCCCATATCATCGACAAAATTGTACTATATATTTAGTATTAGTGGCGCCATCTGCACGAGGTGAAAAAACAACTATTCCTCCCTTGAGCCTTACCTCGTTGTGCTTCTACATCAGTAGAACTTCCTTGTGGAAATCAAGTTCTTTGCTCTCCTCGCCCCCTCTCCCCCTCTCCACATCGCTCAGACCAACCTTCGAGGTCGCCATGAAAGAGAAAAGAGAACCCGACCGGACTTTCCCTAACCCCATTGCGCGTCACTGCGCACGTGACCCGGAATACGGTGTACGAGTTGATGGTGGCTTTGAGGCGCCGGAAACGTCAACTGTTTGACTTTTTTTCCCCCTAAAGAACTAACGCGCGTAGGTAAAATTTGTTTTTAGTTCGCTAATCCAAACGCGATGTATGTATAAAATCGGATGCATGTATAAAATAGAAAACTTAATACCCAATTGGCTTACCAAAAACTTATATTACTTCCTGTTTTACTCGAAGCTCTGTTATGGAATTATGGTGTGGGGAACAACCACGTCTACACACTATGGTAAACTAATCACACATAAAAAAAGTTCTGCGAATTTTGGAGTACTATGGCTATGTTCGCGAATTTCATAGCAGTCTTTATTTTACTAAGAATAACATGATCAAAGCAAATGAAATCTACATTTTGAAACTTATGCAGACAATACAAAAAAAAAAAAAAAGCTTTACCGAGTGGATGAATCTGCTTTACAACTTTATCAATTGAGAAATAGTAAATGTAGAATACCTAAGGTTCGTACAAACTATGGAAAACAGAAAATTGATTATCAGATTCCTTCATTACTAAACACTATAGAAGATTACACTGATTTTGCAGTCATTTTATAAATAAGAGAAAGAGATTAAACCAATACTTATAGACAAAGACATCAGTTACACGTTACAGAAACGTGTTATGGTTACGGTTTTTATGGTTATGCTGAGTCCTTCGCAGGACGTGTGAATACCAAAATTGCTGAGTACTTTTTGTTTATTGTTCTGTATAAAATGTAATTTTCGGTTAGTGTGTTGCATGAAAAGCATTTTGCTTACACAGGCATGCATATTGAAGCAGAATTTAATGCTACAAAGTTGTATACCGTGCCACCTTTCGCACTTCTGTAAACTGCGGGGGGGGGGGGGGGGAGGTAGAGGCCCAAGTCAGGCACAAATGCCTTATGCAACTAGCTCCCTACCGGGCTTGGCCCGTGAAAATCGCAATAAACTTCAAGCTCCAGAGAGGGAACAGCTACCACTATTGTTTGACCGATGTCCAAGCATTGTTGCACGGCCCCTTTAATAAATATAAAATAAAAATCAAGCTAATTTATTTTAACGAGTGTTTGTTACCGTCAAAGAAAACCAATCACTGGAACCGCGCCGGCATAGTATATTTTCTGCTCAAGTACCTCACAAGCGGCGGAACTTATTTCGACTGTTTATACCGTCTCCCCGTGGTTGCTTTATCAAGTGTTTCTCGGTGACAGTGCACAATGTTTTGTTTCAAAATTTATATCCTCTAATAATCACCCCAAGAAAATAATTAACGAAAAAAGAAATTAGACAAATTACAAGGAAAATGTAATAAGGCATTCAGTTATGTTAATAGCGCCAGTGGCGTACACAGGGGGGGGGGGGGGGGCGAAGGGGCCGCGCCCCCCCCCCTCCCCGAAATTTCCGAGGGGGGGGGGGGAGTCGGCGAGGTTACTGACTCTCGGGTTTATCAATATCAAACTAAGTTGTAAAAAAAAGGAAATAAAAAAGGAAGGAAATGCAGTTTGCCATTTATGACATAGTAAAAATAATAAAAAATCTGTAGTTTTAACGTCTTTTATCTAATATGACTGGAAAATAATCAATTAACGAATATCTTTATTTACTTCTACTTTTATTGCTTCGCGAGTGCCCCATGTCCCTCTCGCGGAGCTGCCAGGGCTGGTTTGTCGTCGCCACGGAGCGGCCCCCGTGTCCCCTGTCTTAATTGTTCCTCGAGGACCCCGCTCTGGGTGCGTACCATGGGCTGTGCCTTGCTCGAGCGCAGCGGGGCCCCTCGATGTTTTGTAGACTTTTTTTTTTATTTTGAGAAGAAGCGTCGGTACTGCTCTTGCACCCCGACGAGGGGGTTTTCCTTGAAGCGGTGTCCACCTGACGGTCGACAGTTAGGGCGAAGGTTTTTAGGAGTTTTGGGGGGTCTATGCATGTGTCCTTTCTTAAATGGATTTTGTATTGCATGTGTTTGTTTTTTACCGCGTGGCTCCCATTGGGGGTCTAAAAAGAGCGATATCTGATTGGCTCCTCGGATGGCGGGAAAAGTCTTAGAAAAGTGAATATAGGCGCCTAAAGGAGTGGGATTTGCAATTCAAGGTTCGAGTACGAAAGTTGTCATCGGCAGTTAGAGAACTGCGCGTGATAGGGGCGCGAGTGTGCGACCTGCTGCCGCAGGAAGAGAGCCACGTGCAATATGTGAGTGTGCAAACCATTTTACATTGTCCCTTTGTTGCGTTGTGTGTCTTCCTTGACTTTCCTTTTTGAGTGGACTTCGGAAACTTTAGAAATCGACACCAACGAACAAATCACGTGATTATAATGCAATTAAATGCAAAGGTGCAGGCGAGCTGGACAAGAATGACAAAAATAATCCCTGGAGAAAGGGAACTCTTGTTCCCCTTCTCCAGGGATTATTTTCGTCAAATCACGTGAGATTTTTGTTTGTTAGATTGATAGAAAGACGATAAGCAGCTTTCCAGTGCTAACCGTCTATCCATCAAGATGTTACACGTTTCTACTTATGCATCATTGTTTTATCAGCCCCGATGACTGGAGGCTTTGTGCATTGGAGTCGTGCTTTATAAAATTTTTGTTTTTATGATTCTTGTTTTCTGCTTACTCTGGTGCCTTCTTTTGACGTGACTTGTAAATAAAAAAAGTAAAATGCAAATGCCTTCCTGGTGGGGAATTTCCGGGGCATCATTTTTATGTATCATAATCATCAAAAACCAATATGACAACTTTATTTTAATTGCTTAATAGAAGAATGCATAGTTATTAGAAAAAAACAAACATGCTTTCATTTTCTCTTGGACTGTCTTTTGTTTTTAGGTTGTCCCCCTTAACTATCGTTGGTCCGGACCCCACGAAATGAAATCCTGCGTACGCCACTGAATAGCGCCATCTATCAGAACTAGCTATATTGTTGTGAACTAAAGAAGCAGGCCTATTTGCACCTTCCAGTTTATATGCTTTGTTCGAACGAAGGTCGCACACCATGGCGGAAACCATTTGTCTTTTAAGACTGCAGTTCATAAAATAATCAGGCCTTGGAATTTAAGTGGCACAAGGACTTGTTCATTTACGCAAACCGGATATTCACCGCAGAAACTTTGGAAATTCCGCCTGTCAAGTTATTTTGGGTTAGCCGTAAACTGCTCTCAGAAGAACCGAACGTTGGCATTCGAATGGCGCACAGGATTGTTTATTGACGCAAGCTGTATATTCAGCGCGAAACTTTCGGAATTTCGCATGTAAAGTCCGTCCGGATTAACCGTAAACCACGTAGCTAATGGCTGACTCGCAATCACACTCTAGTGAATCGCCCGTATTCCGACACCGACGTCGTATTCCAGAATCGCACTACAAAAACATTCCGAGACTAACGATAGGGAATGATTGGAAGTTTACGACTGCTTTTGTGCTTTGTTTTGATTTTTGTTTTTGTTTCCTCCCCAAATCAAAAGATAACTAAATAAAGAAATGATAAATAAAGAGAAGGCATGAACTGAAAGATAAAATACAGAAGCACTATGGTAGGTGACTTTAGCAGAGCGAACGCTGGAGATGTGGTCGCCTCCTCTCCAGCGTAGGATCTGCTAAAGTAGAAAGAGATGGAAGGAGCTTCCAATTTACTTTTAACCTGCCACTGACTATAGTTTTGTTAAAATATCAAAGAAGCAGCGTACCATTGTTTTTTTTATTTTGAATTTATTTTATGTGTAGACCAGCTTTTACGGATTTATTTAGATTGTATTGCCTCATGCTGTCAGTTGTGGCGTATAACTTTAAACTAAAACAACATCATAGACCGATTCTTTGTAATAAATGTATACGCGCAGGAATTTTTAAACAGGAAAAATATTCGACATATTCAGGGAATTCATATATCCGGGTGCATACCTTATTTCCAATATGTGGTGGAACAACAAAGATGACAACGTTTGTCTGAAGGCTCCGCGAATTTCAGGGAATGTATATATCCGGGTGCATACCTTAGTTCCAATCTGTGGTGGAACAACAATGACGACAACGTTTGTCTGAAGGCCCCGCGAATTTCAGGGAATTTATATATCCGGGTGCATACCTTAGTTCCAATCTGTGGTGGAACAACAATCATGACAACATTTGTCTGAAGGCCCCGCGAATTTCAGGGAATTTCTATATCCGGGTGCATACCTTAGCTCGAATCTGTGGTGGAACAACAACGATGCCAACATTTGTCTGAAGACCCCGTGAATTTCAGGGAATTTATATATCCGGGTGCATACCTTAGTTCCAATCTGTGGTGGAACAACAATGATGACAACGTTTGTCTGAAGGCCCCGGGAATTTCAGGGAGTTTATATAACCGGTTGCATACCTTAGTTCCAATCTGTGGTGGAACAACAATGCTGAAAACATTTGTCTGAATTCCCCGCGAATTTCAGGGAATTTGTATATCCGGGTGCATACCTTAGTTCCAATCTGTGGTGGAACAACAATCATGACAACGTTTGTCTGAAAGCCCCACGAATTTCACGGTGTTTATACATCCGGGTGCATACCTTAGTTCCAATCTGTGGTGGAACAATAATAATGACGACATTTGTCTGAAGGCCCCGCGAATTTCAGGGAATTTATATATCCGGGTGCACACCTTAGTTTCAATCTGTAGTGAAAAACAATAATGACAACGTTTTTCTGAAGGCCCCGCGAATTTCAGGGAATTTATATATATGGGTGCATACCTTAGTTCCAACCTGTGGTGGAACAACTATGATAACAACATTTGTCTGAAGGCCCCGTGAATTACAGGGAATTTATATATACGGGTGCATACCTTAGTTCCATTCTGTGGTGGAACAACAATGATGACAACGTTTGTCTGAAGGCCCCATGAATTTCAGGGAGTTTATATATCCGGGTGCATACCTTAGTTCCAATCTGTGGTGGAACAACAATGATGGCAGCATTTGTCTGAAGGCCCGGCGAATTTCAGGGAATTTATATATCCGGGTGCATACCTTAGTTCCAATCTGTGGTGGAACAACAATGATGACAACTTTTGTCTGAAGGCCACGCGAATTTCAGGGAATTTATATATCCGGGTGCATACCTTAGTTCCAACCTGTGGTGGAACAACAATGATGACAACGATTGTCTGAAGGCCCCGCGAATTTCACGGAATTTATATATCCGGGTGCATACCTTAGTTCCAATCTGTGGTGGAACAATAATGATGACAACATTTGTCTGAAGGCCCCGCGAATTTCAGGGAATTTAAATATCCGGTTGCATACCTTAGTTCCAATCTGTGGTGGAAAAAGAATGATGACAACGTTTTTCTGAACGCCCCGCGAATTTCAGGGAATTTATATATCCGGGTGCATACCTTAGTTCCAATCTGTGGTGGAACAACTATGATAACAACATCTGTCTGAAGGCCCGCGAATTTCAGGGAATTTATATATCCGGGTGCATACCTTAGTTCCAATCTGTGGTGGAACAACAATGCTGACAACATTTGTCTGAAGGCCCCGTGAATTACAGGGAATTTATATATACGGTGCATACCTTAGTTCCAATCTGTGGTGGAACAACAATGATGACAACGTTTGTCTGAAGGCCCCATGAATTTCAGGGAGTTTATATATCCGGGTGCATACCTTAGTTCCAATCTGTGGTGGAACAACGATGATGACAGCATTTGTCTGAAGGCCCGGCGAATTTCAGGGAATTTATATATCCGGGTGCATACCTTAGTTCCAATCTGTGGTGGAACAACAATGATGACAACTGATGACAACCAATCTGTGGTGGAACAACAATGAAACAAAAAAAAACGTCTTTTTAAATCAGCCAAGCGATCTTCAAATGATGACCGCTGGATACCTTACAAACAGGCTGCCGACGAATATGTCTCAGCAGTAAAAAAAGCCAAGGAAGAATTTCAACAGCAAACGTTACCTTTAATGCTAACAACCGACACTAAAAAGTTCTGGCGCGTTATAAATCCGAAAGATGATAATAAAATAATCCTCATCGACGATACTGATAATGTAATCCCAAATAAGCTGTGCGCGTCCATTCTTAATGAATGTTTTATACGCAACTTTTCAGAATCTGCGGATCCCTCTCTACCCTTCGTTCATTCGTACGATTACGCAGTAATGTTTCCCATATTGATTGAGCCAGCTGGGGTAGAACACCTATTTAGATCATTAAAGCCTTCTTCTGCCCCTGGTTGCGATCTAGTTAATCCAAAATTCTTAAAAAGCACAAGTGTTTATTCCTCTATCATACTAACAAAGATCTTTCAGCAGTCACTCGACAATGGTTTTCTACCCGCGGAATGGAAAGTCGGGAAGGTGATTCCACTCCACAAATCAGGTAACAAGACCTCTGCACTCAACTACCGACCCATATCACTCACCAGTATCCCCTGTAAAATTCTTGAACATATTCTGTTTTCCAATCTTGCTAACTTTCTCGAATCGAATTCATTTTTTACATTCGCGCAACATGGTTTTCGAAAAACTTACTCCTGTGAAACACAACTGGTGTCCTTCATGCATAAAATGAATATCATCCTCGACCACTCATCATCAGCAGATTGCATATTTTTAGATTTTTCCAAAGCATTCGATAAGGTCTGTCATAAGCTGCTGCTCTATAAACTGCGTCAACTAAACCTTGATCACAAACTTCTCACGTGGCTTGAATTCTTTCTTATTAACCGTTCACAATTTGTTTCAGCTAACGATCTAACATCCGAGCCGCGCAGTGTCCACTCTGGTGTACCGCAAGGCTCGGTGCTTGGTCCTCTTCTTTTTCTTATTTACATTAATGATCTCGCGTCAACTGTTTCCTCCCACATTCACTTGTTTGCTGATGACTGTGTACTTTTTCGTGAAATAACTTGCGATAATGACATAATCTGCCTTCAATCTGACCTTAACGCTATCTCTGTCTGGTGCGAAGCATGGCGCATGGAATTAAATATTAACAAGTGTAAACTAATGCATGTGTCCAGAAAACCTTGCCAATTGCCAAAATACTGCCTTAATAACATACCCCTTGACCCTGTATCCTCATACAAGTATCTTGGCATTCATATTTCACATGATCTGACTTGGACCGCCCATACCACATACGTGATTAATAATGCTAACCGGATGTTGGGATACCTTCGACGTAACTTTGCCCGAGCATCTTCGTCATTAAAACTACTGCTTTACACTACACTAATTCGCTCTAAATTGGAATACGCCGCGTCAGTTTGGGATCCCAGCCAAGAAAACCTAATAAACTCACTCGAAATGGTCCAAAATAATTCTGTTCGTTTTATACTTTCTAACTATAACCGAACCGCGAGCATAAGTTCAATGAAGTCTAGCCTCAGCCTGCCATCTCTCGCATCTCGCCGTAAAGCTTTTCGTCTCAGTCTCTTTCATAAATTGTTTTACCATTCACATCTGCACGACGAACTTATTTTACCTCCTCAGTACATCTCATCTCGGTTTGATCATGCTAATAAGGTTGGAATTCCATCAGCCAGAACTAACGCTTTCTTTCAGTCATTTCTGCCACGCACATCTGACGAGTGGAATCGCCTTCCTGCTTCAATAGCCACTATCGAAGACTTCCATCACTTCAAGAACGCCTTAGCTAACATTGTATGATTATATGCCATTTTTTGTTTATTTGTATTACCATT
Organism: Ixodes scapularis; assembly: GCF_016920785.2. Taxonomy (NCBI): domain Eukaryota; kingdom Metazoa; phylum Arthropoda; class Arachnida; order Ixodida; family Ixodidae; genus Ixodes; species Ixodes scapularis. Next base: position 180,632,120 of record NW_024609846.1, on the reverse strand, counting down.
TTTGCTGTACTCTGTTTGTTTAATTTCTTCTTGATTGTAACGACTCCCCTCTCTAATGCCTTTGGCACTGAGGGTATACTAAATAAATAAATAAATAAATAAACTTTTGTCTGAAGCCACGCGAATTTCAGGGAATTTATATATCCGGGTGCATACCTTAGTTCCATCCTGTGGTGGAACAACAATGATGACAACGATTGTCTGAAGGCCCCGCGAATTTCAGGGAATTTATATATCCGGGTGCATACCTTAGTTCCAATCTGTGGTGGAACAATAATGATGACGACATTTGTCTGAATGCCCCGCGAATTTCAGGGAATTCATATATCCGGGTGCATACCTTAGTTCCAATCTGTGGTGGAACAACTATGATAACAACATCTCTCTGAAGGCCCGCGAATTTCAGGGAATTTATATATCCGGGTGCATACCTTAGTTCCAGTCTGTGGTGGAACAACAATGTTGACAACACTTGTCTGAAGGCCCCGCGAATTTCAGGGAATTTAAATATCCGGTTGCATACCTTAGTTCTAATCTGTGGTGGAAAAAGAATGATGACAACGTTTTTCTGAAGGCCCCGCGAATTTCAGGGAATTTAAATATCCGGTTGCATACCTTAGTTCCAATCTGTGGTGGAACAACAATGATGACAACGTTGGTCTGAAGGCCCAACCAATTTCAGGGAGTTTATATATCCGGGTGCATACCTTAGTTCCAATCTGTGGTGGAACAACTATGATAACAATATCTCTCTGAAGGCCCCGCGAATTTCAGGGAATTTAAATGTCCGGGTGCATACCTTAGTTCCAATTTGTAGTGGAACAATAATGATGACAACATTTGTCTGAAGGCCCCGCGAATTTCAGGGAATTTAAATATCCGGTTGCATACCTTAGTTCCAATCTGTGGTGGAACAACAATGATGACAACGTTGGTCTGAAGGCCCAACCAATTTCAGGGAGTTTATATATCCGGGTGCATACCTTAGTTCCAATCTGTGGTGGAACAACTATGATAACAATATCTCTCTGAAGGCCCCGCGAATTTCAGGGAATTTAAATGTCCGGGTGCATACCTTAGTTCCAATTTGTAGTGGAACAATAATGATGACAACATTTGTCTGAAGGCCCCGCGAATTTCAGGGAATTTAAATATCCGGTTGCATACCTTAGTTCCAATCTGTGGTGGAAAAAGAATGATGACAACGTTTTTCTGAAGGCCCCGCGAATTTCAGGGAATTTAAATATCCGGTTGCATACCTTAGTTCCAATCTGTGGTGGAACAACAATGATGACAACGTTGGTCTGAAGGCCCAACCAATTTCAGGGAGTTTATATATCCGGGTGCATACCTTAGTTCCAGTCTGTGGTGGAACAACAATGATGACAACATTTGTCTGAAGGCCCGGCGAATTTCAGGGAATTTATATATCCGGGTGCATACCTTAGTTCGCATCTGTGGTGGAACAACAACGATGACAACATTTGTCTGAAGGCCCCGCGAATTTCAGGGAATTTATATATCCGGGTGTATACCTTAGTTCCAATCTGTGGTGGAACAACAATTATGACAACGATTGTCTGAAGGCCACGCGAATTTCAGGGAATTTAAATGTCCGGGTGCATACCTTAGTTCCAATCTGTGGTGGAACAATAATGATGACAACATTTGTCTGAAGGCCCCGTGAATTTCAGGGAATTTGTATATCCGGGTGCATACCTTAGCTCCAATCTGTGGTGGAACAAAAATTATGACAACATTTGTCTGAAGGCCTCGCGAATTTCAGGGAATTTAAATATCCGGTTGCATACCTTAGTTCCAATCTGTGGTGGAAAAAGAATGATGACAACGTTTTTCTAAAGGCCCCGCGAATTTCAGGGAATTTATATATCCGGGTGCATACCTTAGTCCCAATCTGTGGTGGAACAACTATGATAACAACATCTGTCTGAAGGCCCGCGAATTTCAGGGAATTTATATATCCGGGTGCATACCTTAGTTCCAATCTGTGGTGGAACAACAATGCTGACAACATTTGTCTGAAATCCCCGCGAATTACAGGGAATTTACATATACAGGTGCATATCTTAGTTCCAATCTGTGGTGGAACAACAATATTGACAACGTTTGTCTGAGGGCCCCGCAAATTTCAGGGAATTTATATATCCGGGTGCATACCTTAGTTCCAATCTGTGGTGGAACAACAATGATGACAACATTTGTCTGAAGGCCCCGCAAATTTCAGGGAATTTATATATCCGGGTGCATGCCTTAGTTTGAATCTGTGGTGGAACAACAATGATGACAACATTTGTCTGAAGGCCCCGCGAATTTCAGGGAATTTATATATCCGGGTGCATACCTTAGTTCCAATATGTGGTGGAACAACAATGGTGACAACGTTTGTCTGAAGGCCCCGCGAATTTCAGAGAATTTATATATCAGGGTGAATACCTTAGTTCCAATCTGCGGTGGAACAAAAATGATATCAACATTTGTCTGAAGGCCCTGCGAATTTCAGGAAATTTATATATCAGGGTGCATACCTTAGTTCCAATCTGTGGTGGATCAACAATGATGACAACATTTGTCTGAAGGCCCCGCAAATTTCAGGGAATTTATATATCCGGGTGCATACCTTAGTTTCAATCTGTGGTGGAACAACAATGATGACAACATTTGTCTGAAGGCCCCGCGAATTTCAGGGAATTTATATATCCGGGTGCATACCTTAGTTCCAATATGTGGTGGAACAACAATGGTGACAACGTTTGTCTGAAGGCCCCGCAAATTTCAGGGAATTTATATATCCGGGTGCATGCCTTAGTTTGAATCTGTGGTGGAACAACAATGATGACAACATTTGTCTGAAGGCCCCGCGAATTTCAGGGAATTTATATATCCGGGTGCATACCTTAGTTCCAATTTGTGGTGGATCAACAATGATGACATTAGTCTGACGTAGAGATGTAAAATTTCGTGAAATATTGGATGGCCCGAAAAAAAAAACGGTTTCTTTCAGGTTTTTTTTAAGAAAAATTGCAAATTTTTTGGAAAATTGAGATTGCTGCGTGGACGCATTTATTACATCAACTCTATATAATAAGGCAAAACAATTTGGGAAGTTTCAATGTCTGAAATACTTCAAATTAAGGTGTATGTAATATCAACAGCTTACCAAGCAGAAATACCATCATTTGGTAAGGCTAAACAGTGTTGCATATGTCCCCGAGCACTTCTTATTCCGTGTGGAAATCGCTAGGTAGGGGAACACTCGCGTTCACGTCGGTGGAAGATTTTGTCAGGTTCAGATTCGAGTGCACATACACAGGTTTTTTTTCACAGGTTCACCTGCAAGCCGGTTGCGCAGTTTTGTGTGTACATTCCCAAACTGAGACCAGTTTCGTTCACACGTTGCAGATTATGGCGGAATCAGCAAAAGCCCACATGCCAGGGGTGTCAACGGCTAGTTAGTGCAGAGTCCTTGCCACCAGGTGGATGGTTCCACGTGCTTCGCACACTCCCAAAGTGCTGCCCTGGGCCAAATTCCCGTAGACGCCATATATTCTGCGAGATTAGAAAGCAGCCTCCCGATGTCAAGGGAAGGGTGCTCAGCCTGCTTGGAGATCCAGTCAAGTGTGTCTGCAATCTGTGCGTCATCAAGGTTCCTCCCCCTATATCTTGCATCCAGCAAGTTAGCAGCGACACGAATGGGTCGCAAGCAAAGCTCTCCGCGCCTGCTCATTATCTCTTTTGCGCGAGCCTTCTCCTGGTCTGTTAAAGTGCTGGTTGCCAGCTTCGTGATTACTTCGGTTTTCTTGGAATGGAGAATTTCCGGAACGTCCGACAGCAAAGCCTTGTCCGACTCCAATTCTCTAATGGCGGAGGAAATGAGTGTCACCAGTTCCAAACAACTGTGCAAGGGTTTTTGGAATCCATCGTCGTCCAAGACGGCTTGCCGCACTGATTTGTTTACTTTCAGATCTTCCAAGATGACGGTCTCTTGCAGAGCTTTTTTGTACCTGAGCAAACTTTGAAGTAAGAGTGTAACGCCGCCCCATCTTGTCTTGCTGGGCAGCTTGAGGGTCGTGGAACTACATCTGCCATCTCTGGACTCTTGCTTTTGTTGGAACGTGGCAGCAACTACGTGAGTCTGCTTCACATACTTGATCACTTCTCTGGATGTCTGATGGATCTTCTCCAAGGTTTTTAGCCTCATGAGATCATTCAGGAGCAGATTCAACCCGTGAGCAGCACATTCCATCGTTGCGATGTGCGGAAATTTGCATGTAACCATTTGACATGCCGCTTGCGCGTTTCTAGCGTTGTCCGTGACTAGTGCCGTTACCTTTTCACTTTCGAGGGAATCAATGACATCACATATTTCGCCGCTGATATAAGATGCAGTGTGCTGGTTTGTGCCTGTTTTAATTGACGTGTAGAACACTGGCTGCGGCGTAGCTACGACAAAGTTTATTACCGATTCCCCTCGAATGTTGGTCCACTCATCAGTCAGCATTGTGAGGCGCATAGCGTCTTTCAATATCTCCTCCACATGAATTTTCACACGCTCATACTCTGCGTCAAGTAGAGGCCCGCTCAGTAGGTATCGGCTAGGCGGTGTGTACGATGGTCAAAGCATCTTGAAGGCCGCTTGCCAATGCTCGTTTTCGGCTAAGGAGAATGGCGTGTTGGCTGAGTCCATCGCCCTAACCAAAGCTGCGTCAATTTCGTTTTGAAGCGCAGAGGTTATTTTGTCAACGAACGATGAAATACTCGCGCATTTGTTTGACGACGTAGATTTCGCTGCGCGTCGGCGAGCCTCTGACTTACTTGATGTGGGCACTGATGAGCTCCCAGAGGAATTTGTTTTTCATGATCTTTTGCACGCGCCTGCTTGATTTCTTAAGGACACTTCTTGCACGACAGCAGATGCCTTGTAAGGCGTGTGGCATTCGGAAATCCGTGCGACACTTGGCAGTACTTACATACTTCTTGTTTTTTTCCCGCGGTCGACGTTTGTAAGACTTTAATATGCTCCCAAACGCTAGAATGTAGATAAACCATGTTGTGAAATTCTTCACGTTACGCCTTCTAATGAGATGCACGTTGGTTGCGATAGTTTAGATTAACGCCATATGACAATGGCGATGGAAATTGCTGGCCGCGATTTAATTGAAATACTTATTGTATTCGCAAAACAAAATCGAAACCCGAAATGCACGAATTGTGATATTGTGAAAACATAATTGTGAATGGAAATTTGATATTTTTTTTATGTTCTCATCTTTCTGATGTACCAAAAGAAAACATTTTTTCCCCCATTTTTTTACGGTTTCGTGTGATGGTTTATAGTAATAAAAAGAGCTCATAATTGGTTGCAGTAGACAATTTCCACGACGTAAGATGTTTGAAAATGTTAAAGTGCGCGTGAAGCACATCGTCAAAATCGCCGAAAATTTATCACTTTGACGAAACGAAATATATAAATGCCATTTCAAAGAATTACAGAGCTTGCACATTTGAAAATGACAACTTCAATTATTGTCTGCTATTTATTTGAGTCACATTATTGTTTCCTAAATAAAATCAAAAGTAGGACTGCTAAAATTAGTGTTACTGTGAAGCAAAAATGTGACTGGAAATTTTGAAGTTTTTTTTTTCGACTTTTGGTTCCTGGAAAAAAACACAAAAAACCGGTTTAGTTCCAAATTTTTCCGTTTTTTTTCAACACCTATACATCTCTAACCTGAAGGCTTCGCGAATTTCAGGGAATTTATATATGGGGGTGCATACCTTAGTTCCAATTTGTGGTGGAACAACAATGATAACAACGTTCGTCTGAAGGCCCGGCAAATTTCAGGGAATTTATATATCCGGGTGCATACCTTAGTTCCAATCTGTGGTGGAACAACAATGACGACAACATTTGTCTGAAGGCCCCGCGAAGTTTAGGGAAGTTATATATCCGGGTGCATACCTCAGTTTCAATCTGTGGTGGAACAACAATAATGACAACATTTGTCTGAAGGCACGGCGAATTTCAGGGAATTTATATATCCGGGTGCATACCTTACTTCCAATCTGTGATGGAACAACAATGATGACAACATTTGTCTGAAGGTCCCGCGAATTTCAGGGAATTTATATATCCGGCTGCATACCAGGGCTGGGCGGTACCGCGATACAATCTCAGAGATACTTTTGAGTATCTGTATGTTTGTATCGAAATAAATTTCAAAAATGTATTTGTATCTCAGTAGTGGAATACACTTGCTATGTATCGGTTGTAACGCGATATTCGGCCAGGCAAAGGTGTCTTTTTGCATTCGGGGGGGGGGGGGGGGGGCGTTTTGAAGACGTCACCAAAAGATTGATGAGATGAAAAGGGCCCAAACAAAAAACCCTATTTTTCGGAGAATGTCAATTTCGCCTTTGCTGTCCGCTTTATTTTACAGCAGACAGCGGCTTAAGGTCCTGACGGCAATCGACAGATTTCTTTTATAGAGAGGATGCTGTGAGACGTCTAGGGTTCACTCCTTTTATGAAACGATCGTCCTTCTTTGTTCTTTATGTGGTTCACTGCGGAACATAATGGTTTCTTATACGTATCAGGGAAAGCAACTATGGAGGAAGAGGAGTTCGAGACGAAGAGAAAGAGGAGATATTACCTCATCATTTTCAAAATGGAAAATGATGAGGCGATACTCGCCAGCTGTTCGCACCCCTTTTTCAAACTGCGATGGACATCCGGCGAAGTGGCAAACACTTTCGACTTCGAAAACTTGCTCGTACGCGCCGCCAAGACTCACGGACCAGACCCAAAAGGACCCAAGTGATGAGGCGTCTTCATAAAAGTTTAATCACAGGTTCTACCCTATTGAAAATAACCCATCAGCCTTGATATGTTAGGGGACCCTCTTAGCTCTTCAAACCCTTTAGACCCGTCAACCCTTTAGACCTGTCAACCCTTTGGACCCGTCAACCCGTTAGACCCATAAACCCTTTAGACCCACAAACCCTTTAGACTAAACCCTTTAGATCCATCAACCCTTTAGACCTATCAACCCTTTAGACCCTTCAACCCCTAAGAAATTGAATTCTCTATACTCCGTTTCATAATTAGTGTAAAACACTGTCAAGGCTACTAACACGCGCATGTGACTTCATCAAGTGCAAAGGCGTGCACAAAGCTCATCATATAGTGACATGCTCGTGCCAGTAGCCTTGACAGCAATGCGTACCAAGTATGAAATGGAGTATATATGTGTTCACAAACCTCTCGAGCCAGGATTACAGCTTTAAAAAAGCTGCATGGCAGGCCCAGATGAATTCAAACAATTGACCAAGAGAGGATTTTAACGTTGGATGAAAGCAAAATTTTATTTGAGTGTCATACACAGAACAAACATTTGTACTTAAATTGTAGGTCACACAACCTAAAACAACATATTCTAACGAATTGTTACAGCAAGTCAAGATAAACACAGAGATTTAGTGGCAGATGGTGCACGACGATGACCTAGCTAATTATAGTGTAGGTAAGAACTCGGAATTGCTACACTTTAAATGTCTGTTTGGGTTCAGTGCTACATGTTCAGAAACACTATTTTCAGCATGTTCACTGCTATGCTGCAATGAAAAGGCATCATTCAGCACTGTCTTACTAAAATAATGAATATCACACTTTACGATGGCACCATCTCTTTAAAAACCATAAAAGCCTAGTTTCTTGTTCTGAAATCTCACTAAAAACAAGTTAACATGCAAAGTACTAAACACTAAACTATCTTCAATCAATATTCACGACCTGCACATTGGTTACCAAGCTCTATTAAAATATTCATGACTGCTGTATCACATAAATTAATTACCATTAAAGTGACATTGAAGTGATTATCACAGAAGTTTGGGCTATTTGGTATACAGACATAATTAAAAACAAAACAGTGCAAAGACAAGGGCAAAGTGAAAAGTCACCGACAGGACACAACACTGACTCTCATCTAAAGATTTATGTTATCATTCAATATAAATAGCACACATGCCATACCAAATAAATGAAGGAAAAAAATAAATACATATCACGTGTTCAATGCAAGATTGTCACTGATTTGCCCTCCTCGCTTTAAGTATTGCCGCTCTTTATCAGAGAGCACGACTAATTACAAACGTACAGTTGCAATAAAGAGGTTGATCTCACAATCAGTCCCGTTGACGGTAGGTTTGAAGTTGACCTCAGCCTTCAGGTTCTTGGTCGATATTCGAAGGTCGTCACTTCCGCACCTGGTCAGTTCACTGTCGAAGTCCGTCACTTCGGGAATCGGTCAGCTCACCGTCAAAGTTCGTCGCCTCGGGAATTGGTTAGCTCACCGTCGAAGTCCGTCGCTTCGGGAATTGGTCAGCTCACCGTCGAAGTTCGTCGCCTCGGGAATTGGTCAGCTCACCGCCGAAGTTCGTCGCTTCGGGAATTGGTCAGCTCACCGTCGAAGTCCGTCGCCTCGGGATTTGGTCAGCTCACCCTCGATGTCAGTGGCTTCGGGAATTGGTCAGCTCACCGTCGAAGTCCGTCGCTACGGGAATTGGTCAGCTCAACGTCGAAACTGTGGTTCAGCCCGCCGGTTCCTGCTCGGAGCGTCGCCAAGCACAGCCGGTCGCTTGTTCGGATCGCAGCCAAATAGTCCTTGCCGCGAGCTCTTCCAGCCCAAGCCTCTCCGCTCTTCTTCCACCTCCACTTCTTCAACAGCTTACAGCATGACAACCAGCGTGCGCTTATATTGCTACGGTTATTGAGTTTCCTTGAAGATTTTCAGTGAATGTATCGGTGCATTTTATGTACCTTGATTTTGTTAAACTCGTTAAATACAACTGACTGACTGAAATACACACACATTGAATCAGACTTGTGCCTATTACTTCAACTATGTAGTGAATCACAAATTTACATTAAAAGTAAATTGTTACAATTCCTGGTTGTTAACGATATTCGATTACTTACATTGTTACTTGACTGGATTAGTTTTTGTTACTTTAAGATAGGCACGCAAAGTCATAATTTTTTCTTAGTATTTTAGGCACTAAAGATGTTGAATTAGAAATTGCATACAGATACAACTGGCAGGCTACAGTTTGTCTTACTTTAACAAACTTCTGTGAGTTGCTTGTAATTGTTTGACGGGTGTGTTTGAAGGCCCCACAGGCATTTAAAGAAACTTCTTAGAACTTTCTAAAGCGCATTTCAAACCCTTTAGGAAAGATTCTGTCGTGGACCAGAACGCATCAAGGAATCTTAAAGGGTCCTGTAAACATTTTTAGAAATCTTTGTAGTCCCCCTTAGACCTTTCAAAAGGTTTTGACGGGCCCTTTGGAGTTTCTTAAAGGAACCGTCAAACCCATCAAAACGTTTTGATGGGTCCTTCAGACTCCCTTAAGGGGTACGTCAAACCTGTTAAAGATTCCTGAAGGCCCCCTCAAACCCTTTAAAAAGTTTTGAAGGGCCCTTTAGACTTATTTTCAGTAGGGTACGACTTTGAAGATGGCCACTCATCGGTTTCGGTATGGTCTCCACAGGCTCACGTGAGAGGCGAGGTCTTCCGCTATCTTAATGATCCGAGAAAAGATCTATCCGTGCTCCAGGAATTCCCAGCCATGAAGGCGGTATTTATTCGTTTTAATACGAACTTATGCTCCTCTGCAGCGGGGGAAAAACGTTTCTTGTTCGCGAGTCTTGCAATAAAACCGAACCGTCGCTGTCTTGATGACGAACTGTTTAAGAAGCTTCTCCTACTCAAGTGCAATTAATTTAATTTTTCCCTGTTTGCGAGAACCTTTCATGAATAAACAGAGATGTTTTTTTTCGCTTGAAAATTTAGGTTTGTTCGTTCCTTGCGCCACATTTCGGACTTGCGTTATATAGGTCATTGCGTAGCTTATAGTGTATTCTTAAATATTTTTATGGAACATGACGTCATTCGAGGAATAAAAGTATTTCAATATCTGTATTTCAGTATCTGTATTTTATTATCTGTATTCTCGGATACATTTTTTTTTGTTTTTGCAGAGTATCTCCGAAATATCCCCGTACAGCACAAAGAAATGTATCTCTGTATTTCTATTCCAGAATACTTTTTAATATATCTCACTATTTCTATCTCGGAATACTTTACTGAGTATCTCTTCCCAGGTCTGTTGCATACCTTAGTTCCAATCTGTGGTGAAACAACAATGATGACAATATTTGTCTGAAGGCCCTGCGAATGTTTGGCTTTGTACGTTGTACATTTACATTTTTATTTCAGTAGCTAATGGCAACTGATTTCTGTCATGCTCTTCTTTCCTTGAGCAGGCTTCTGTTTTCTGGAACTCCATTCGGCGTTTTTTTTTCTCTTTTGGAACTTGAAATAATTAAAACGAACTGAGATTTAAATTTGCCTCGTTCAAATCACTTTTTTTTTCTTTTAATGCTGAAAATTGAAATAGTTTAGGGGTGACAAACTTGCGGCCAGCGAGCCGCATGCGGTTCTTCGTGGGTAAAAGTGGGGCTCTCGAGATTTGGGAAGAACTTTAAATACTACTTCACGAAAGAAGTCAAGCTTATCAATTATTATATAAGCTATGAGCAACTGGCGGATGGACAAATGAACACAGTATACAATTAATGACCAAATATGTGCCCACCTTTTAGCCAACGAGCGTGTAAACATAAAAACCAAAATCCCACTGTAATTATGATATATCGCGTGTTGCGTATCACAGCGGCAGCAGCTCGGAGCTTCCTTAATTCGCGTAATACGCTATCATTGTGACTCTCTTGTCGTATCTGCCTCCCGAGTGCGATTCGGAGGAGTTTCGCGCTATTTTCGCTTCCGCTCTCAATTTCGCTCCCATGCCCCATCCGTACCCGGTCCACGACGCGCCCCCTCGGAGCGCCATAACTGAATTTCGCACCCGAATTTCGAACCCGAATATATATATATATATATATATATACTGGGTGTTCATTTTTAATTCGAACAGATTTACTTAAAAAAAGCCGTGAAAGTTACACTTATACTGCTTGTGGAGGTGAGTTATACGGCCATGGGGCCACATTATAGGGGGCTAATCGTAACGATCAGTTGGCTACTTAACTAAAATTCGATAATTAACTTTTTAATTAATGAAAATAGACATATGGTTCCAATTAGAAACTTGCTCAGCGTCATCGAAAAGCACTAAATCCGTCATTTTCAGAAAGACTTTGAGCGCGTGAGAAGCGTAGTAGTGCACTAAAATTACCACTCGTGGAGCAGGTACAAAGCTAGCGGTTGCGGTAAGGCGCCCCTCGCGATGTTTTCGTCTCTCATCTAGCCCCAGCCTTGTACCTGCTCCACGAGTCGTAACTTTAGTGCACTACTACGCTTCTAATGCGTTCAAAGTCTTTCTGAAAATGACTGATTTAGTGCTTTTCGATGACGCTGTGCAAGTTTCTAATTGGAACAACATGTCTATTTTATTAATTAAAAAGTTAATTAACGAAGTTTATTTACTTAGCCAACTGATCGTTACGGGTAGCCCCCTATAATATGACACCCTGGCCGTATAACTCACCTGCACAAACCGTATCAGTGCATATTTTACGGATTTTTTAAAAATCAATCTGTTCGAATTAAAAATGAACACCCGGTATATATATATATAACTGAGAAGAAAAAAAACCTTGGTGAAAACAGTAACAAAGTACGATTTATTCTTCGACGTTTCGGCCGGAGTCCGGCCTTCGTCAGGAGGTCGGACTCCGGCCGAAACAAAATATATATATATATATATTTTTTTTTTTGTGTTGCGGTTTGACGAATGATCAAAATCATCTTTGGAGAGCCCTATCACGAGCGGGGAAGTTGAGGGTGCGATTGAAGCCTTAAACCCTGGGGAGTCCCCTGGTCCTGACGGTTTGACAGCAGCGTTTTATAAGGCGCTGAAACTACACTTTAGTATGCTTTAGCTATCTTTTTTAATAAGTCACTGAACCTCAAAATTGCCCCCCCCCCCCCCCCCCCCCATTTTCATCGCCTCTTATTGTCGTAATACCTAAAACGGAAAATAGCGCCAAACTTCGGCTGATCACGTCGTGTCGACCTATTAGTCTCAATAATGTTGATTACAATATTCTGATAAACAAATTGTCCAGAAGAATGTAGTGCGTTATAATTTGTATAGTTGGACCTCACCAAACATGAGGAATTTGATGTAGAACGATCTCGACGAATGTTAACACAGCCCGCAGCGTCTTGGTGTGTTGCGTTGCCATGCGTAGTTGTGTAGAACTGCTACAAGTAGATCTCGAGAAAGTTTTTTGGCAGGGTACCGAATGACGTAGTTATATCCGTATTGGATCATGTGAACGTAGGATCAGTTATGCCCGAAGGTGTACGCATGGCGTGCGGCGGCTGTACGACTATGCCTAATAGTAAATAAGTCTGCAAAAAAAAAAGCAAAGTTTTGTTCCTGCAGTATGCCCATTATCACCCCTAGTTTTTGCGTCTACATAGACTATTTTTGCTTAAGCGTTATCAAGATTAGTGCGATAAGCATGCTTAAACTGCATTTGTTCGAAGTGAGGGTCTTGGCTTATGCGGATGATATCGCTGTGTTTTGTTCAAGTATGGAAACATCGTTCAGGTTATCAATGAAGTGAAAGTTTTCGTGATATAAGTGGGACCGCAGTAAACTTGGACAAATGTCTCCGCTTTTGGCACGGAGTGTGATGCTCGACTCCAAGCGTGTTTGCGAATATAAAATGGGTAACCACGACAGTGAAGTATTTATGTGTTCCGCTCGTGTGCCACCTTGACTTTAGTTAGACTGAGGAAGTTAAAATAATGAAAAATGTAGGATCCTCAATTGGCCCCGCCTCGGTAGGAGCAGCCGATATTAGCACCAAGTGAGATGCACATGGAATTTGTTCTTAGCACCAAGTGACGTTCGATTGTTAGCTTATAAATCTTTTATTATTTCAAAACTAGAATATGCGAGCATTATTCGAAACCCATGGCGAGATTATTTAATTAAAAAAAATAGAGTCTGTTCAGAATAGAGCCGTACGTTTTATTTTTAGAAATTATTCCTTTACGTCGAGTGTGACAGCACTAAAACAAGAGCCGACCTTGTTCCTTCATGTAATAGACGCAAAGTATCACGACTGACTTTTCTTCATCGCGTGTATTATAACAACGCTGACCTTGAAAGTCAACTTTTACTTCCGCCCTATAGCATTTTTCCTCGGCATGATCACCGTCATAAAATTAGGCTACACTTATGTCGCACTACGCATTTTTTCAGAATCACCCTTGATCTTGTCTATTCAGGAATGGCATGACCTCCTTGAAAGTGTGGTTGATGTCTCAGACTGTGCACTGTTTAGGAGTGTATGTGAAGAATTATTTTAGTAGTTTAATTTTAAACGCTCTCTGGTGTGTAGCTGTTGTGTATATAGTATAAAGTGTATGTGTGCGCGATCTGTCGCGTGCTGTTTTCAATGTTAGTGTTTTCCTGTTTTTGCAGCGAACTTTTTCTTTTCTCTCTCCCCTTCTCATTTAATGCCTCCGGGCGCTTTGAGTGACAAAATAAATGGAATGAAATGAAATGAAATGAAGTAGATCTTTGGATCAAATGGTAATTTATAGTGCACTGCACGGGCCGGAATTTCTAGGCCCGGCCCGACCCGGTTCAGTAGAAGCACGGCCCGGACCCGGCCCGAGCCCGACAGAATATTTAATTTCTAGGACCGGCCCGACCCGGCCCGGAAGAGACACAGCCCGGGCAAAGCCCGGGTCCGGCAGAATTTTTAGACAGGAGCTTGAGCCCGGCCTAAGCCCGACAAAACTTTTTCTAAATATTAAGCCCGAGCCCCGCCCGAGCCCGACAGATTATATACATCAGCTCGAAAAAGTTTGCAGGCTTTAACCTAAAAACTGTCAAAGCATTAAGCGAGCATATCTGATTTAAACTTCTTTTAGAATTGGACCGAGATTTTTCGACACGATAAATATCCCGACTTGGAGTATTTTCGAGAATATGGGGGAAATATGCAGTCCATAAGCGATTTAGAGCAAAAAAAAGTGTCAAATATTTTATTTATGCATTTCTTGAAGAGATATGAGACTTTTCGTTGTTCAATTCGTTTCACAGAGAACTTTCCTCTCTATATATTTCTTGAAGAAACAATCACAATCACGCTAGTGCATCTTCAAAAAGCTGTATAAGCATAAATATATCTATTAGCCCCGAGAAGTTCGCGTGGCGCCCCCTTACGGCGAACCGGGGTGACGTCACGGCGAGGAGAGAATTTTTCCCTGACTCGCCCCGCTCGCCTGGTGGAGGCTGTGGCGACGCTAGCTGTCGGCGCGCTCGTTTCTATCGAATTTTTTTTCGGCGTGTTTTTCGTAGGAGGTGTAAATTTTTACATTTGCCTTTATTTAGGTATGGCTTGTAGCTACAGGCGAAACTTCAACCAACATTTTAAGCATGGTTGACAGGGCAGGCAACGCATAAATCACAGCTGGTATATGAAAAAAAAAAAGAAATATGGCCACAATTGCAGGAGCATCACTATAGATTTACATCTCGCATAATAAATGCTGCTGATGGTCTGAATGAATTGGCAGCTTATGTGTACTACTTTTTTTGTATCTCTGTTTTTAAACAAGATTCCCGAAGCAGAAAAGCTGCATGCTGCTCGAGCAACACGTTAAATACAGTCTGGGCCATGGGGAGAGAATCACAAGTAAAACAGCCCAAGTGCAGGGGCAAAGTAAAAAAACAACAAGAAACATTTACTATATACATGTCTCGCATTTGACCTTTGCTGGATTCGGATAGTATTTCAATGGACTACACGGGTGATATCTATGGACTTGTATATGTCAACCCTCAAGTAATGTATAACAAACGTAAGCGAAGGTATCTAGCTCGTTATTAGTCCCTTAAGCCCTAAAATTGAGATTTTACTTAAATCGAATTGTCCTGAAGCTAAAATACCAAAAGATTTTCTCACGCAGACTGTCGCCCTTCACAGGTTCTACATTTTCTGCTACTATACCCGTTTTCACCTCAAGAAAAAAGCAATTTTTGCGCATTGTTCATACGCGCCGCGAAGTATTTTTTACGATTTTTGGTCATTGTAGAAAAAAGTGTTGCTTTTGGCGTTTGAAATGTTTACGCCTTGATAAGATAACACTCTGATGTTATCTTATCACCCGTATCTATTTGAATTATCCACATGAAGTGGGAACTTAGTAATGCTCCGCGAGGAGCCGGACTTGTTTTACTGCTGTTCTTGAGGTGAAAACGGGTCTAGTGCAGCATCTACCACTGGACAGACGTTCGAACGCTTGCTTTTACTCCTCTTTTCCTTTGTTGTCAGAGAGTTCAGCTGTAGGGAGTTTGGAGGCTGAGGAAGCGTTTGGGGACCTGCAGCAGTGTCTCTTTAAATTGGAAATGACAATTCTGACTAAATGGTGTATTTTCCGAATACCCAAAGCTGGATAAAAGAATTTCAGGAAAAAGTATAAACATTCCAAATTACGGCACTATTGCTGTGCATATTTTGGGCTGTTCAATACATCTCATACAGGCAACTGGGGGCAATTCGCCCGATTTTGCTGCTACCATAGAAACTAATTTCCAATAATTGGGCATCTTCTAATACATATGCCTGCATGCGTGTATAAACTATATAATTATTTCACGAAGAAGCTACATTTATGTAAAACAACCCTGTTCCACGAGTACTTCAAAGATCATCAGACGCAGGGCCTTTAAAAAGTCTGCGAACCAGCGCATGCAGAGTGGCAGCGCAGAGTCGGAGTCGCGAGCTAATTTGCCGACCACCCAAAGGCCCATGATATAAATACCACTTCAAATGCCTTGAAAGCGGGATATAATATCGTCCTAAATCATGAACATGCAAGGAACAGAATTTCAACGTCTGAAACACTTGCGCCACCGCTTCACCGACCCCTCGCAAGATTGCCTTGTGTCGTGTGGACGGACGGGAGGTTCATCGGCGGAATTGTCTCCACCGATAGCTTTCGGGATTTGTAACCTAATCTTAAAGGTAAAAGGGACAAGCAGGCTTATAATATGTACGGATGCACGTCAATATCGGCATAACTCAGCGTCTTGTACACCGGGTAAACGAAGTGCAGCTCTTCGAAGAGCTTGCGGAACACAACGCCAAACCAGGAAACCGGTGCTGGGAAGCGAGCCTATGCGCGATCGCGGAGCGGAGTCCTCTCCCTGACGTCACGGTACACCTCACCCAATCAGGGCGCGGCGACCGCAGCGACGCTTGTGTTCGCTCTCGGGGCTAATAGCTAGCTGATCTTTGGTGTCATAGTAAGGCTCCCTGCGTTAAATGCAAAATCAAGCTCGCGATTTTTTTTTTTTTTTTGTGAGAAATGCAGAGGGAAAAGACACTTATGTTATACCTTGCGACTGGAGTGCCCTTGGTTCCTTGACCGCACTTTCCCACTGTGCTAGTGGAATCCATACGTTTCTTTTTATCCACGTAAAAACCTTCCAAAAGCAAAACGTCTTTTTTTTTTTTTTTTTTTTTTTTAGCGGCGCCTTAGTGATTTTGCATTTTGCTTATTTGTTTTCATTCAACCTAGAAGATCAATGAGCACAATTTTTGTTATCAACAATTTAGAATTTGCGGCACACGACTGCCCAGCCACGGCCCGGGGCGGCTCGGGCCGGCGATGCCCGAAAAAAGTTCTGTTGAAGCCCGAGCCCGACCCGGGCCCGAGAGAATGCGTACTACCGGGCCCGAGCCCGGCCCGCGGGCCGGGCCAAGCTCGGGTTGGCCCGGGCCCGTGCAGTGCTCTAGAAATTTCACCAAAAAGTCAACTGGGAACTGAACTAAGAAAAAACTGGGCCTCACCAACAAACTGGCCCAGGAGGAACCGACAGGGAGAAAGGACACCGCAGAGCCTGACACCAGCCCAACCCCGTGAAGGGACACAAAATAGAGACACCACGTGGGTCGATGATGGGCGAAGGGCAATAGGTTAGCCCAACAACCACCGCCAAAGTGATATTTGCTTTTCCCCTCCTCCCAAGGGGGAACTCCAACGAAGGGGTTCCTCCTTAATAGAGGGAGAGTACAACATTGACAGCGAGCCGTACGGGCAAAGTCATTCGCTAAAGCTACGTGACAAAACAGAAAATAGAGGTGTAGTGGTTTGGTTATTTTCGCGGATGCTACGGTTTCTTTTTTGCATCTTGTAAGCTGCAAACGTACTACAAATGTTGCATTGCTAACGATTGAATGGTCAGAAATTGCACTGTGTTTTTGAAGTTTTTATTTTGAGATTATATTGGGAGAGAATGACCAGAATGAGCCTTTTGCGGCGCGCCCGCCATGGGAAACTAGTCCGGTCACTTGTTCCTGCGTCAAGTTAAAAATCGTTTCATTCATATTCTGGATGTTGTGGATCCTTTTCTGCGTACTGCTTGCCAAGCATGATTGGGCTGTTTTTTTTTTCCTGAGTCTGTGGTTTCTACATTTTGTGTGCCAGGTGTTCTTCATGGTTATCAGTTTCATCGTGCCGATTTTCGGTAAACCGTATTTCTTTTGGCTAGTTGAGCGAAGCGATACGTAAAAAGAAAAAAATGAAATACGTTTACAATCCCTGGTAATGCCAAATTGGGGGGCAGCTCTTGAGAAGAAGGAGGGGAGGATACCGAGGAGAGGACATGCCCCTCCTCACCCTCCCCTCCTCCTCTCTGCTGACCTCCCATTTAGCGGAAAATTTTCGCTAAATATATCGCTGAATTTAGCGGGGAAATGTTTCCGCTAAATTTAGCAGGCAATGTTTTCAAGAAAAATTTGTTTTCGCTAGTGTTTGAGGGTAATTTGGCGGAAAAAACTTCCCCGCTATATCTAGCGGCGAAATGTTTCCGCTATACAGCGGGGAATTTTTTTCGCTAGATTTAGCGGTGAAAGGTTTCCGCTAAATTTAGCGGGAAAATGTTTGCGCTCGATTAAGCGGGAAAATTTTCCCGCTTATATTTGTAGGGTATTTTACCGCTAAATTTAGCGTGGAAAGTTATTCGTTAGATTTAACGTGGAAATTTTTCCGCTAAATTTAGCGGGGACATATTTCCGCTAAATTTAGGCGCCGTGTGTCGTCACGAGGGTGACAACACACATCACGTCACACATGAACCTCATGACGTCACACGGGACGTCACGTGTGACGTCATACGGGAACAACCCATAATGCAACGCGCTGTTACGCCGACGGCGACGGCGGCGGCGACGCCGCTCAATCCGGAAACGGTCGCCTAAAAGCTGCGCTCTAAAATGTATAAATATGTTTGCGACGTTTTATTTTTTCTATTCCTTTGTACAGAGCTCTGTATTTTTAAGGCCCAGGACAGAACGTCTTGAAACGGGTTTAAAAATCGCTAGTGCCGTCCGGGGTCAATACTTTCCTTAAATTACACGTTGGAACTTTACCAGCTAATATATAGATGGAGGAGAGGGGCCTGTTCGTCCCATGGTGTATTTCTTGTTTACTCTGTCAAAAACGGGAGACGATTGAGCATGTCATTATCGAATGTTGGGACGAAATCTTTCTATTGGACGTCTTACAACGTACTTCGAAGAAAGGGCTGCCGCTAGACGCCCATGGGATTCGGTATTTGTCTGTAGAAAATAAGAGCGGGGTTCAATTCGTTGCTGGGTCTGCACAGTATGTGGAGGACACAGATGGTTGTGTGCCGTACCAACAGCGATCCATGGGAGGTTCGAAGTATATTTAGGAGAGGGAAGTTCACGAGGCCAAGCCAGCAGTGCGTGCCTTAGTGTCTTCCGCCTGCCGAAGGGCTCTTGACAAAGGGCAGATTTTAAAGCCGCGATGCTATCCAAAATGCTGGAGGCAATTCTGTAGGTGTCTTTTGTTTTAGGATAAATAGGTTTTTTTTTTGTATTTATAACTTGTGAAAGACCGACAAAGAATAAAAACAAGTAGATAGCGTAATTGGCAGTGGGTTTGACTCTTGAAGAAGCGATTGCGGTCATCAAAAAGTTGTTAATTTGAATCTGACTTCACGAAGAGAAACTTTTTTGTTTCTTATAAAGTCAGCGGCGGCGACTGGGAGCGATGATGTGATTGATGACGTCACTGGAGGTTTTCGCAAACGACGATCATGCGATTTCCTGAAGAGGTTCCTACTATACTCTGTTCGACCCTTACCTGAAAGCGCAATGAAAGCAATGCGCTCTCAGGACCATTGAATCACTGCCCTTTCATCACCTGACTCGCTCACTAGTTGTGGGTAGCATAGAATTATTATAATGCTCGCTAGGGGTTCAAGTGGCGCTGGTGTGCTGCTGCAAATGGAAGCAGACAGCAACCAGTCGGAAATTGACTTCCGGTAATGCTTTTCTATGGGAAAAAGCGAGTACATTTTCTCGCTGCGCTCGATTATAAGAGCACATATCACAAATATTTCGTACGTACTGGCACATTGGAACATTTCTCAGTCAAGCAGACGAAATAATCGGTCAGTTACGGCGTTTTTATTTGAACTTCATGTCATTAAAAACGGTGCTAGAACCGTTTCGTGCGTGTATTTATGTGCACCGTCGGACACTGTTTGCGCGAACACGGCATCGGCGCTTTCCACCATGTGGGATATACGTGTCAAACGAACGAAGGACATGTGGAAAACCAAGAGACACGGCAAGAACTACGCAGTAACACTGGATAAGTAACTCCTTGTGCACACAGGCGATCAAAATAAATTGAAAACCACGTAATATAGTCCGATTTGCAATAAATGAGTACTTCATTCTTTCTGCTCATGAATATGTGCAAAGATGAATGTTCTGGGGTCAAATCATCAACCGCACGATCCAAATCTTTGCAAATAGGGGGAAGGCAGAGTACAGGTGCCCGATAAAAACTGCCCGACATAGGAAACAATAAAAAGGTACACCTTTCGTACTCCACGTACTTTATTCCTTACATTCGAATGTTTTTTACCGATGGTAAAGATGCACGAGGGAGTCATTTTCATAGAGTGACAGGACGCGCATATTATCAATATATAAGCGCCACCACAATACTAGCGAACTTTGAACACACTCCACATTCTTTTCGATCGTTAGTTTACTTAGAATCGTCGCTAGTTTTTACCTACCTGCCATGGTTTGGGCCTGAAATATAGCGAAGCTCAATATCGTTGAGTGGTGAAGAAAAATGATGTAAGTAAAGCAATTTTACTTTTACAATATTAATAAAGGTACATCCTATACGGTACAACCGAAATAATAGGGGTTATTCATGTTATTTTCCGGCGAAGAGACAAATTTCACGCGCGTTTTCCCGTAGGAATGCACAGAAGCACCACAACAGTAGACTGGTCTTCTTCAATTTCCCTCCCGGAAGTCGCATAGACACTAGTGCCAGTTGAACCTCTAGCGTACATTATAATAACTCTATGGCGGGTAGAGGTGGGAGCGTAATTAAGTGGCGGGAGGTATAGGTACGATTGACCTAACAAACACGTAGCTTCCACTGCTTTGTCAGCTTATGGGTGAACGAAAGCTGTCGCTGTAAATGCACTCATCACAAAGAAAACGCAAATGTTATACCCTGTCTCATCCTACGATGGACTAAAGGCCAAAGCCATGGGCCTCCAGGTCCAATCACGTTCCAGATTATACTATGACACGCTTAACATTTATTAGGGGTGTTCGAATAATGCTCGAATCCAAAAGCGCCGCATCATTTCTACTGCTTCGACGCTGCAAAGAGCCTATATGTCGTGGCTTTCTTTTCGATGTAAAATGGTTGAGTCACTCAGTGCTCTTCGATTCAAACCACTGTCCACCCGTCCCCTCATCAGTGATCCGAGACGCGGGCACCGATACGTGCATCGAAGCGAAATACCGCACAACTCCTACGTGGCTCGTGATTGGATCTGGCGGTCCGTAGCTTTTGCCTTTAGTCCATCGTAGGGTGAGACGAAGTATAATGGTGTATTAATCTGGTTTCATACCTATCAGGTACTTTGCACTGAGGGATGTCGCTTGACTGCTGCAGGCAATATTTCCTATTGCCGTCAATTTGGCGGGTAATAGTCAACCAAAGGTATTTCACTCATCATACTTTGCTACTGAGTGCGTCCTTGTACGTTTCGACGTTAAAACGGCTAATTTTAATATATGTAATTAAGCATTTTTGTTTTGTCAAAGTTCAAGAAGCTTTTGATAACCGCGATGACTCAATGAAATCAGTGTATGACTGTGAAACCGTATTGATTAAAGTCGTCTGGCCGAAGACGCCGCCGGGGTTCAAGAGATCCTGGCCGTCGTCTGAGGGGGAATTTGAAGGGAGCTCCTTAGCGGGTTCCTGACCGGCTCCTACTCCATTTTTGGGCGCAAATAAAGTTGATCTGATTGACTCAGTAAAACTTGAACCAATGGTTGGGTCTACAGCACAAAAATGAATAAAAAATCCGAGCAGATCAACGACAGAAAACACACGTGTGTTTGCGCGTGAGTGTATGTAAGGGGCGACAAACTTGCCCCCTCTCCTCAAGAAACACACGCACAATCAGGGTTGCGGAACAAAAACGATTTATTTGTATGCGCTCTTAGCCCCACGGTAGTTCTTTCTCCAATAAACTAGTTGGTGGAAGATGCATTCAAATGGCGAGAAGAACGCATACAAAAGGCGAGCCCAAAAAAGAAGGGCATGCAAAGCGCTGTATGTGTGTTTTTTCTTTTTTTGGTGTGGGAGTCTTTTTTGCCTGCTGTCAATAAACGAACAAACAAAACAAACATACAGTACTGTTTTTTTTTCAAATGGTGAGAACAGCATACATGAAAGACAATCGTGAAAGAAAGGAGCACGCAAACAGTGCGGCAGCGCTTTCTTTCGCGGTGTTCCTTTGTAAAAAAATGCTCTCACCATAAAAAAAAAAAAAAAAAATACTGTGTGTTTGTTTATTTCTGATGCCCACCAACAGCTATGTGACCTTCCGGCGTAACACCATAACACATACAAAAAGTTCACATCACGAGTTCTAAGACTCTTTCTCTCTCTCTCTATATATATCTATCTATCTATATATATATATATATATATATATATATATATATATATATATATATATATATATATATATATATATATATATATATATATATATATACATATATACACATATATATATATATATATATATATATATATAAATATATATATATATATATATATATATACATATATATATATATATATATAAAGTGTGAGAGAGAGAGGTTGACGGAAATAAATTCCCAAATAAGCTAAAATTCCAGGATTTAAGTCATCGTATAAGACGACTTCCTACATTCCAACCTATTCATAACCGTAACACTGGTATACCAAAAATACTTCTGAAAGCCCTTTTGAATTTTCTGGAAGGAATGACGATCCTTTCTAGATTTGGGAGAATGTGACGTAATACGAGACTCTCTCTGTCTCTCTCTCTCTCTCTCTCTCTCTCTATATATATATATATATATATATATATTAGAGCTAGATCGAGTGTCGAACAATAAGAGCACAATAATTTGTTTTCTCTCATAAAATACCGTGCATTTTTCTGGGTGATCTCCCACTTCCGAAAAAAGTTATGAAGGTTGCGTCTGACTTCTAAATAAATTGATCCTCATCTAGACCTAGAACTGGCGTTCATACGAAAAGTTTTTTTTTATCCGTAAACTTTAACGCGAGAGGAATCACTCCCCTCAAATATGAACGTCGGAGTACGTGATAATTCCCTACGGGAACAAAAGCGACCATCAGGCTATCCACTTATATCATTATTTGATTTGATACCCTCGCAGACACTAATCGGAAGTCTCGAAACTTTCTTCGCTGATTTTTAACTGCAGACTGGCCTATACGCTGCCTTTTATTTAAACATTTGTTCAGAAAAAAAAATATTTGCTGTTTGCAACAGTTTGTGTTTGAAAGCGTCGTGACACAGCCTCTGACCGCGCGCAAGGGTGTCAGAGACACGTGAAGAGAAATATTACGCACTAAAAAAAAGTGGCATGGCAGGGAATTGTTTCTGCGGGACGATCCGGAAATTGGGAATTATTTTGGGAATGACCCACTTTGGCCTTCTTGGTGGTTTCGAGAGGAGGATGCGTGATCGTTGTGTGGTTGCGTGCAATATTGCCAGGGGGAAGAAAAGCTTCACTCTGGAGAGGGGGAAGGGGGAGGGGAGGGTAGAGAGGTATTTTTTCGAATACACTTCTGACCGCTGCGTCTTGCAGGTTTCTTTCAATTTGCGGGCGATATTTCTACCGTGATAAGTGTGGGGATCCGTGGAATAACATATATGTCCGGTGGCCTAGGTGGAGACGTAAAAAGCCGGTTCATCGGTAGCTTGCTATGCAGCCGCAAGGTAGGACTTTGCGACGAGGGCTACGGCTGCGACGTGCTGCATCGACGCGGCTAGAGCCGACCCTTTAAAAGGCTCTGCTCTGAGTCACTTTCTCGCGACTTAAAGGGGTACTGAACCAAGGAATTTAATGTCCATAATAAGTGGCGCACGTTCTTTCCACGAGCCAGCAGCCGCCTGTGTGCCCGAGCACACGCAACAAAAATGACGTCAAAGACCTCCATTCGCGGTTAAGATGACAGTGAAATGAATGGGCTTCGGGCCAAAGGAGAATAAAGACAAGTTTTTCATCTACACAGTAGTGTCTGGTGTAAAAGGTAAGCGATTAATTGGTCTAACAAGCACGTAGCTTTCACTTGTAGAGATGAAAAGCCTGTCTTTATTCTCCTTTGGCCCGAAGCCCATGCATTTCACTGCCCTCTTAAGCGCGAATGAAGGTCTTTGACGTCATTTTCGTTGCGTGTGCTCGCACACACTGGCGGCTGCTGGCTCGTGGAAAGAACGTGCGCCACTTATTAAGGGCACTAAAGTATTTGGTTCAGAATCCCTTTAATATGTCGCGTTACCTCCAACACCTCAAGACAATTATCAAGCTAGGCGTCCTCAATACTCTCAAATATTTGAACCTCCTTCGCGGCAGCTACGGCTTCTTTGAGTACGCATCACCTAATATCACCCAACAAGGCGCGCACCCTAAATACGGGCCACTTGTAATAAATATTGTGAAGAAAGAAGACGAGGTTTGGCCCTCGGACTCTCGTGCAAAGTGCCGGCCCGTGCTCGTCGAACCGTTCTTGCTTTGTCTTGCCTGCCTAGCAGCTGTCTGATCATCATCTCTCCTGCCTCCTGATCAGCTCACTAAGCTGCACATCATCATCTCATAGGTTGGTGCAGGGGCAACCGTTTGCCTGCCTTTGGACGCCTATTGTACCAATGACTGCAACTAGCGGTCGCATAGCGCACGCCTTTATGCCGGACGAAACAGGCAACACCGCCCGACCCCCTAACACCCCTGCGCCGTGGTTAAATATTGCCAACGGGTCCCACAGGTATTCAACGGATCTCCCGAGGCTGACGTTGACGACTCCTTAAATAACTATGACCGTGTCAGCCACTACAACCGCTGGGATGTAGAGCTTGAAACTAGCCAACGATGTCTTTTTCTTCAAGGATACTGCACTCTGGAGGTTTGATAATCACAAAGAAACAATCAATTCGTGGGACTCTTTCAATCTACATACGTGGCTTTATATTGGAGTACAATAATTAATGTTAGTCTGGTTCAAAGGAAGACTTTTTTTTTGTATATCTCCGGACGCTAGATGTCAATGGCCTTCAAGTTTCCACCAGCTTTCAATACTGAAGGCCGGTAAATAGAGAAACGTTAAAAATTTCTGTATTTCGCTAGTATTTGCCCTTACACGACCTTTCGTTCGTACATATTTACCGGTTGCCAACGCCAGTTCTTTTAACCAGCCCTGTGACCACGCCACACACGCTTAAATTTAAATTTCATTTTTGTTTGGGAAAGTAGCGTAAGGTGTACTTACCATCTATTTTGTGTTCTACTGGGGAGGTTCTCCGTTACAGTGTCCGAATTAGTTGCTACTTCACTCGGCGGTAATATGAGCTGGCTCGACAGAGCGTTGTCCCAAGCAGTGCAATTAATGTCTGGTGTTCGATTTTGGTCAAGGTGCGAGAGAGGGCGTTCTCGGCTGCTGATTGGACGTGGCACCACAGCTTGCTCGTATTAGACCAATGAGACATTTCTGACGCGTTCGCTACATCACAATTGGGAAATATTTTGATGAGGGAGTCTCACCAACATTCTAATGGCTGGAGATGCCCCGCGGCCTCTGATGTGTTTGTCTTCAGTTCTCCTTCATACATAAATGGAACTTGTGTACGGTAGCAGTACAAATTGAGATTTTACCAAACGAGGCGCGGGTCGTCAATGGCTTCCAGTGTGAAATACAGACGACCATAGATTTAACCTGCAGACGATCTTACTTAGCCGCGGCGCCCGGTTCGTAGTAGACGACCAACTCTTCTTCCGGCCTGTTAGCAGACGACGTACTGTGTTCTCTAGTTTTATATACGCCGGCGAACAGCGCTTTGCAAACGAAGAGCTTTCTTTCCTCGAGTTAGCAGACGAAGAGTCTACGAAAGCTAACCTTTGGCTCCCTTTCCATCTCACGGTGACCGAAATCGGACCCCCGGGGACTCCTCCCGTGCGCACTCGGATGCGAGGTTGAACGAAACCGCATCGATTTCATGCACGGCGGCCTTGGTTAGGTTACGCATCGACGAATCAGTGAAAACGCAGACTCGCGCGAAAGCATGCAACCATTTGTGTTGTTCGTGTTCATTTCACAAACATTTTATTTTTCGTCAGTCATTTTTATGTTGATTGATTGTTGATAGATTTCATGGATGAACTGTTTCCTTTATATTATGCTATCTATTTTCAGATAAAGGTCATATCTACAAACCCTGCGCCCCAATCGATCCTAAATCGCCACGTGAATCGCTTCACGTGAACACAGGCTGTCGCCATGGAAGCTGCAAAAAAAGTTATGGACGCAAAGTGGGTACGGACAGTTAATAGCTTCCTCAAGTCAAAGAGAAACGCTAACAAAGTTCACAATGTGTTTAGCTAGTAAAAATTACGCTCCAATTTTCTTTATAAACTTTAGTTACTTTATAAACTTTAGTTAGTAAACTCGTTATGGGCTGTCGATAAAAGGTCATCAAGCAAGCTCGCGGCTTCTATCTAAAATTTGAACGCAGTTTACATCTAGCGTATAAGCGAAATAATATTAGCTAACGCCTCGCCGTCCTGGGTGTCATTGTCAAGAATTATTAACACAGGAATAGCGCCGCCTTGAGGGCAGTTGTTTTACGACATCGTCAAGCCACTTCGTTGTAAGCGAACATGTAGTGCCCTGGTTGTGTGACAAGGTAAATGGCTAAAACATTACATAAAACATATTTATAATCACTTAAGATACGTGAGCAAATATCGAAAAAAGACTAAGCGAAGATTTCAAAAATAATTATTAATAAAACGCCCTATAATATTTCAAGAGCAAATCTAATTTTCGAGGGTCCGTCGGTCCTAATGTGCAACCACATCCGGACTCTCTATTATTGAAAATGTAATGACAAAGATTACGGTGTTCAACATCACTTTTGGCGTAAAGCACGTAAACTCATTCGACTGGTTATGCAATTGAGTATGTTACAGCTGTGGTTTTACTTTTTAGATAAAAGAGAAAAAAATTGTCTTTACAGCAAAAGTTTTCCGAAAACTTGTGTCTAGATGTTTCCACGACGAACTAAATTATAAAACCTTCCGAACAGATACCGGGTCCGCGGTCTTCGGGGAAGATGCCGCTCGGCCTCTACACTCTAAACAAAAAAAGCCGTGCGCCTACTTTTCCAAAAAACAACAAGTTAGTCTGCGTTTTGTTGTCTAAACATCGGTTTCGGCATCGTCATTCGCTGAGCTGCCTCCGTAAGCCGCGGTAATTCGCTCTCCAACTGTTGTTCAGGAAAGTAGACGCACCGGCCTTTTTTTAGAGTATATTTTAACCTCGGGAGATTAACAAAGAGGGGCTTATCTTTTATGTACATACGTATATAAAAAAAGCCAACGTTGTTGTATGCTTTGCCACGAAAGAAGCCAAACTGAGCAGGTAATTTTGCTAGCCACATTTCGGGTTTATACAATAGACTATTCCATTTGGATTTTTGCAAATGGAGAAGGAAGGCAGTTCTTTATTTTATTAATGCGGAAGTCATAACCGACATATTTTATGTAAACAATTGGTTACAATTATATCAGTTTGCTGCGTATTTTGATGCATATCTGTGGATTTTTTAGTTCGAATCTTCTGAAACATTACGAATACTGAAAATATTAGACTGTTTTAAATTCCGAAATTTAGCGAATCAGAAATGAACGAACGAGACGAACACCGAAACTGCGGTAAACAAAAGCTATGAGACACTTCGTGAATTTCACAAAAAAATATGCTCCCAAAATGTATATTCCTAGCATAGCCAATTATATATTGGCCAATGAACCGTCCATATCATTTTCGCAATAAAAGGAAACGCCAAATGCCTACTTCCTTTGTTGCAGACCTTACATATAAAGGTCACGCCGGGTCTTAATTGTTATACACTCTAAAAAAATCCCATGAGTCTACATTCCCGCACTATACTCGGAAAGCCAATCACCGCAACTTACGGAGGCAGCTCAGCGAATGACGATGCCGAGACGTATGTTTAGCCTAAAAAACGCAGTCTGAGTTGTGCCGCTAAGCAATGTAAGCATGATGTTTTGTATAGGTGAATGTCAAAACTCAGACTGCGTTTTTTGGTCTAAACATATGTTTCGGCATCGTCGTTCGCTTCGTTGCCTCCGTAAGTTGCGCTGATTGGCTCTTGAGTATTGTGCGGGAAAGTAGACACACGGGAATTTTTTAGAGTGTACTTAGGTAGTCACTAAAAGTTCCTGAATAATAAGATGTAAAGCCATTCATTCACTGAACCTGAAATAGCATTAAGGGCGTTACATACAGGAGATAATGAAGTTAGTGAAGTTAGAACGCACAAAAACACAGAGAAAGTAAATTTATACAGTTCAGATCAGCAAACTACAAGAGTGGAAACAAATATTGATTACAATGAAAATGATTATGTAAATTCTAATTAAAAACACCCGGATCTAAGCTGGTGCAGCTGGAGGACGGCAGAATGTTTCAGTCACGGATGACATGAGAAAGGAAGGCTTAATTAAAACGTACCGGAACTATCAAGGCGAGTACATGTTTTACCAGTACATAATAAAGAGGAGTTATTGTGGCCGGTATTATAATAGTGGATGTTATAAAGTCAGAGTCGAGAAAGTTTGCTGCTACGAGGCTGCAATCAAAAAAGAGTTAATGGACTTTTTACAAATAAAAGTCGTCGGGGAGTTGATGCGTCGAGCGGCCCGGTTTCTATCGGGTGCACTGTGATTGATGAGGATTCTAGATGGAAGCGACAACTTTAAACTAATGAAAGTTTGTTTTTTAACGTTTGGAGGTGTAGTGTTTATGTTATGTCAGTTAAGGCCTAGGTTTCTCGGCGAGTATAGAATGGGTGGCTTTGATCTTTTACTGGAAGGAAGTGTATTTTTAGCTTTATAACAAATATTGGTTTCTAAAACATTGTGTGGTAAATCTGAGTTAAGAGAACATTGGTAATAAGGGCGATAGTTTTCTTTACTAAACCTAATTATTTTATACTAAGAAATGTTTAACCTCATTAATCACTGTCTGCATTTTAGTTATCTTTAGTAGCTCATCTTGAAATTAGGTTTCCGCAAGCGCACATGTTCCTTTCATATAGGCAACGCAGTCGTTGGTGAAAAGGCACATTTAAAAATATATAGCGTTATTATATTATTTTACTATTAAAAAAAAAAGAAAAGACGGGCCTGAGAATGAACCTTCGAGAAACATCTGAGCAGACAGCCGTTAAGGCATGTAGGTTTGCGAGCACTAATTCCCATACACTATATGCGGAAGTAAGGAAGGTAACAGTTTTATACAAGTACTAGATGCTTATGGCAAAGAAGTGATATATTTAAGAGAAGGGTTTTATTAGGACCCAGGTAGGGCACGCCAGCGAAACGCCTAATTTATTTCTCACAAGCTTGGCAATCCTGTTCCTAACTTGGGCCTAATACGGTTTTGCTCCATTCCGTTAGTTAGTTTTTGTCTCTTTGTTTATTTTATTTCTACACAACTTTCAAGGGGGTTGGAAGAAAAGGCGAATAAAATCTTCTGACTAGGTCCCAAGCCCCGTTACAATACTCAACAGCAGAGCACATTATAAAAAAAAAGTCGCGCACAACAAAACAAGAATTAATTTTTTTTTTTCACAAAAGGAAAACATTTTACAACTCAACTTACTAGGTATACACTTCGTGCGGGAACTATAGGGGGCGCTTTGAAAAACGCGCGCAGCGCCGCTAGCGGAGGAGCTGGCGTTCGACTGTGAGGCGCGTTCAGCAGCCTGCGGCGCCTTTTCGCATGCCAAGCTGTGGCGGCGGAAGCGCGCACGGACGAATCTTTTGCTTTTTGAGCCGATAAGTTGAGGGTGACGTTGCATGAGTACTGGGGTAGACCTAAAAAGGGCTTCTAGCTGTTCTCCACTTCTTATCAATTGAGTTTGAGTCGTTATTAGGGGTAATTTCTCTAGTTGCGGCCGAAAAAAGGAGTTGGAGCATTTTTCCGAAAAACAAGACGGCCGCCACCTCGATTGCTCTGGGTGGGAAATTTGTTTCGCTCGTCGCTGTAAACCTAGGAATGCTGGAACGATGATATTTGGAGGCGAGTGAGATGTTCACTAAGTTTGTGCACGAAGAGTGCCAAGTTTCTTTAAGACAACAGGTGTGAAAGTTAGGTTTCTAATGAATAAAGAAATAAAGCTGTACGGGATATCCAATATTCGACCCAAAATGTTGTGTTATAGCGGGCTGTGTAAAGCGCAGATTTGGGCACACAGCTGCTTGGTCTTGAAAGTAACATGACGCAGCACTTATTATAAAAAAAATAAAAAAGGTGGCATAGGGAAACCAGGTGAAAATTTGGTTTGGGCGGCGTAACTCAATGGGAACCGGTTTTGACCATGAAAAGGCTGTCAAGAGAATATCACTGGTCGGGGGAGGTGGAGACTTTAGAGGTAGAAAGGGACTAGGGTGGACTGTACTTCCAATTGAAACAACTTTACGAAAGGTGGTTCCAAAGCCGAGAAAACAAAGTTGTCGGCCAAAACACGGTTTGCCCGCCAAGGGCTTTTGCGGTCTGCTGTTGTGTAATAACCTGTTGTGCGAGGTGCTGATTTTCGGCGGACAGGTACTTCGACATGACCGTCACTTGGCACAACACTTATTATAACAAAAAGAGTTGGCATAGCGAAACCAGGTGGAAATTTAGTTTGGGTGGCGTAACTAAATGGGAACTGGCTTTGACCGTCAAAGGCTGTCAGATAATACCACTCATCGTGGGAGGTGTACACTTTACAGGTAGGAAGGGACCAGTGGACGGTAATTCCAGTTTGAACCACTTTGCAATAGGTGGCTCTAAAGCCGAGAAAAGAAATTGTTGTCTACAGAACTCGGGGTGTCAGCGTTTCCACATCCAAAAGGAGGCTGATCAAGAAAGAAAGCACACCACATAAGCTTCCATACTCTAACGTCGATTCTCCAGTGGTTCCGAGTTTCATTGTTGTTTTCTTTAGATTTATATTTGTCACTTTTTTTACCGTTCGAATCTTTCTTCATGAAGTACAGATTGCGTGCCATGCTTGTTCGGAAATATCATCGACACGGACGATGGGGACGAAACTTCTTTGGAGGGCATTCCTCCAACGAAATTGGCACTGCATACCCGCGAGTGTGGGATGGCGTTTCAGTTCGTCCCATCGGCGTTAACAGATGTAGACGTTACTGGTACGAAAACAAACGCAGAGCGCAAAGCGGCAGTGTAGCTAGAATATGTCAGACGTGCCGACACAGTGGCAGACATGATCGGGAGACCAAATTTCTAGCGTCGTACGGCACGGCTCCATCGTTGTCCATTTTCCACAAAACATCGGCGAGGTGAAAAACTGTGAAACTTTGTCTCCACGAGATGCGACGCATAACTATTGAAGCACTTAATGACGCAGTACAGGCAGCAAGCACTTCATGCTGCTGCACCCAGCGCAACTGCACCACTCTGACTTCAATGCGTACCAACGTACGCGGCTTGGTTTCGGTTTCGTTTTCTCTGGGGTTCTCACTGCCTACCTTCGGTACCGGCCGCGCGGCGGCGCGCCAGTCGCGTCGCACGGAGTGTATATGCACTGAAAAAATTAAAGGAATCCCTATGATATTTTTTGAAAAAAACAAACAAACATGGAAGGGATTTCTTGGGCCAACTCATATACTCGATGGTGTTCGTTTAAAATGTATGTTATTTGATAGGATAATTTTCAATACCGTAATTAGTTATAATATTAGACTTTGGAAGCTGCTGACGTCTTAAACTGTAATTTGTTCGCTTAGGTAAATATGTCCCGTTAGAGATGACATGTTTAGTGTTAATTTGAGTGTGAATTAAAATAGCTACATTTACGCGGAAAAGGCTATCTATTGTTAGTATGTTCTGTTTAATAAAACTAGGAGAGGTCGAATGGAACCGAGGTAGATTGTCAATTAGCGTTTTTGCAATGTAAATAAACGTTTAACATTATTTGCTGTGGTCGTTCCCCAGATCAATAGACAATAATGCAGCCTCGAGTGTATCAGAGATGTATATAGTTGTTGTTTTAACCAATTTGGGTGAAAACATACTAATTTAAAAATTAAACAAGTTCATCTAGTAATTTCTCTTCGGAGATCATTTTCTTGAGCAGTCTAATACACATATTTATAAAAGCTAACACCAATAAATTAAAAATATTACACGCGTTCAATACTGAAGTTTTAAAAGGATATATAAATTGTGCTAGTACTGGGTTTTCGTTTTTGCTTGAAAATTATATACTATGTCTTGGACGTATTTAGTTCTAACTGAATAGCACCTAACCATAAGTGAAGTTGGTCCAGCCAAGTATTTGTCTCTCTCTCTAGGGTATCCCAGAAATTTCCGGTGAAAAAAACATTCGCGTCTTCTGCATAAAACTTTATATCAGCCGTTTGCGGGATACTTATTAAATCGCTAATGTAGAGCAGGAAGAATTCATCCCTGCGGCACAGCATCCCGGATTTTTGCTAGGGAGGAGCGCGCATCATTATGGACAGTATGTAGAAAGCAAGATGTTAAGTAGCTGCGGACCAAACTTAAGGCAGTGACTCTTATTCTATAAAGTGGTAATTTTCGAACTGGGATGTCGTGTTCTATGGAGACGAAGGCTTTTCTAAAGTCTAGAAAAAACACAAACACATGGCGAATAAGGTTGGTTTTTGATGTCGCCTCAGATCTTGTTTTTTTATATTTAGCAATATCATTTTGGTTGATTTAGTTTTTTAGAATCAATATTGGCTGCCTGTAACAATGTCATGTTTATCACATTTGTAAATTATGCGTTCAAATTTTGAGAAAACGAGAAATATTGTTATTGGTCGATAATTTTTCATATTATTCTTGGGACCGCCTTTATGAACTACACAGACTTTCGCTGTTTTATTTTTTTCTGGAAAGTAACTACTGCCTAAAATAATGTTGAAAATGTGTGCAAGGGGAGTACATACTAAAGAGGAACACTCTCTAATTGGCTTAGAACATATCCCGTCTTGACCACAAGCAGCACTGGTCCCTAGGCATTTAATGATCGTATTTACTCTTTTTACTAGGGGGCAAAAAGAAGTGCTATATTTAGGTCTTTTAACATAAGACTCACACATAGGCGTAC
Organism: Ixodes scapularis; assembly: GCF_016920785.2. Taxonomy (NCBI): domain Eukaryota; kingdom Metazoa; phylum Arthropoda; class Arachnida; order Ixodida; family Ixodidae; genus Ixodes; species Ixodes scapularis. Next base: position 180,599,213 of record NW_024609846.1, on the reverse strand, counting down.
TCGGGGAGTATAGAGTTGAGGACCCCGAGAGTAAGAAATTCAAGGTTTATGCAAGAGGTTGACCGGAGTATATATATATATATATATATATATATATATATATATATATATATATATATGTTGTCCCTTCCCCTCCCCCTCTTTTTTTTTAAAGATTTGGATAAAACGCGTCACACATGAACTGTGTTGCCATTCCTGACGAAGGCAAGACTCTTGCCGAAACGTTGAAATAAACCTTCCGTGTTTTTGTTTCTTTGACTTGGGATTTTGAACTTCATATATATATATATATATATATATATATATATATATATATATATATATATATATATATATATATATATATATATATATATATATATATATATATATATATATATATATATATATATATATATATATATATATATATATATATATAGGGTGTTTCAGAGAACTCAGGCCAAATCGCTTCTGCGAAAACTACTCATCGCAACAAAAAAAGGCTTGTGTCGTTTTGGTCCCGGGCCAGGGGCCCATTTAGAAAAATTATTAAGTCCGGGATAATTATGTTGTAAATATTTTTGCGTAATTAATTTTTTAATATTGTGTTTAAGGGCATGGTTTCAAATAGAAAATTGCTCAGCATCGTCGAAAAACATTAAATCAACAAATTGCACAACGATAGAAGGCACGCGCATCATTTTACAGCATTCTGAAAAACCGCACGAAGTCGCCGGGTTTTTAAGTTTCGGTTTACTATCGGAGCGCATCTCGTCCCGGGCGGCACCGCGCCCCGTGGAGAAGTAGTGCAACCAGCCTCTGCTGCGTCGCGGGATGACAGCGCAGCCCGAGGATGTATATACATATATATATACCGGGTGTTCATTTTTAATTCGAACAGATTTATTTAAAAAAAAGATCCGTAAAAGATGCACTCATACGGTTTGTGCAGGTGAGTTATACGGCCAGGGGGACATATTATAGGGGGCTACTCGTAACAATCAGTTAGCTAATTAATTAAAATTCGTTATTCAACTTTTTAAATAATGAAAATAGACATATGTTTCAATTAGAAACTTCCACAGCGTCCCCGAAAACCACGAAATGGGTCATTTGTAGAAAGACTTTGAGCGCGTGAGAAGCGTAGTAGTGCACTAAAGTTACGACTCGTGGAGCAGGTACAAGGCCGGGGCAAAATAAGAGACGGAAAAATCGCGCGGGCGCCTTACCGCAACCGCTAGTTTTGTACCTGCTCCACGAGTGGTAACTTTAGTGCACTACTACGCTTCTCACGCGCTCAAAGTCTTTTTGAAAATGACTGATTTAGTGCTTTTCGATGACGCTAAGCAAGTTTCTAATTGGAACCATATGTCTATTTTCATTATTTCAAAGTTAATTATCGAACTATAGTTAATTAGCCAACTGATCGTTACGATTATCCCCCTATAATGTTTCCCCCTGGCCGTATAACTCACCTCCACAGGCAGCATAAGTGTAACTTTCACGGCTTTTTTAAAATAAATCTGTTCGAATTAGAAATGAACACATAAGTAACCTGCTCAATTGTAAGTTCTTCTGGACTAACAGCACGCGGTTTAGAAGTAAGTTCACTTAGAGCTTGCCAGACTTTCTTTGGATTATTATATATCGTACTAAACTTGCTTTTGTAGTAGAGGGCTTTTTTACACCCGTATTAAGTTTATTCCTTACTTTGCTAAATTCTTGTAAAATATCAATATCTCTTGTTTTGATGAAGTTATCATATATCTTATTACGTTCCATTTTGTGCTTATATAACGTACATAAGATCCACGTTTTTTTTTTGTACTCTTGCCAAGGAAATGACTGCTCATAACACTTTTGTCAAATATTTATAAATATACCGTAGGATCTATTTGGTTCATTTTTCTAAATATCTTGACTGTTTTATTAGGATTTTCAATTTTACTACATGGACAATAAAATTTAATATTGGTAAGTGGTCGCTTAAATGACAAGATAAGACACCAGCGGCCTCCTTAAGACAATTCGTAATACATAGATCAATTAGTGTTTCTGTTTGTGATGTTCTTAGTTGGTAGGCAGATCACATTATGACATCCGTATGACTCTATAATATAGAGTAATTAAAAAGATCCACTCACAGGCGAGGTTAGGTCTATATTAAGGTCACCTATTAAGACTGAAGAAACTTTAAATTAGGTAAAATATCCCATAATATTCTAAGAATAAATAGTGAATGGTTTGGCGGGGGGTCTGTAAACCGCCACTATTAGCAGAGAACGACATTTAGCATCACGTGCTTCGTAGTCAAAACTGACTTTAGATAACTCAGACAATGCTTGGTATTCCAGGTTATCAGGGCCATAAACGGCGGCCCCCCTTCCCTCCTATTCTTTCGGTATACTTAGGGTTCCGCCGTTTTCGGTTTCTATTTTTTCAAAATTAGGCGTACTTTTTTCGGTGTTTATATTAAAATTCAGTTTTCATTTTTTTTTCGGCGCATATTTATGCCCACAAAACTTTATCGTCTTTTTCAGTGAATATAAAATAAACACCAACGAACACCAGATCCGATAATCCTTGTAGCTCTGATATTTGTGGTCACTCAAAGAATAACGGCACAGAGACATTGAAAAAGAAATGGATACTTTATTTGGCAAATGTGTGCAACTGTAAAAGAAACAAAAAAAAGAAAACAGTACAAACAAGTCAGGTTTGAAGCCTATGCCCAAAAAACATGGAACTTCACCTTCTGTACATCAGAATTACGTGATCTTATTATAGTGCACACACATATATTTTTTTAGGTTCTCCTCGTTGATCCGCACTCTTGCTTTCCTACCGGACTCGATGTGTCCCTCCGCAGGCACAGATTACTTGTCAACTTCACATATGCTCAAGTACGCCAATATCCTGAAAACGGCAACCACAGTGAGCGATTTCAGCAGCCTTGGGATCCCCAAACCAATAACTCAAACCCGAGTCGTTTGGTTGGCGTATAATCGAAAGAATACACAAAATATTACAACAGACTTTTCCCTGTGACCTCTTTATAACCTTGACTGCATTTATTGCGAATTGCAAAAGGGTGAGAGGTGGAAGCTATGCTGTTGGCGTACAGGAAACAAGCTAAAACATTCACAATCGGGAAAATTTTGAGCTTTCTCGGTCACTGAAGCTCTTGGATTATGAACTTGAAGATCTCAACAATGTGACATGTCAAAAGATGGCATGAACTAGTCAGAATAAAGTTCTTGTGTTTGCTCATTCTTATGCCTTTATACATAAATGATCGCCCTTTATTCGAAGCATCGTGTTGTGTTTTTTTTTTCATAGTTGTCTTTCTTACTGTTCGTCTTTATATGTGAATTATCAACTCACTCAAGTTACCATTTCATAAAAATAATTTGTTGAACTATGGAAATATGTACCTGTCTAGTGTATATTTATATGACTAAAAAAATTGATTGTTCACAAAAGTTGCAGACACTTATATAAACAATTATGACTGTAAGATTCCTGTGATGGTTTGTCCTATTGCACACTTTTGAAGTGAGTTATATGAACTACACAATTGAAATCCTACTTATCAGGCTATTTTCTTGATAACACTGAAAGTCTCGCTTACAACATATTGCTTAGTCAGTCGTAGTCACCCAATGCATTAAAGTATAAGCTAGCAACCCCACAACACTTTCTTCAACGCAGTTTTTCGTTTAACAGCTACCGTTGAATTGCTTCATGAATATATTATTCCACGGCCCTGGTTAGCTGTCTCTATGCACTGTTCACTTGATTTTTACCGTGAGTAGTAACTCTAGCGCAAAATGCAGCTCATAAAAATTCAGTATATGGAGTCCCATTATGAGAAAAAGCAATTCAGGCTAAGCCATCAAATATTCGAAACGCCTAAGCACACTGAGATATCACCTAGTGAAACTTCAATGTGCTTAATGTCAGTGTTGCATCTGTAATAAGAATTGAACTACCCTTGTTTCTGTCTTTTCAGTAAATTTTACCTGATCTATGTCCTTAAGCATCTGTATGTTTGCACCATGTTACGATTACAATGTCAAGTGTAAATAATTTTGAATAATTTTAAGTGATCACACTTTTTATTTCAAAAATCAATCTACAATCTGCGGACAATGACCATACCGTGGTAGTTCTCAGCACTTTAGTGCATTCTGGAGGCAAATTGGGTCACCAGATAGAAAACTTTGTTCTAAAAGTACCGTCTGAGACCAGTGCCTGACTACAATCTGAGGACGAAAACCATCCCTAGATAATTCTCAGCGCTTCAGTGCCGTCTGGAGGCAAGTTGGGTCACGAAATATAAAACTTTGTCGTGATAGCACCGTCTAAGACCAATGATTGACAACAACCTGAGGACAACGACCATCCCGTGGTAGTTTTTAGCACTCAGTGCTGTCCGAAGGCACGCTGGGTCACCAGATAGAAATCTTTGTCGCAACAGCATTGCCTACACAAATGATTCACTATGATTTGGGGACGATGACGATCACTTGAGTCCTCAGCATTTCAGTGCCCTCTGGAGGCCCCCCAATGCCCTGCGGATGTGTCTCAGCACCTTCCAAACGAAACTATAAGAATGGTTCAAGCATGTCCAGCCTCTACAGGCACTTAACAGGACTATACTTATCTTTCCTCTCACTGTGGCAGTTGCAACTATCTATAGGGAGGAGGTTACAGGTTCCGAAAATCATTGGCCTAAAACAAAAACCTGGCTCACTAAAAGAGAACACACTTCATAAATGGCAAAGCACAATCTAGCATTCATGCTCTCTGGTAGGAGGAGTAAATCTGTCGATTATATACTAAAGAAAAAAAGAACAAAAATCTTAAATACAAGGGTGATTAAGAATTATTCATGCCTGTAGATTTTATTTAGATCTTAAATAAGAAAACAAAAACAAAAACAAGCACCAATGGACGATCGGAACCTTCAAAAGCTACTCGAGGAGTTCTCGGATCTGTTTGAGCCTGGACTTGGAACCGTGGAAGGCCCGCCGGTGAGTCTGCTCGTACGCCCAGACGCGCAACCCAGGTTCGCGAGAGCAAGGCCTGTACCTTACGCGCTACGCGATAAGGTATCCAATGAGTTGGATCGCTTAGTGGCCGAGGGCGTGTTATCTGCCGTGCCCTATTCTGCTTGGGCTGCCCCGATAGTGCCGGTCGTTAAAAAGGGTGGTGACATCAGAATCTGTGGGGATTTCAAGCTCAAGGTAAATGCGGCATGCCATACCGAACAGTACCCATTGCCTGTTATCGAAGACATATTTGCATCTCTTTGTGGTGGTGAGGTCTTCAGCACGTTGGATTTGAAAAACGCGTATCACCAGCTTTGCCTTGACGAAGACGCGAGACAGTTGGCCGTGATCAACACGCACAAGGGGTTGTTTTGCTACAATAGATTGCCATTCGGCATCGCATCCGCACCGGCCTTCTTCCAGCGCAGAATCGAGTCCATTTTGAAAGATCTCTATGGAGTACAAGTTTACCTGGACGACGTTCTGGTAGCCGAGAAACATGGCGAATTAACGCTGCGGCAAGTGCTACAAAGGCTGCGGGAGTACGGGGTCAGGTTGAACAGGGACAAATGTAAGTTCCGTCAGAAAGAGGTCAATTACCTGGGTCACAAAATAGATGCCGCAGGTCTTCATCCCAAGGAAGAGAACATGGAAGCAATCATGCAAGCCCCTAGACCGCAGAACGGTTCGGGACTGAGGTCATACCTCGGTCTCATAACGTATTACAGCAAGTTCCTGCCGAACATGTCGACCCTGTTAGCTCCGCTTTATGCACTGCTAGTGAAAGGCCAAAAGTGGCAGTGGTCTAGCGCCGCCGACAAGGCTTTCGAAGGTAGCAAAGCAGCTTTGAAAAACGCAAATTTTCTTGCTCACTTTGACCCCAGCAAGCCCCTAAGAGTGGAGTGTGACGCCTCGCCTTATGGCATTGGGGCGGTATTGTCCATTAAGGTTGGAAGCGAGTATCGACCGATCGGGTTTCGTTCACGTACGCTATCCGTAGCCGAGCGTAATTACGCTCATCTCGAAAGGGAGGCTTTAGCTCTGGTTTTTGGAGTAACGAAGTTCCGGCAGTACTTGCTGGGCCGCCATTTCACGTTGGTCACCGATCACAAGCCGTTGATTGGCCTTTTTCGTCCGGATCGGCCAATCCCACCGATGGCCGCCGCTCGCATACAGCGTTGGTCGTTGTAACTGCGGGCTTATTCATTCGATCTGGTGTACCGAAAAGGAACTGAGAACCTGAATGCAGATGCTCTCAGCCGGCTGCCGTGCTCAAGGGAAGGTGAATCATCAACCGAGGAGCTGGCGGAGTATGTTCTTCTGATGGAGCAGCTCGATGAAAACTTCGTTTCAACGGCAGACCTGCAGCGGCTGACGGCTGAAGACAATGACTTAAGGCAGGTCCAAAAGTGGGTTCAAAGTGGGTCCTGGCCTCAGAAGAGTCATAACGGGAAAATGACCCTAAAGCCATTCCTGGAAAGGCGGAGCGAACTAACCACCTCGCACGGCTTGGTATATTGGGGATCTCGAGTCGTAATACCGCAAAGGGCTCGGAAGACTGTACTTGCTCTCTTGCATGAAAGCCACCGCGCCGCATCGGCCATGAAGGCGTTAGCTCGGTCCATTATATGGTACCCCGGAATTGACCAAGATCTGGAGCGTATGGTCAGTCAGTGCACGAAATGTGCCCAAGTTTCTCCAGCCCCACCGGCCAGAGATCCTGTGCCATGGCCGGAGACGAACGAGAAATGGTCGAGAGTGCACGTGGACTTCGCCGGCCCAATAGATGGGTTCATGTTGTTAGTTCTCGTTGACTCTCATAGCAAGTGGATTGAAGCAGTTCCACTCAAGTGCACGTCAGGGGAAGCAACCACGTCCGCGTTACGCTCTATCTTCAGCCGATTCGGAATACCACGGACTGTGGTTTCCGATAATGGGCCCCAGTTCGTAAGCGCCGAGTTCCAACGATTTTGCGAGCGGAACAATATCCGGCACATTTTCTCGCCTCCCTATTTCCCCCAATCAAACGGACTCGCGGAGCGAGCCGTCCGCACTGTAAAAGAAGGGCTCCAACGGCTGAGCAGGGGCAGTATGGTGACACGACTAGCGCGATTTCTGCATGAGTATCGTTGTACACCCGGCAAAGACGGTTGTTCCCCATCTCAGCGTTCACTCGGCTACGATATACGTTCACGTCTGGACGCCGCCTTGCCTCCATTACCCACTCCTTGCAGTCAATCGGAAGCTAGTCCCTTTCGCCCAGGTCAGCCAGTGTGGTTCCGAAACTACGGTCCTGGCGACAAGTGGAGCCCCGGAATCGTAAAGGCAACAACTGGTTCCCGCCTGGTACAAGTTCAGTCCCCAGGCGATGGCAAGGACCACCGGCGCCACGCCGACCAGCTTCGCCGTCGTGATCCCGGTGACGCAGCTACTGAGCCTCCCGCGACAGCACCCGCTTCCGAGACTGTCCCACCTGAGGCGGCTTCCGCGCCAGACCCCGCTCTCGAGACCGTCCTACCTGAGGCGGTACCAACATCCGTGTCTCCAACTCCGCGACGATCAACGCGAAGTCGTCGCTCGCCATCGCGTCTCTTCTACAAGGGGAAAGGAGTGTTGGGGAGCGAATGACGCTGCACGCGCTGCGGTTCACGCGGCTGCCCGAAGTTGTTTTTGTTTTCTTCTTTTACTCTAAACCGCCGATCTATCAAGATCGGCCGCGCCGGAAAAATAAGACAAAACGACGACGACGACGAATAAACGCTGAGTCTTGTGACAACCAGCTAGGCGGACATGGCTCCTTCATTTTGTCTTCCGAATTTACTTCAAACAGGACTATACTTATCTTTCCTCTCACTGTGGCAGTTGCAACTATCTATAGGGAGGAGGTTACAGGTTCCGAAAATCATTGGCCTAAAACAAAAACCTGGCTCACTAAAAGAGAACACACTTCATAAATGGCAAAACACAATCTAGCATTCATGCTCTCTGGTAGGAGGAGTAAATCTGTCGATTATATACTGAAGAAAAAAAGAACAAAAATCTTAAATACAAGGGTGATTAAGAATTATTCATGCCTGTAGATTTTATTTAGATCAAAACGTTTCAACACCCAAACCTGTCATGAATTATTGTAGAGGAAACGCCTTTGCTGATTTGCAAACTATTTATCATATCATCCACTGCCACTCGTTTATCCGGCGGAATGAGTTCAGAAGCACGCTCAATCTCGTCATCGGTCGTCAAGACGCACGGGGTTCGGCTCCTTTATGGCTTACACTTGTGGATCCTTCATATAATTTCTGTAACCATCCAAACACATTTCTTTGCAACAAAACATTTTCATCATATATTGTGCAAAAGTTTTTGATAGATATTGGCACCAGATGACCCGTCAAACCACAAAAACAATAACCCCTCTACCTGTAGAGCGATAGATAGATATTTATTTTGGCTCCGGAGACAGGGCAGCCATTCTTTCGTGCACCACTGCCACAACAGGCACACAGTCACAACTGCCTGCACAGCAGTGACTGTAGAGACAGCAACCTTGTACGAAAAGGGCTGACAAGACAGTGTGGCAAACTTTACGTGCAAAATAACAGAAGTGTTAATAATTTTCTAATCACTGTCGTATAACATGAATCCTTTTTAGCGCTAATATTCCAGCTTCGACCTTACGTTTTTCGCGATTTCTTAACTTCATGAGCCAATATTGTTATCTGAATACATTTAACATTTACACCCAAGGCATTCTTGTATCATTATATACACTACATATGTGATTTATATATTTATATAGATTCAAACGTTTCTACTTTGACTTTATTATGATCATAAACGTCAAAATCAAATGGGTAGTTTAATCTTCAGAGAGTGTTGAGTCAAGCAGCAATGAAATTAGATGGTTTGTGTCGCCGCTGTAGACGGCAAACTTTCCAAATGCAGCACGACTGCCAATTTGGGGCTTTTACATGCAAATTTCAAACCTGACCTTACGATCTTTTGTGTACTAGATGAATGATTATGGTTCTGCTAGCCCGTGGGCCGCAGGTTGCCGACCCCTGACCTAGTGCATTATTTTTCAAAATAAATATTTCAGATGCCCAAATCAGCCTTCATTGACATTTTGTGTTTTTTTTTTTTGTTATGGAAATCACTTCCGTAAGCAATTTATGATCAAACGCTCGAATAAGCAAGGTATGACTCTAGTGCTAATGCCGAGTTGTTAGCCAAGAATAATTTAAGCACACATACCTATTGTAATGCGAACTGCTGCCAAGATACTAAAATAACTATACTCTGTCTGTCTGTCTGAAAAAAAACTTTATTACAGCTATATCAGGGAGGTAGTTTGAGAAGGCCCGGAGGGGGCCACCTCTCACAAACTCTAGGTCGGCTCCTTAACTTATGTAATCATGTACTTCAATATATTTCATTTCATTATAAAAAATAAATTGAATTTTTATCTCTGGGGTGTGCTTTGTTGCAATGCACAAGTGTCGTGTGGCAAAGTAGGCATCATAAAACACCTTTTATTTGGCGACTTTTCTTGGCAATGGAGTGGAGAGGAAGAGAGCCCGCGCACAGCTTTATTCAGCGCTCAAAATGGGAGAAAGAACGCGTGCCTGTACTCTACACTGCATTGCCAAGAAAAGTTGTCGGCCAGTAGAGGGTGTTTTCATAATGCCTGCTTCACTACACAACACTTGTGCATTGCGACAAAGCACACCCCAGAGGCAAAACTTCTATTTAAATTTAATAATGAAATGGAATATATTGAAGGACATGATCACCTAACGATTGTTAGCTTCTGCGATACTGCACAACATATGGTAACATGTGTACCGAGAGGGCCATAGCATATATGCTGTGGCACTGTACACTGCACCACAAGGCGAAAATGATTTTGGTACGGTGTGGTTCTAGGGACACAGGTGAATACTGAATTCATTATTGTACCATTCCAAGATGGTATTCTACATAGGCACATTCACCACACTCGTCACTTTGACTAGAGGCTTGTAGGTATGAGTACAATACTGCCACTATAGGTTTGACTTGTTCAACATTGAACTTTGTATGCGCAGTTTGACACTCAAGCCATTTCCTATTTGATAACAATTAGTGTCATGTGCTTCTAAGCTCAGTGTGAACCTAATTTTTCTTTTCATACCTTTCTCATATTTCCGAGTTTTAATAAACTAATGAATTATCCTGACAGTTGCTGACTACTTTGTTGAAAATTCAAAGAAAACACCTATGGTATTCCTAACATTATTTTTGCTAATTTGTCAGGGAATGACTATCAGCTACAGGAAGAAACTGAGACAACAAACATCTAATAACCTAGAGACAACCAAAACACCAGCAATATGTGAAAAACAAAGAAAAAGCGAAGTAAGCACTTACAATCTTGACAATCTAGTGCTCCATCCCAGTTGCTTCCTGCTTTTCCTTAAAGTTCCTATCTCCAGTGGCACTTATCAATATGCAGAGTAGGCAGTTGTGTATGGCAGCAGTTTAGGAAGAAGCGGGTGGGTGCCAAATTTTGAAAAGTGGCTTTAGGCAAGTATGAGATTGAGATGTACGAAACTCCAAGTAATCAAAGGAACAAGGATCCTGAAGAAAACCCCAGATATTGGAGGAGATTATTAATGGGGGGATTACTAGAAGATATTGATAGGAGTAGACGGTAGACGCCTTCATAAAGAGAACTGTCGACTTCATCCAGACTGATATGTTTTGTGTTCCTCTGCTTGTCTGTACGATACTGCACCAACAAACAATTTTCATCGTACTTGAAATTCGTCGGAAATTATTTTCCTACAATCAAGTCCAAACTTCTGCACTTCTCATCGTTAGACGGCATTGTAGACCGTTGTAACTTCTACCTAATGCCAGTTGTTACAAAAGGGGCTATTGCTAATCGCCATCAAGAATACCCTAGAACTGGGGTGAAACAATCCGTGCGCATGTATGTTTATGTGAACGTAGGGGGAGGCGGCACTTTTACCGCTCATTCACACTGGAAGCGGATCCGCGTTCGCAAAGCGGTTGCGAACGCTGTTGTATAAAGATCCAGTAGAATTGCACGCGCACGTGATGTCATCCAGTGTGCGTGCAATTGCACTGGATTTTTATACAACCGCGTTCGCAACCACTTTGCGAACGCGGATCCGCTTCCAGTGTGAATGAGCGGTCCGACTGCCTAGAGTGGCAAAGCGTTAAGTCCACCTTTTTCTCTTTCCAAATATGAGGCTAGCCCGACTTGAACTTCTGGACTTGTAATTACAAAATGAGGTTAGGGACAGTGACACCAGTGCAAATGATGTACCACACCACTTGCACAAATGAATAGCAGGAGAATATAACTGTAAAAGCTGCCCCATTATAATGAGTACAGTAAGATGTATTACTTATAAATGTAGCTGTGAAAGTAATAAAAGAACTTAAGGTAGATATGAGTCTACAATACAGAGCATCCACTTGTTGACCAGGGAACTTGTCCAAGGATGGTGTCGCTTATGATGCCCATTCAGCATTTTGAAGCAATGCTTAGGAGCACTTAAGCTCGTCGCAAACACACAGTTGATGAGAATGGTCTTAGTGCTGCTCTTATCATAGCCTGCAAGGCGACCGTTCGGTTGACACAACTAGGAAAACACACCAATGCCTTACAGCTTCAGGTCCACAGGGAGTATTACTTCGATCAGTTCAAGCACCAAGTTATGAAGAACTGCTGCTGCCACAATGCCGGAAAGTGCAGTGTCCAGTCGTCAGGCTGAACTTGATATCAGGAAAACAGCATTTTTGTACATCCTACTGCCCTTCCATGGTGTGGATATGTCCATGTATGTCTATGTCATACACAGAGCCACTGGTGTAGCAGTAGCTATCTTCTTTTTTTTTTTGGGGGGGGGGGGGGGGAGGGGGATGGCTTTTTCATTTTTCCGTATAGGAGTCAATGTACTGTGTACAATTCACGGGTAAAAGCACGGCCGTCCTCGACCTTCGGGCGGTAGTCCTTCAATATTTGTCTTGCCTTACTAACAAAAAAAGTGATGATTTCAAGGAGGGGGAGAGGGGGGGGTTGACCTTTCAAACCACCCCCCTTGCCTGCGCCACTGCACACAGCATTTTAAGCACACAAAATGGGAGCGCATAGTTGTAGGGATGTTGAACAAAACTTTAATGCATATGATAGTCACAGCATGCAGCTGTTCAAGGGGGTTCTTAACCACCAACATGAAGATGCAAACATGAGCCCCGTCTTTCCTCCCTTTGGCAATCGTCTCTGCTGCCGCAATTAGTGCCATGATGTCATGTAAGCAAGCGAAGCCTTCATGTCACAGGAAAAGCCTAAACCTCATCTCTTTCAACATCTGCCTTAAAAGCCCATTTGTTAAAAACAATGCTCCTATTCAGTGATCTGGACACCGTACCAAAATGCTTTTGATGGACAGCTGGTGAACCAACTTTTTCTGTACACTACACTGCACCTACCGCAATTGAGATCGACATGTTTACCGTTGGTGACTGCATAGAAAGGAGTGTGCAGTCAACCACAGAAATGACACCTTAAAATGGCTTGATTGTGTCAAACCCTTTGGTAATGGAACTACGTATATTTTGTTTTAGTGACGGGGAAAGAAAGAATAACTAGGAATACATCGAAGCCATACTACTGGTGGATCACTTAATGATCATACAAACTGTCAATTTTCGAACACGCAAAGGTCGCCCAGAACCGTTTTTTTTTTTATTACTGCTGATAGAGAACCAGAAGCTCGCTCGCGAGTGATAATAGGCAGATCTGGAGTTCATACAAATAGACGGCGGCAGTCTTCGAAGTACGAAAACTCCCACTAGTGCATCAGATCATGCCGATGAGAACGGTCGTCTCTTCGCATCACCGACCCCAGCCTGCCCCAATACAGCGCTGAACGAATCTCGCATTGTAGTCGTTACAATTTGTCGTCGCCACGAATGAAATATATAAAGAAAAACATTCCTAAAAAGCGCGATCACCAGAAAAGTTACGGTTAATGAACGATACAGTTTTCTGAAGCCAAGATTCGACTCGCGAGACAAGGAAAATTCACTGAAGATTGTCTCGAAACTAAAAAAACAAAAGAAATTGAATTTTCGCTGTTTTATTATTTAAAAGCGCCGCAATGTGATGCAAACGGCAGGAGTGTCGACAATCAGCTGATCGCCGGGATCATGTACTGCAACTATTCAACGCGCTGATCGGATTGAAGGATATACGTTGCAAGTAGAAATAAACAAGGTGGTAAATAACAATACGTCACAGTTATGCGAAAACCAGTAAGTACATACAAATAAGCTCGTTGACAGAATAACCAACGGGAAGACAGATGTGAGCCCCACAGCTCCGTAGTACGTATCTCGGTTAGGGCTAACACGCACTGAGAGTGGAGAGCCAACTTGAAACGAGGGGTCGATAAACACTTCACGCGACAATATTTTGCATCCTTGTCACAATCGAAGGTCATTTTGTCTAGACTCTCACGCTGTTGTAGCCTAAACACTTTGCACAACCAATTTCGTCCACCGCGTCGACTGCCACGAACCAGCCGCCATGTTTTATATCCAGGATTAAGAAACAGCCAAAAGCAAAGCGCCCAATGTTGAGCGCTTACGATAAGCGTAGCTTAGTGCTACGTTTAGCGATAAGCGATTTTGGTGCGACCGAACGAAACCGAAACTTAGCTTAAGTTCCTGGCTAAGCTCCGCTTTGCGCTAAGCGGCGTTGGAGCAACTGGCCCTAAGACTCCCAGGAACCACCCGTATTCGAACAACAGCATATCACCTTATGAAAAACAGTCTCGTCGAACGCTTTCACCGTCCACTTAAAGCGGCCTTTATGGCTCAATCCGAGCCAAACAACACTTGCCCATTTCCCAACTTGAACTTTGAGCAGCGTTGAAAAAAAATACTCCTGTACAGCCCGACCGAGCTTGTATATGGTTCAATTCTTCGCCTACCCGGATAATGGTTTGCATCTGGACCCGAGTGCCCATCTCCTGATCCCATGACCTACACACACCAGCTGCGAGCGACGATGAGAAGCCTCCGGACCATGCCACCGCCCACTCAAAATCGTACTATAGTATACGCGTCAAACGACATCGAAAACTGCAGCCACATCTTTTAACGAAAAGACGGTGTCAAGAGATATTTACGACAACCAGGCTCTGGGCCTCACAAGATTGTTTTAAGGGGAGCGAAAACCTTAACCATTGATTTCATATGGCGTCAAGAAACCGTTTCTGTCGATCGCCTGAAGCCGGTTCACTAGGAATATCTCCCTAACACAAATGATAGTGCTGATACTAATACAGTTAACGCTCGACCCAATACTGACTCATGCGGTTTCCCGGAAAATTGAATTCCTGGAACAAATACAATTCAAACTAATGCTTTGCCATGCATCCTGAACAGACATGAACTCTCCAGACCCGCACAAACCGAATTCAACTGATGTGACCCTAGACATTTAAGACCGAAACCGTGTACTCCTTGCCCTACCTATTGCCCCGACCACAACCCACCGCAAACAAGCGCCTCAAAATGTATCATTGTATCTAATACCCACATACTTATGACTCAAACAAAAATAAGATTATTTTCTGCTTAGGCGCAACATAGAAAACAGACGGGAGGGTGAGTAAAAAACAAACAAATCAGTCGTTAGTAGTTTATACAGCAGGAGTTTAGTCTGCCAGAACATGCGACATTGTTACCCACCGTAGATGAGAAATTTAGCCAGTGCAGTACGACTGCTAGCCTGGGGTCTTTAACTTGCACCAATCAGTAGTGACACACGACCGCACGCCGGTACGATGCTCATCCAGTTTGAAACGGGCAGGAATGGGGTTTGAACCCAAGTTTGCTGGGTTCTGTAGCGCGAACTTTCGCTCGCTCCACATGCTCCGAGCTGGTGTGCGCCAGCCCACTCGGCCACTGATTCCCTCGAGGAGGGTGAGTACTTGTGGGCATGGACGGATTGCTCGCACACTTGAGTGAAATTTAAGACGACAAAAAGGACCGTGATTCACTTCCGACAATTCCGACAATCAATCTCATTGGGGATCCTTTTGAACTCTTTAAATTACGCACATACATATAGTATAGTGCCACGTCTTTGGTTCCGACAGGACCGAGATACCTATAGACTCGGGCCAAAGAAGGTAAAGTTTGGCTCTACCTTGACTTCCTCGGGCTTTTTAATGGCCTAACTTTTCAGTCCAGAACTAAACTTTTACCCCCCTCAGAAAAAAAAATAGAACCGTGGTTTTTGGGGACACGGTCGATTATATTAGAGAAATAAAAAGGTGTTCGCCTGAGCATGACACTGTGAAGGCCATTTATAAATTTCAGTTGCATCTTACAAGAAATATTGCTTTAAAATCAGTGCTGATTCCAAAGAAAGCTATTTCTTGCTAGCAGGGTTATAACTAAGGATTCGTGCTTCCGGGAAAATACGATAAACTCCCATAAACACTCGCCGATAACATTTTCGGCAACTCGGATTCATCTGAAACACCTGTAATTTCAAAGTTACGATAGTAAAATAAATAGCCAAAGAATACGATATTTTACGAACAAGGTTTGTCAGAGTACAGGGATAGCAATTCTGGAAAAAGGCAAATTCATTTTATTTTAACTTGAAATATTGACAAAGGGGAGTTTCCGTTTATATCGTCAACGTTAGGGCAATGTACTTCTGGTCAACGACAAAAATCTTCCAGTTTCGTCCATAATATTTGCGCTTCTTAGAGGGGAGATGGGTTGTGTTTTTATAATAGTGGACATATGAGAACCTGTAGATTTCATAGGATGCAAAGGGCACCTGAAGGCTTTATGGGTCCAGGAGTTTGGAAATATTAAGGTAACGACTTTTATTAAGGATCAACTTGTTTTCAAGATTTGTCGTGGGGCAGTTAGTATACTGCCGATCGCAAGGGCGCCAATGTCAAATAAAGCTGCAGAAATATATTTCGATACGGAGGACTTTTATAAATTTAATGTGCCTTTTTGTCCGGATATTTTTTTATTTTAGTTTCGAGAAACAAAAGAACAGTGAAAATAAAACTGAATTTTGGTAAATTAGGAATTCAATATAAAGAAACTGCGATAAACCCCGAATATCCAGCGAAAAATAAACTCCGAAAAACGCCCTCCGAATTTCACAAAATATTAGCTCCTACAGCACGAAATCCTAGTTATAATGCGAGAACAAAGTACATGTTTAAGGAGTTTATAAAATCTAGGGAAGGAAAAAATAAAATATATTGTTGTATTTTGTAGTCACTCGTTACCCGTCACCCACATTAGTAACAAATCGCAGGTTTTGATCAAATACCACACCAAGTCTCTTATATGTGTCACACTGGAGAATATGTTTTCCTAAATGCGATATGGGAAATACACAACGCATATCGCAGGAAAATGTCATTGCTTTAGTTTTTTCACGAATTTAACATAGCCTGTTTTCTTTCCACCAATTTTGAATGCATTGACGTTGGTATGTCGACTTACGCAGTCGTTTTTATTGTACAAAACACCTATAGAACTGTTTTGTGGTACGTGTATATGCACTGAGATCAAACACACACAATAAAAAAGAAAGTAAAACTAAACAACAAATACAAAATCAATAGAACTAATACTAACATAGGGCATGCTTTCACATGCTTAGATAATATTTGCACTTATAAAAACTAAAGTTCTGAGATAAAAAGAAAATGTGGTTATCTTCATGTGCATAATTATAAGTTCTTCTAATTCGCGATAAATGGACAACAAGGACATTCATCACTGATAAAAGGTTGAGAGGTTTCATCCGAGTGTCGACGGAACATGAAAATCGATCGACATTAATAGGTCATTCCAGCTTGCCATTAACAACCGTGAGAAATATATCTGAAACCTTCGAACAGCTGGTTTCACCAACAAAAATCGGTTTGGTAAGGTTTTATACTGGTTAAAACAAAGCCCTCTACTGTAACTGTCGTATACTATTATCTTCATTCATTCAGTGATGTGGTTAATGCCAAGTTCAGTATATTATCTGCACGTGTAAGTTGATCAACAAATGCCGTGTGGAATAAAGTTGAACATAGATATAGGAATAGTTTCGACACAATTGACCCTCCAGATAAAAAAAATGGCTAGTCAATAAGAAGCACTATTGATTTCTGACAATACCCATACCTATGTCAGATTTCCAAAGACGACCCTTTATTTGAACCAGGAGGGATCATAGTTCAATAATAAAAAAAAACTAAACCCGATCGTGTGGCCTACAACATATGGCTCATTCTACTTAGCTGCCTACAAAATCAGCTGCGTGTGAATTTCAAGTTAGGATTCATTAACGAGACGCCACGACAAAATTCGACCTTTTCCAGCAATGAGCGCAGCACTAATTCTCTGATTCTGCCAAATATACAAAAGTATTACAAAAGCTGGGACCATTAATGATCAAAAGCGTTCACTCCCCTTTTAAAAAATACTGACACCAATCCAAGTACAGATGTTTCATCAACTATAATGGTAATATCTTCAGTGTACGCTGACACTAATGCGGGAGAGTTCAGCCAGTCACTATTCATCGCGTATACCCTGTAAACAACCGGTAGGCGGAAGTCTTTGTATCACAGATCGATTAATTATGACAAATAAACCGTGGCTTTACATCAATGTACCCGTAATAATTAATTAAAATATTAGGGTAGTCCACAACGCTTTAAAGAGTTCCATCTGGTAAGTAATAAAGAGGGCGGGCACAGTCTCATGCCGTCGAGCACATAACGCGCAGAAGGTCATGCTGCTTTCACTCTGAGTGTTCATTTCGGTTTTATGGGCCACCTCGCATCACTCTTGACAGGACGCATATTGCCAAGGACTGCGAGGGACAAGCCGGCAGGCCTTGGCAACCTCCCAATGAGAGAGAAAGCAAGAGCTCTCGAGCCGAGTGGGCCGGCCATTATGGAGGTGGCTTCGTCATCGTTCTTCCTGCGAAACGGGTCAATGAAAAAGCCGGATTAAGCCGGACCCGGTGCGGCAAGTACTGGGTAGGTTAATGAAATATTAATGGTCTTCGAATGCCGCAATAGATTGTGTGAATGCTACTGATCTTTGCTACAATATACGCCCACACTCTTAAAAAAATGCTAGTAGTATTTACTAGGTAAAATCTAGTAACCGCTTGCCACATATTTGTTTGTTTATTGTTTGTTTTGTTTGTTTATTTTATTTTTGACACAACTGTCAGGGAGGTTGGGACAAAAGGCGAAAACGAATCACCTGACTAGGTCCCCAACCCCCGTTACAGCACTCAGCAGCAGGGCACAGGAAATGAATCAAAAACAGCATAAATAAAATATAAAACAATATCTGAGAAGATAAAAATATGACACTCAAAAAATGTACAATCTATTTTGATGTGAACTATACTAGGAATACACACTAGGCACATTGAAGTATACCGTAAGGTATTTTTTGAAAAGAAACACGGACGCTATTGTCTGGGCTAATTCGAATACACAATAATTTCTGTGAAGAAGATCGGGTATCTGGTAGGATATTTTTTGTGTACCGTAATTAGTTCTTATTTTAGGTTTTGAAAACTGCTGGCGTCTCAAATTGTAATTTGTTTGCTTAAATAAATATGTTTCGTAAAATATTGCGGGATTCGTGTTTATTTGAGTATGAACTGAAATTGCGACCTTTAGGCAAAAAAAATTGTCTAACGTTAATATTCCATGTTTAATAAAGCTAGGGGAAGTCGATTCAGTCCAAGGTAAATTATCGATTGACCTAACTGCGCGTTTTTGCAATGTAAGTAATTGCTTAATATTACTTGCTGTAGTCGTCCCCCAGACCAATAAACAGTAATGCAGCCTCGAGTGAATCAGAGATATATGCAGTTGTTTTTTTAACCAGGCTGGAAGAAGGTATTTTAGCTTACAAATTAAACCAATTGATCTAGAAATATCCCTTCGGAGTTCGTTCACTTGACAAGTCCAGTATAAATTTTCGTGAAAACGAACACCAAGAAACTTAAAGGATTCCACGCGTTCAATATTCGAGTTTTGAAAAGATATACTAATTTCGCTAGTTATGGGCTTATTTTTTGCTCTAAAAATAATGTACTTAGTCTTTGCCGTATTCAGCTCTAACTGGTTTGAGCCTAACCATAAATGAAGTTGCTCCAGCCAATTATTTGTTTCTCTTTCTATGCTATCCAAACAGCTACCAGTAAAGAATAGATTCGTATCATCTGCATATAAAATTATGTTAGGTGTTTGTGGGATGTTTACTATATCATTGATGTAAAGAAGGAAAAGTAATGGCCCGAGAATTGACCCCTGCGGCACACCGTATCGAATTTTTGCTAAAGGAGAGCGCATATCATTGAGGACGGTATATTGAAAACGTGAGGTCATGTAACTGCTTATCAAGTTTAGCGCACTGCCTCTTATTCCATACAGCGGTAACTTTCGGAGTAGGATGTCGTGTTTTATAGAATCGAAGGCCTTCCTGAAATCTAAAAAAACACCCAGAGTATAGCACTGATTTTCAATATTGTCTATGATTTTGTTTTTGATATTTAGGAGTGCCATTTCCTTCATTGTCCTTGTTGTGTTGCGCTTTTTAACCTTTTAAATCATTTCAGTTGATTTACCTTTTTGGAAACCATACTGGTTGTTTGTAATAATATTATGTTTATTACAGAAATCACTTAAACGTTTGTAAATAACGCGTTCCACTACTTTAGAAAAGACTGGAAGTACTGATATTGGTCTATAGTTATTCATATTATTCTTGGGACCACCTTTATGGATCACACAGACTTTCGCTATTTTCATTTTTTCTGGAAAGATACCGGTACTTAAAATAAGGTTGCAGATATGCGAAAGCGGAGTAGATATGAAAGAGGAAACTGCTTTGATTGGCTTAGAACATAGCCCATCTTCTCCACAGGCACCGCTATTCCCTAAGGATTTAATGATAGTAGTTATTTCTAGGTCAGTGGTAGGTGCCAGAAATACTGAGTTATGTAAAGGGAATACAACATAAGACTCACATGTAGGCGTTCTCGCTGAGGGCATAGTAGAAGAACTGGATTCTAGAAAGTGGGAATTAAATTTATCTACAAGAGACTGACCCGAGTAAGTAACCCGCTCGATTCTAAGTTCTTTTGGAGCATGTGCACGAGGCCTAGAAGAAAGTTCATTTACGGCTTGCCAGACTTTCCGCGGATTGTTATATATTGCATTAAACTCATTTTTGTAGTATTGAGCTTTAGCTTTCTTGATATCAGCATTGAGTTTGTTCCTCACTTTCCTAAATTCCTGTAATATTGAGATATCTCTTGTCTTGACGAACTTATCATATAATTTACTGCGCTCTTTTATACGCTTATATAACTGACTTGAGATCCAAGGTTTTTTGGACTTTTTATATTTTTTAAACTCTTGCCATGGAAATGACTCCTCATAACACTTTTGTAGGGGGTCCAAAAATATACGATATGATTTATTTGGTTCCCTTTCAGCTACTACCGACTCCCAGTTTATATTCGATACCTTAGAATGAAACAGCTCAATTGAACTATTATCAATTCTTCTAAATTTCTCAGCCGCATTATTAGAGCTCAATTTTAAATTTACTGGACCGACAATAAAACTAAATATCGGAAAATGGTCACTTAAATCACAAGAAAAGACACCAGCAGCCACGGTATGACAATTTGTAATACAGAGATCAATTAGCGTTTCTGTTTCCACCGTGATTCTAGTCGGCAAGTTTTTTACATTATCAGATCCGTAGGACTGAACAATATCAAGTAGTTCATGTTACTAGGTACCTAGTAACCTTAGGTAGTAACGGTCAAGCTAGTAACGGTTACTAGTAGTTCAAGAAGCTAGTAACTGTCACTAGCCTCTAAGTAGAATCCATGCATTTTACTACCTCAAGCTAGTAACTAGCGGTACCTCCCGACGGAAGAGCGGAAACGCAACTAGTCAAGTGATTTCCGGTGAAAAAAAAAAGGTGTGGGGGTATGCCACTTACCACCAGGTGGCAGGCGCAACAAAATTTGAAACTGGAGATGAGTAATCCAGGTGGCGCAAGACACCGTCCAACTATACGTACACAAAAAAAGGAAGCCGATTATTTATAGTTTATTTCAATGCTTTCAGATTTGCAAGTAGATACATATTCACATGCACACTCACATTTTTAGCACATAATCGACACAATGCATTCAACACAAACACACGCTGACTTAATCACTCTAATCGCTAAATTAAGGACGGGGTGCAGTGGGGATTGAGCACAAGCTTTAGAGCTGAGACGCGTTAGCCCACTCGGCCACTTCCTCCCCGCTAACTTCCTTGGCTGCCCTGAAGTCTTTTATACTGACCATTTGAGTGCGCAAACTTGTCGTGTATCAGCACGTCAGTTCTTCGCAGTCGCTAGGTCAGTTGCGCGACGAGGCAAACCGCATGGAAGTGACGGGAACAAGCGGCAAAGGCGATGAGCGATGTTTCCTAGAAATTAAAAAAACCGAGCGACGCGACGGGTGACCGTGAGAAATCGCCGTCGCTCGTCGCTGTCTCCGTCGCTCGCTATATCGATTATACGCGGTTCAGCCTTTAAAACGAATGCGGTCGCCGTCGGTGAGAAAGTGCTTTTTTGCCGTCTCCCGCGGCGAACGAAGGCTGTAATTGACGGGGAGTACAACGGCAGCTGCACTCCTTTCGCGTGCTGCGCTACAAAGATGCATGCAAAATTAATAGCGCGTGCAGATTGCATCTTAATTTTTGTAGTACACTGGCGAATGCTCGCGTTTCTGGGGAAGATATAAGCAAATTCAAAAAGACTCGTAGAATGCCAAAACATTTTTTTTTTCATTAGTCCCAAAGCTACATACACTATTTACGACGCGCATCAATGGTTGTGACAGTGCACTGTCACGACCGAAGACAATCAGAATCATTCAACCACCGAGCACACACAAACCGTGAAGAAGTTCTCAGTGCCAAGTAGGAGGAGGCGGAGAAAAGCTTCTTGGACGACGAAACCCAATCTAGTGACAGCGGCCCCGGTTCGTTAGAACTATCCTCGGAGCAGTCCAGGTTCACGCACGCACACACTCGTCCCGTCGAGCGCACGAGCGTTAACTATGCACTCCAACACGGGAACACGAGAAATGCAGATGACACAAGGCAAAAACGGCAGGTTCACATTGGAGAAATTAGCATCTTGCGACCTCCTACTGGTCCCAACAGTGTTGCCAGATGGCCCAACAAAAAACCGCCAAACGGCTGGGAAGTATAGCCGTAAAAAAATCATATATATACATATATATATATATATATATATATATATATATATATATATATATATATATATATATATATGATTTTATATGATTTCGGAAGGATGAAAATCCGTGCAGCAATGACCCTTTTTTCGTAGCCTTCAGAAATACAAAACACTCAAAGACACCTTTATTGTGAAGCCCGAGAGATATGACCATACAACGAAAGAACAAAATATAGAAGCAGAACAGTAAGAACGCTGGGAGTTTCAAACCAGAACCCCAATATCTAAGGTTCTTGCCAATATCCCACCCGTCTCTCTTTCTTTGTGTAGAATATCAGTGTCCCCCATTCTGGTTCATATTTTCTTGGGGTGGGCGACAACTGGAAGGTAGTAAATAGACCATTTGCTGTATTACCCAAGCATCAAGGAGAATGCATGGATTGGGGCTCCACGCGCCACAGGCGCACGCCTTCCCCGTATAAAAGATTCCAAGTAAATAACGAATATAGAGCGTTGACGAACGCGCGTGCAAGATACAATTTGTTTCAGGTTTTTGCTTTGGAAAATTTACTACTGCTGAGGCCAGCACGTGCGGCGCGTGGAACACCAATCCCTGCATTCTCCTTGATGCTTGGGTAATACAGCAATAGGCCTATAGTTTAGCGGTGAAGCTGCGGACTTCTCATTCTTAGGAACTTTGGTGCCTAAGGATCGTCACAATGGGCACCAAAGTAGCGATTGGAGAGTTCATTCTAGATTCGTGTAAAAGACCTGCTACCGGGTCTGTAGTAATAGCGCAATCTGTTTGGGTTGCCCCACTGCGTTGTGGGGAGACCGCTTGAACTCTGCAAGTATTGCTTCTCTGCGCACTGTGAAAACCCCGAAGTTTGTTGAAGTTTGAAACCTTTCTCCTTCCTCTCTCTTCTCTCGACTGAACAAAAGCGAAACAAT
Source organism: Ixodes scapularis (assembly GCF_016920785.2). Lineage (NCBI taxonomy): Eukaryota > Metazoa > Arthropoda > Arachnida > Ixodida > Ixodidae > Ixodes > Ixodes scapularis. The sequence continues at coordinate 180,575,862 of NW_024609846.1, read as the reverse complement.
TTTTTTTGAAGCCGATAAGAAGTTCGAAAATTAACTAGTCGAACCTCAAAGTTCGACATCGAAACTGAGGTTTCGACAAAAGTTCGCAGAATCTTTAGAAATAGCCCAAAATAGCCACATAGCCCACAACGAAAGTTTGACGCCCACTAGAAAAAAATGTAGCCCCATTTGGCTATATATAGCCCAATCTGGCAACATTGGGCCCCAACCTGCTTGTCGTACAATGTTGCCAAGCGTGTCTTGTGAAAGGAAAAACATATGCTTAAAAAGAAAAGAATTAAAGATTAAAAAAACAAACAGAGTGAACTTCTTTTGTTTTCGGAAAAGTTTTTAGTATGTCCTATGTGGCTATTTTCATCCCAGTTGAAACCAAAATGAAAAATAAACGATCACAAACGAATGTAACTAGAAGGAAAGTATGTGAGCCGCATGGCCATGGCATCAACAATGGCTGCGCGCTCGCTGCAGCGCTGGCTTCCACGTCGTGCTGGTACGGAGGCTGCGATCGCTATAAAGTCAGCCCCAACGCCCCCTCATACAATATTTGACGCTACGATTGCGTGTGGATACCTCCCCCTGCGATCCGAAACAGCAAGTACGTCGCTAACGCTGGCAATCGGGTATGAAGCAAGCGCCGCCATCTTCTTAGCTCCTTTGCGGTAGTAAATGGCTATACTTTGTTTCAGCTTAGATCCGAGCGCGGCCGATGTTATGAGCCAAGGGGCCAATCAAACAGCGCAAAAGCGCAGCGTCATGGCGTGCTCTCAGCGCTTGATAGGACTAGCCGGCGGAGGAGCCCGCACAGAGAGACGGCGAATACCGGCTGGTCCTATCAACTGCAGAGAGCACGCCGTGACGTTGTGCCTCTTTCGCTGTTTCATTGGCCCTTCGGCTCATAACATCGGCCGCGCTCGGGCCGAAGTTGAAACGAGGTATAGTAAAAAGGTAGTAGCGGTTAGAAAAAGGTAGTAATGGCTGCATTTGCTAACTTTTTACTACCTATCGCGCGTTTCAGGTAGTAAATGGTTAGTGAAAGGTAGTAACGGTCAAAAACCGGTAGTAACTGCTACAGTTACTAGCTTTTTACTAGCTTTTTTTTTTTTTTTAAGAGTGCGGAGCTCCGTATGGGATCAGCGCCTAGAGCTGCCCGGATCCACTCAGCGGCAAGACATCGGAAGTTCAACAATTTCGACATACATGTTTTGATTTAGTAAACCGTGAGCTAGTTAGACCTGTATGTAGAAAATGCACATAGCTTTGCATTTCGCAGGTTGCCGTAGTTTCAAAAGCTGCTAAAGTATTGCAAATATACCTTTACGCCCTACATGAGTGTTATATTTAGCAAAAACCACGTGTGTGATGCTCGTCCAAAGGAATCACTTTATACGCAACACTATATAGTTAAATATTCATTCATTATAAATAATCGACTGCCACTGGCGTTTTTGATATTAACAATTGACTTTCACCAGCGAATACCACCTTCTTCGCTCCAATGAAGTAATGTGAGGCAAAAATATAAAATAAAACGTTTTAAGATGTGACTGAAGAACGGTTCTCGCAGATTGCTTATGATGTCATTATCTTGGAAAGTTTGCAATAGCATTTTATTCTAACGCAGCTAAGAAAAGCGCGTTTTAAATAAACACGTACACGCAACTGGAATTGCATTTATTCCCCGAATTTACGGTTCAAGGAAACAGCTCACGACATCAAACCCTAACCATATGTCCATAAAAGAATACTGAACCGAAATTTAGATTTCGCCAAATAAGGCCGCAGAGACGTTGGAAGGGACGCGACGAACTCCAAAACATCACTCATACATCTATATCTCGAACGGATGGCCGTACTTTTGGAAAAGGAGGGCGCGATCAGGCAACACCATTTAAAATAATGGAGGCCTCCGAACGCCCCACTCTTCCTCCATGGAACGTCATCAATGTCGGATGGTGCCAACTCAGCCATTGGACCCGAGTCCGTTGCCGAGCGTCCTTCAACGCTTTGATTTGACACGAGGCCCAGCCGAGCACTGACGCAGCACTCGTATCCAATCCGGGTCTTCGCTCGATCTCACTGTGATTACGTTGAAATTCCAGTGGACGGGCTTCGATTATCCTAGAATGTGTTGGATCAAGCGACGGCCATGACGTCATGGTCCTCCTGGAACATTTGAGACTAAGGGGAAGCGACCTCGCCTCGGTTCACCAGCTCGCCTAGACGTAGCGAGGAGGAGAGGGAGCGAGAATCGTGACGTGACTTGGCTCGTCGGCCTCGTCGGCCGTGTTCAATCGGGCACTTATTTTCCAAAAATACAGCGACCCGTTAGAGATACCGCAGTTTGAGTGATGTTTTGGGGGTTTTGCAGCGTTCTGCCTACCCGTCCAGCCTTGTTTCGTGAGCTCCAAATTTCGGTTCGGTACGCCTTTAAGAACGGTTCAGGCCTTACAGTTGCAATTTAATTGAAGCCCAGATGTCGTTCGCATGATTTTGAACCACAACTACACATATGCACCTTCAGTAGTTATTCAAGGTAGCTCACTTTGGTTCCCCTTGATCCAACACTAAAGCCACTTACAGCTGAAAAAACAACAACAACAACACAGCGTGTGGCTTCTGATGTTTCATAATAAATGACAAAAAGAAAAAGATCGAGTGTGTAAGAGTAGGTTAGTGTAATAAAATGGGGATACCCGTAACATACGCCGGGGTAGCAGAGTGAAAGATTTGGTTCATCCGGCAATGGCCCAGCAACTCTTGACTTGCCTATCGGACTAGAAAGGATTGGCTGAGAAGTGAATCCATTCTTTGTGTGCGAAGCCGGCATACTTTGTACACGCAGTCAGGAGGTGTGAGCAGTATTCCTTCCAACCGGAAGCAATAAACGTTCCACCACGGGACATACCCAAAATAGGTTGACGTAAGAATGGGCGCGTGCCCAAAATCTCTGGAACCTTCTCCTTTTTCTCCTATAGGCGATGAAGAAAGGCGATGCGCGCAACGCCTCCATTATTCTTATAAACGACCGCAGCGCGTCCTTTCATCTCCGATAGCACGAGCACACACTAAGGGCCGAGTATGTGAGAACCATGATTCGCAAACAAGAGAAGAAGAAGAGGAACTTGCGGAAAATTATATTTTTTTTACCTTTTATTTGAATAATGACCGAGTAAAGGCACGCGATAACTATTGCAAAAAATCATATACAACACCTCACCCACTTTGTTTCTTCGCCAATTTTTTTTTTGTGGTTTTGAATCACAAAAGAGGCCGTTGAGAGGAATTAACAAACAGTCACCTACGCCTTTCGCAGGAGACGTCGACCTACTTCATTCCCTTTTCATCTTTTTTTTTCTTTTAAAAGGGGAAAAGGGGGGGGGGGGGGGGGTGCAGTTCGTACTTTTGTCTTGTTCACTTCATATAGAAATAACTTTTTTTTTCATTTGAGTACGAAGGTTGTTTGCCTCATATTCACCCACCATTTCACAAAACTTACAATGGCGACCCATATTGATCATGCTTGCTCTTCGGTATATCGGAGTCTATGTTTCATACGACGGAAGCTAAATAGTGCTACTAGAGGCGCAAAGTTAACTGCTTACAAAATAATGATACGTCCTATTTTGAAATATGCGAATGTGGTATGGAACGCTAATAAGAATATAGACATAAATAAATTAGAAAAGATTCAAAGATTGGCTGTGCGTTTTATTCTTTTTAAGTATAGGCAAACAGACTCTCTGAGTAGAATGCTGAATCAGTGTCGTCTTCGGCTAACAGAAACTAGACGAAGGATTGAGGGGCTAAAGCTGGTTTTTTCCTCTATAATTGGCAATTTAAAAATGACCCGGAGTTGTATGTGCCTTGTCAAGGTTCAAATTTTGTTATCGTTTATGCCCTATAAACGATAACGAAATTTAAATCATGACAACGGGGTTCAACCATACTACGGCAGAATAGATGTTTTTAAGTATTCATTTTCACAGAAACCAATAAAGAATGAAAAGGTGTTCCATAATGTGTTGTAAACTCATAAGACATGTCTACTTTTAAGTCGTCTTAAAAAGCGTTGTTTTTCCCATAAGAAAGACCCTATAGGGTCTTTCTTATGGGAAAAACAACGGTTCTGGATGTATATACATCCAGAACCGTTATAGATGGATGTATATACTAATATTATTGAAAATGTTACATTCGTGTGTGTCGTGTGTTTAAACTGTTTTTATGACTCTCTATGTTTTTGTATGAGCTGTTCACCTCTCTTGTAATGGCCTTCAAATAAAGGCTGACGGTACTGTTAAATAAAAAAATAAATAAAAGTTTCTTTCTTATACCCTTCACTATTAGGAGCTTAAGGTAGCCATTTCTTCAAGTGACTCGCACTTCTCGTTCTTCGCTACTATAATTTTCCCCCGCCCTGAACTTTTATTATTAATTAAGACTTTTATTCTAAAAAGGGCTAACTCGAATTTTATGTACGTCCATGACATGCTTGGCATATGACATGGCCTGACATCACAAAGTCAGCAATGCTGCTGGATCTGTTTCATACTTAGTATAAAACGCAGTGAAAGCTGCTGGCGTGAGTATGGGGCTTGATCTTGTTGACCATTTGCACGCGTTTTAGTGCAAACAGAACCATAAATTAAGCCGCGCACTCGCGCCAACAGCTCTGTCTGTATACCAAGTATGAAACAGAGTATAGTAATGTAAATTGTCAAGTCATAGTGTAACGTGACACCACTTCGCATGATGTCACGCGTATTTACATCAGGTCACACGCCGGCTTATTTCAATTATGACACGATGTCTCGTAACGCAGTATCACATGACGTGACGGCACTTAACGTCACGTAGCTAAGTCGTGCGACGTCCCGTTAGGCATAGCATCACGCACTTAGACAAAGTGTGCCATTAACAAAAAAGCCCTACAACTCGCTGCCAATTTCTACAAAACACTTCTCTCTCCCTCTCTCCACTATTTACTGTACATTGCAATTCTGCATAGGACGGTTTGATCGATAAATCAAAATACAGCTGCCAGATTCTTATTTCATAATTCCCGTCCTTGCTGAAGTTTCTTGTTCGAACGGTTAGAAAAAATGTCGCAACACTAGACGAGCAGCAATGTTATTAATAGTAGTACTTCATCTTGTTACTGGCCCTGGATCATAACCGGTTAGCACTATCTCCTTCATTTCCTTGTAGTTCAACTTATATTAGTCGACGGCAAACAAGGCTTTTTAGCGTCTGGTGAAAGCCGTTCAATATGCAGCACGTCTTTGGACGCTGTCGCTCGACCTCAAAAACTCCTATTAAACCATAACAACGCGACAACTTAACTGGAGGAAATTTCGCGCGTGGAGAAAGCAATAAACCGTAAGCCTGATCCATAACTTTCCCCTGGCATCAGCGGCAGCTCGGGTAACTTAAATGCATCGGTCATGAAGTTTGTTGTATTACTTTTAATTGCGCTATGCGCGGCGTAATTTTATTTCTCATGTATTTTTTTTTTAGCAAAGTAACGCGTTTGTTAACAAACTTTTCTTCACCTGCCTAAAAACAAAGGGGGGGGGGGGGGGACTTTTGCTTTCTGAGTTAATTTCCGGGGAGTGTTTCTCACATATATTTTACTTCTTTTAAGATAAGTTTGCTTTTCCTTCTTAATATAAATACGCTTTATTTCATCACTAGAAACCGTGTCTGAATTATGACTCAAGTTAATTCTTTCAAATTAGGTTTTCTCTCCAATTTCTCTTTGACTACATTTCCCAATCAACACTCTAAAAAAAGCCCGTGCGTGTAATTTCCCGCACAACACTCGGGGAGCCAATAACCGCAACTTGTGGAGGCAGCTCAGTGAATGACGATGCTGAAACATAAGTTTAGACCAAAAAAGGCAGTCTGAGTTGTGACATTAAGCAATGAAAAACGTCACGCTTGCATCGCTTAATGTCACATCTCAGACTGCGTTTTTTGGTCTAAACATATGTTCCGGCATCGTCATTCGCTGAGCTGCCCCTGTAAGTTGCGGTGATTGGCTCTCCGACTGTTGTGCGGGAAAGTAGACGCACGAGCTTTTTTAGAGTGAAGTTGCTCAATGAAATCATTGTGTCCCAAAAGGTGGCTGCTCCTTAGAGACACATCTATTAAGGGAAAGCCGACTTTACATTTATGTTGCGACAATCGAGGTTAGCAGTGCATCAGCTATTCAATTAGGCTGCCTCCAACACGCGTACTTTTGTTAATTAGCTTCGTTTTGCGTTGCACGAAAAGTAAAAAAAAAAAAAATGCCAGATTAAATTTTAGCACGACTTTATACTCCAGGATTCCCCAAATCAAGGCCATTTAAGGTTCACATTTCAAAATTGCTCTTCTACATCGCAAACCACATGCTCGCGGTAGAGATCATTTGCTTAAAACTATATTTGTTTCAAATGAACTCACTTCTAGATATTTATAAATAAACGAAGCAAGTTTGTCAAAATGCCTCGGTATGCAAAGCAAGCGTAGGCGCAATTGGCGAGCATACTGCAGATCTTCCAATTTTTTGACAATAATTATAGAGAAGTGAATAATCCAATTTGCGGCCAATATCTCTCGAGTTTATGCGCCTTCTTGCTAGGGATACAGCTACAAAAATATAATCTGCAAGTTCTAACACACCAAAATTCACAATTATCGTGGTCAATGGGGGTTTAGAGCGTACTGTGTTTAGGCTGGACATTGTTAGGTTAGTTGGACGGTTTTGCGTCTCGGGACTGATTGCTGAGCCCAAACTCTATTATTCGCGGACACATTGATTATAGCCGAGCGTCTGCCGAGCGACAAAGACATGTTCTTGCCCAAATCGCTAAGCCTCATTTGGAATGTGTGTTTTGACGTCATGGTCAAATTCAATAGCGTATGGAGAGTACGGCAATAGCTACCTGAAGGAATAAACAGATCAGCGTTTGATACTGAACGCGTGACGACAAACTGAGTAGGGTTTTTTGAGTTCAAAAAAAAGAGAATCCAATCATAGTTCCCAAATTGCGAGATACAATTTAATAATTGGACTGATTGTCACTGTGTATTTTGGTAGCTTGCGCCCCGCTGCACATTATAATACGAGTCATAATTTAAACACAAAATAATTCTCCGGTTTCTTTGAGGAGTTTTTATAGAGACGAAGAAAGCAAGCCGTGTATTACTTGGCCTATCAAAAAAACCCTAATGAAGTCCTGTCAAATAAACGGACGAATTGTAGAAGTGCAACCTAAATGTAACGTAAAAATGAAGATTTAATTCAATTAAATTGCTTATCAAGAGCCCGATGGCTTTAGTGGTAAAATTCAAAACACGAGGTAAATATATGTCACAAATATAGATGCCTAAACATCATACACAAGCTTCAAACAATGCATACGCCTACCTAAACCAATAGACATGCCTAAATGTATTAAAATGTGTAGACTAATGTTCTTTCGCCACTCACATATTATATTCTTGTGGTTGCAGCAATTGAAAGAAGTACATAAGGCAGGTTTTTGACGTTTAATATTTACAGCTTGCCTGTCGGTAAATTAATACAGTACGTCGATCGGCACAAAAATATACTAAGATAATTATATTAATATAATATTAAGTATTTATGTATTACTTCTATGCTGTATATACCTGATTACAGACTACCTGATGTTAATTTATAGGCGTTTCGACGTGAATTGTTTTTCCGAGCGAATGTTGACACAAGTTCTCTAGCAACGAAGAAAAGATATGTGTGATGTGCTTTTTCGAACACTCTAAACAACTGTGAGCACCGTGAGGTGAGTTCGCAGGTATTGAAAACCGAAAAAAAACGTATGAATTTCTGTAGCCTGGAAAAAAGCATAATTTGACGAACTTATTGTGCACGACTGTGGTCGCTTCAGCATGCCCCAACTATAAGCTTTATTACTGTATTGTGAATGAACGTCACAAATTCCCATTACCAAATATATTTACACAGTATATTGTATTACTCAACATTACAAATTTTGCGATGGAATGAAGGAGCATTGTAGCAACTGACAATTGCATAGCAATATTTGTTTTAGCTGACATGGTGAGTGGGGTACACCGGCGATCTTTCGAACTTTCCCAAGTAACTATATTTTCGGGATCACTAGCCTTTACCCTTTCGGGTACGCTATTTATAATCACAAAGTACAAAATAGTTATTCCGAAATCGGCAAGGAAAGAGTATGCCAAAATCCATCATTCAAATGTACCTGCCTCGTTCAGTGCCGTGAAATCAGTGGTAGGCAGGCTTGAAGGTCAAGAGGACAGCTTAAATATGCACTATGACGAGCATTGGTTTCGTGCTGCTGCACGGGTGCTTCAGTGAGCTTCCAAAGCATTCATTTGACGCAATGGAACTGCTTGTAATCAGTTGGGAACGAAGTCTACAGTCCAGAGAGTGAACTTTTGCCTTCCGCTGACGACACTTTCTTGTTGTTACCAGGAGAGGCGTTCATTTTCAAATACACGGTGAGGACGAGAACTGTATATTCAATAACTTCGCAAAAACAATTTGGTTTACACTACTATTTTGATTACTATTTCAGCAATGTATGCTGGTGTCTTTAGCGAATTTCGAGGCAAATCTGGGATTATAAAGAAAACGCCGGAGTACCCTTAACAAGCTCTTTCAGAAAGCATAAGGATAAGCTCTCAATTTCTATAGCCTTCCTTTCAATTGGGAATTAGAAAACAGAACAGTCAGTCTACATATTGTCACGTAGGCGAAGGAGACGTTGTGGGTGATAGAACCCAAGAAGGTTTTAATGAGCAATATGCTATAAGCTCTCAGTCAAAATATTTGGAATATTTAGATTACGCCATTCGCATGCATTCAGCAGGTAACCAACGTACGTTACGGGCGGGAGAGCCAATGGGCAATACGGGAAGCCGGGCAGCGTTGAGGTTTAAAGATACTTTTCTCTCGGTGTCAACGTTTGTTACGCGGTTGAGTGCGTATACACTGCCTCAAAGTGATCCAGCATTGTTTTACCCTCGTTTTCGGAGGGGAAAAAAGTGTTCTGCGACAGCAGTGGGCGGGAGCCAATCGGAAAGGCTTTAGCGCGAGCCGTGCGTAAGCACAGCTGTGTAACACGAAATAACCTTGCCTGCGCTTGGAATATTTAATGATCTACAGCTGGAGACAAGTACACATATGCCGTCAAGAGGGGCAATCGCAGACTCAAGCCTGACGCTGTACCCCGACGAGCCCTAATCAAATCAGGGAAGCGGCCCACAACCGAGCACTCGTCAAACTTCGTACCAGTTAAATTTGTTGCAGTCTCATCAGTGAAAGCGAATGATACAATTTCAATTAGCACGTAAGTAGGGAAGTCTCACCAATCAGCTTGAGGCAGTAGGAGCCGCTGTAGCAGCTTGATACTCGCCGCGGAGTTTAAGGGAGTTTGGTGGACGAGTGTGTTAATAAACCGCGCGGATCGAAGCACGTCGGGCGAAGGCTTGCACTGCAGAACTTAGGAATCCTCCGTTCAATCCCCACCTTTGCCAGTTTCGATCTAGATGAGTCTCGTACCGGCGTATGCTCTTCTAATCACTAATACGTCATTCGCGTTAAAGACTGCAGTTTAGCAGCTGCACTGCACTGGCCCAATAGTTTATCAACAACGGAGACACGAAAGCATTACTTGAGGCAGACTAGCATCCCGCAATTGAAATATACTTACAAATCATTGACTCATTCGGCGTTTCAATCACGCGACAACGCAGGTGAGAAAAAGGCAAAAAGTGAACCGCCTAAACCAAATTCTATACTTCGTTCCAGCTTAAGTCGAGACGCAGCTGACTTCGGAAATTAAAAACAGCGCGGAAAGACGAGGACCAGACAAAGAAGTGACACGGACGTAGCGCTGACGCTGCGAGTTAATGGGACCAACCTAGCAGTGCCAAAAGCGCATGTCACTTGGCCTTTCCTGTTTATGGTTGGAACCGCGATGAGAGAAACATTTCAGAAACATGACGAACCCCACGATGGTGAGGCTTTCACGCCGTCTGATGGGTGCCATTAGCTCGTGGCATCGGCTGCGACTGGACATGAGGGGAAGCGTAGTATAGTTTGATTTTACACATGCTTTCGTGAACACTACTGTTCGTGTCTGACATTACAGACATTTAGGAAACGGGTGATGAACACCGATAAACGATAGAGCCGTAGCATGATATGCATTTGTTCAATCGTTTGCGAGCGATTTCCCTAAACAAATTTTAGAGACTCACAGAAATATTGCGAGTCATTGGCTTCGTTTACACGGATGCGACAATAGCTCATCGAATTCAAAAATAACCAATCGCAAGCTGCTAGTCTCTGTGTTGCTTCCTCTACTGCCCAGTCAGAATCGTCATGACTCGGTTCAACGCGCGACGGTCGCATTCGTGTATTCGCGGCTACTAAAAATTTAAGAAACGTAGGGCGTGGTGAACCGCGAACATCTCATCATCGCTGCGCAGCCAACGAGGTCGTGGCCACAGCGGATAAGGAGGCCGAAGTGCAAATTATGAAGCAAAACGCGCGAACATACACACTAAAAAAACAAAAATAAAGTGCGTTTACTTTCCCGCACAACACTCGGAGAGCCAATCACCTCAACTTACGAAGAAAGCTCAGCGAATGACAATGCCGAAGCATATGTTTAGACCAAAAAAGTCAGTCTGAGTTGTGACAATATGCAATGCAAAACGTCACGCTTGCATTGCTTAATGTTACAACTCAGACTGCGTTTTTTGGTCTAAGCATATGTTTCGGCAACGTCATTCGCTGAGCTGCCTCCGTAAGTTGCGGTGTTTCACTCTGCGAGTGTTGTGCGGGAAAGTGAACACACGGGAGTTTTTTAGAGCGTGTGCTTCTTAATTAAGCTCCCGAGGCCCATTCACACACTTGCGACTTCTTAGGACCGTAGATTCTAAAAAACGGTCTTCGAGCTTTTCGCGACGGCCTACGACCGACCCTGAAGGAGCGCATCCGGTCGGACTTCGTCATAAGAGGCTTAAAAACCGATCGTGTCGAAGTCGGTCGGAGTCAAGCGCAAGTGTATAAATTGGTCTTCCTTCAGTGACTGTAACTACATCTCTGTTTCAGAGGAGCGACATGTGAGTTTATCGCGCATGGAGGAGGTGCAAAACCATACATTTATATTAGAACTGTGCCATAACCAGGGGATGCTCATCACAAGCTGATATGACATCAAAATTATCCCTGTGTCTTAATTTTGTTTCCAAACAAATATATACCCCCCCCCCCCAAAAAAAAAAAAAAAAAAAAAGAAAACATTCTTTGACGAGTTACTATCCGCGGAACATTTTGCACCCGCTGATAAAAACATAGGTTTGACTCCTGCTTCACGTTAAGTTTTCGTTGATTACAGTTGAAGTTTCGATGGTTTTAAGGTTCATTATTGTACTTTATACAACATTGCATCTTTAAGTAATTTACTGATTTCTTGACGATTACCTACTCCTGTCATTACAGCTCGATATTGTATCGCTTCGCTGTTGCGTCGATTTGTTTTATTTTACTTTAGCACAATCTTCCTCCCCACAGCCTTTGCCCTCCGCTTTTGGCGTGTACGAATGAGGTTAATTTAATTATTTAGAAGTTTTGCTAAACTACTCAAGCATTGAGAATAACGCAGAAGATGTAATCACGCAGTGCGCTGCTTGCAGCAGGAACCTTTCTTAAAACAAATATACAAACAGATGGCGCATTGCATGGGCATCCATCCCCGTCTAATTTAAGTGGAAGAGGAAATTAACGAACAGTCGTGCTGGTTAACATTACACATGAGTCTAACTGAAGACGGCCATTGGCTGTTCTGTGGAGGCGTGGCGTTGGCTGTGTGCACGTGTGCAAATTCGGTGGAGGTCATGTGAGGGGTGGCATACAAAGCACGATGTGTGAATAGAATCGATTCAGCTGCGTTTGAGACATGTGTGTTTATCGCTTGCCTCCTTTGTCGTCCATCGTCCCCGGTTAGAATCATGGATACTTTTAGAATTTTATTTTTACTTTGTTCAGGCTGTATACAGACTTAATTGAATCCAGATTGAAGTCCATTCTAAAGCGCATCTTGCGTAACGTGGTTTTACTACCCAATTCTCCAATATCCTGTTTGAGGGTCGTTACCGACTTTTTGAGCTTTGTTTTGTATCTAACGAAACTTATACTTTTCTGAGAAAACGCCTTCGAAATTGCAAAATTGTTCCAGGTCCAAGTGTTCTACGTGTAAAACCTTCTACGCCGATTATTCCAGAAGCCGACCCGTGTACATAAAAGGCTTCGCATGGCGAGCCAGTTTCAGTCTCGCCCCAGCGATTGATTCCGCTCTTACGCCGACTTCGACGCCCGCGACGCTCTGCAGTTATCTTCTGTTTCCTTTTATTTTATTTTTTTTGGGGGGTGGGGGGGGGGGGGGGGGGGGGGTGGGAGGGGGCACAAGGTCGGCTCAATTAACGTTTAGTTTCTTCAGTTATCATTGACCTCATCAATTGTCATTCGTGACAATATCATCAATAGTAGACTTCTTTAGAGACTTAAGAGACAAATAAATAAAACGTCGTATTCAATCTAAACGTTTAGTCATCTTCTACTTCATATAACTGCTTCTAAATTAATTCGTGAAGTCAAACTGAATAGTGTGAATTTTGTTGTAGTTGCCTTAGTATGCACCAAAAGATTACTATCGTCGTTAATTTAATAGCATTTCTCAATTTGTTACTTTCTAGGACTCATTTCTCTTAGTTTAGTGGTAATTAAAATATCGTAAAGAAGAGAAACTTATGTTAAGTGTCAGACGTAAAAAAAAAGGAAAGGAAAAGGCACTGTGCCAGAGTTCGCCAGACGACAAAGCTGTTATCGAATTACCCCTTTATAGTCACTGCTTGTAGAGGTGAGGAAACTTTTGCTTCCTTGACTACGCGTATTCCTGTGGTAGGAGACAAAAGCGAAATCGAACGAAAAGACAGCCACCTGAGCAATATCTTTCTTCTTAAAAAAAAAAAAAAAAAATGCTGTCGCCCCGCGTGCATTTTTTTTATTTTTTTTGCAGTTTATATTTTTTTTACGTGTCTCGTTCATAATAATGTAGAACCTACCACTCATAGCGTAATGAGAGGGCAACTTACCCCAACATGGCAAGGCTCGACGCCTCGACCCCTTCGTCTATCATAAGCCACTTCCGGAGTTTTCCGTGAGAGACATATACAGGGTGTTTGTGAGAAATCGGAACCCGGCTTTTCGCCCTGCAAAAATAAACTAGACATCGCGCAGAGCTCAATTTCCGACAGAACGTAGCCCCAGCCGTCCAAGCAAGACGTCAAAGTTTCAGCTCCATCCGTTATCTTATTCAAAAGTTATAAGTGATTTTTTGAAATTTTTAATGGCATAATGGGGCCCATTTTTGCCTGTTTTAGGTGTCTGGCGCCATAGAGCTCCGAGTATTCGAGAGCTTCGTGTGCCGCCATATCCTATTTACATTTTCAGAAAATCGCTTATAACTTTTGAATAAGATAACGGTTGGTGCTGAAACTTTGGCACCTTGCACGAACGGCTCGGGCTACGTTTTGACGGAGTTGGAGCTCCCCGCTACGTCTAGCTTATTTTTGCGGTGCGAAACGCCGGGTACGGATTTCTCAGAAACACCCTATATATGATACTTGCATCTTTTCAAGTGTTACTCGAGCATCATATAGTCTGCAATCAGTGCAAGCCGGACGTGTTCAAGGTACGCAACAATGGTCAGCGGAACCAAAACCACCTAGAATGGTCAAAGCCTATTGTGAACAGCCTCCGCTACATCCACGTGACGTCATCACATTCGAATGACGCCAACTCGGCAATTGGGCCCGAACCCGACGCAGAGCGTCCTTCGACACATTGATTGGAATCGATGCCCATCCGAACGCTGACGAACTGCTCCTTTCCAATCTACATTCGATTTAACAGTGATGATGTCAAAATGAAGGTGCATGGGTTTTGATTAATCTAAATGGTGTTGGCTAACTCCACTCTAAGAACTGTAATGAAGACGTTTTGAATACTTTACATTTCCTCCCGGGAATGTGAAAAATCAACGTAAGCTGATATTTTAAGGGTTTTTTGTATACTAATTTTTAAACGTTGTTTCAAAACACCCTTCAAACCGTCTCATTTTCTGCATCGCCCACTCATCAGCTGATTAAATTCTTAATCGATAACTTTTTTTTTTTTAGAGTGCTAAGGTTTAGCTGAAGTTAACGTCGCATAAGAGCGATAAGTTTAGCAGTATTAGTATTGATCTAACTGATTCTAAAGTAATTCAATTTCAAATCGAAGGATGGAGATTTTCGTGTAGTCGCATAATTATGCGCCAAGGGGGAAGCCATAATTTGATATCATTGCACTGTACAGTCGCGGACAATATAAAAAATAATAACCGCCCAGGTGATGCGTGGCTTACAAGGCCTCCAGGTGCTATGCGTCAGGAGAAAGCTCAATCATTAACGGGACCTCAGCGGCTGTTGAAACTGCTGCTGAGTTAATGATGGCTTCGTCGGATATAAAAACGTCCCGCGACAAAAGAAAAAATCAACCGTGGTTGAATCAACCCGATCGCCAGGTAGAGCTATCATTTTTCGCGCGTGTTATAATAGACAGTTTTATAGGACCGTCTTGCATCTCCGATCGATGCGGTTACAGCCGGTGGTACGATTGCCAAACGACGTGGGAAAAAACGCGTCTTCACCTCGATCACAAAAATACAATTTCGCTCGCCGAAACAGGACAAAGAGGTTGGAAATATGACCAATACAAATCGACGTTGCGTACTTGAGAAGCGACGCGTAAGTATTTAACCGAAAAAGAGTAACAAGCGAAGATAATCGAAAAACAAAAAGACGAGTTTTTTTTTTCAAAATAAGCCAAATCCAGGAACCAAGAATTAGCCAAATTCGGCTGAAATTTGTGGTATATTGCCACGTGAGTCGACGAGCGACTGCGTGCGTGGCCCAATGGTTACCGCGCTTGACTGTCGCGCGGAAATTCTAGGATCGATTCCAGTCAGTGAAATGATCTTATATTTGTTCTTTCAACATTACGTTCTCGTGAGTTAGAGAACATTCTCGGCTAATTGAGTTCCGAATGTTTTAGTCGCCGAACGTTCTAGGCCGATTTTCCAGAAGCCAACGCGCGTACAGTGCTAATCACAGTTGTCTATAAAGCGCGAGCCTGCGGCTTTCTCCGGGGAGTGCTAAACTGGTGGCATTCACGGAAACTAAGCCAGTCACGTGGCGCAACATGGAACGGCCCGCTCGAGGGGTGTCCTGCCCACTCTATCAGCTTGATAAGCGATAAAAGTAAAGTGCTTTTAGATATATTTTTGTTTTTTGATGACGACATGGTTGATACGTCTTCATGCTTTAGTCTGTTTATTGTTCGAGCAATGATGTTTGTAAAAAGCGTGCGAGCAGCCTTCCACGTTCGCCGCCAGCTGATAGAGTGGGCAGGATACCCCTCGAGCGGGCCGTTCCATGTTGCGCCACGTGACTAGCTTAGTTTCCGCGAATGCCACCAGTCTAGCGCTCCCCGGAAAAAGCCGCACGCTCGCGCGTTATAGACAAGCGTGATTAGCACTGTACATAAGGAGCTCCCCGAGGCGATCTGCAATCAGTCTCGCCCCAGCGTTCGACTCTGCTCTTTCGCCGACTTCGACGCCCGCGACGCTCTGCTGTTATCTTGTTTCCTCTTTCATTTCTTGGGCACAAGTTCGCCCCATTAAACGTTTCAGTTTCCTCAGTTATTCTTTGTTTCCTCTTTTGCTCCTTCGTGACAATATCTGGGGGTTCATCATTTCTAAAAGGTATTAATTTGAAGTCGGTCATATTATGCGATAAAAAAACAATGTAAAGGTGGCCGCGATGCAGGGTCAGAGTTAGTCCGCAAAAGAGATATTCCTGTTTATCTCGGTGTCACTTCACATAAATTACACTCATCTAAAAAAATAGGATCTATGGATGGATCCTTAGGGAATGCGTGAGCATGACCCTTGTAAAACGCCACACACGTCCCCCTTTGGGAAACGCTAACGCTGACCCCTCCACTCTTCTGTTTTGGCTCTCTCGTATGGCTTTCTATTTTGCTTCCTCCATTTTTCGCCATCTCTTTTTAGCTTCTTTACAGGGTCAGTTTTAGCGCTTCCCAAAGGCGGACATGTGTTGCGTTTCCCAAGGGTCATGCTAACGTATTCCCTAAAGATCCACCAATGAATCTTCCGTTAATTATTTTGCCGCCTACTTGTACCAACGCTAGTACATGGTTAACACTCCATTTTGTAGCACAAAACAAGGCATGCGCACTCCGCACACCAGCAAGTTCAAACTCGCCCCAGCATCCGCGCGCGCATTGGCTTCCGCCTTGTGACGTCACCTCCCTCTCGCCTTCGTCCTCCGCTATTCTCCTTCTCTCTAGGCGGCGTGCTTCCCTTTCCACTGATTTGTCCATAGACGGATGCCTTCAGCTTTTCGTTGTAATCTGGTTACTTATGCTAACGCATTAAAAAAAAATATATTTTCAAAAGGTTCTAGGCGTACAGTGAAGGAAGATGGTTATATATATATATATATTGTGAACGAAGAGGGGAGAAGGTGATTATTGAATTTATTGCATTAAAGTTAGGGAAAGGGAAAGAGAGCTGGCGAAAAATCGGGCCAGGAGCGGGGATTGAACCCGCAACCTTCGCCGCGAAGATTGCGGCGAAGGTTGCGGGTTCAATCCCCGCTCCTGGCCCAATTTTTCGCCAGCTCTCTTTCCCTTTCCCTAACTTTAATGCAATAAATTCAATAATCACCTTCTCCCCTCTTCGTTCACAATATTAATACGGTTGCACTTGTCAGTCTTCACTCATTCCCATTACATACATATATATATATATATATATATATATATATATATATATATATATATATATATATATATATATATATATATATATATATATATATCTCCTAGACAACAGCAAATAACGTCAGTATACTTACCGAATGCTGTGGGACTTCGTCTTCGTACGTGGTGACCTACATGTTGTTTTAGGTAGAAATGTTTCAAGCAGAATGTCATTTTTATTGTTTTTTTATTGTTTTTCTTTTTTTAACGCGATTAGTTTAACACTAATTTAATTTCGGAAGATTTTATATGTATTACTTTGTATCCTTTGTGCTTGCAGTTGCGCCTCGGTGAGACATACCAGTTTTGATCTACCGTATGGCCTTGTGTACCACATTAGTTTTTGACCCACTTTGTATTTTCTATTCAAGGTTAAAGCAATTCATAGCTGAAAATAATATCGGTGCATTGGAGACAGCAAACACAAGGCAACGTCAGCAGTAAACTTAGGAAGTGAATACTTGTTCATTAATAAATTAATTGAAGAATGTGTTTGCTGTTGGTCAGGACACGAAGAAAGAAAAAACAAAAAGATTCCTGTTTTTTTTACATGTCCTGGAAATAAACTACGAAGGCCACCGATCCGCTGCGCACTGTGCTGCATACGGCCGCCACACAACCTACACACAATCACACTCCGCACAAATTTTCTCCGCAACTGTTCAAAAGCTACGCGGACAGTGTACGCTTGTAGGTTGCCGACATTGCCTTCCTTCTCATTTCGATTTGTTAGCGTCATCGCTGTTTAAAAACAAAAAGCACGTGTTCATCTTACGAGTTCTGCTCAACAGGGCATGTCACAAGTTTTGCAGGATCTTCATGAGAAAACGCGCCAAACGACTCGCGTTCTTTGTAGTTAAACGTCAGGAAGGCATTGATACGGATGTAATATTGAGGGCTTTCGTTAAATGAATTCCCGGATAAATATTAAAGTTGTTTTTTACAAAACATTTTTTTTAAAACTTAGAATACATATTTTGTTCTGCTTTTTGAGTCGCCACACATGTCTTGGCTTCACCGCATCAACCCGCTGGGGATTCAGTCGCCATCTGTGGAATGTTGAGAGAAGTATGTATTGGGTCGAAAAATGCCGTGACTTCAAAATCACAGCATCACAGTTCACTATTAAAAGTGTACTAGTATGCATGCGTTTGTGTTCACACGAATAATTGTTCATAGTTGGTAGCAACATGCTGTCTCCTTCACCGCAAAACAACAACAAAAACAACAAAATTTCTGTTCATAATTCTTTCATCGTTTGAGTGTGACGGCGGGGCAATAGATGTCGCTATGTGCCCGGTAGCAAAAGTGCGCGAAATATTTGAATACTTCCACTAATTGCTAAGTTCTTGGTGAATAAAAGTTGTTAAGTCCGCTTTTTCTAACCTTATTCTAGTGTGCGGTGGTGGACATTCGTGGAAAATGGTTTATTAATTTAAATTACTTCGTGCCCGAAAGGCAAAAGCATGCTATAATAAAATGATTCCAGTTCTCCGAAGACAAAGATTTTCAAGAAGACTGAAAAGATCTCAAGTGGTAAAACGAAAACCCCCCATTTGAATTAAATTTGCGCTTTTACTGACATTTATAGGGCAGGCAAGCAGGAAAAAAGACTACGCGTGAAATTTCGACAATATCTCTGCCCTTCAACGTGAATTGATACACCTTGTGTGCACGTTCGCGCGTTCAGTTATCACTTCATGTCACTTGTTTTGCCCGGGAACAATAAATTTGATTGTGAAAATTGTGTGCTGGCTGCTGTACAAGGTTCGCGCTCAGCAGCGAGGGCACAGCTGAAATGATGTCAGTGCAGGCGATCTAAAGAAATACGAAACAAAACCAAATGCTGCACATTTGTGAGGACCAAGAGTAATATATATCGTAGTACACATAGTGTTTACTTCGAACACCAAGTAATATTTGAAAACAGAACGGTTATCATTACATGGGCACCACTCCTCACTGTCTATTTATCGGGTTGAGTGGACTTTAGGTGGCAGAATATTAGAACTGTTACGACGAGTAGGCCGGAACCGGATAGCATTGCTTGCATGTGAGATGAAGTGGTCAACGCGTTTTTCTCCTTTTGTCCTCTTTTTCCAATGAGGGCGAACCTAAAGGCAAAATATATACCCGAGTTGTACTTCAAAAAATTCAGAAATAATTACGATCGGTGTTTAGCAAGAGTAATAAAACTATTCAATGGCCTATTCCTTTGTTCCTTTGTGGGAATCCGCACATTTTCATTTTTTCCCAGGAAGAGACCTGAGTGGGCTGCTTACTTTGGTGTGTCATTTTTAAATGGGTGACCCTATAAAACAGCTCTAAGATTAAAACACTTTTTCCTATCGCACTTTAGGCGCGAGCCTCAGTGAGTTTTTGGAACAAAGGAAAACTCGTACAGAGATTCAATCAAAGATGATCTGATGAAAAATGTGGAGATGGGAATTCTACCCTCCACTTCCTTTGTTTTGAGGCCACTGGATCTGACTCCTAGATTGAGACCGCGGCGGGAGCTACGCGCCTACCGGACCAATCAGCCGCCTCCCTCTCGCCACCTGACCCGGCTCTTTGCGCATGGGCGCATGGGCGCGAGTATGATCAGGTGGCGAAAGTGACACATTTCGGCGGGTGCATCGCCGAAATGTGCAAAGGTCAACGGCGGGTGCGTCGCCACTCGCCGTTGACCTTGGCATGTTTCTTTGTTCAATTGTTTACAGAAAGGGAGCTACCCGTTCTAATGTTACAAGAAAAAACCGACCTGTGAAATACATCTTTAACGAAAAGTTTATTTTGCTACGTGCAGGCGTTGATTTTTACGGTCCATTTTAGATCGAGCCTGGTGACTTGGGGCGCCCTGTATACGACGTCCAGTCTTCCCCAATGTGAAGGACCCATTTGACGAGCTTTTTGTAAGAGGCAGCTTTGTATTTACTTTGGCCTGGCCCAAATTGCTCGATGTGAAAAAATCAGTGAAGTCTTCTAGTATCGCTCTTAAAAAAAAAAGTACCTCTGTCCAAAGCATGCTTAGCACCGCTGCACGAGTTGCATAAATTTTATATTGTTGGAGCCTGCACAGGATTTGTATAGGTTCTGCCATGTTTATTCGAAAGATCATAGCATGACTGTTTTTCTTTTCAATACGCAAGATACACGGTCTCACAACATGACACTGGCCCTCCGCAGACGACAAAATCGCCTTCTAAATGGCACGCAATCAGTATTTTGCAAGACTACGTGCCTGAGATTTTTCTGTGTGCATTTACGGAAAGACCTTTTCGAAAGCGTTTTAAGGATACGTACTGTGGCTTGGTGTTCTGGATTTATTTCTTCGAAGGCATTTTATTCGTACATTAAGTTTAAACACAGTATGCTGCGATATGCGTTATTGGTGCACTTCATCTTCTGAGGCTAACCTTTTTCTCTGGCGCTTATGTGTCTTGAAATGGAACGAGAAACGTTTCAACGGTTAGTGTGATTGTTGAAGCAGCTTGCGGTCAGCGTTGGTTAGCAAACAACTATTTTGATTACCATCTGCCTTAGACAAGTGTGCTGACGTTTTATGTCTGGTCGTTTCATAAAGATCAGTACTCTTCTTCTTGACAAATACATTCGTATAATTATTACTTTCAGGGAAGAAATCTTTCTTCCGTCTAGAAGACTTTACAGGTATTTCTTTTTTATCAGCTTTGTGATAAGACAAAATTTATCCCTGGAAATATCGAAGGTATAGTATATTTCAACATAAAAAGAAAAGACTCGAGTAGTAAGGCCGCCCGTGAATATGGGGCCTGCCTGTGCCATGTAGTGGGTATTGAATAAGCAATGTTTAGTGGAGGTGTGTGTGAGGATAACAAATAAAGCTGTGTTCTATCAGTCGGTTTGATTTTAATTCCGAATATACAATTTTCTATTTAATTTTCGTTTTTTTTTCTTTTAAAAATTGAGCCAATACTATTGTTTTGTACTTTCTCCAATACATTTCCTAAGAAGACCTTAAAAGATGAATAAAAATAAAAATAAAATAAAAAAACTCAATTTTTGCAGCGCAGAACTTGTTTCCTTGTTTTGGCCCAAAATGTTTACCTGCGGTAGAACACTGAATGTGTGCCGTAAAAATGTCTATTCTCCTACCTTTCCGGGAAGGGGGGTGGGGGGCACACTTAGAGCGAATGCGTGATCTCTGTGAAGGAATCTCAGCCACTGGTGAAGCCGACCAAACGTTTCAACGTAAGGATTAGGTCTGCGCCGTTCCACTGAGCTTGCGTTGGGCGTGTGAAACAGCCCTCTCAGTGTCACACCACAAGAACACTTTGGAAAGGACTTGATGAATCTGCACGAAACTTCCGTGTTCGTGTTGGTTGCACAAACTAGGTCACCGGAGAGACTGTCAGCAATGGAGTGCAGAGCCGGGTTTGAGACGTCGTCCTGTCTATATTTGTTGCTTATTATACGTTTCGGCGTTTCTCTTCTTGCCCGGTTGCAGGTCAATTTATCATGAAGCACAGTTGTTGGTTTGACGTCTTAGTGCGCGTGACCAACATTGTTTCGCCAGGCGGAGTCGGTGTTGGAGGGGAACGGTGCTCTAACGATCCCCTCACTCTACCCCGCCCGCTGCGTACGAATGGGGTTGCGTAAATGGATGGGGGAGCTGAGTATCAGTCCTGTCACACCTTTATTGAAATTGAGGGAAGGAATATTTAGCCAGGCGATATTTTTCTCCCCATAATACACCGTTCGCTTTATTTATCTCATTAATCAACTAGCTCCGATTCCCACAATGAATAAGTAGAAGCACAGACTTAATTGAGAGTTGAATGCTTCAACTCAGATGTGACATAACTCGAGATATGTGTTGTTAAAGCGAAGCCATTATTTTTTTCTTCGGGGGGGTATATGTCTCCTAATTAGCTTGTATACGTGCGTATACGTGTATACGTCTTCTGATTAGCTGACTCCGCTTAGGTTTCATTCGTTGCTAATCGTGTGCTCAGTAATGAGTTAAAGGCCCTGAATATTTTGGGTGAGTGTCTTCTACTGCACCTCTTTGCTGGATACCGTTATAATTAGGGTTCCGCGTTTTCGGTTTTCATTTTTTCGAAATTCGGCGTACTTTTTTCGGTGTATATTTATTCCCAAAACATTTTACCGTTTTTTTTCGGTGAATATAACAGAAACACCATCGGACACCGAATCAGATGATCCTTGTAGCTGTGATATTTGCGATCACTCAAGTAATGATGACACATATATATACATACGTGGTCTTCGCTACGACTTCCGTCAGGACACACCACAAAATCGCGGAATTCACGGGCATAATTTTCAGTGCGCTTATTTTTCCTTCCCATTCTGACGACGTGACCGTCTGAGGTGGTGACCATACAAAAACCAGCGGAATGGAAAAAAAAAATCCATCGTATTTCTGTTTTTAACCACAGGGAAGTTTGAGAGAGCGTGTAAGAAATGTATTGACGGATTTCCTCGATGTCCTCTGAAGTGTATGAAGCGAGAAACGTTATACTAGCCCACATCCAAACTTTTTGGGGGGGACCGGGAGCTTGACACACTAAGCCCGATCACTGAAAGGACACAGATGTCCCGCGAAGGCCAATCCACGACCTCTTTTTTTGCATGTTGAACCTTGGAAGAGGGCAATAACGAAGATGTCACACAATGTCGAACCTCGCAAAGCCCTCTCTCTCTCCCTCCCCCACCCACCTCGACGCGGCCCTAAAAAACGGACCTTTTTCGGTTAAAACCGAATTATAGAAAACAAATTAGGGTTACTTTTATCGGTTTTTATCGGTTTAAACCGATAACGCCGAACCTACGAAACTGACATTTTTCGGTTAAACCTGAATTTCGGAAAATGAATTCCGCGTACTTTTATCGGTGTTTATCGGTTTAAACCGAAAACTCCGAACCCTAATTATAATTCGGGTTCCGCGTTTTCGGTTTTTATTTTTTTTGAATTTCGGCGTACTTTTTTTTGGTGTTTATTTTAAAAATCAAGTTTCGGTTTTCTTCGGTGTAAATTTATTCCCCAAAAAAGTTTACCGTGTTTTTCGGTGACAGTGAAAGAAACACCAACGGACACCGGAACAGATGATCCTTGTAGCTGTGATATTTGTCATCACTTAAAGAATAACGACATATAAAGATGTGGTCTTCGCTTTAACTTCCGTCAGGACACACCTTAAAATTGAGGAATTCGTGGGCATGATCTTCAGCGCGCTTCTTTTTCCTTCCCATTCTGACGACGTCACCATCTTAGGTGATGACCGTACAAAAATCAGCGAAATTACAAAAAAAGAACCCAAACACCATTGTATTTACGTTTAACCACAGGGAAGTTTGAGACAGGGTGTTAAGAAAGGTATTAGCGGCTTTCCTCGATGTCCTCTGAAATGCATGAAGTGAAAAAACTTATGACTAACCAACATTTGAACGTTTTTTTTTTGTTTTTTTTTAGGACCGGGAACTTGAACACATTAAGCCCGTTCACAGAAAGGACACAAATGCCCCATGAAGGCCAATACAAGACCTCTTTTGTTGTATGTTGAACCTCGGAAGGGGGAAATCGCGAAGACGATACACAATGTCGAACCTCGCAAAGCCCCCTCTCTCTCCCTTCCCCTCCCCCACCCACCTCAACGAGGCCCTAAAAACGGGTGGTTATCATTTGAGACCGTTCTCGTTTCGCCCTTCTCACTTGGCCCTTCTCGAAACAACCATTCTCAAAAAGGACTTCTCTCTTGGACCTGTCGTATTTGGTCCTTTCCCGCTTCGTCTTTCGCATTCCAACCCTCCTCATTTGGGCTTGTTCTCGTTTCGCCCTTTTCACCTGGCCCTTTTCCAAACAGCCATTCTAAAAAATATCTCGCCTTGACCCGTCGCACTTGACTCTTTCTATACCAAAATCGTTTTTTTAATGATAATATTAATAAATACATTGATATAATTTGTGTGTGTGTGTGTTTGTGTGCCACGCTACAGGCATACTCTCTTTACTAAGGATTTTAGCAGTGCGTCGAGGTCGTCAGGAAAAGCTACTAGCTGACAGTAAAACAGAGGAACTACTTATCGCAGCCAAATCATATTCCGAAATGTCACGTTGTTTGAGGTCTCTCGACATGGGACGATGCCACCACTTCTATAATGCAGTGGTTCTCAAAACGGGGTCTGCAAAGGCATCCTAGGAGTCCGCGAAGCCCTGTCTCATCAGTCAGGCACGGCAATATTAATTGTCTTTCTTTACGTTGAGAAGAAACGTTCCAATTTTCGGGAGAGTACTCTCGTGTGTATGTCAATGAGATAAGTCTACTTCACAATAGCAATTAGTTATATCCATTTATTAAATCATTATCATGATAACCTATACCTTTCTATTCCCCTCACCCCGAACGGGGTCCTCCATCATCTCCGCCTTTCTACAAGGGGTCCGTGAAACATCAATGGTTGAGAACCACTGCTCTTATGTATACTATTTTTGTTCAAACAAAGCTTCCAAATTAAATGTTCATCGCTTTTTTTCTCTCGTTTGCTTAGACTAGGAAGAAAAGCAGGCGTGAATGTACGATTTTCAGTGCGTACCTTTACACATAACATATATCTGATTGTATGTTGGGGGCCCAAGCAAGGTAAGGCTTATCAACAAAGCCGCGAAGGCATAACGACGTTAGAAGCATGCCGAACTAGTGCCATTCGGTCGTAGCGCGAACGGCCGAAATGAGAATGGGTCCAGTTGCGAAAAACACGATTCGGATCTTATGAGAAGGTTCAAACGAGAAGGACCAAATGAGAATTGGTCGAAATGTGCAAGGTTCAAATGCGAATGGGACGTTTTGATATACACCCCTAAAAACCTGACCTTTTTCGGTTAAAACCAAATTTTAGAAAACGGATTAGACACACTTTTATTGGTTTTTACCGGTTTAAACCGAAAACGCCGAACCTACGAACCGACCTTTTTCGGTTAAAACCAAATTTTCGAAAATAGATTCGGCGTACTTTTAACAGTTTTTATCGGTTTAAACCGAAAACTCCAAACCCTAGTTATAATGCATAGGTTACATTTTAAGAAAACGCCTTACTCTCAAAAATGCAGTCGTCCCATCTGTCCCTCCGTTCATTCATCAGTGAATGCCCACCGCGACGGGTAGGTCGGAGGACACATCAGCACAACCGGTGTGGTTGTCACGGCAACATAAGCAAAGCAATGTACATAAGCATTTGCTTGAAATGAAACCAATATTTCATCACAGTTTCATGAGAAATCGAAACCACAACCTCGGTTCGAAGCTGGGCTCTCTACGTCTGCGCCAGTTCGACGACTCCCTACGTGCACAGGTTGAGGTGCCTGTAGAGAGTCGATGACCCTTCCGGCATTTACCAGGTACCGCTACCCGCCATTGTGCATGGTGATGTGGTAGGGGACGCTTATGGGAATTAATAAGCACCGGAATTGAAATTCACCTCCGAGTCATTGAAAGACGGGAAGTTACAGTTTATGGACTTGCAACTATTTAATGGAAAGGGGCTTTGCTGGTTTTATGGGAGGGAAACCGTGAGGAGGGTTCTGTCTAGATGAAGTGCTCATTCTAAACTTGTTAAAGCGGGGGGGGGGGGGGGGGGGTGAGATCTTTAATTCGCAGTGCACTGAAGAAATCTTGTTTTCATTGTGTTGGTAACGCTTTGGCGTTCAAATCACACGTTTACTGTCGGCGGAGTATAGTTTAGATTTTATCGTTTCTAGTGCACGTAGACTGCTTGCACGCGCATCGGTGACCGCTGAGAGGGTTCAAGGTGGATCCTTTGCTGTGATTCCTTATTTTCATGGTTTTTCTCATAGCCTAAAAGCCTTGGGTGCAAAATTTAACGTTAATGTGGTTTTTAAGACGGACTTTCGTTTAGACAAAACGTTGTTCTTTACCTCTTGAAACGACCCTTGACCATCTGCTAAAAACATTTAGACCATCGCTCCTTCAATAGTTTACTCCATGTGTTATTGCACTTCGAAAACAAAAATCACGGTACACATTTTATTAATTTTGCTTGCAACGAGATTAAATTTTTATGTTTGCGCATATTTACGGTGCCTGTATCTCTTAGTCCACTTATCACAATAAAAAATGAAAGCCGTTTACAATTCCCTGTAACGCCGGATTAGAGCGCAGCTATTGAAGAGGAGGATGGAAGGGTACTGAGGGATAGGCGACTCCTTGAGGTCACGTGACCTCAGGGGGGTCGTCTGACGTCAGGGGGGTCACGTCACCTGAGGGGGGTCATGTGACCTCAGCGTGTCACGTGACCTCAGGGGGTCACGTGACTTCAGGGGGGTCGTGTGACGTCAGGGGGTTCACGTGACCTGAGGAAGGGACACTTGACCTCAGGGGGCACGTGACCTCGGAGTGGAGTCACGTGAACTCAGGGGGGTCACGTGACCTCAGGGGTTCACGTGACCTCAGGGGGTCACGTGACTTCAGGGGGGTCGTGTGACGTCAGGGGGTTCACGTGACCTGAGGAAGGGTCACATGACCTCAGGGGGCACGTGACCTCGGAGTGGAGTCACGTGAACTCAGGGGGTCACGTGACCTTAGGGTGGGGTAACGTGACCTCGGGGGGTCGTGTGACGTCCGGGGGGGGTCACGTGACGGGGGACACGTGACCTCGGGTGGGGGTCACGTGACCTCAGGGGCGGGGTCACGTGACCTCGCGGTCATGCCGACGGCGACGCCGCTCAGTCCGGAAACGGGCCCCTAAGATCTGCGCTCTAAAAGCAACCCAGACGGACCCTTGCCCAAAGTGCCCTCGAAGGTTTACTGGCTTTATTGGTATATAATGATGAAGATAATCAAGGGTTTATTGACGCAATGACAACGAAGGCCATGTTGCGCAAGTTCAAGCCTGACCACTATTAACAAAATACATGAACACTTCGTCATTGCTTCAAAACAAAGTTTCATCATTTCACCGGACGTGGAGGCCCGGCTATGTTCCGGAGAACGTCTTTAGACACGTTGTTATACCTGCAGTTCATATACAAATTAAGATAAATATGCCCCTTGGTTTCGGCAATCAGCGCCAAGATATTGAAGCGGGTTCCGCTTGCCAGCTGTTTATTAGCCGGACAAGACGTCCGGTTTCTTTGCTGGCTTGCTTCGAACTGCTTGCCCGAGCGCTCGCATCGCGCGACCTCCGGCCTCGTTCTTCTTTTCATCGCTACATTATCCCCCCTCCCATTTTTTTTTTCCTCTCCTTGTAGTGGGAATTAACGAAGTCCTTCGTACGGTGATAGCCGGTCGCGGTGAACCACGAGCAGACGTGATCGATCATTGCGACGTATGCGATACACCACGTCGTTGAGCCGTTCAACGATCGTAAAGGGTCCTTGCCAATGGCGCTGAAGCTTCGGAGACAGTCCTCTTTTACGGATGGGGTTGTACAGCCATACCTTATCACCTGCTGAGAACGGGCGTGTTGCGACATGTGCGTCGTACTGAGTTTTCATACGAGCGAGCCCACTTGCCAAACGTTGTCGGGCGAATGCATGCATCCGTTCTAGGTTCGCTCTCAGGTCGCTTACGTGAGACACATGGTCTTTGGCCGGTTCTGATGCTCGTGGGATGGCAATTTCACAGGGCATACGAAGATCACGGCCAAATAGCATCGTGGCGGGCGTGTAGCTGGTGACCTCATGAGCAGCTGTGCGGTATGCGTACAGAAACAGAGGCACGATGTTATCCCAGTCGTCTTGGCGGTCATCTACAAACATCGATAGGTGTTGTAAAATGGTGCGGTTCATCCTCTCCACCAGGCCGTTTGACTGCGGGTGAAGGGGCGTCGTTCTCGTCTTTGTGATATTGAAGATCTCGCAAACCTCTTGGAAGATTCGCGATTCAAAGCTCCTTCCTTGGTCTGAGTGGATGCTCAGTGGGGCTCCGTACCTGGTAATCCAATTCTTTACGAGAGCGTCGGCGATCTCGGAGGAGGTCTGACTTTGAATGGGAATAACTTCGGGCCACTTGGTGAAATAGTCTACAATTACGAGCAGGAACCTGTTTCCAGACTTAGAACGAGGAAACGGCCCCAGTACGTCGATGCCGATACGCTCAAAGGGTGCCCCCGTCACATTTTCTTGTAGTGGTGACCGTTGTTTTATGTGGGGTCCTTTACGCGATGCACACATGTCGCACTGACGGCGCCACTGCTTTATGTCATTGTGGCATTGCAGCCAGTAGAACCGTTGACGAATCTTTTTGATCGTGCGGTTCACACCAAAGTGTCCTCCTTCTGGGCTACTGTGCAGTTGTTGAAATACCTGGGAGCAGAGCTTGCGTGGCAACAGCAGCTGCCAGACCACAGAACCGCCAGCAGCTGACTCCCAGCGTCGGTAAAGAAGGTTGTCGTGCAGAAACAGAGAGTCCCATTGATCCAAGTAACTCTTGATGGCAGGAGACAAACCGGGCACTTCTTTAGATCGAGGTCTGTAGTTCTTCTTCTTCCATTGGACCAGGGGTCCGATATCTGGATCGTCAAGCTGAGCGACACGAAGGTTTTCCAATGTCCACGCTTCGTTAGTGCAAGGCAGGTTCTGCAGTGAGTTGATTGACATGAAGCTGCGTTTTGCAATGCTTAAACACTGTTTGCACTTGTCATTGCACGGTCACCGTGAAAGACTGTCGGCATTTGTGTGAAGCGCGCCAGCACGATGTTGAATCTCGAAATCGTATTGGTGAAGACGCTCCAGCCATCGGGCGACCTGTCCGTCAGGGGTCTTGAAGCTTAGCATCCAGGTTAAGGATGCGTGGTCGGTACGAATAATGAATTTCCGGCCCAATAAATAATGATGAAAATGAGTTACGGCCTTGATGATAGCCAACAGTTCGCGTCGGGTGGTACAGTAATTTCTCTCAGGCTTGGTGAACACTTTGCTATAATAAGCGATGACTCGTTCATGCCCATCCTGTTCTTGCGATAAGACTGCGCCAACTGCCAAAGCACTAGCATCGGTGTCGAGTATAAACGCTGTGGTGTCTTTTGGGTAGGCAAGCGTAGGTGGAGACATGAGTGCTGTTTTTAATGTCTCAAATGCGTGCTGACATTCTGGAGACCAGAGAAAGTTTGCTTTTTTTTTCTGTCAATGCATACAACGGTTTGGCAAGGTGAGCGAAATTCGGGACGAATCTTTGGTAGTAAGATGCCAGCCCGATAAAGCTCTGCACGTCAGTGGTGGATGTCGGTGTCGGCCACTCAGCAAGAGCAGATAATTTTTGAGGGTCCGTGGAAACCCCATCCGCTGAAATGATGTGGCCGAGGTATTCGACTTGTCCGGTAAACAACGAACATTTCTTCGGTGTCAGCTTCAGATTCGCATGTTGTAGCCGTGCAAACACTCTCTCGAGGTTCGCCAGATGGTCAGAGAATGTTTTGCCAAAGACAACAATGTCATAAAGGTATACGAGACAGATTGTGCCTATGAGACCGTTCAAAACAGATTCCATTAGTCTCTGGAATGTAGCCGGAGCATTGCAGAGTCCAAATGGCATAACTCTGAATTGGTATGAGCCACTGCCTGTGGTAAATGCAGTCTTCTCGCGATCGCCCGGATGTACTGGGACCTGTCAATATCCACTCTTGAGGTCAAGCGTAGAAAACCACGTGCATCCTGCAAGAGCGTCCAAGATGTCATCGGTTCGAGGCAAAGGGAAAGAGTCCTTCTTAGTGACTCCATTAAGTCGTCTGTAGTCTACGCAGAATCGTGTTAACCCGTCCTTTTTTTTCACTAGTGTAACTGGTGAAGACCAAGGGGAACATGCCGGCTCAATCACGCCCTGCTGTAGCATCGTCTTCACCATGTCGTTGATGCATGACCTCTGAGCGAGAGGAACGCGCCGAGGAGGCTGCCGTACAGGAGCAGCATGTCCTGTCACGATTTGGTGTGTTGCTGCTGACGTCAGCCCCAAATCTGTATTGCCTGTGCTGAAAAGGTTTGGAAATCGTTCAAGTAGCTGCCGAAGCTGATCAGCGTCTGTCTTGTCCAGCCCAAAAGTTGCCCTCTCGTAGAGTGGCAACAAGTGTGCAGCTAAGTTGGTAGACAATACTTGGAAACAGAGACACGGGGACGTGGGATTTATTGGCATCCCGCTGTCACAGAGCACCGTTACCGTGGCAGCACCCAAGGGAAAGGAATCAGTTCCCAAATGCAGTAGCCCAGCGTTGAAGTCGAGTACACACTTGTGTGCCTTAAGAAAATCGACGCCGAGGATGCATTGCTCATCGACAGCCGCGACGACAACAGGCAGCGTAACTTGAAGGCTTCCCACGCTAAAAGGCACGGTTGTGCAGCCCAGTACAGTTACCATCTGCCCTGTGGCGGTTTGTAGAGCGTATTTTTCGGGGTTTGGTGGGACGAGTCGGTTCGCCTTCAGGAGAACTTCAGGGCGGATGACAGATGTTGTTGCCCCCGTATCGACAAGTGCGCGCACGGGCACACCGTCGACGATGCCTTGCAGGTAGATAGACGCCATGGATGAGGCCAAGGCACGAGTTTATGTTATTCGCCTTTGCGTTGGCATTGTTGGGGTCCGGCTAGCAATACGAGGGTCGTTCTTAGGACATTGTGCCCCCGTGTGACCTGGCTCGTAGCAGTTCCAGCACACGAGAGCTGGAGTCGCCTGCATTTTCATAGCTGGTGTCTGCGGTTGCATAAAGGGTCGCAGTGACGTGGATCGAGAGGCCTGTCGAGCAGCTTCTACCTCCAGGGCGCAAGTGTGTGCGGCCTGTAGAGTCTGGGGGCGTGCTAAGCGGACGGCGTCTTGCACGTCGACAGACGAGATAGCATCGATGAATGACATGGTGGCGACTGCTTGAATTGTCTCCTCTGGGCAGCCGGGGAAGGCAAGACGCGCTAGACGTTCGATGTCATCGGCGAGTTGAGATATCGTTTCAACCGTTGACTGCCGGCGGTTGCGGAGCTGCGCGTGGTGGAGATAGCGGAGGGGCCCGTCCCCGATACGTTCGTCCAATGCTGCGACCAAGGCCTGGTAGGATTGGCGAGCTTCAGATGGCAGGTGATGCAGTATACTCAACGCTGGTCCGGCAAGATGAGCGGCCAAGGCTTGAGCCTTTTGAGCCTCAGCCCAATTGTTCGCATCAGCGATGAGGATGAATTGTGTTTTGTAAGGTCCCCAAGGAGTGGTACCGTCGTACGTTGACGGTTTTAGCCTCATGCTTGGGAGTCCGACAAGGGCGTGGACTGGAACGATACCGGTATGAGGTTCCTCGAGTGCGGGGAGCCGAGCTTCTAAGCGCTCCAGACGGTCGGTGAGGGAGGCGGTCATTTCCTGAAGCACTGACGTTGAGCTCTGCAGAAAGTTGCTCTCCCGCGCGGCGTAGACGGCCTCGAGTCGCTCCAAGTGGTTCGTGATTAAACCCGTGAGTTGAGAAGCTTGCGGGACCGACAGGGCCGTATTTTCGGCGGTAGTATTGGTGGTGTGGTCCCGCTGAAGGTCGGAAGCAGGTTCCATGATCCGGGGAAGGCGTTGACCAGAGCGGAGCTCCACTTCTGACACCAGATGAAGCGGGTTCCGCTTGCCAGCTGTTTATTAGCCGGACAAGACGTCCGGTTTCTTTGCTGGCTTGCTTCGAACTGCTTGCCCGAGCGCTCGCATCGCGCGACCTCCGGCCTCGTTCTTCTTTTCATCGCTACAATATTTTGACACCGTCTCGTAAAGTCTGCCCTTTCTTAGCTCGAGAAGCGCGGAACACAGCAGCAATAATATATTTTCCTTCCAAGGTAGGTCTAGATATTAAGGAGACATTTTAAATGTACACTATTACAAAAATTCGCCTTCAGAAAGAGAGAAAAGTTCGTCCCTGAAAGCAGGGGGCAAAGTTCCTCCTTGTCTGCATCTCATTATGGCGGCCGCGAATCGAGCCAATCCAGCTCAATAAGGCTTAACGAGGAAACAACATCTATTGTCGCTGTTTACACGGAACGCTGCCGTGATTCAGCCGAACATAGTTTGCATAGTTTTTGAACAAGGAAAAGCCTGAGGCTACTGGCGGTCCGCGCCAGTGCCTGCAAGCAGCTATCGCAAGAAAATCAGTCAGCTGCTTCGCACCCATCTAAACACGACACTGCTTTCGGGGCGAGAGTAGCAGAAAATAAAAGGATAACACGAGTTTCTCACGAACTTTTTTTATTGCCGAAGCCAGCTTCCCGCGCAAGTAAGAAAACTTGTCGTTGTGAACACGGCGATGTTAAACGGAGACAACCGAAACCCGGCAACTTCGCGCACTGGCACGTCTTACCTTTGCTGTTTCTCGAGCCACAAACCCTTCATCACTACCGTGCGTCACGGAGGAGTGGAACCATTCGCGAAACCTGAAGACGCTTTCCAAAGAGCTAACAGACCGATCTCACTAAGCGTTCAGCGCATGCGTGACGCCACGATAACTTTAGTTCACAGGATGCAGGTGGACGTGCATGCAAGGGCTCGTGCCGTCTCGTGCTCCACTCGCCCGGAGCTCCATTGGGGTTGTCGCACGTGCAGAATAACTAAAATTCCCTTGATGCATTGCAGCAGTGGTGGCGTAATCAAACTGGTTGGTGAGATCGGTCTATTCGAAGCAGCTCGTCACACAGTAACGCAGAAAATACGTACCGCGAAGCGAGAAATAATGTAAAATTGCAAATAATGGCATAGAAATGGCATGGTCACGCAAAGAAAATTGGAGATGTCTTGGCGAGGTGGAGCTACGTACCACCCAATTTATAGGCCACAAAACAAAATTGCTTTCTCGCGCCACCCTTGCGCATGAGGAATCGTTATCATACACACAAGCACATAAATTACGCCTACCACCAGCATCAGCTGAATCCTGAACATCTACAACGACCGCGTACACATACACATCACATATAAACTAGTGGTGGGCCGAACTTCTGCCGAATGGTGAATTTGACGCCGAATCAATGAATTCGGCACAGCCATATATTTGCCGAACGTTTACAGAAATTCAGCGAGGATTATTCGGCAAAAATGCGAGGTTGTCAGACTGACTGACTTTTTTTTTTATATTAGCGCAAAACATTTTTCAGTGGCTAGTAGAACGAATTAAATGAACATCGAAATATCGATCACGTGATATTTTAAAGTAAAAGTTTATTAGTGTAATTTTCGTGTTTAATTACAATATTACAGTGACTTCAGTGATGGTGCGCGCAGGTACGCGGTGATCTCTAGTATGCGTATAGCTGGTTCATTTCATGTTTCATCACCTTATAAATGCACGTATGCAAGTGCGAACATTTGTGTGCGGTGGTCCTGGCGGGTACCATGGCTACTTTCGTTTTCTGCGTGTCGCAATGAATCCTCCGGCTGAGCATCCACCAGAAGTGTGCAA
Source organism: Ixodes scapularis (assembly GCF_016920785.2). Classification (NCBI taxonomy): domain Eukaryota; kingdom Metazoa; phylum Arthropoda; class Arachnida; order Ixodida; family Ixodidae; genus Ixodes; species Ixodes scapularis. The sequence continues at coordinate 180,542,480 of NW_024609846.1, read as the reverse complement.
GCTTTTGAATGTTTCGCCAGCTTTGCCTGCGTAAATAGCTTGTAAATTGTTCAGGAACGTCGAACTAAGAAGTATTCGATGTGAAAGAACGAGTGCCTTTGTTTGTGTTTAGTTTTGTATGAAGGTGCTAAGATTGTGATAAAAAACAAAAACTCAGAGTGCACGCTAATCAAACAAAAAAAAAAAAAAACTATTCTTTTCGTGAGCTCCTATTTGGGTCAAACTGCATATCGCTAACATTGCGACGGCTTTTGAAACATATTTTTTACTCAACGTTGCATCTTTCTCCGAGGGCCACAGCAAAGTCCGTCATTCTTAGGAACATGAACAGCTTATGTGGCAATTAAAACGTAAATATTTGTGTTTAGTAAACTGCACCAGTTCCACATGTGTGGATCACGTTTTCAACAGTGTTGTTTAACACAGTATAGTAATATTTCAGTGAAAAGCCCCACCTGCTTGTCCCTTGCACAGTACACAGCATGCTTAATCTTCAGCTCTTGACCAAAAAAAAAAAACGATGACCCCATCAGCGTACTTTGGTGTAAAATTGCGTTTTGGCGCTACTTTGGGCTGCGTAATACCATGCTAAAACAGCATTGTTAGCCGACGTTGCCGTCGTCTCGGGTTACCTTCCGTCAAGTTCGTGCAGTAACCGCCGCCAGTCGATGTCACCGGCATAGCTTTGCCTGATTTTCATCCGAATTTTTCCGAATCCGAACTTTGACTGATTAGGCCCATCACTGGTATAAACATCAATACGACCGCACACTACCTCTATTACTAACTCCGAAGACTGCGCTTTCGCCTTTAATACTCGTCGTTCGGAAGGTACAGATTTTCTCGATGATCACCTAAGCAATTTATAATGTTCCCGTTATGTTGCTTTGTTCTCAGTAATGCCGTTCTTCAGAAGGTACTTGCAAGGACCCGCGGGATGAATCTCTTAGACAAAATCGCGGTGGCTTAGCTCGGCTATGCCAGGATATACGTAGCGAGAGCTTATGCGTACAAAATGAGAGGCGCTATCTAGCGGCTCCGGTGCAGCGTCAGACTTGGCTACTGCGCAACGGAGGCTCCCAGCTGGGTACGCGACGGCGCCAGTGCGTCTGCCGCGGCTATGACGTCACTCCTCTGGAATGCGCAGACCGGCGAGGCGGGCGCGCCGGCGGCGGCTCCAGCGCGCCAGCTGTGCGCCGTGTGACGTCACTGCTCCTCGTGTTTGCGCAGCACGGCTCTTTGACAGCCACGCGAAACTGCTCAACCTTGGCCAGTGTAGTTCACGCTACAAAAAGTAAACGTTTATGCCGTAATGATTTGCGACAGCCGATAAAACAACCAGCTCAGCTGCGGTTTCCAGCAGCCATGTGTTCGCTTTCCCGCCAAGCACGTTGTAGATTGGCGCGATGGATGCCCGTTTTTCTATCGTAGTATAGACCGTTCCACTAGGAAGAGCGAAGGAAGAAAAAATGCCCTCCCTTTCTCACACCACGCGTGTTCTGCTCCGCAGAGTGGGCTGTACCTAACGTCCGGCTGGCGTTCAAACTCGGTTTAAAATCGCGTTATTTTGGAATTTCAAGCACATATGCGCGGATTTTGACATGCAAGTTACCGTGTTATGCTATACTCGATAAAACAGACTAACCAAGTCTAAATGCAATGTTACTTGTGTGCGAATAAAAAAAAAACGGAAAAACTGTGCCAGATTGGCCAGTCGCTCAGGCGAAAAGTAAATCCGGTTGCTGTAGCTATTTTACGTTACGAAACTCGTACAGGGACACTATACTCGTCGAGCACAACTTTGTCCCCGGCGCCGAGCGAGGTGTCAATCATTGGAACGCTCATTTCTTTGAGAGCGGCAGAATGTAGAAAAGTTCATCGGGGCGCGCGCGAAGCGCGTGAGGGGCGCGAGGAGCCCGCTGATTGAAAGGCTTCGCTGATGACGTAGCGCCCGCTTCACCCTACATCCCTACCAACGTTATTAGATTAGCTCAGTTACGGAACTCCTCATAGACGCTGCATGCACGAACAGTACCCCCCCTCACTCACCACGACTCGCCAAGCCTCGCTCGACGCGCCGCCGGACGGCTGATTTGGTAACTGCAGCGAATTCTATGGGAATTGGGCACGGTGAGATCGGGTCGGGATTCCTACGTACGTTTCGAAGCACGGCATCTAGATGGCGCCTCATCTCTGCTCTTTGGAACGCACAGTTATGAAACGAAAATCTAGATGGCTCTTCGAACGACACTTGGCGGATTGAAGTGAGTGAGGCAATCTAGTAACGTTGATCCCTACGCCAAGCTAAAATTAATGCAAAGTTTGTGTAAAAAAAAAAGTGATTAGAAACCTCGTTTGTCGAAGTTGTCGCTGACGTCAATGTGACATTTCACAACTTTGCGAGAGCCGTGGTTTCAGTCCGGAATCTTCGCTTGGAATCGAGGCAAGTGAAACTTTGTCAACATGGCGGTGCCGCACGCTGCGGCCGAGCATATCTTCCGCCACCGTCGGCGTCGCTACCGAGACCACCGGGACGCCTTTCAACTCCCCGACGACGACTTTCGGCTATGGAAAGCCGTTGTGCGTTGACTCTGCGACGAGCTTCGTTCGGCGCCCGGACTTTGAGGCGGCGGACAATCGCGTTACCATGACCGTGGAACAACAAGCTCTCTGCGCGCTCCGGTTCTTCGGAACCGGTAACTTTCAAGGCATGGTGGCGACTGACGAGAACCTGTCAGTCTGCCACACGACTGTGAGCCGGGCTGTCAGAGTTTTTGCGGCTGCCATCGTTTTTTTCTGTAATATCCGAAGAGGTACTACTAAGCTGGTATACAATTCAGAATGTTTGAAAACAAACAAGAACCGGGGTAATTCTTGGGTAGAGTCTAGTCTCCCAGCAGTTGGCCGAATTATGTACCCGAAATTCTACTGGTAGTCGCCGCACACTAGCGCTCAAATCAGTTCACTGAACGACGTGTCATCGTCAGATCGTTTCATCGGCACGCTATGAATCACATGAAGGAGATTTTCTTCAGTTACAGGTATATACACATTAAACATTTTCACACCTTTATACATGTAAGTGAGGTGTCCCATAACTAACACCCTAATAAGTGTAGCAATACACTTTATAAATAAATGGAAACCTCACACCCTTAAAAATGTGTGATTTTTTAAACACGTTTCTTAAAACGTGTTAATGCACAATACCCTTTTATGAAGATGTAAAACTACAATACTCCCTCTCGTAAAGGTGTAATTACCACAGTAAACTTCTTTTTTGGGATGTACACAGTGGCCCGGGAACAAATAGATTGACTGAGAAAATAAATTACACAAACGAATCGCCGAAACAGCACGTCGCTACTTGGCCAGTATCGAGGCAATTTCGGCCGAAAACCGGCTCCAATATTGGCCGGATGTACGGATTTGCGCCTGGTCCCGACATCCGGCAGGTATGAGCGTACCGATGCAACTAGACGATTTATGTCTAATACCACTGGCACCACTGATCTCTCAGTAGGCTGGATCGCGGATAGAGGCCTATATTGCTGGGGTCGAGCGGCACCACCGACAGTCATCGCTTGACACGAGCTTATGCATGCTATAAGAGAAACGGGAAAACTCAATTTTATTGCGTTAGTAGTTTGTTCTCGACCACGAAACGTCTCTCGTGTTTTCCGCAAATAACAGTTAATATTGTGGGCAAGAATATTAAACGCGTTCGAATACCAATTTTTTAAAAATAAATGTTGTGTGGTTGAAGGTCGAGCGCGACTTTGTTGGGCGTTAAGTGCGATGTGTTTAATGAGACAAGGGTTACCGAAAGTTATTGTGGAGTTAAGCCGGGAACACATTTGCGAAAAAAAGCCGAATTCTGTGCGAAAACCGCACACGAAAATCGCACGGCAGCTAGGCTCCTCCCCTTTTCCGAAAATCGGGAGCGGTTCGAAAGATCTGCAGCGCCAGATATTTTCGCACGGCGCCTCCGAATTCGGGGGGAGGAGCTCGGTGAGCGAAAGCCCGGAACAGGACGGAACGAAAAGATACGATCGGCTCGCAACATGGCGGCTCACGCAGCTTCGGAAGCAGCGCAGGCAACATCGTATGCCATCCCTGCGTTCTTGTCTAAACCTTCGTAGAAAACCCTTCTGTCTTTATCAAAAGGTGGTGGTACAAAGGCTCGCGTGGCATTCAACGATGCTTTAATAGCTGGAGGCGCGAAATATGGGACGCCAGTTCGCCAGACTACCGCACAGCCTCCTAAAGTCGGAGCACGAAAACCGCAGCGCGCTGCGATTTCCGCACCGCGCATTCCACCTCATGTAGCTCGTCTTCCGAAAATCGCAAGCTACGATTTTCGCAGCCTCCGATTTCTCTCCGATTTTCGGTTCGTTTTTTCGCAAATGTGTTCCCGCCTTCATACGTGATCTCGGACTCATCAGAGCTCAGCAAACGATAAATTAAAAGGCCTTTACTGGGGACATTCCCATCCTTTTAACCGCTTGTATATAGTCCTTCTCGAGAAAGCTTTTTCTTTGGACTGCTGTGGGGGCTTCCGTGACAAGCTGAAACTCGGAGCGTGCCGTTCAGTCGCTGAACGTGTAATTTATTTAGCAACCGAAGCAAGCGATGTCGGCAAAATCGGTAGTGCTCCGGCCGATTTCTTTTTTTAATCGATGTTTGAACGTTTGACGAATGTCTATTTGATATCCAAGCATCCGAAATAATGATCGCAGCACGTCATAAAATACCCTCCCTCGAGCTCCGCGTACAAGCAAAAGTAGGAATACTTTTGCGTGTTTCTCCCTTAGACTTGCGTGAATGGACCTTTTCCGAGAAGCGTTCTGCGCACGCGCGAGCGCCCGATGCCAAGCGGCGGAAGTCGGAACGAAAAATCGAGGAAATTCGGAAGGAGGCTGTATATCAGCGAGTAGAACACGAAACTGCAGCATATATATATTTGTGTTATACAAAAAAAGAACGTCGACGGAAAGGAAAACACGACGTTTGGGTGGACGCCACAGATGCCCCTTTTTCAAGTCGCGTTGTGCAGGCGCCGCTGCTCAGAGAGCGAAGAAACTGGTAGCGTAGCACCCATTATCGATTGGTAGCGCAGGTAGGTCACTTCCTCGATTTTTAGTTCGTGCAGCCACTGCCTGGTGCCGTCGGTATGTGGAAAAGGTCCATTACCTGTTGTCAAGCAATGGCCGCCGGTGATGCCAGTGACGGGCTCCCGATCTGCGATCCAGACTTGCACTGTGAGAGTTCTAATTAATTGCACCCGCGGAGTGCTGCACGGAGAACCGGCCCCGAAAGAACTTGCCGAATGCACCGAGTGCAGACTGATGCTGTCGCCATAGACGTAGAAAAGTACCGAGCTCAAGCCGGAACAAAGCGCCCGTTTGTTCGACGAGATGGGTGGGAATGCAAGGGTGCAGTCGCTGCCATTGTTTACCTATAAACGTTGGTTGCTGCAACATGTAAGTTATATTTGCGATGGCTTCCAATTAAGCAGCTCGGCTGTCAGAGATATCTACAGACGGCGTAAGTTTCCGAAACCAGCTGACTATAAAACAACATACACTTGAGACAATCGATGGTACTGTACGCGCAAGAGCTTGCTTTGTTTTAAGCATGGTATTATGAGTGAACCACTGAAAGGATACGGCTTAAATTTAATTCGTTGGAATATCTAGCAATGCGTTTCGTAAGACTTTTTATTTCCCCGGTGAGGGTGTTGAGAACGAGAGCTTTCTCAAACAATATATGAGGGAGCAAGATAGCTGCCGTTAAAACATTGCCTTGCTCAAGCCTCGGGCAACATCTCCATGTTTAGCTTTCCCGGACGCTGAGTTAATGCGTCACAGGTTTCTGCTGTGGGATTTTTGTCGACAAATGAAATGTTCCACTTTTCACCCGCACACGGATGATGTGAGATCTCGCGGCTTCTGTGTTTGTCGTGAGCCTTTCATTACATACTGCTAGGTTTCAACGTGTGTACGGCACTATAGCGACTCAAATTTTGCAAATAAAGCACGGGTCGCCGATTTCTTCCTTCGTGAAATATCAGACGCTTACAATTCAAGCTCGCGTTTGAGCTTGTGGCCCGCGGGACGCGATTTCGAGCAGATAATCTACTTTTTCTTTCGGTTCCGCTGTGCGAATACCTCATCGTAGCAGACGAACTCCCATCGTCTGCTCTCGCTCCTCGTCTGAGCGAGACATGACGGGATCGAATTTCGACCCAACGGCGCTACAAAGCCCAAAGACAACGCACAGCAAGCGGCGGGAACGCTCGCCTCTCCGCGCTGTCTCGTGCTCTCGTGCACCGCCTAGGGATCGCGCGGGATTTTTCGGTAAACGTTGCGAAGTTGAGCGCGCGCAGGGAAGAGGAAACTTTGTGGCGTTCTTTTGGTCACTCCCCCCGCTACGTCAGAAAGCAAAGAATGTTTTGTTCCACGAGTTTAGCGACCCTGGTGTAGGCCACGGTGTAAGATACACTCTTTAGGTGAGGACACGGCGGGGCTGAACGCGTTGCGCGATGAATTAGATAGTGTTCGTTCGACGGGCATCCGAAAGGCTGCATCATTCCGCAGCGACCATGCCCGCGGCTGACAGTGTCGCCGGCGGCCAAACGACGAAACTATGTGAGAGCGAAAAAAATGATCTCGTTGCCATGACACCCCGGTTCACCGTGGTCTTTCTGCACGTGCGACTGCCTCGCTGGAGCTCTGCGCGTGTGGAGCATGAGGCGGCACGAGCCGCCTTTGCCGTGCCCACGGGTCGACGAGTCATCTGCCGGCGCCGCTTGAAACTACAATGAGAGAGAGAAAGAGAGGGAGTGAAAAGCGAACTTTATCTGCACTGCGTAAGGAGCGCGCTGTCCTCACCTGAAGAGTGTTATCTTACACCGTGGTGTAGGCTTCTAGCGACAATGAGTGGAAGTCTGGAATGATAAATAAAAACGCGCTCTCCTGGCGCAATATATGCAGTGGTTGAGTTGCCGGCTGACTCCACTGCTATTGAAGTAACGGAACAAAGATACGCTAATTGATCATTTACTGAAATAAAACAATAGAGCGCTAAAGGTTTGATTTTAGAGTAGACATAAATGCTCTAAGAACGCGAACCACTTCGCAACGACAGCCACGAGCGAGAGTTCGATGTTCGTTACAGCCCGCCGGTACAGCCCAAAGATGGAGAAGGGCAACCACCCGGTTTGTCGTCTGCTAGCAGAATCGGGTGCGTGCCTTTTGTCTCATTCTATCCCGCCGAACCTGCTGAAGTTCCCAGATGTGTGGAGAGGGCGCTGCGGTCTAACAAAACGACGCCGCCCTGAGAGCGCTAAATGAAATGGTCTATAGGTTTTTTTTTTTTCTGTTTTTGCGTTCTTTGTGTGCGGCACCAATGGTCGTCTTGAATAAATATTTGTAAAGGAGGTTCTGACTGAGCAGGAAGTGGTGCTTCACGGGCAGAGCAATCGGAATTTGGCCCATATGAATGTGCTTAAATCCGCCATTTGCGGAAGGTGTATACCTCTAGCTACGCCGCGGCAAGTTTGAAAGCGAGCTTCTGGGCCACAAGCCGGCTGTCGACTAAACACAATCCGGCCATAACAGAAATGAAATTATCCTACACCACTTCGGTCTTTCTGTCTGATTTCGTTTAATGATAATATACCAATCTGTAAATATACCTATTTTCAGTCGTATTTCAAGAATCTTCAGCTTTTCCTTGGGAGCACAATTTCTCTCGAAAAGGGAACATGACATTGCAGGCGACAGTTACATCGGCCCGTAAGATTGGAGCTCAGGTTCAGGCAGCGTTGCAACGTGACCTGCACGTCGATCGATTGCATGCAATCACTCAACCAGTCTTCTTAAACTCTTTAGTGTAAAACAGAATGTCAACATGCGACGGTATATGTGATCTGATCTTGCACTTACACCAGTGGCAAGCGCAACGCGTGGTAGCATGTACGAGTCGACGATTCCTGTGTTTGTTTATAACACTTCCATAGCGATGTTGGTGACACGCGGAGATAAAAAAAACCACGGCGATCGTCGCTGGCACCGTTGGCCGCTTTGGCGCTGAGCTTGCTGAGTTGCGGAGACGGCCATCTTATCCCAGTTGACGTAGCACTGCTCCAGAACGTCGCTGTTTCTAACGTCTTCGTTTGCTCATTTGACGAACTTAGTGGTAAAACTGTCACTGAAAACAAGGCGCTCTGCGTGTTTGAACGGGAGATTGAATTGCACACGGCCTTCGCTGCCGCTGACGCTGACTCAGCTCAAAAGCGTTTATTAGAGAACGCGCGCGACGTGCCTCAAAAACGAAACCAAAAATTAGATGAGGCGGGAGAGCGCAACCTTCTTCCCGTCTGCCTGGAGAAAGAGAAAACACTTCTCCCTACCCTTATGTTCTCGTGCCCGCTGGGGGGCGCGCCAGTAGAAGGGAGGAAAACCCGCCGTTGCCACCTTCTCTCTCCTTTTCTTTTTTAGAGTGTATTCTGTATACTTCCCACGGGACAAGGTGATGCCGCTTGAATGTACACTCGCCAGCAGTACGAAAGACCCATTCGGGGCGCGTGGCTGACACGGTGGTTGGGGTTGGAGGGAAGAAGGCGATTTGATAACGCAGCCAAACTGAATTAACAAATACTGATAAAGATTCTTCCCTTCCCTCTGAGCAATGTGGAATCGCCCAAAGTGCGAACAGAGCCCTCTGAATCAAAAGCCGTGTCCGCAACGCGCTCCGAATCGGTTTTTCATCCTGATGGACTCTGTACGACCCTCTTAAGTCGGGGTCATACTGCTTATACATCATAGAAAAAGACCGTCTGCAAACAGATTCGAACGCGAGTCACCACGAGATCCGTGCTTCGAATGCCGCATGGCAATGAGTTCAAGGAGAAATTTGGGCACGCGGCATTCGAACCACGGATATTGTGGTGAGTTACGTTTGCAGACAGTTTTTGGTACAATATAATAGCAGTGAGACCCCGGCTTTACTTGACGATTTTAGGTCTTTTCGTGTATTGCAAATTCAAACGAGACTGCTCTTTTTTTCTGCCGAAACAATGCGAACATCTAGTCCTCTTTCAGGGCCGTTTAATTTTCACTCTCAAATTGACTTGTACTGCCAGACGATGAAACATGTATTCACTAATAGCTCGTTACCGCTTTCCAAAAAAAGAATATTTCAAGAAAAAGTTTTAGCAGAAGCACAATTAAGGATACGATTTCTTCGGTTTAATTCGCCATCTGACTTTTAAGTCTTTAATTAGAATATTTTTGTCGCATGCATATAAAAATAAAAACACCATACACCTTAACTTCGTTCCACTCCGTAATCCCTGGTGCCCATATGCCGTTGTAATGTTTAGGCATGACTCTAATACACACCCAAACCTAAGGCATGTCAGGAATACCTGCCTTTTACACTTGGTAGGATCTCTATAATATTGGTTTTTAGTTCAATACGACATCTGGGAACTGTGTTTATGACGCCCTAACAACTTGAAGGCATGCCGATCAATGGCTAGAGATGAACCAACACCTCCATGAGCCCACGCATCTACTTTGCGGTGTAGCACACGCGTACGCCCATCATTTTTATTAACTAAAAAAAAATAAAGCGAATAACACGGCACCGATTGTTTACTTTTTTCTATCCCAAGATAAGAACATTTACTGGAGCATTAAGAGTGACGCTAGCGCTCTTGGATTGTCAGCGGAGATCCAACTTCTTAGGATTACTGATATTGCTGCTTCGTCGTACACTATGCTCCGTCTGTAAATTGCGGTCATTGGCTCCTCATGAGCCAATGACCGCAAGGATAGGCAATAGGCTCAGTTATAAAAACCTTTGTTATAGGTCTGACCTTAATCCCGGCGGGGAAACAGTACTCCGTCTCTTAGTTTTCATTTCTGGGTCATCATTGTTCTTACGGATCATGCAGGTTGAGAAGTTAACATTGAAAAGTGATCAGTGGCCGTTTACACGACCGTGTTCGACCGGATAATAGTAGAGATAACGAAACAACACACGAACATTATTACAAAAAAAAAAATATATATATATATCGATTCATCGTAAGAAAGAGACATATTGCAAGTTTAATGAGGCTTATTCTAAGGAAAGCGTTATGCAAATTTGGACCATCACGCTCATCTGTTCTTCCGGATGTTCGGGCCATGGATTCAATTTGACCACATTTTTGTGCATCCGCAATACTGCTTGAAACTGAAAGATGTATTTAAATTCCTAAACTTGCTCGATATTGAATCCAAAGTTTCGCTTGAATGCAGCAATCGATCCCCCTTCACTTATTTTGTAGAGAAAAGAATTTACGCAAAAAAAATTACCTGTCATCGGAGAGTCTTCCACCATCAGCTGTTTTTAAAATGCACATTTTAACCCAATTTATTAATAAGTACAATAAGAGTTGTATCGCAATAGCTGCAGTCTTCTTGATCAATTGAAGACTAGTTTTTTTTTACTTCCGCTTAAGAAATTTGCCAGAAGGGGGAGATCCTTACCAATTTATTTTTACTAGACTAACAGCACAAAAAACGCGTGCAGTGGGAACGAGGAGCAATATAGTTGCCCATTTAGAATGCGTTTTTTCTTTAAATGCTGACAAAACGGTTATGCTAAGTGAAAAACGGAAGGACGTGTTCCCATAAGTGCACGTCGCCCGTCGTCATCGTTCGATCTTTTTATGGCAGTCGATTCACTAATAACAATACACGAACAACTCGCTAAATGCTCAAATTATTTGACAAATGCGCTATTTTAATTCGTACTTACCCCTTTTTGCCAGCTCATAATATGGCGAGATTTTGCAAATTAATGCGTTAGAAGAAAACATATTAAGCAGACCACAGAAGCAAAATTCTTAAATTGAGTCAATACGTACTGTATGATTTGTCTGGTATTCATAACCCGAAGTCAACATGTCCGCAAAGTTCGAGAAAAAAGGCGTGGTTGTCTCGATTGATTCGTTAATTAAAGTTTGGGTCTTTAGTTTCTTTTAGAATCGTCGTATGATTCCATACAGCCAATGCAACTTAGGAGGAAAATATGTGTTTTGGTTTCGGAAAACGTTTGACCCCAGAACACTCTCATATCAACTTCAGTTTTGTCCAGCGGTCTTGCCACTAACCTTATGAAACAAATATGTGAATGCTGGAGAGTGTTCGTGGTTCTGAATTTAGTCTTATTCATATTTTAAAATATGGTTAAAAAAATAACTTTCCTCGGATCTGGATTGTTGTGGGATAAGTTCCGTCGTACTGCAAACAAACAAAAACCCACTCAAAGTGCTATTGCTGAAAATATAACGCGTGCAAACTTTGTACACCGTGCGCTCATATTAAGATGAATATCTTTAGATGTCACGTGCCTGCAAGCTGTATCGCGTCTCCGTCTTCTCAGCCATAAGTCATCAAAAGGGTCCGACAACATTGGGGACATGTGTCTGCTGCGGGACTTCCCGTGTATATATTTATATTTAAAGGGTGTGCTTTTGTTTACGCACGTTGGTTGGCGGTGTGCGCAACCTGTGAGATTGATGCTCCGGGCAGGTAGTTATGGTGTCATGCATTCGTTTGGGACATAGCTTGTCCGGAGAAAATCTCTAAAGTTTTGTTTCTTTCTTGTATTTAGCTGCCATTATATACGCCAACGTTTACGTAACGTACACTATCTATGAATGGATAACCATGTTTTTTATATAGAAAGTTGAATATTCTTAATTCTGTGTACTTCCATTTATTTAAAAATGCAATGCGTATTTAATTTCAAAGTAACATACAGAACAAAAAACCTAACATTGCCCCATCGCTTTCTTTATCACAGTTTTATTATTTAAAAAATAAAAAAAGTTTCAATCGTTGCACGCTGTAGTGCATAATCTTATTAAGCTTTGGGTTGACTTCAAAGCTAATCATGAAATTGTTTTAATCATGAAATTGTAACAACACGTGCTTTCTATTTTTTTTTTATTTTCAGCTCCTGTTTCCTCTTGACACAAAGGAAGTATCACACACCTAAAGTTTTTTTTTCTTCTGCCACGTAATTTATATTACACCATCTGTATTGGTATTTGTAACAATGCCGTCAATTGTCTTACCAAACCTCGATAAGAAAATCATAGAGGTGAGATATGTCATGCGTTCTCCCCATCTTGCGATGTAGCCGATGGCGCTAGGAAAGAGTCATGTGGCCTTAGAGGCCATCACATGTCGCGCATCAAGGAAATGATAACATCTCTTCTAAAAGACTCTACTTCTGCACCCATCTTATCCAGTATTTCGCTTATCTGTCGCGCGACTATGATACGTTTATCTCGTAATATTTTACATATGAACGAATGATGATTTCTAGAAAAATAAACACGTGTGGAACGGGCGAGGGGGAGGGGCGCTGCTGGGGACTCGACGTCAAAATAATTCGGCACTAGCTAGGACGAAATGAAAAAGGACGGGCTAAAATGATCACCTTATAGGCAATGACTTTTGTGCTAAGTTCATTCTCAAGTTTGTGCTCTCAATTTCATCAATTTGCGTAATAATTTAGGCGATACACTATGTTATCGCGAAAAATTCAATGCGAATGTGTCACATTCACCCGAGAAGTGTGGTGTAGCACCTCAGTTTCAAACGAAATACTCCCGATTGATATCAAAAATACAATTTATGCTAAACACTTCCCCAAATACCTCTTCCCGACACCAGTATTTCAGAACACATTTTCAACGCCATTTCAAGGGGAAACAACACACTACATCGTAATAGCGTTATCTGCTGGAATCTTCCTCGTTTTGGGTGTATTGAGCCTCTCAACGCTCGATCACACCGCTGTAACAGAACGCTAAGCGAAAGCAGGCGAAGGTCGTACTGCGATGCCCGGAACACGTCTTCGCCCGCTGTGTTAAGCGTCCCCTCCCGCCCATACGCCAAAAGGTGGTCAGGAAGTGGCAGCCAATGACGTCACATAGCCGACATGTCATGCCGGCTTCTGTGGTGCCGCGATCCTAGGTGTGGGTGCCAGATGTCCTGGAAAAAAGATCGAGCGAACGCGAGTGTCAGGGTCGTCAGCGGGTCTCAACTCCGGGCTGCGGAAGCTTCCTTGGACTGCCAAGCCGGAGAGGGACTTGCAGCAGCATGGGCGTCTGCCACCCACATCCAGCATAGCTGATGTGGCACCACCGCGATCGCCGCCGACGACAGCACGACACTCCTACGACGTCATGAGATGGAAATCGAGGGACCACTTTTCAGAACGCGGTAGGTACGCCAGTCGGAGGGAGACGTGCTCCGGGCACCAGAGTCATACCGACGCTCCTCACGTCCTCGGTATATGGCAGGCGATTGTTCTTGCTTCGCCCTGTGTCGATTGCTCTTCCACGTCCACACGGCGCTATTGCTCTTTTGTTTTCTAGGACATCACTTTCGAAGCACCTCGGGATGGGACCTCGTGCACCAGCGAGACGCAGGCGCATGTGTGCTTGACTGACGTATCCGCGAAGGCCGTAAAGATGGCGTGGCATCCCAGGCGCTACAAACAGAGCAGCGCTACGGGAAACTGGGCGACGAGGAGAGCGGCAAGGGCTATGGAAAACGTCGACGGTCCGTTGTTGGGGCCTGCAAAATAAGACGTGTCACGCGTGTGCGCCTCGGCAGTGTCGCTTCAAATGCACGTTAAGAAGCTTTCCCCGCCATAGCCAGCAGAGTATGTGCTCACATTTTTTTTAGCCTCCTAAAGAAAAGATACACACTGAAAGGGTGTATGTGACCTTGCGTTTCCAGTAAACTTTTAGATTTCTGCAATGATGTATCAAGAAGCGTTCAAAATGCGCAGCAGAAAAATAATGCCACAGTAAAAAAAAAAAAGATTCATTGAAGTGAAAGTATACTAACGCTTTGAGCGATGCACCAAAAATTATTTTATGGAAAAAGATCACGTTCATTATTTGAACCCCAGACCTTGAGTCTCAGAGATCAAAACAAAACATCAAAGCTTCAGCGTTGGACATAGAGCAGTCATAGCTGTGCTTTATGCTAATTGTCTCTTAAGTAAGCAATTTTACAAATGAGTATGCCGCTTTCGAGTATATATATATATATATTATTATCCTTGCTGATTGACCCCCCCCTAAAACGCCCCTGGTTTTAAGATCAAAATTAATCTGCGAAAATGTTTTTGTTTTGATATCTTAAACTGAAAATAATCAGCATATATTAAAAGAAAGCTTATACGTTTAGTCTTTTTTTGTCTAGAATTTGGTGCACACCTATAAGAAATGGCCTTGCCAGCTCTCTTTGTTACTGCAAAAAATCACAACAGATGTATTAAAATACAGAGATCTAAGTGAATTCATACACTGCGCAGGCCAGGCGCTTTTTAATACTTTTACCGCCAAACGATATCGACACCCAATAATAAAAACCGAGCCATCGTCACGTCTAAGTCAATTAACATAGATTTAAGGTTTGGAAAGCCATACTACCTGGTGGAGAATAACGTGGAATTAACGCAGGCTGAGGACCATTGGGTTACTGATTCAGTCAATAAAGCCAAATTATCAAGCTTGCATATATATGCCGATGATATGGTAGTCCTATAGGTTCGCACTCCGAGAATAAAATGTCAGGAGGTTCCGTTGGTTAGCTTACCATATCTAGATGTCTCATCATGAGAGTCATCCTCGTCCGAGTAAGAATCCTCAGATGCGAAATACTTTCCGTCTGGAAAGAAACACAAAGTGCGCTGTGCATTTGAAAGGTAAACACAAAAACAGCGATAAGTTTTTAGGTTTCAAACGGCTAGTGAAAGCCATTTGTTCAAAATAGGTTAAATAAGAGTTGTCCCTTTATAAAACGAATTGCTATATTCTGCAGAGAAATAGACCGATAACCCAAACATATATTAAAATCTCTGGGATTTTTGTTTTTTGTTTTATTTTTTCTGAACAAAAATTTTCTTGCTGTTGATATTTTTTTCCTTTAAGGAGCCTTCTCTCCAAGTTTGTTTTCACTCTATATTTATATATAAAGATTTTTTTAAGGTGCCTAATGTGTATTCATGTTCTCAATAAAGTAATACGTTTAATTATCTGCACTAAAATTGCATGAGAATACATAAAATCAGGTTAGCCGTTGTGATTGCCTTAATAGCGAAATCAGTGTCTTGATGTTCGCCAAACATTTTTCAACGGAGTTAACGGGCAAATGGGTCGGTGCTGTACAGCCACTAACCGAGGATATTTAACAATCATCAGGCAGATATAAATACGCAACCGCAGGCGTGCACGCTGTACGACACTGTATGCACGAACACGAGATCAGTGTTTTGACGCCCTTTATTCAGACACCTACCGAGAAGCACTAATTATTACTACTAAAATTGTATTTTCGAACGCGCACTTTACACTGCACAAGTAGGATTTACTGACAGCTTTTCATTTCTAATAAAAAGAAGAAATAATGGACGATCACTTCTTTCTGCTATCAATGTTGCGTTTTGTACTAAGTTAGTGCATACAAAAACCGGTGGGGTCGCGGATCGAGGACACGAATACTGGCTGGATTCTCTAGTAGCGAGATCTCACTCCATGGAGCCTGACGTGTGGTATGTCAAACGTTTGACCACCGATTCTGCATCACATTACCGTGATTGGAGATCTTAAAAACTCTTATATATCTTCAGGAAATCAATGCAGGCAATCTGCAAGAAGCGCTATCAGCGTTCGCGTTCTCATCCGTCCTTCAATATTATAATTTAGCCGTTTTATAGCCTCAAAGTACTTTGAATGGGATGATACTTTAGGTATGGGCCGCGCCGTGATTGCAGCTTCGTGCTTTCAAAACTGCATGGGCTTTAAAAGCGCTGTTTACAGGAAATAATATCATCAGCGCAGTAGTAGCTGTCTTCCTAAAACCAATCAGAATGAAGTGGCCAAATAAAAAAAAATGTGTGCAGGGAATATAAATTTGGAAAATTTCGGAAATAAATATTGAGGCCATTCGTTGCATCCATCTAAACGGTAGGTATCATGCTCTCAAGGGCAAATGAACATCCATTCACAAAGTAGCGTTGATTTATGTTTGACTAGTTCGCTGCGGCTTATGTCGAGATACGACAGCGAGTTACCATCGCAACCAAGCGTTTCGTGGTTCGGTCGCAACGATAACTCGTCTGCGTACCTCGATTAAGTCCTCGTAAACGCTAGTATCGCCGATTAATATATATTAATTATTAAAAATGCTGTCAACCACATACATAATCTGAGCAAACTAAATGTGTTATTAGGCATGTAGACGTCATCAGCAGTCACAGACACACGTATTATTTCCGCTGCCAAGTGACCTAAGCCAAACATGACGACTCGTCTATACAGTATATACAAACACGCACGTTAACAAACCTGTTAATTAGGAGGTCGTTCCGGAGGCGCAAGAAAATTACATAGTCAAACCAAGAGGCCCAAGAATTAATAAGTTTCGCTTTCTCGCCAGCGGGAGTGTCCAGTCCCCGTGCGCAAGAGCCTTCAGAACCAAACGCTTGTCAACCCCTTTGAATTCAATTTTGTCTAGTCTCTCGCCGCTCTAGCTACAAAACAGCTACAGTTGCGCAAAGGTTTGGCACGAAAAAGCGACAGACAAAATAAGAAAAGAAAAAGTTGACAGCGGCGTTTCATTACGCTAATTGCGCGGGAGCGAGAGATCGACCTACGCAGCCCTGACTTTCCGCTCTCAACACAGAAGACCAGCTCCGGTCTTGCTTGTTTGTTTCTCCCTCGCCTCACCAAGCCCCGCCCCCCCCCCTCCCTCTCCCCCTTCCAACCTGGCCTTTTTCTCTGCTAAGCGCGCGGCCGGAGGTTTTATTACTTGGCAGTCAATTAACGCTTTATTAGCGTTTATTAGCTTCGCACTGGAAATAGTGATAACGGCAAAGCAGCTGCGATAACTTTTAAAGTGCTATCTCTGCGAGTCAATTTGACACCGTGCTTTGAGTGCATTGTAGAATTTGGTCAGTGGCCTCACTGACGCGAATGTGACAGTAGTCAATTTACTTGCATGTGCTTACTTTCGCATGCGGTTTAATAAAGTTCTCAATTAGTTTTTAAATGGCAGTCTAGTAGTACCTTTACTAAGGAGGACGACAGGGGAACCTTAAAAGAAGAAAATAGAAACGGCCTGTGGTTCTGGAGTAATTCGTGACAAATTACGTTGAAATGCAACAGCTTTGATTGCCTCATATGAGGACTAAATTCCGCTGTTCTAATTGCGCCAATCTCTACAACGGTTTCCTAGACATTAATTGCCTGTGTATTTGATGCCCTGGCCACCTTTGACTTTTCGGTGTCTCCATGGCACGTCGAGCACGGTCATACTCAGCGTGCCACCGCTCCTGTTCTGCCTTCTCCTCTTCAGTCCGCTTGTTCCTATTGCGAGGCACTGGGAACACTTGGGCACATCCAGTAAGCGTCTCGTCCCGCGACACACGCAGTAAAGAGAGGGGGATGGCGCGTAGACTTAAAAAAAAGCCCGTGCGTCTACTTTCCCCCGCACAAGACTCGGAGAGCCAATCACCGCAACATACGGAGGCAGCTCAGCGAATGACGATGCAGAAACATTTGTTTAGACCAAAAAACGCAGTCTGAGTTGTGATATTAAGCAATGCAAAACGTCACGCTTGCATTGCTTAATGTCACAACTCAGGCTGAGTTTTTTGTTCTAAACTTACGTTTCGGCATCGTCATTCGCTGAGCTGCCTCCGTAAGTTGTGGTGATTGCCTCTATGAGTGTTGTGCGGGAAAGTAGACGCACGGGCTTTTTTCACTGTATGTCGGCGTAACAGCTGGCTGTCGCGACAGAGAATCAGCGAATGAATGGAAAACACGGCGCTCGGTTCTTTATCTGCTACGCTATTCATCTCGAACGAACTAGAATGGTCGGGAAAGAGCTCGAGCGAGACTGACTAGGCAATGTCACCTGGCCTTCTTTTCTTTTACGCTCGGGGTAAGAGCATAGGCAACCTGCAGTGCTGTTTGGTCTGGCACTATCCAGCGACTGAAGCAAGAAACATTGTCTATGCCTGGGAGTGGCGGCTGCACTGCTTAAACGTGAGCTATTACTCTGGTGGTGCTGCTTAGCCTACTGTCTGAAGCAAGAAATACTGTGTAGGCCAGGAAGCCGTGATCGCATAACATTCCAGTACAGCGGAAGCTACGGCCCTGGCGGGCCACTCGGAACGTGACTACGTATCACCGAAGTGCGCTTTTATTGCGAAGAAGTTTCAGGCTTTTGCTGCGTCATGCTCCAATATGTGTGCTTTGCGCTCGTATACGTAACGCATATCGAAGCCGTCGGCACGCAATGTGGGGCTTATCGTTCATTCTTTGCCAAGCTACAACGAGACAGGGCATAACCGTGGGCTCTCACGCTGCTGGCGCCGCCTGGCTGTTGCCGGCTGGCTATACGCGACTCTTCTAGATAAACGGAGAAGCGCATACTGTCGATCATGCACGCAGCAATATAGCAATAAATAGCAGTAAGTTTTCGGCTTCTAGCATACAAAATAATTTTTCAAGCACCAATAAAATACACAATTAAAATATTAATAGTTTTCTTATTTTAGTTCAATAACTTTTTGTTTGTAAACAATGCGGCATGGTGTTAAAATAATACCGCTAATATATATATATATATATATATATATATATATATATATATATATATATATATATATATATATATATATATATATATATATATATATATATATTGTAATCACGTTTTGGTGTGGCATACTGATCTCTCAAAGCTTCAAGAAGTACTCACCTCAGACACGAGTCATGTGTTTTGAGCAGACAGTCGGCTTAAATTCGAGTATATATTATGAATATGAATATATGCCTTAAGTGTTATCAAAAACTTTATAAAATCAGCTACAATCCCTATGATGCAGAGACGCGTCCTATATAAATTCTACAGACACCAGGAATATCCTACCCCGTGAGGACGTGCTATGGCGGAGGCTAAAATGAAAGATTAATAAAAGAGCTAACCATGTGTTTTTCTGGCTCATGCGGCTGCTATATTAGAAATCGGACTGGGTCTAAATTGTGAAGAATACCGGTGTGATGATGTGACTCAATGTGGAAAAGGAGAAGTGCAAGTCAACCCATGGATTGGCCCAGAGGGAGAAAGGAAGATGACGAAGAAGGGGAGTTTTGGGAGTGCGTGCAGAGAGGGCGTGGAAGAAGACTGGCCGAGGAGAACGTGCAGAGAGCGGAACGACACCATCGGCCAGGGCAATCGGCGGCCTCCTACTGTCTGACCAGCAGCCTGTTCCAGCGAGGGCAGCGAATAGAAACCTACACTGCCCCCGGCTTCCTACAGCGCGAGCGCTTGGTGCGGTAACTCTGGGGCCGCCGACGGAAGCCAACCGCTCCCGCTCCTGGCTTCCAGCCACAACCGTGGGCCGACAACGACAGCACACAACACACTGCTGCACAAGAATCCAAAGACATGGTGACTGATGCGTTTTCCTTTCTTTCATTTCTTTAACTAAGTTTTCTTTCTTTCTATAAGCATATGAACTCTCATTTTTTTGTATATACAAGTTTTTATGAAAAACGAAGGACATTGTATCTTGTCAATTATTAACCCCAAAGAACCTCGCAACAACCGGATAAACGCCAAATTAAGTTCAAGTATAAGCCACTTTCTTATAACACTTTCTTATGAACAAAGATTGCGCGTATTTTATGGCACAGCGTATGGAGACCAATTAATAAAAATTCACTTAAAGGAGGCCGGAAAGTTAAAATAAGCATTGCTTTTTAGTGTGTAACGAAGTGGTAATCCGCACTGTGATTATGAACGTAAAATTTACGTCTCTACTGAGATTGAGTTTTCTGATCCAAACGTGATTCAAAAGTACAACATTCACTAGTCTCCTGTATCGACTGTCTTGTGCACCCTTTTTCTGATATATTGTTTATTCAATATCCACACGTGATATCCACCCGTCAGGATGATGTTGCAATCGTTTAATCACCAGAAATGCTTTCATTCGCAGGAACCTGCTGGCGCGGCGCATTCGATCGAACGCTTGGGAACCAGCTCATAATCTCGACAAAACATGTGATGCCCTTCATTTGGAGTTTAGCGTTTTGAAAGCTTATTCTTGAGCAAAATAAGAGTGATGTGAAAGTTTTTGTATCTACCGCAGCAATTTAAAATAAAAGAACCTTTCACAATATACATTATTTGTCGGAAATAAGTTTTTAGTCAAATAAATAAACACACCTGTCTCGAGCCAAGCTCTACCAAGATGAGTGTGTCAAACGAAATACGAGTGTAAAGTTCTACGCAGGACTCCTTCTCTTAAAGGAGCTGTGCAACAGTTTCAGTGCTTTGCTTAAATAATTGGGGAGTTGGTGTCTCGACCTTCCTGAAGTAAAGAACAAAAAACCGGTTTTGCCTGCATGTTCTAGTTTTTAATTTAAAAATGGACAAAGATTGAGCTTTTCGACACCTCTCAATTCCTTTACCACCTCCCGAGTCACGCAGTCTGAGTTGTGACATTAAGGAATGCGAAAACGTCACGCCCTTGCATCGCTGAATATCGCAACTCAGGCTGCGTTCTTTGGTCTAAACATATGTTTCGGCATCGTCATTCGCTGAGCTGCCTCCGTAAGTTGGGTGATTGGCTCTCCGAGCGTTCTGCGAGAAAGTAGACGCACGGGCCTTTTTTAGAGTGTACTCAATTTAAGACCTACGCCTTATTTGGTTTACTCAGTACAGAGTTTTTACATCCCGCCCATCTCGTTGAGGTAGTGAAAATTCTGACTGAACCTCTCGGACTTCCATCATCAATTTAGTTAAGGTGTAAGTCTTTTCAACAAATGGAGGCCGGAGAAAAGTCAGTGAACTTTTAGAAATGGGAAGTGTCCATGAGGAAGCCACTAGGTACATCTGCAGGGAAGCCGACATCTCTTTGACTAGAGTCGAGGAAAGTTACCTCCTTTTTCTGACAAGGTGTTAAAGGAAATATTCTGTGAACATTAAAAATAAAAGTGGTGAAAAAAAAAAAAAAACGCCAATCTTTACACAAGATACCTGAAAAAAAGTTAAAACAAGGATATATGTTTTGTACAACTGGTAGCTTCATTTTCGGAGTTTTCCGGATAAATCCGTATCCAAAATTTTTTTTACTGGCGAGTGTTTTTTCTTGTAAAAGCTTGGTCTGCTGGGCAAGTTGGTAGTGGACATACATATTAGCGTTTGTCCTGCGTGCTTCTTCCGTCTTTTTGTCCCGTATCTTTTGCGCTATTTTTAATATGAATGTTTTTCTTAATTTTTTCCGATTTATTCAAAACCTTGGAATCCCATCTAAGGTGCGCAGGAGGTTGCGGAGAGCCGAGAGACTTTCGGTGCGTAAATATATGCGTATTCAAAGAAATTGTTTTACGTTTCCTTCACTGAAGCAATGTTTTTAGAGGTAAGCGTAATACACAAGTAAAACAAGGACATTTTCATGACACGTTGCGATGACTTAATTACGTCACCGGGGATCGTCACGAGATTTAGGTGTTCACATATTAAAGGGCGTGGAAATGTTGATAATTGCTTACGAAAATTATTGGTATTTAAAAAAGGAGGTAAGGTTTTTCAACTAAGGAACTTCTTGAGAAGGTCACCGCTCTCGAATGCAATACTCGTTAATACGTATATTGGTCGCTTTACCACCGAGACGAGAAAATTAAGGGGAGCGCTGCCGGGGTATACGTTGCCGCTTTTGCGAGACCCATGACAAGAGTTCCGGTGCTAGACTGAGGGCGAATAGAAATTACGGATGTTTACTATGCCATTCATTCCCACTGCCTTGAGACAGCGGCCTCCTTCCTTCGGTAGGGCATAAACAACCACACAAACAAGAATAGGCGCTCGAACGCGCCAGCTAAGCTCACCTTCCAGCCCGTCCCGCGATACTTGGAAGCCAGTGGCCGCTAATCAATTTATGGGTCTCCGCGCGGAGGCTTAGCCTGGGCGAAAGACGCAGCTGTTGTAGACAGAGACTTCAACCCTGCCTGGTTGTCGTCGTCAGAGTTCTGCCCGCGCTGCGTGAGATCCCGTCTTCAACCTCTTGAAGCACGGTAGCTGGTTATTTTATTTATACGATTTACTCCGATGCTGGTGCTTGAGACTAGCGCATATGAGAATTTTTTGTGTGTTTGTGTGTGCAATGACTGTCGAAGTGCCCAAGTGGTAGGGTCGTTTGCGTGAGGTAGTTCGTGATCAAGGATCCGTCTCTTCGAGGTTTACGCGCCAAAACAAAAACAAAAAGAAGAAAAAGAGATCGGTGTCGCTTTGTGCTTGCTTTGTATGGAGTCTTCTGGCGATCGATTTCGGGCTTTTTGTTTTATCACCTTTAGTTTTTTATGTCACTCTGATAGAGCACAGGCACGTGCGGTCTCTGGTGCGAACACTTTTTTTTTTTATAGCCTTAGGTAGTTGTTCTGCGCCGTCTATAGTCTTACCAGAATGCTAAAAGCGATTTTTATTCAAAGATATCGTTGAAAATAAAATACTTATCTCGATTACTTTCGTTTTTTGCACTGAGTTATTCATTTATTGCATAATAAAGCGGAAAACTATGCTAGACGTGAGATTTTTTCTTACTTAAATTGTAAAACTTGCAAGTTGAATAAAATATTTACATAAAATTAATGTGATTGCTTTGTATAACCTACCAATAAATCTCAAGGATCAGTAGTTCTTTAGAACAGTTGTAGATATAAAGTGTATTTTTTTAAGGGCGCCAATGTCTATTTTTTATTTTTTTAGATATCAACTTCTTCATTGTCAGCAATAAAAAAATGTGCGTCCATCCGGTACATTTTATTTCAGAGAAAGTATGTAGAAATTTTCGAATTTCATTTTACGCGCCCTTCAAACTGTACGCGGACGCAGCGCTTGCTTGAAGTCAGGCAGAGCACAAAATCGTAGATTGCAACATAGCGGCAGCATTCAAGTGTAGAAGCTTTCCTCGGCGTTATTGCAACTACTGGTTTAATTGAAACCATGTAATTTTTTCGCATACATTATAATCTATACAAAAAAAAATTGTATAGATTGGGAAAGACAGAGACAAACGTTGTGGTCGAGTATGTTAATGCCCCCCAACTCGGAGCACGCGGAGCGAAAGATCGCGTTGTGGAGACGAGGGATCCTATCTACACCCCTGCCCGTCTCAATCTGGATCAGTATCCGTACCTACTTTCGATTGTGTATTACTAGAGTTTTAGTTCACCGTACGTTAAAGTTGTGCGTACGCAGAAATATTTGCGTGTCAGCAGTGCGCATGCACCAAACCCCATAAAATGGCTAGCGTATTCCGTACGCACGTAACGATGATGATTCTGCGCTGCGGGTTAGCGCGTTTCGCGGGAAACTCTAGAGATATCTCGGGGCCAGCAAGAGCACGTTTCAAGATGACCGTTGCCTTGAATGGCGTAGCATGGGCAACGTGGTGTTCGCGAAGTTGAGTTTTAATTGTGAAATCACGTGGTGTTCAGTTCTGCAATTCTTTCCGAAGCCTACCGCAGTCGAATCAGATCGGTGTGCACCTCAAGCACTGTATAGTGCAAATGTTCACAGCTCACAATGTGCGTGAACGTTGCAATCCGCTCAACGCCCCTTTGCGCAGTTCACCGCCGACGAACGAACAACTCTCTCAAAAAAAAAAGCGCCGTCGCCGTGCTGAGGGCGTCAGTAGGTCATGAAGTTCTTCCCGCGATAGCATTGATAAAAGCTGCTTTTCTTCTCGTCTCGTAACCTCCGAGACTCCGTATCTCGCAAAAAGGCGCACTTGACCAGGCAGCTGCGGCTGGGTTTAATTTGAAACAAAAATGATTCGAAACGTTTTCATTTTCAATACTTATTTTGAGGAGCATGGTGACGCTGTTGTAAGCACGTGGATTTTTACGGCTCTGGTAAACTGTATCAAGATCGTTCGAGATGTTTACTCGGCAACGTTTACGGAACGCACAACTAAAATCGGACCGAGCAGGTAATTTTTAGCGTACTCTATATTATTACATATTGCGTATGTAAGCGCCAGCAACGCTATACCAAAATTGTCTACTGCTGCGTGACGCACGTTACAGACCCGGAGTTAGGGTCACCCTGCCCTTGCTAAAGTTCACATCTACAGCGGGGATACACCGGACATCCACTGGGGCTAGTCTCCCGCTGTGTTCACGCCCCCACAACACAATTATAGTGTTTTGTGATGATACCCAGATTTATAATTTTATACTTGAAACATTACAGTTTTTTCATGAATAAAACACCTATTTATTTAAAACGCTATACAAAATTCAAAAGCCTTAAAGTGTAGTGGTTTTCTTAAATATAGTTCTCTCTTGGTGGCGATCAATGCAGCATCAGCCATTTGTTTTCTCATTCGTTGTTTTTTTAGTAAAACAAGCTTGGCTTGCGTCCCGTGTATCTGGATGGTTGCTTGCGTCTAGGCAACCACCCGAAATAAACAACCTAAGGGAATAGACGGATTCGTGAAAGTAAGTCATATCCTACAATATGGTTGATAAAAAAATATCCGACTTAAGACCCTCCTCACACGAGGACTCAAACACGAATTGTGGCTTTGTGACAGACTTGCAGTACATGTGCATATGTGTGTTTTCTCAGCTCTTTTCTTAGGGACTTGAGTGTTGCTGGAGATTATGCAATATCTGCTTTTTTTTTCTTAGCCTACAGTTCACCGCGAGTGAGGTAGAGAACATATCAATAAATTACCGTGATAGGAATTACGACCGTAGGGGTGCTTGTCAGCCTGCTGCGAATCGAGGCTCTGCTGCTGTCGAGAGTGCGGAGACAGTTCTGTCAAAGAAAAGGGAAAGAATAAAACCAAATAAATGATTGAACAAACTATTTCCGTCCAAGCCAAACCAACCGATGTTTTTGTGCCACACCTGACGAAGCGAACAAGTTTACCGAAATGAACCAGCTCTATTTTATTGTCGTTGACGTATTTTTAAAGCTCGAAAGGAAGACACATATTCGGCCTTGTACTGATACAGGGCATATAATGGTGCTTTGCTGATAACAGTGAACACAACTTCTCTGAAGTCAGCGGCGGTAAATTCTTAATGTTCCTATTCACCTGCACTAAGCCTCCTAGGGGGGATTCCAGTATGTCCAGTTTGCGTTTGTTTTGGGCGAAGCCTTATATTGTTATCAGCGGGTACTACGTTTTACTCTTTGATATAGGCAATTCGCGCTTTTTCTTTTACGGTGCTCTGTAAACGCTATACATATCACTATCCGTGTAACGTCTATACTAGGCATATTTTACCTGAAGTCTAACTTGGCAAAAAAATATACATCCACACATGTGTAAATTTGGAGAAAGCTTACCAAATTTAATCTAATAACCCTCGGTGGAAATAAGCAATCTTATACTTTCTTAACCATAGGAATGTTATCGGCACTAACGTAAAGACCTTCATCAATACATATTATGAATATTATAGTGATACTGCAGCAATGCTGACTTCGGATGAAGGGCCCTGAGTGTAAGGGGAAAAATGAAGGTCATGAGAGCTGCAGTATATCACTGCCGAAATCTCGTAAACAAATCTCGTATAACTAGGTATATGTTTTAGAAACTGCAAGATACTTTTCAGTGCGATCATACACAACAAAAAGTTCTTGAGCGATAATGGAGACCAATCCTGTGAGACCAATAGCGTAATCTGCGCTAGACCCGTAGACAGAACTCTACATGTTGCAGAAAAGGTGGTTCATTCATAATTTCAGTTACCCACGCTCAAAAAAAAAATTTTTTTCGTATTCTTTGATTCTAACCTTAAAATTGTATTAGAAATTATTTCGAATTAAAAAACAAAAAACCTTACCATTACTGCAAGTTTGAAACAACACATTATTTTACCAAATTTGTCCGGTATTTCACCTCTCTCTAAAATCAATTAAGCGCATGCCAGTGAATCCTTTAGGTACAGAAATTCAGTGTGTTGAGGCAAATTATAGGCCCCAGTTTTGTCTATAATTACACTCTAAAAAAAGCCCATGTGACTACTTTTCCGCGCAACGCTCGGAGAACCAATCACCGCAACGTACGGAGGCAGCTCAGCGAATGACGACGCCGAAACATATGTTTAGACCAAAAAACGCAGTCTGAGTTGTGACATTAACCAAGGCAAGCGTGACGTTTTGCATCGCTTAAAGGGGTGGTGCAACGATTTTCGGACTTCGGTCAAAGATTTCTGGAAGTTGCCCCCTGACACTTCTGAAGTAAAGAACAGAAAACCGATTTCGCCTGCGTGTCCTAGTTGTTGCGTAAAAAAAAAAAAGATAAAGATTGGCATTTCGGGCACCCCTCAACTCACTCCCAGCCTTCAGGGTCACACCTGGTCGCACTCCCAGTGACGTCATTCGGAGTGCCGTGTAGTTTCCCGTGTGCTATCTCGGAGGACGCTTCCCTTCCCTCTCTCTGCGTACATTAGCGGGCGGTGTGCTGCAGCTTAGAGCCGAGCGAGGTCACGTAATCTTTCCGCCGTAGTTCCTTCGGCTGCCACTTGGGGCTGCAGGTGGGGGAAAAAGCTCGACTTTTGCTCTGCGATTATGCAGCGGAATCGCGACATTTTTAATGAAGGAAGTGTTTTCTCTATCCTTTGGGACACGATAAACAACGTAAAAATGACGAGATGCAAATTCTTTTAATCATAAAATCGTTGCACAGCCCCTTTAATGTCACACCTCAGACTGCGTTTTTTGGTCTAAGCATATGTTTCGGCATCGTCATTCGCTGAGCTGCCTCCCTAAGTTACGGTGATTGGCTCTCCAAGTGTTTTGCGGGAAAGTAGTCACATGGTCTTTTTTTAGAGTGTAGACAAATCAGGAAGAGCCGCACGTGTGAAGAGCCAACAAGCTGTCCGATTGATAAATATGCATTAGCAAAAATATGATCAGAGCACTTATAAGTTTTATTTAAATAAACATTAATGTATGTACAAAAAGCACCGTGAAACGTGGCTATCACGAGTGCTCTGAGGAATTGTGTCATGAAACATCAATTACGTCATTAACCATGACCTGGCACAGTTCAAGCGCGCTTGAAATGTTTGTAAAAAACTATTTTTTTCTTTATTCGAAAGGTTGCTTGTGTACCTTCAATCAGAAAAACAAAGTCCTCCCTGCGCTTTGCAGGAAGGGAGTCACGAGAAAAGGTTCATAAAGAATATTGACCTCTAGGCACGTAAATCCTGCAATATCGATTGAACGAAAACGGTCGAATGCCATCCTTCAATAATAAAAATAATCGGGGGAAATGGCTTAGGATAAAAACTGCGTCAATCTAGGCCACTCGATACGTTTGAATGATTCATGTAACTACAGAAATAAATGAAAAAAAGCAAACGTGTCAACTGAGCATAATTTAACTTACTTCATGCTCGATTTGCAGATAGTTGATGCCCTATTTTGCGGTCATTTAAGGCTATAAAATATTTCGAGATATCAAGTGCAGAGGAGATCTCAAACCCACTTCCGAGCGTGGCCAGTTGATGGAAGGCTGTCCGGTTCCTGCCGTGTCTGTGCTTCTCCATGGGGAGCTCTGGATTGAAGAAAGTGCGCTCTTGGTTCTATATATATGCAAGAACGTCCTTGATATAGATGCAAGTTTTAAATGTGTTTAAAGAAAACTTTTTAATTTGTATTTGAATACATTGTTGTTAATAATAATACATCAAACCACTATTTTATAGTAGTGTAGATATCATTTGAAGAAATTGCAATACCTTTTAATAACTCTACTTTGCTTCCAGGTTTCCTTTATTTATAATATACATAATTTAAAAGTATATAAACTAAAATGTGAAAATATAGAGTAAACTGATGCACATACATAACTTTTCTTATTTTCAAACTATAGCATATAATGTAAGATGTTCATAGAAGTTACGCGATCAAGAAGGAATAAAAGTAACACGACAACCAGGTAATAGAGTCATGATAAATAGGGGCCACGCTTGCATCCTTATACGAAGTGAAACAAGAACCAATTTGGCACTATTGTATTCTTGTAATCAATTAGTCCCGAAGTTTTCTTCTTATTTTTTCTGTTCATGTTTGGAGGGCGTTGTGCACAATACACTTTAAGAGGAACTTGGCTGCACTCATCAAGACAAAATGTTTTTCTGCTATTGTTCCAAGACCTGACTTTTAGAAACGGGCAGCTCACGCCCGATATACATGAGCGGCGGAACCTTCCCCACCCTCGCGGCCAAAAAGTGAAACAAAGGAACTGTTATGAAATGAGCCCCGTGGTAGTCGCAATTATAAAGCGGTGTATAAATGACAGACAGAAACACTTCTCTACAAAAGTCTTTCTGCTCCTTTGCAAAGGCAGAAACGCTTCTGTATATATATATATATATATATATATATAAAAACAGAAGCGTTTCTTATTATATATATACTGCTACGAAAAAAAAAATACGGTTTGCCATGGGTACCATGGCAGTGACAACGGTGATGAGCCCGCAGCGGTCGGTTCGAATTAAACTCCTCACTGAGTAGACGTATCATCTACTCAATGATTAAGTATAACATCTCTTCTGCACACGAGAAGGCACTGTTTAACAGGGTTAGTCGATCTACGCACAACTTCTAGCGTGTTGACAATCTTACATTACACTAAATATTAATTATTTTCATTGATCCTACTTTAATCAGCTAACTACTGGTGTATAGCATTTTGTTCATTTATATTCTATGGTAACTGGAATATATCAGCAGTCGCCTTCCTTTCAACTAATTTGATTCGATAAAGTAATGTTTAAAGTGTCCAGTTCGTATCTGGCTGGCATACAAGCATGACTCTGTGCAAATGTTATAGCGTCGAAGCAGTAAGTCGTCTCTGAATGCAAACTATGTTCAAATATTCGCAGCGAACAATCGCTGGGAACATCACAATCAGTTGTTATTACTGGTAAGATCTAGAACAAGTTTCTTCCAGTAGCTATGAAACGAATAAAAAATGAACTATTTTACTATGGAGTATGATCGATTATTGAATTGGTAGCAATGCAACTCCAGCCCTTGTACTTCTTTTAATCTGTTGGCCGCAAAAAAAAAAGGAAAATAACCAACAACGGGTGAGTGGACCTATACTATTTGTTTAAGACATAGAAATGAATACGTGTCATGTAAAAATGTAGGTGGAGTTCGTTTCACAGCTCCTGGAAGGAACTCGTACTGGATTTTATTAATAATGACTGTACTGACAAAATCTAGAACAAGGTCCTTCCAGTCGCTAAAAAGCAAATAAAATTTCAATTGTACTATGGCGAATGGTTGACGATTGAATTGGTAGGGTTGAGACAACAGCACCCGTAGTTTTTTTCATTTTTACTATGGCACAATGGAGAACGGTCAACGATTGAATTGATAGCAATAATATAGCAGCCCTCGTATTTCTCTTAATCCTGTTGGCTGCGAAAAAAGAAGCAAACACACACACACAAAAAAACGAATGAGTGAACCTATAGAATTTGTTTATAACATAACATGAATGCGCGTCATGTGCTAGAACTTGTGCTAGATCTTATCAGTAATGACCGTAGTGATAAAATCTAGAACGAGTGCTTCCATGTCGCTATAAAACAAACTCCACCTGCACTTTACATGATCCGCATTCATCCTTGTGTCATCAACAAGTAGTATAGCTCCACTCTTTCGTTTTTTTGTGTGTTTCTTCTTTTTCCTTTTCGGCTATAAACTCTAAAAAAAATGTGAGGGCTGGTGTCCCAATGTTACCGATTCAATCATCAACCATTCTCCATAGCACCCTTCGCACAATATTATCTGCAGACCCCAATTCGGCCTTTCTCTGCGTCTGCAATCTAGAGCGTTTTAGTAGATCATACGCTGCCGAAAGCGGGTTCAGCGGGCGCGTCTTCAATACAGGTTTCGAAGTAACGGCACGAGCTCCCGCTAGCAAAGCGAGGCTCTAGACTCTACCGTACAATCTACTAAAAGTCCCTATTATCTCTCCATTTGTCATAGAGTAAGTTCAAAGAACGGGATCCAAGCTTCGCACTCCATAAAACACTTTAGACCAAAGCTTTCTAGAAACTGACAGGTACTTAAAACAAGGGCTAAGGACCATTACAGCTCACGTCGACAACAATACTACGTAAAACACGAAGAAAAATATCATAAATATTTATTCGAAGAATGTTCAAGGTTTCGGTACTCACCGTAGAGATTCACGGAGCCCTCGGTGGCTCCGAGGAGGTTCTCGGAGAGGCACTTGTAGGCGCCGAAGTCGTGCTCGCGGAGTTGTCTGACGGTGAGCTGCATGTGCGTCTTGTAGCCTATCTTGCGCACGCTCACCAGGAACTTGTCGTTATTCAGGAAGATCTTGTGGCCCTCCTTGGCCCAGTAGTTCACCGCCGGAGGGTACGCCTCGCTGTGGCAATCGAGGGTCACGTTGGTGCGAGGAGGAGCTCCCACCAGCTGGTTCGGGATCCAGATCACCGGCGGAACTGCGCCGTTCATCAACCGACATTCAATGTATCGGTGAGCAATCAGTTTTTCACCACCGCGATTCGAGCCAGAAAGAAAAAAACGAAAACAATAAACACCAATTCGTACAGCTATAATCACTGACAGCGTAAAAAGAAAAAGAAACGCAGGGTGTGGGCATGACGAAACGTAATGATCCGTGCCACAGTTCAGAAGAGTTATTTTACGTCTGAAGTTATGTTCAGCCTTCTTATTCGTCAAGCGCCCTCCGTAGATCGCAGCGATTGGCACTCCCAAGTACTTTGCGAGAAAGACGACGCTCCAGATTTCTTACAGTGTACGTTCGCGCTTCCTTTTTTCTTCGTGCGTGATTCGTTGTTCGGTGAATGGTGGTGCCACTTAACGCTGCTGCCGCAACCTGGTTGCCAACGGCGCGTTGATAATATTATCGGACTCGCCACTCCCTGCGTTTACTGAGCTTTCTTGTTACTGTACAGTCACTGAACGAATCACAAAGAAATATGTCCGACCCAACTTTTCTTAACCTGTCAGAGGCTGTAATATTGAACTTTTTAAATTCTATTAAATAAAGTTAAAAAAAGTTGAAAACTTTCGGACGCCGCAGACAGAGTGACTTATTGCGCAAATTATTAAAAAAAACTATAGATAGATATATATTCAGCGACGTTATAGCAGTTAAATTGTTGAAATAGAGGTAGGGTCCTGACAAGTGTACCTTTCTGCAATATCTCAGAGTAAATTGAGATTATTTTGTTGTTTATAAAGATCCCCGCCCGCAGTATTACTAATGTCAAATTCTCGTCTACAAAAAAAAAAAAAAAAAAAAAAAACGCCCCTAACGTATTAAGATCTAGAAAGCACCATAACAGAGGTACGTACACCAAATTATTATTGAATTGGTTCAGTTTTTTTTGTTTTTTTTTTCGAAGATGCACAGCTTATTTTGAAATTGATTGAACATTACTCTGGACAGGCGCCATCTGTAGAAGGAAAGCTGGCCAGACCTTGAACATTATTTCATGCAGGAGATTAAGTTACCGCACTCTGTGGACCTAAACAGCTGATCGTTAATACGAAATAGTGAAACAAGAGGCCTATTGAATTAATTAAATTATTTTATTATCCTACTATTAAACAACTCAACATCCACCATAACGATGAAGTGCCGGACAATTACATGTATTTGAAAAAGACAAAAACCAAGGGCAACAAGAAAAAAAGAAAAAGAGAAATGACAGCGAAAAATTCTGTACTTTTTTCGTCTGTTGCCTCCTTCCACCGCTTATTTGCCTTTATTACTTGCGCTCTTCCTTTCGGTCTTGTGTGTTCAGAATTCTTCGTAATTTATGGTTAGCTGCGAGGGTGTTTAAAATTCCTTAATAAGACCTGCGCGTTTCTCCGCATAATTCAGGAAACTTCATAGATGGAATTAAAATATTTTTATTCAAAGGCTAAGTAGCAGATCAAATTGACATAAAAAATACCGTTTGTACAGACCTTGATGACAATCAGGTTCCGTAAAAACTAGGTGTGCGCTAATGGTGATCCAAATTGTAAAGCGCCACGTCATTCATTGCCTTCACAACTTAAGAGCTCTCTCTTTTCGTAGTATTGGAGCCGGGGACGGCGCTGTGCTACTCGATTCAAAGCCAGTATTTGCACACTCCTCGTGAACAATTTCCGAAAAAGCTCTTTGCGCTTGCACTATGTGTCAAATAAAGATTACTCAACTTAATTATATTTAACTACATCAAAACACTCAAAAGTATAGACACCAATTGACTAGCGAACAAGATGTACTACAATGGGCTTAAAATCATCTAAGACAGCATTTAAGTTTCAGAGGCCCACCACGAAACAGACCGCTCCTATAATTATGAGGATCATCTCTAAAGTGCGAATAAATTTTATTAAAAACACTAGGAAATCCAGTTTACGGTGCTGCCTCTCACTTGCTCTACACGCGGACCCTGTCACAACGAGAGGTTAAAATATTTGTGGTCTGCCTCTAAAGGTGTCTTTCGTGGCGACTCTTTGCGAACAGAAGTCGCTTCACGTAGAAACATCTCCGTAAAAACCATACGGCCTGCCAGTTCGTCTGCTTCTTGCGGAACTCGTGTGTTTGTTTACCCCCAAACGCGTCCACGTGCTTTTGTTTTCCCCCGATTTCAACCAATGACAGCGCTCGCTTGATCGTCTTGTCATCGCGCCTTCCCCACGACTTGTCTATTTTGTCCTTTGATTGGCGTGCTCTTCCTTACGTTCCGCTGCGCCAAAGACGCATCTTAAAACACTTCCTCGCTGTATAGTGCATAGAAAGTCAAAGGGTGTTTCTCGCTCACAGTGCACGTGCAGCATGATTCTCCGGCTCACGGGCGAAGGCACGTTGTTGTTGGCGATGCAGAGATAAGCCCCCATGTGAACTCGGCTTACGCGAGTCACGGTCAGGAACTCGCCTTCGTACGTTTGTACTGAAAAAAAGGAAAGGTCCCGTAAAAACTTTAATCAGAGGAACCTATTAAAGGAAAACATGCGAAAAAAATGACAAAAGGAAGCAATATTTCTGAAGTTAATTTACGAAAAATTACGATCGATGCATGGGCACGAGCGTCCGAAGAAACCAAGCTTACGTTTGTAGTAAAAAATGAAAGACGTTTAAAATTCACTGTAATGTCGAATTAGAGCGCAGCTCTTAAAGAGGAGGAGAGGAGGACATGCCCCTCCTCCTCCTCCGTACCTTCCCCTCCTCGTCTTCCGCTCACCTCCCATTTAGCGGGAAAGTTTCGCTAAATTTCCTGATAAATGTAGCGAAAGTTTTTTCGCTAAATTTACCAACATTTTCCGCTAAATTCAGCGGGATATTTAGCAGGAGATGTAATAAAAAACAAAAAATTCAAAGTTTTTTTGTTTGTTTTTTGTGAGCACGCATTGCTTTTTTTTTTGCCCCCGTGAAATGGCGAACTGATGTCGTTCCTCTTTCGAAGCTCGGTAGAGGAGCCTCTTCTCTAATTCTTGTTCCAATAGACCAGTGGTTCTGAAATGGAGCTTCCAGGACCCCTTGCGGTCCGCGAAGGTATTCTAGGGTTCCGTGAAGCGCTGCCTCACCAGTCAAACCCGGCAAAAAACATCGTCTTTCTTTCAGATTGAGGAGAAATGTTCAAACATTTGGGTGAGTTCTCTCGTCTGTATGTGAATTAAAGAAGTCTGCTTGACACTAGCCCTCAGTTATATCCACTCAATAAATCATTATTATAATGAACCTATATTTTTTCCTTCCCCTCACCGCGAAGGGGGTCCTTCACCATCTCCGCCGATCCACAAAGGGTCCGCGAAACATGGATCGTTGAGAACTACAGCAGTAGACTGTAGGGCAATGCGCGACGACCTAAGGATACCTTGGAGGTGAGGTAGACAGTTAGATTCTGCTTGAGGAAATTTGATGAAAGCATATAATAAAATGTATCAAAGTAAATTAACACGAGTCACTGTGAGTCTCGCAGCCACACAGTCTACGTATGCCGCCTTTTAGGAACAACCAGCTCTTTGTAGCATATATATATTAGGCTCCCCGACGTTAATAATAAGAGTGGACTTTAATTTGTTTTTCTATATATAAACACATAATCTCGAAGAGGAATTGAACAAAATCGAGCTACATAATTGATGTGCTACAATATTATAGTTACTGTTTAGTCCAATATACTATATGTTTACTAAAATTCAGCCTCTTTTTTGTTTAAGTACTAAACTATGCAATAAAAAAAATTTTTTAAAAAGAAACTAGATTGTTGAGGGAACATCCGCCGACGCGCGGTTCATACGCTTGCTAACTTTTCGCTCTGAGCCCCAAAATTTGTTTTGATCGTGTACAGCCAGTGAGCATTTTCGTTCTTTTTTGTATATTTAAATATGCAAATCCCGTTGATTAGACTCTTTTTAAGGCCTGTGACTGATCGAAACGCGCTTCGGCAACACGACTCTCCCATTTTGCGACACTGCCGGCTATTTTTGAAGTAACTTCGTTTCTATCATCATCCGTTTGAAATACACCGGGCTTACGCTCGTTCGCGCTCGGGATCGTGTTTGTTCAATAGCTTACTCCATCATGGAGCTGCTCGCCATCCAAGCCACCTCCCTTATTTTCATTCGTGTCTTTGTTTTTTCTTTTGCACATTTCACTCCTTCGCGCTATCCAAAGGGTCTGTTTACTTGAAACTCCCCGGCGTGTAGTAATAAGCCTTTCGACATCGCCAAGGGTCAACATTCCGCTAAACTTCGTAGCCTCCGCTCCGGCGAGCAATCTATTACAACAGTCTCAATCTCTCTTTTTAGGCGGCCGGTTCTTTTCCTTCGCTCGCTTTTTTTCGCCGCTCCTCCGGAGCCGTGTGAAAGGCTTCGCTCCGCTAAGCCGGCGAGAGCCGGTGTCAAGAAATCAACCGGTCGGGGCCTCGGTCCACCCCCCCTCAAACCCCGTCCCGTATTGACGGAATCTTCGCCGGCGCGCTTGCTTCCCATCGTCGGCACCTATCCCCGAGCGCTCGCTCGGTGCGCGGATCGTCACCTAAGTGGATCTTGGGATTAGGGGGCCTGACTTGGTTAAAGTTGCTCGCCGCGTTGATCTCTTTTCGTTTCCGAACATTGAAGGATAGATGAAAATGGAGAGAAAAAAGTCGAGCGAGCGAAAAAGAGTGTACGTGGGGCGACGCAAGGGGGCGAAATTGATGTTCCCCCTTCTTGTGTTGCACAGGCTCAAACGAACGACCGCTGCCGCCGCCGCGGCTGCTAGCGCTGCTTGCCGGAAACGTGGTGATAAGGGATAGGTCGACTGAAAATTGTTGGCTTCGCGAATGCTTTACTTTCTTTGATTCGTTTTGTTGATCTGACTCGCGAAGAGAAGGCGAATGAAGAGAGGGAAATTTTTTACCTTCCTGTGTTTGCTGGCCCTGTTTGTTTCGAGCACCGGGTTGTAAATTTAAGACATAAATTGGCGTCGGTATTGTTTTAGAGCGTACGTCTGTGTAGTTTTCAAAGTTTGTTACCATATATATATATATATATATATATTTTTTTTTTTTGGGGGGGGGGGGGGAGGGGGGGGGGATTCTTGAACCGTTTGCAATGAAGAGGGCTTCATTTTGTTTGCGAACCTGTGTTTTCTTTCAGAGTGGTCTAAAACCGGAGACTTAATATATGCTTTTTTTTCAAATTGGCATGAAATTTGCGATGTTCATTTATATTTACGTCCAATCATTCATGTTTGTTCTTGCTGTCAATACAGGGTGTGTTTATGGGGCTGAATTTCATGCGAAAGGCCGCTACAAGCAGGCCTCGGCAACAAAAGGCGTTCATAGCCTGCAGCAGAAAATGCATAAGAATACAAGGCATTTTGGGTTATACATACAAGTGACTAATCACAATTTAAAAAAAACACAAAAGAATACATTACTATATGGCGAATCGGCCGGGAACCGAATCCTTGACCATGTGGTCCGTAACCCGACGCCTTTCCTGGAGGCGTCGGAAAAAACTCCAACAAGGAGTTTTTTTTTTTTTTTTCTTTATTATTCGAGGCAACTAGGAGGCAATGAACGGGAGTTCAATCAGCTGGACTAAGTATGACTCAAGAAAGCCTAAGCTAATAGGTGACAGCCGGTGCGCACAGCCCCATACCGAATGTCGAAGTGTTGCTCCACATGTGATCTCATGAAGTCATATGGGCCCCAGATAAAGTTATGCTCGTCTCGATTCTTCTGATAAACCCGGAGAAGTGAATGGGTGTCGTACGTGCAGCGCATTCAAAACCACCCAGAGCATTCTTCAACAAAACATAACAATTCATAACGCTTCCATAATATATGCACATCACATGCTGCGCTCCGCGAGTTTACCAGACTCATCGAGGGAGGTTTAATTTTTGTTTCATCCCGTTAAAACCTGGCCGACTTTGAAAATTGTATTGCAATCTTCAAGTAAGTGTGGGTATATATAGACTAAAAGTATTATGCAATTATCTTATATAAAAGAAGAAAACACCCACACATCATTTTCTTCACTTATTTCAAGTCATAAGCATGTGCCCAATACAATGCTTAATTCATTGCGAAGTGAAGAAACAAATCTCTCCGCAGCAGTTTTAACGAGAGGGGTGATTCCATAAACTCAGAAAATAGTTGGACCGGCAAACAGAATGAGTACATCTTCATAAGTGACCGCAATTATTTCTGCACCGTCCTCCATAAACACTGCGAAATCAAAAGAGAACTGATGTAAGCAATTAATTGAATATATCCTTTTAAAATTCTGTCAGCGATTCAAAATTGTTCTTCGCGTTGGAAGCAACAAGTTAGTTTTATTAGTACATAGGCTGGATGGAAAAGCGCCAAATAAACAAGGACGAAGAAGGGGACATAGACGAGCGCACTCTCAACTGAAGGTTTATTGAAACAAACATTGACTATTAATACCGTCGATCTGGGTGTTGGTTCAAAAAGAAAAACTTTTTATCTGTTAAGTGCAGTGACGGCGCACTAATACACATGCTCTCCCTTTCTCTCTTACGCGAATTGCCTCCTGTATTTCTCGCGCTGTTTTGCTTGCGTATCTGCCCAGAACTGTTGTTTCCTCCAGGGGAAAGTCTGTGTATTAGTGCGCCGTCACTGGACTTAAGAGAAGAAGAGTTTTTTCTTTTTGAACCAACAGAGAGATAGACGGTATTAATAGTCAATGTTTGTTTGAATAAACCTTCAGTGGTGAGGGCGCTTCGTCTTTGTCCCCTTCTTCGTCCTTGTTTATTCGGCGCTTTCCATCCACTTATGTAACCAAATAGCCCATTTATTCATTTTAGTACAGAGGTTTCTAGCACCAACGGCAGGACATGTAATATGGTTAAAGTAGAGAAAAAAGAAACAACAGGTGCGTGAAATTGACGAGACCGGTTACGCAAAAAGTAATTGTACGTGCCCCAATTCCGCTCGCCTAATAATAATAATAATAAAAAAGAAGTGTTAGGGTAGCGACGCGTAAGGCGTACTATGGGCGGAGAAATTTTAAACCGAGGACATTTTTAAAGGACGTGACTGTTACAAAAAATACCGTCTTTTGTTTATCTGTTTATCGGATTCGGAGGGTGTTAAATAAGCAAATAGAGGAGGCGATAAAAAAAAACAGCTAAAACTTAACAATTTTTTTTTTAAGTAATGACTTCATGGATCATTTTGCAATTGCAATTGCAAACAAAAGTTTCGAAACCGTAAGCTTATTTAAAAATTTTGTTAATCATTTTTCACTTCTTTGTGGCCCGATTCTTGGCGAAGAAGGATTGTCGGAGGCCCTATGCCTGATGACTTCTGGAAGAGAAACGTATTGGTGACAGGCATTTTATCGTCACCTAGATGCCGCGTCAATAAGGGAGTGCCGTGGGCGCTCTTTCAGGATAACGACGATGTACTCGTAAGGAATGCGTCCCTTTACTCCACAGCATTGAGGGCAGGGGCCCGGCCGCTCTTTCGCTGATCAGTTTTGAAATCTGGTAATAAATACGCAAAAAAAAAAAACCTTCCTTTCCCAAATTTCTACACGTTAAATTAGCTTCTTTAATTGCTTTTTGAAACAACAATTTCGACATTGTTTCTAAGCAATAAAACAAAACGGTAATTAACAATTTGGTTTATTAGCCAACTTATCGTGCCGGTGGTCCTTTCATTCCAAGTCTATGGGGCCCGATAAACAAACACTGTTTGGTCGGTATTCACGTGACAGTCACTTTATGTTTTTCTCCCTTTCTTGATTAAAATTACTTACCCTGTATATGGGATTACTTTGCTGACGTCTATTCGTGGCAAGTATCGTAAATATCCCTCAGAGGAGACCGCCTTCGTGTGACAAAATATGTAATTCGTTGTAAAAAGTTGCATAATTCGAGTAGTGACGAGGTTCTTCGGCCATACAGGTGATTGCTTAGAACGGGGTATTTGTGATTGATACGAATTGAATAAAAATATATTTTCTATGTACTTTAGGGTAACCTGCCATGTTTTCCCTGAAAACAAATATATCCCTGATTACGCGAGAGAGTTTGAAACTCCAGTTTGCGATTGCGTATTGGGAGTCAGCCTTCAGCCTGCCACACGCCCAAGTTACTCGCGTGTTTATTAACAATCCTGAAGGGTAGCTTTTTAAATGTCTTTTGCAGGTTCAAATTTTACAGTTGGATTACAGGCTCAAACCAATCAGAAGCATCTTACGACGTATGCGTTTTTACCTTCTGCTTCACCTTTCAACTGCCGTGATCCCGAAAGAAAATAAAAACTACTAAAGTAACTAACAACTTCAGAAACACATGGCGTGGCAAGGCTAGAGCATCATACTATCACTCCACAGTCATTAAAATGGCGTCACTAGCTAGGAACGACACAAAATAAGCAATCACAAAACAAGAACGGTGGATATAATAAACCATTCCCAGGGTTCTTAAGCTGCTGTTAGTCGTTTTACAGCACACACAAAAAAAATAATTATGTTCCTCAACAAGACGTCATTCTTAAGCAAGTACAAAGCAAACGCGCAAAACTTCATTAGGTAAACAAAATGCGCGTTAAACTTTTTTTCTTTTAATTCTCGAAGATGACTTTACCCAGAGTCTGCGTCTTTTTGCCGTTCTTCCAGGAGCCCAGCGGAATGGGCTCGTTGTCTTCCCTCCTCCAGGAGATGGTGGGGCGAGGGTAGCCCTTGGCCTTGCAAATGAGCGTCACGTTGGAGCCCTCCCGAACCACAACGTCCGAGCTGCTCTCCTCCACCACGATGTCCGGGGGCACTGCGTCCGTTCGGCCGGAAAATTAACGCTTGTTCGATAGCAGCCCTTCGCAAAGTAGCAACAAAATATCGGCGGAACGGTCGACCTCCGCTACCTTGCATGCAGGCGCGGAGCACACGCGTTTACCCATAAACGCATCCCAGGAAATCGCTGCATCCTCGTGCCCCCCGAAAATAACGACGTGCCCGCCTCATCTTCTTCGTCGATGCGTTATAACACGAGAACGCGAGCAGATTCCCTTGCCTCGGTTATCAATTGTTGATCGGAATCGCTCGCTTGCCGGCAGTGCGCGGCTCGCGCTGGCAAGCGGGCGGGATTGCATCTCATGGCCTACGTCGAGCGAGCATTTCTTAATCATGTTAATGGTTGCCACGGCGTGTGCGTTAGTTTGTTTGTCAGTTTGTTTTGGTGGCCGGTTTTATGTGTTAAGCATCCTAATCTGATTGTGAGCCCCGATGGATTGAGACGTTATTGAACGTGTATCTTGCTCGCTTTAGTGTGAACACCCTATGGTCACGGTACTGCGGTGTGTGCGAGGGATCGTTCTTGGTGAGGACCAAGTTCGTAGGTAAAGTTCTCTGCAAATTATATTGTTATTAGAGGTGACGTAGCAAGATTGCATATCTTATTCCAACTTGAATTGTACTTCCAGTGAATGGGTAATTACTTCGCTTGTCAGCGCAGCGTTTTCAATCGTTTAGTAAGCTCATACACCAATGCGTAAATCACAATCCTTTTTTTTTGTACCACTCCGGTGGCAACTGCATTTCTCTGAATGCCTCATTACTATTTGCCCATCTGAGTTTCCTTGTATTCAAAGACATCTATTTTTTTAGGCATGTTGGGCCTAAGACAAATTATCTCTATAAAATAAGCTCCTTGGCATATGTAGTTTCCTATAAATCTGCGGCGGACAAAAAAAATTTGAAGAAATACCTTGACAGGGCTGCGAAACCTCTAATAACTCAAATTTGAGATATACGGTCGATAGACTAATACTTAAGCTGAGCCATTGTTGTGAAACTCATCTTTAACTTAATGTATGGTTGCTTCAACAATCTTGCTCAGGAGATTCCCATTCCTGAACAAGATGGATGTTACATGCTACAGAATGTGATTGCAAATCTACGAATCACACTAGTACATCATAAGATAATATACATGTGGGATCCCCAACCTTCTAATGTATTATAGCTTGGGACTCCTCTGCATTTCCTTTCCCTAAATGCTTGAAAGCGTTAGAAAGCTACTTACGCAGTGTATTTGTAAATTAAATGTCTCATACATAGGCTAGGAATGACGTACTAAAAGTAAAAAACAATTGCTGATAGATATATAGCTTAGGAAGCCGGAAGCCGGAAGCACTTCTTCCAGAAGGTCATGCGGCGTTTCTAAACCACCAGATAGCGCAAAAAGTATAATCGCTCCTGCAACGCTTGCTGCGGTAAAAGTTCAGGATTTCCAGTGTTGTACGGAACGGCGTTCTTGGAACGCGTTCCTTTTCAGAGGAACGAAGGAACGCTGCCGTTCCATTTTGCATCAGTGGAACTGGAACGGGAACGCGTTACTTTTTTTACTGGAACGTAAGAAAGAACGGCGTTCCTTTTTTTTTCGTCCAGTGGGGTAATTTTTAATTTATTTCTAATAGGGAAATTCTAAAATGTATAAAACAATATTACGAAGACCAGCGTCTCGTTAACTTTTTTTGTTGCTTCTCTTATGGCGCATTCACACTGGAAGCGGATCCGCGTTCGCGAAGCGGTCGCGGATGCGGTTCGCGAGCGACCCCGTTCAGACACACCGAGAGGCGGTTGGCGGTTTCTCGGCGATCACGCGTGATCTTTTGAGACTTGCGTTTGCCAACGCTGTTTTACCATCCAAAATCTACTTTAATTCAAGATCCAAAGCCAAACTTTTGCTATTTTGGCACTCGGAATATTTTTCTCCGGGATGTTCGCACGCATCACGAGTTCAGACAGCGAAAAAAGAAGCATAGTCCCGCCAAACTCGCCTGTGATTCCCTCGACTTCGCCCGCAAGCAAAGCCCAGCTAGGCGCGCCTTGCTGACTCAGAACAGGATGCCCCCGATATTTTCTTCGAAGTGGACCCTTCCCGCATGAATAGCTGACCTTGTTTTCGGGATAGAGGGCCAGTTTTTCCCCCTCGTTGTTGTTGTTCGCTCTTATCATTTTTGAAGTTGTGAGCGGTGGGATGGACCGTGGTGCGAGCGGGGAAATGTGTTCGGTGCTAGCCGGTCGTGGCTTCGTTGGTGGCGGACTCCTCTCGTCACTCGCTCGTCGACCGAGTGTACTGTTTGTTTGACATTAAGCTCAAATAAACGCCGTATGGATTACCTCTGCATTGTCTGGTACGTACACTTTATTCCTTGATTAGGCTCCTTTTATTTATTTTGTTAGTAGTAAACGTTACAGGTCGAGCTAACGCAGGT
This sequence comes from Ixodes scapularis, assembly GCF_016920785.2. Taxonomy (NCBI): domain Eukaryota; kingdom Metazoa; phylum Arthropoda; class Arachnida; order Ixodida; family Ixodidae; genus Ixodes; species Ixodes scapularis. The sequence goes on along the minus strand of NW_024609846.1, from coordinate 180,500,602 downwards.
ACCCTGCCCGCTCCGCGGTAGTACGTTGGCTACGCAATCAAGTTCACGGCGTCTCTATCGGCCTTCGTGGTGGTCATGCACGGTGTCGAAAGCTTTCAATAGTTCACGCAACTATCTTAGTGGGTAGAAAGGCTGACGTTTCGGTCGATCAGGGCGTGTTCCGACGTTCTACAGGCAGAGATTAACAAGGCAGCCAGCTTGGGCTGTTGCACCCGCAATAATAAACAAACTCTTACCCGAACCAAATCACCGGTGCGAAGCCCGTTAAAATTACGAGTCAATTCTTTTCGCGGCGGATTCAAGTGACGGACGTGAGCATCAAGTTTCTCCGTTGATTTGTCGAAAGCTAAGACTACAGCGCTAGGACTACAGCGCCTTGGACGCCTCACCAGCGACAGGTGCCATCTTGTTTCGAAAGTCACTGACGTGACGTCAGCGTCCCGTTGTGATTGGTTGCCGCTTTGCGGTTCGTGAAAGCGGTTGGGAAAAATCGGTCCCGAAGCGGTTGGCAAAAACGCACTCCAACCGCTCGATCCTAGCCGCTTTGCGGTTGAGAACGCGCGGATCCGCTTCGCAAACGCGGATCCGCTTCCAGTGTGAACGCGCCATTAAGGCACACTTGTACAACCGCGTACGACCGTGAGAGACAAAACCTGCTTTTAATCAACTTATGACGGCGAAGGACGTGCTCCGCAGTAGCGCGTCTGGTTCTACGCCGTCGTAAGACTTAAAAACCGGTATTGTCTCGCTGAGTCGTACTCGTTTGCAAGTATGTGAATGGCACTTTAAGGCCAATTCACACACTTGCAACCGAGTGAGACCGACCGAGACAAGACCGTTTTTTTAGCTTGTTTCGACGACTTAGGACCGAATGCGCTGCTGCAGAGCTGGTCCTAAGACGTCGCAAGAGGCTTAAAAACCGGTCTTGTCCCTCTCGGTCGTACTTGGTTGCAAGTGTGTGAATGGCGCTTTAGGGTTTATTTTGTGAGGTTTTCCCTTGGTAACAGTTGGGTGCAGAAAAGCTAGTGGACATCGATACATTTTTTTTCAGTGGCCGAGACTACAGTACAAAAAACCAAAACTTTTAGTGGAAATAAAAGACACAGAAAGAGGGACGTCTCAAACTCAGTTACTTCTTTTGACGAATCCTCATACACCAGAAATCCAACGCCGACTACAGCCATCACTGTATTTTCAGAAAGAGACCTACAGCGAGAACAGAACAACAGGTGACCTGACATCAAACGCAACCTTGTATCCGGAACATTGGTCACTTAATGTATACACAAAAATTAACCTTTATTTATTCTCCAGTTGTCCCCCACCTTAAAACAGTATAACGAATCTAACCTTCACGAAGGACTGGCAGCTTTCAAGACTGGCCTTCCAAAAACCCTACCCTCTTCTCCACTTTCTCATCTTGCAGACAGAAACATCGAGAAGCAAGTGTTGTTAAGTTGGAACAAGGAACTTTGTTAGATTGAAACGTGTGAGATTGTTGTAAACCACCCGTGCAACAGTACATTTGGTTCGTCTGAATAGCCCACCACAAAGATGAATATGGCCCAAAGCTGAGATTTCTAAACGTGAATATATCAACAAATGAAATCTTGCTTCCGCTTGTCTTCTTCACCTGTCCTTCCATCACGGCATTCAAATTCGTATGTTGCCATTTGATGGGATAGACTAAAAAACAACAAAAACAACTCTGTTTGTTCCAATTGAATATGGTACTCACCAAAATACAAATGTAACGCATATGTAACGGTACGTTCCATTTTTTAAACTGTAACGGGAACGAGTTCCTTTTTCACAAATGGAACGTGTAACGGGATCGCGTTCCAAAAATCAGAAGGAACGAGGAACGAGCTTTCGTTCCTTTTTTTGAGGAACGTTACAACACTGACGATTTCTAAAGTACGTCAACTGAGGACCGGTATTTTTTGCATTTTACCTACTAAATTCCACACGGAATACCGTGGATAAATGCTGTGCCCCGTAACTTATAGGCATTGTAGCGTACCCTGAAAACCTGTCATATACTTGTTTTTTTATAATTTTATTGTACAATTGTTTTTTGTGGCATTCAATTTGCTATCACCGATAATTATTGACTCGGTACTTTTCACATTTCAGGGAAGTGATTCTAGGACGAAGACAATGTTATTGCTCCTCAATTCTGGAAAGCGGACCGCTGAGCACAACTTAATGATTAGTTTGCCTCCAAAACCAAAATATATTAAAAAAAAAAAACAAAAAAAAAACATGTTTTCGTGTTATATTCATAGGTTCTAATTAAGCCCCAAGTTCGTCAATCAGACCGCAAGAAAAGTTTTATTTGGAAGTTTCGGAATGTTTTCTTATCTTATTGAACAAAGAAGCAAAAAAAAAAAAAAAAAAAAAAAGCTCACTAGTGAAATTAGGACGCCTGTAAAGCGTGCTCTGCCTGCAATGCATCAAAGCGATAGGCAAAGCTCGCTCCAAAGGGCAGGATTAATTCGAGCTGATTGCTGGGTTTTTCTGTGCTTTTAGGCGCGCCAGCGGGGAATTATGATGCGCATTATTTAACATCGAAACGAGCCGTTTCAGTCAATTATAAACCGAGTTTGTAATCACGATATTCCTATTTTTTCTACAAACGCTCCAAATCGGCAGTGCAAGAATGAGACGTGGCTTCGGGGGCTTAGCAGTGCTAATGGCAGTTTGTTATACTTAGACAGTTCTTAGTAATGATAACGTCAAATATGCAGTCCATTCTAATAATGATTTTAAAAAGTTCAAGCATCCATATCATAGGCTTTCTGGTCTCACTATTTCTCCTCACTCATGCCAGTGAATAGACACGTCATAGTGTGCCGACATTCACCAATTTACGCAGTAGGGTGCAGTGCATAATAAGAAAACAGAAGTTACCAGTACCGCTATACCGTGAAAAAAAAAAAACCTTGATTTTGCGAAAACAAACTTTTCGAAAATTTTTTTGAACCTCCCACTATTCGCGGAAACTTAGTGGTGAGAGCAAAGCAAGCAAAATGAGGGCATTGTGAAAGCAATAATCAGACGCCTGGTTGCGTTCAACGACAGTATAAATACGTAGAGATACACATTCACAGAATCATGATCAATAGTGTATATGGATGTAACAAGGTACCTGGGACAACATTGGTTATAGGCCGGAACTCACGCCTACCGGCACAACTCTATTCCCCTTCACGGAGATTTCCTGTCGAAGATAATTGAAACCGTGTCGCTTCTCGAAGCCTATACGTATGTGTCTTTGTCGTAGCCGCTAAATTAATACTTTAAATTTTTAACACTAAATAACACCTTCTGTCACGCTCAGTCTTGTAATATTGATGATTAAGGAGTGAGGGGCATCAACAAATTTAGGTAAGGTATTTTTACTTCAAAAGAAAATAATCAGAATTATATGTAACGCTCCGTATCAGATCTCATACTGCCGACTTGTTTACGCGCTTTGCAATTATTACTGCACGTAATTTATATAATTACAGGTGAAGCGGTAGTTTTAAAGACGAAGGGAAAAAAAAGAATTCTCGCTTTCTAGCTGAACTTTGAGCACTGACCAAAAGTATTCGGGCGTATCCCACTCGTCACACTGAGTATTGGAAGATAATTCCTCAAAGAACAAATTATGGTAAACAAATGCTCGAACACACCCTACCGTTTTTACTCAAGAGCCTCACAAGTATTGATTTCGACCTTAGCTAAATAAATGTGAAATTTGTACTATCCATGCTAAAAATGTAACCATGAATGACTGTCGAGCCACTGTATTTCATTCTTTATTTCCCTTCCCTGTTTTATAACTTGTTTGTTGTTCATGCTCCCGTCTGTTTTTCCACTGTAGGGGGCCGGAGACTCGTCAAGCTGTTCCTTTGCAGCTTTTATCTCCGGCCTCGCCTTCATCATTGATGAGAAATAAAACTATTATATAACTGGGGTCGTCATGGGTCTGTGCCATCTATTTCGCTCGAATATAAATATAGCAGGACGTCAATTCCCCCTCTAAAGCGCAGAAAAAAAAAGGAGAGCTTAAAATCGCAAACAAGAGCCGGCGAAAAAAAAAAAAAAAACGCGCCTGAAGAGGAGTTTTTTTTTTTTTTTCTTTTTATTTGCTTGCGATTGCTTCTTCTTGGTTACACATTCTTATCGCCGCAGGATATTTACACGTTTTTTACTTCAAAAAGTGTACCTGAGGTCGGAGTTAGCGAAGCACCTTGGTCAAAGCCGTAGGTGACGCTAATTTACCATTCGTCCTTAAATTATATTTAAAAAAAACAACAAAAAAACGATATATTAGGTCCACAAAAATTCGCTTTACTGTAACTTACGTGACATTTATTATACGCTAAATTACATAAAATCGTAGCCCGTGGCATATTTACAAAATATGGCTCTCGCGAAAAAACGTCGTTTACACTATCTATACAAGTGTATTGCACCACCAGATAAGTCTAAATTCTAAGTTTTCATGGAGACTATTGTAGAAACCAAGTCGGTTGCAGTTCGCATCACACAAATAGAAATACGCCGGTTTTTTGTTTTTCTTTTTGTTTTTTTGAAAACCAAACCTGCATGTATTTCTTCTCCTTTATCAATTACCCAGACTTTTGACTATACCTCGAAAATATCTCTCCTGCCATCCGACGTTTTGTTTCAATATATTGTGACTCCCAATGAGTTCAGATATTGGGGGGGGGGGGGGGGGGGGGGGGGTAATCGTTTGACTGAAAACAAGAAACAATTTGCGCGTAAGGTGGAATGATGACTCACCAAGGACATCGAGGTAGCCGACCTGGCTCATCATGGGTGACGTGTTGATCTGGCACATGTAGCCGCCCTTGTCCGACTCCTGGACGTTCTTGATGTGCAGCACGAAGTTTCGGTTGTCGCTGGTGCTCAACGAAATGCGATAGTTTCTGCTGATGACCTGCTGATGGATGCTCAGGATCCCTTTGTCTTCAACCTTTATCCAAGCGGGCTGTCAAAAGCCAACGTAAAAAAAAACGATCAGCCAGAATAAAAACCGGTAATTGACAGCCGGCACGTTTTTATTACCATAAAAGAGAAGAATAAAAGCAATAAATTAATAAAGTAATTAATAATTAATTAATATTTATTTATTTATCAACCCAAGTGTGACCCCGTAGACAAGTTCAACACTGAGTAACAACGCGAAAGTAGAATTTCATCTTGTTCGTCTAGTGTCCGCAATGTAACTAAAGAAAAACAAAACTTTGTCTATGTAACTGAACCTTAGTTAGATGAAGTAGCTATATACTCTGTTTCTGGGTTAATGATAATAATAAAAACTTCGTTTTCATCCATAGGATTAGCCCCTACTAGAAATAAGGTAAAAATATTACGTACTACATACACAACTGCAATTACTTCTACATTGCTACACCACAAAGAACAACAAAGAAAGTGATATCTTTGGCATTTGTGTTCTAGTGACGCAGAGCACAATCTCATTCCCCGAAAATATCCTAGGAATACAGTGCCTCATCCAGTGTGCTTCGAAGACGAACGTAACGTCATTCTTGGCGTTCAACGCAAAGGTCATCTTTCTTCGCAGGTCACTCGCGTTGTTGTTTTCTTCGTGGCTAATTAAACGTGCCAATACATAAATGTTGCGAATCAAAGGGCAACGACGTTCACGGCAAACGATCTTTACTGACGGCCTAAATCGCAAAAAGGGGAAGCGCAAGTTTGAATTTGGGAAATTTGAGGACACACTGAGTACGTGTTACGTTTAATGTTCAGTACATAATTACGTATACTAATACAATAAACTGCGATCGTGCCAGGCATATTTTTTTCCCTTAACTAGTATCAAAAAGTAAGGGGCAAATCAACTCGAATAACTAAAAAAACGCGGGACTCCTAATCCCTTTCGTCTTTCTAAAGCCAAATCGACAGTGCACGTGTACGCGCACGTGCAAATGGACAAGCACGGTGACCTTCTACTCATTAATGCCGAACTGTTCACCGATGTGATATGAGAAGAGGGCGCGAAATTGACTGTAAAAAAAAACAGCGCCTACGCGAAAGGAGCAGCCAAACTAACAAACGTGTAGTTTGCATAGGTGCTTTTCCTTTGTATAGAAAGAAAAACAGCCAACCAGCGTATTTTGTCGTCCCGTACTCTCCTCATTGTATGTTTTGGCGGCAACGTGGAATAAATAAGCAACTACACAAACAACGCAGCGTTCACCCTCTCCATACAAAACAAAATACGCAGCGGTGTCATCTTGAAATCGGACGCTTGTTTTGCGAGTGGGCTAGCTGCAGTTCAGCTAGATTAAAACCACCTGGTGATATCCGATTCCGAATATGCCCGATTTCTCGTATATCAAAGGCCATGCTGTAAAAATGTTCTTTCTTTAAGAACTGATAAAAAGTTTTCTTTTCTTCTTTCAAATATTACCTTTTATATGATATTTACGTTCCTTCTGGATCAATTTATGGGCCCTTTCATGGCGGCAGCCGTTGTTCGCGAGGTATCGTAGTGAATCCCGGTTTGTGTTTCGTGTAAGCCGATCGTGGCATAACGTGTCACAGTGAAACTTGACGTTATGTAAAATTTATTTGCTTAATTTAACGAATACAAATTTTCATAATTACACATGACACTATGACGTCACGTGACATCATGAAGTTACATAACGTCATGATTAATGCTCAGTGCAGGTGTGTTCAGTCTAAGTGTGCAGCCATGTGCATCTCCTCGGCAGTCGCCACAGTTCATTCGGAGGACACGACACGGATCCGAAAATTTGCTACTTTTTCAGCTATTTTTTTTTGTTGATTTACTCTTATTTATAGTTTTAGTACTAAAAACTAACGTACACTGACAAAGCGTCCCCTCTGAGGGACGGTATCCGCTCTGCGCCGCGCCAAACTTGGTAACCGCTGTCTCAGCAGCTGTCACAGTTGTCGTGAGGACCCTAGACAAACGACGCCGTCATGTGGACCGGGGTGAGTCAGCAGGAGCGCCAACAACGTCCAACACAGGTTACTAATGTTCCTCAAACTCTTCCCGCACCAGAAAAAACATTGTAAACGCAAGAAAAGAGGGAACCTAAGGTATACGTACGAAAGCGTCGGTAAAAAAGAGTGCCTCGATACTGCGACGGGCGAGAATACGCAAGTTCTATCTGTCCGCCCAAACTACGATATACGCGAACAAAAAGATGTATGTTCGATCGCCGTTCCTTCGCTTCTATGCCAACAAAAGCGTGAAGACCGTTCAATTCACGAGTATCCGAATCGGGCACTGCTATTGTAGATTGTGCCATGAGGCGTTTGAGTGCTCTTTCATTGGCACTGTCCGAGGGAAGTCAAATCGGAGACCGGCTTCAATCAGTGCGCGACATCTGGTGTGCCGAAGAAATCGATGCCTTGCCATCGCCGGGACTGAACGGCTGCCGGGTAGCGCCATCTTGGAGCCATTGTGGTCGACCGCAATTAGGGAGAGACGCGTGAGCAAGATCGGTCTCTGTGTTGGCCACAACGTCGATTTCGGGGGCGAAGAAGGAAAGATATTGTTCGGTGTGCACTATTGCTCATTTTTCTCTCGTTATCGAAGGGGTTTTATGGGAGTTATTTTTCGTGTTTGGCGCGCCTGAGTTCGATGCATGGGAATAGTAATTGAACTAAGCAGATTAGTGTCAGCAGACTGCACCGAAGACCAGGTTGTACATTGTCATTTTTATTTGCGGAAATAAAAGTAGTACTAAAGGACTATTTCGGATCATCTTTGCTATTGTCCCATTATGCTCTGCTCTTCAAAGAGCCGCTAATTAGTTAGTTCTCATACATTGTACGTAACTCCTATATCTGCAAACTTTTATATTAAAACGGTTTGAAAGTTTTCTGGCTATACATTAAGCGGGGAGACGTTGAGTCTATTCCAATCGCGCTTTTCACGAAAATTTTGACATGCTACCAGTTAAAAAAAAAATCAAATCCGTACAAATAATAATAATAATAATAATAATAATAATAATAATCTTTATTTTTCGGGTGCCCTAAAACGGCCGAGCGGCCTTCTTTTAGGTACACCAATTAGTACAATAGAAACTCTTAAACAAAAATCCTGCTCATTAAAAAAGAAATAGATATGCATATACACTGACGCGCTATGAAGTGACCAAAAGTTCGTCCAACAGACAGCGAAATGTAGGCAGGGGTGTGGTGATGTCAACTTGAGGTGGCACAATGCTGTTATACAATGTCTGTAAACGAGAAAGAGGTGACACACGGCATGGTGAGCAAATGTCAAAACACTTGAGCTGTCTCGTCATGTACCGCTGCATGCAAACAAGTTGGCGCGCTGTTTTGTTTCTTTTAAGAATCTGCGTTGAGCAAGATTTGCATAGAAAGCTAACTGAAATAATTATCCATTTGCATTTAGTTTTCACACTCAATTCCTGAACAAGGTTAGATAATTTCACAACATACATCGGTTGCGTCTTTCACAGACAGCTTTTAACTAGACATAAAACCGCTTTTTATTGCAATAAGTTTCTACTATATGAATTCTAACGTGTTTTTAGTGCCATTTGTACATGTTCACGGCATCATCGAAAGACGAAGAAGGTCCGGAACGTTCGCGACATCTAAGGGCACATCCAATGCCAGGAGTCCACTTCGAGATCGAGTACGCCATGGTCACGTACGTACAAAAACGAGACTGGCCTGGCTGATCAATCAAACGATCGGGCAGTAGAGCGAAACCAGCTGAGGTGCCTTATTAAAGCAATCATTAGCAAAATTGTCACGTATTATAAGCAATTTCTTAAGGGTCGAAAGGTTTCCGCGTTTTAGTACTTCATGAACTCCGAGTCTCTTTCAATAGTATATTTATTTACGAGATGTTGGTTCACAAGTGCAGGTGCTGCAGCAATATAAACTTGCCCCATAGGAAAGAAAAACAAACTGCGTCTTGGTGTGTAGCGGCTCTTCTGAATTCCCTAATGTAATTTGTTAGAACTGCTTACTTGCTTGATGAACTTTATATTGAGTAGTAAATGTTTGAATGATTGATTATTGATTGATCAATCAATTGATTGGGCAATTTATTCAGTCAATGCTTGATTGGCTAATTGACTGATTGAGCAATAGATTAATATATATAGAAATTCTCCTGGTTAATAACATTTTTGAGAGACCGCTATTTCTAAGAAAGATCTCTATCATTTACGAAAACATTTAAGTAAACACACTTTTTCAATCGTCGCAATGCTTGCATACCACTCGAAAATCAAACTTTCCCTATTAATTTTATCTTAAATTTTCATTTTATCAGCTAACTAAACGATATATATATACATATGGGTGATTTCATCTCAAATCGGGCAGGCTAAAAGGGTCTAATTTTTAATTTTCATGAAAAAAATATATGTTTTTGGGGTATTTCTCAAATGAAGGAGGGCGCAAACCGCATGTTCTTCCCGATTTTTCGTTCTCGCGTTACGAGCCGCAGAAGCCGCAGTGGCAGAAACTAGTGTTTTTGCCTGCCGTCGCAGGTCTCGTGTTTCACACCCTCTGCTGACGTTATTGTATTCTCTACACCCCTCTAACTTTTCCCCATCATTTAATAGATATTATAAAAATACCTTGATGTATTCAAATATTTTTAGGAATTTCATTGTTTTCTAAAACACAGGTCAAACTCGTCACTCCGGTCGCTTTTCGGTTAAATTTAACAGGTCATTACTTTGTCTGTACTTAAGGTAAATTTTCTTTCTTTGGCTATACAGAAAGCCCAAAGCAAGCCCATTATAGATATAATAATATCATTATGATCTGTCGACTAGCCGCTCCGCTACCTTCACGTAAACGTTGTAAGAAATAACAAATGTTGAAAGTTTGAGATCGATTTTATCAAAAACCCCATTTTTGTAAATTTTTATTTTTTAATTCTTTTAGACATATTAGTCGATTACAAGAAAAAACAGTCTAGAAATGTGATATTTTGGTTGTATGTCCTCTGTTTGAACCGCAACCGCGTGAAATGTGCGAACATTTGTTATTTTTCACAACGTTTCCGTGAAATTAGCGGAGCGGCTACTTGGCAGATAATAATGATATTATTATATATATAATGGGCTTGCTTTGGGCTTTCTGTAGAGCCAAATAAAAAAAGTTACCTTAAGTACAGACAAAGTAATGACCTGTCAAATTTGACCGAAAAGCGACCGGAGTGACGAGTTTCACATGTTTTTTAGAAAAGAATAAAATTCCTAAAACTATTTGAATACATCACGGTATCCTTATAATACCTATTAAATGAGGGGGGAAGTTAAAAAGGTGTAGAGAAAACAATGGCGCCAGCAGAGGGTGTCAAACACACGACCTCCGACGGCAGGCAAAAACTCAAGTTTCTGCCACTGCGGCCTCTACGCTTCGTAACTGAAGAACACGAAATCTGGAGAACATGCGGTTTGCGCCCTCACTTATTTGATAAATGCCCCCAAAACATATATTTTTTTCGTAAAAATTAAAATTTGTACTTTTTTATTCTGCCCGATTTGAGATGAAATTTCCCATATCGGGCAGGCTGAAAGGGTCCAGCTTTTAATTTTCACGAAAAAAGTATATGTTTTAAGGGCATTTCTCAAATGAATGAGAGCGCAAACCGCAAGTTCCCCAATTTTTTTGTTCTTCAGTTACGAAGCGTAGAAGCCGCAGTTGCAGAAACTAGTGTTTTTGCCTGCCGTCGCAGGTCGCGTGTTTGACACCCTCTGCTGGCGCTATTGTCTTCTCTACACCCTTTTAACTTTTCCCCCTCATTTAATAGGTATTATAAAGATACCTTGATGTATTCGAATAGTTTTAGAAATTTGATTGTTTTCTAAAAAACATGTCAAACTCGCCACTCCGGTCGCTTTTAGGTCAAATTTGACAGGTCATTACTTTGTCTGTACTTAAGGGAAATTTTCTTTATTTGGCTCTACAGAAAGCCCAAAGCAAGCTCATTACAGATATAATAATATCATTATTATCTGCCGAGTAGCCGCTCCGCTACCTTCACGTAAACGTTGTGAAAAATAAGAAATGTTCACACATTTCACGCGATTGCAGCTCAAACAGATGACATACAACCAAAATATTACATTTCTAGACTGTTTTTTCTTGTAGTCGACTAATATGTCTAAAAGAATTTAAAAAATAAAAATTTACAAAAATGGGGTTTTTGAGAAAATCGACCTCAAACTTTCAACATTTGTTATTTCTTACAACGTTTACGTGAAGGTAGCGGAGCGGCTAGTCGACAGATCATAATGACATTATTATATCTATAATGGGCTTGCTTTGGGCTTTCTGTAGAGCCAAAAAAAGAAAATTTACCTTAAGTACAGACAAAGTAATGACCTGTCAAATTTGACCGAATAGCGACCGGAGTGACGAGTTTGACATGTGTTTTAGAAAACAATCAAATTTCTAAAAATATCTGAATACATCAAGGTGTCTTTATAATACCTATTAAATTAGGAGGAAAATTTAAAATGGTGTAGAGAAAACAATAGCGTCAGCAGAGGGTGTCAAACACGCGACCTGCGACGGCAGGCAAAAACACTAGTTTCTGCCACTGCGGCTTCTACGGCTCATAACTCCAGAACAAAAAATCGGGAGAACATGCGGTTTGCGCCCTCCTTCATGTGAGAAATACCCCTAAAACATATATTTTTTTCATAAAAATTAAAAATTAGACACTTTTAGCCTGCCCGATTTGAGATGAAATCACCCATATATATATATATATAACAGTAGAAGCCACCGAGGGTCAAACAAACTTTGAAGGTTTAATTCAACATCTATAAGTCACACAAAAACCGCGACGTTTCGAAGGGGGACCCTTTTTCCTCAAGCGGGACTTTTTATTATTCAAACAAGAACTAGCTCGTTGTCAATTAATTTAAATTAAGGCAGGCATAGCAAAGCCTAGCAAAATTAATATAACGATATTGATCACTCCAATGTTCGCATAAAGACGAGAAGGAATTATTCCCTAACCCACCATATCGTTAACCTACATTACCAAAACAGCACGCTCTTCTGTGGTCGTTCTCTCTGCCTAAATACAAATGATATATAATCATCTCAAAGACAAAACCTAATAAACTGAGTCGGCAAGAGAGAGAGAGAGAGAAAAACATATATGTCGGCTCCAAGTGTATATTTTTCATATCTCCGATCCACAAAAACAAATAAAAGAGAATCCGCACAGAACTTCATTTTAGGCGTACACCGAGAACGCCTACCTTCGCAGATCACGAACAATCGCAGAAACCCCTTTCATTACCGCAGCATGACCCCGCTCCGATGACAACCTTCATATTATTTCGCATGCCCAACCGCTTTACGCTTTTCTCGGCGCTACCTTGTTCCACACAAAAAAAGTAAAACTATAAAAACTAAAGTTGCTTTTTGTATCGCACAACGAAATAAAAAAAAAAAATAATAAAAGGAACGACTTCGGCGACAATACAAGGGGAGCAACGTGTTTCACTGCTTCCTTGCTCGCTTCTTTTCGATCACCGCTGTACAAACAGACGCACGGGGGGCGAGGGAACGCATCGGCGGCGTCGGCACGCTCCCCGAACGCTCCATCATTTGCCCTCCCGTAGTCGCTGTATAATCCCAGTAATAAATCTGCCGCGCTCGTCAACGCGGCCACGGTGTCTCCCCGTCCCCGCTGCGCCGGCGGCAGCTTCACTGGCTGCAGGTCGTGGCTTAGCCGCTTATCTCCGCGTCCTGATGAATAGCGTCTGTCTCGGTCCTCATCACTTCCCCCTCCCACCCTACATTCTTTCTCTCACATTCTGCTTCCCTTTGTTTCGTTCTCCGTCTTTACATGTCAGCTCGCTGGTTTTTGTCTTTCGTTACCTTCTTTCCAAGCACGATTGAATTTGAGGCGATACGCTCTAGCGATGACGCGTCGCTGCCCTCATCGCCCTTGTTTCTGTGTTTCGGCTACAAATTTGTTGAGCGGTAAAGCCCCGCAAATCGCCGTGCTGTATGGTAGTTGTTTGTTGTTTTATTTTTTTTCCTCTTTACTTTTTTTTTCTCTTCCTTTTCTGTTTTAGATAAACGTTTCGCCTTACCGCAGACTCAAATCTGGGAAGCCCCTGCTTTGTCAGGCGTCGGATTGTCGCACACGCAAAAAGGTTGGTATGAAGTGAGGTGGGGTTTACGTTGTGACAGGAACGACGTGAGCACGGCAGGAAAAGGGGGGGGGGGGGGGGGGGGGGGTTAGGCACGCTTTTGTTTTTAGGAAGTTGTGTGGCATTGATAATGCTATCTTTTGCGTTCATTTGCTTCTAGTTTGGCGAGACTGCTGTGTTCGCGCCCCGCTAAACCGGGAGGTTTTGTTTGGAGATAAACCTCGTTACCACCGTTTCTCCTGTGCCATTTAAGGGTCGTTGGTTTGGGAGGGTGGGCTGAAGCCTTCGGTGTCCGGCTGCGTTGACGCTTCCGTTGACGCTTCCGTTGAATGGGATATCTTGGTGACAATTGTGAAGGTCACTTCCTCAGGGTACGTGGCGGTAAATCAAAAACGCGTCAAGTTAGAAAGAAGGATCAGCGAATTGTTGCTGATAAATGAATGGAGGACTTTTTTACGTTTTGTCGCTTGGCTGTGAAATCGCGAATTTCATTTTTGGTTCATTTCTTAAGTTTGCGTGGCAGAGTTTCGTCCATGGAAGATTTAGTTGTCTACACTTAAAAAAAAAAAAAAGGGGGGGGGGGGGGCTTGCAGATAAACAGCTGGCTGTCTAACTCTTTGAGGTAATCTTTGTGGTATCAAAAGTAAACGAACACAAAACTCGCGTAGTCCGAGTTTGTGACCCTTTCTTGAGCAACCACTCGTGGCTCGCGATTATATACGGCTCGCAAGTGTTTCCAAATTCGTCTTTAGCGCAACAGGACTAAAAAAAGTGCGTCAAAAACGAAAACAAAAATGGGAGAACGCGCAGGGAACGGGTGAATGCCAAGCTGCCAAGCACACACTGTCATTGGTTCAGGTCGGGAGAAATAAAAGCACGTGAGCACATTTTGCGGTTAAATAAACGCATGAGGTGTGCAAGAACCAGGCTAGCTTGCACGCCATATACATAAACTGACTTCCTTCTTTTTTTCCGGGAATTTCGCTGCGCCCTGGCGCTCTAGATTTTCACGTTCGTGAATTATTTTTTTCACCTCTTCGAACCAAATGCGGCATCTCACAGTTTATTTGGTTGGCAGAGGAACCCATTTACTCATCACCCCATCTCTTCCATATCTCGTTCTCAGATATAATTGGCCACTCAAGCACAGTGTTGCCTTTATGCACCAACAGATATCACATCTTCGACATAGTGATGAACGTAAAGCACTCAGATAGTGTTTGGCTATCGAAAAAACCTTTTCTAGGTAACTCACAGCCGCCTACTATTTAGGCTTCGTAAGACATGATTTTTTTCTCGTGCTTGTGTGTAAAAATAAGCAGCAGGGAGTGTGGCGCATGCGAGACACGCACCCGATAAGATCCTAGGTTGTCGATGACGCAGGGGATCCTGGCGTCCCGTCCTCGGGGTACCGTGACGTTGGGGATGACCTCCGCGAAGTAAGGCGGCAGCTCTTCTTCTCGCAGGTCGTCAACGTCTCCTGGGAGAAAAAACGAAAGAACCTAAAGTTAAAATTATGTAGCGCCTAAAATTAATGACAACGGAACATGAACACCACTTTAAGGTTGTACTTGTATCAGGCCGACAGAGCTCGCCGTACGCGACTAAGGTTCCTCTCCTCCATTTGAAACTGCTTCAACCGGGGCTGGTCAGGTTGGGTTCAAGACACGAAAATTCCCGGCTGTCGCTAGCAAAGGAAACCTTAGGGCTCGAGCTCCTGGGTGCGGTTCTTTCATACCCGTAGATTTTCATAGTTACTTCATCTGTCGGCCTGTCAGTCAACCGTTTATTTTTTGCAATTTGTTTGCGTTTCAACGCCACAAATATATATATATATACTCCATCCTAACCCGTTTTGTTTTATAATTTTCGTGAAATATGAAGAAAGTGGTACACTGTTAATCCAAACGAAAGTCCCTGAAAAACCAAGACTGAATACGAGGCATTTTAACTGTATGTGGTCAGGTTGATGACGTGCAGCTCTGAATTATCTGATTTACAACGATACTATAGACTGCTGAGCCGTCTCTTTCGAAGCTGAAGGGCCGTTACAAACGAAATGAATTGTGAATAGTAAATTTCAGCAACTAAGGACTACTACTGCCAAGATTCGGTACCATCTGTGCTAAAAGATTACAATCTTTAACCAGGATCGCTACAGAGAGAGGCAGGGAGAAAGAACAGTAGAACAACCTTGTGTCAGGGTTGGGCAGAAATACTCAAAAATGTATTTGGAAATACAAATACTGGGATACGTTAAAATATTAGCTAACATACTGATACTAAAATACATCTGTAAAAATGTATCGCGATACGTATCGGAAATACATTTTAAATAGAGGCAAAAAGTATTTGGAAATAGAAATACTGGAATACATTTTTGAGAGGGCAGAAATATAAATAGAGAAATACTAAAACTGCAATACATTTTTCACATTTGTTTGAGACGTCAACTGAGATGAAGCTTGAAGTTTGAAGTGGAAGTTTTTGATCGCGAAATTACTTTCCCGTAGGCGCGGCACTTTGCCTTGATGGTAGTGGTTTCGGACGACAAGAAGTCTTCAATGGGCTCAAAAAAAAAAAAAATTCCATCAAGGAGTGCCCGCGGTCCCTTCTCTGACATCCTGTCTGTGTGACGAGGGATGCCCAAAAACTTCGACCTCTAAATAAATTCTATGTCACCCTAAATCCCATCAAAACTTTACGACTACCCTGTCCAATAAGGATGCCCCTGTCAACCTTGATCACATGACGTCACGGTGGAATGACCTGGTATTCTTTATCTGTAGGTGTTGCCTTGAACATGAAACTTTACCACGCTGCTGTATGAAAGTACAATACGTATATTCGTTGTAGGTTCCAGATCGTCCATGCAGTTCCAGATCGTCCATGCAGTGTCATTTGGAATTTTCGAGAATAGTGGATCACCTGAAGCATCCTGGCACACATGTCTCCTCTTCTGTTACGGTTGAAAAAAACGATACGGTGGCATCCCTTTTGTGAAGGTCCTTACTGCCCCGCATAGATTGCAGTCCTTGAGTTTTGCCTAGCATCACCCAAGCAGCGACGTCGTGGATTGCGACCTGATATTGCCGGCACAGGTGCGAGCTCTCCGAGAAACAGCGCGCTCGGGACGAGTTGCAGGTGTACGTACTACGAAGTCTGAGTCGGCACAGCGAGGCCACGTTTCGTCTCCTTCCTGGGTTTCGGATCACCAGAGCAGCGCGTCATGTTCACGTCAGCTGATGACGTACCCTTGAGCCGTGCAATATTACAGGCGCAGACGCATTCGAATATGTGTTGAACTTCACTGCGTGAGCCATCCTACTATTTCAAGTCAATCAGCGCCCGGCTCGTGCTGCAACGAACTGCGACCAGGGGCGGACGCAGATATTTTTTAGGGGCGGGGGGGGGTCAGGTGTTGGTCAGCGTATCATATGTTTAACACCCCCCCCCCCCCTACCCCCCTTTTCTCGTTTCCGCGCCCTAAATTTTTATAGATGCAGAATTCAAGAGGGGGTCAGGACATCCGGACCCTTCCCTCTGAATCCGCCCCTGACTGTGACTCAGCTTTGCCGGTTGGGTGTACTGTGTACGCTAAGGCAAGAGAGACGGTTAGCAGCGGGCATTGGATGCCAGCAAACAATGACTCAAGAAATCCCTACCTAAGGACGTGCGGCAGAAGATGCTCTGACTCCACTCCTGGCACGCCACCTGGTTCGAGTCCCCGACTACACAACACCTCTCAGAGGAGAAAAGAGGACGCATAGAAAAATAGTTTGGAGAATCGTAAGGAACCTTGGTCAGCATAGTAACAATGCCCCAGCATCTCCTTGACCCTGCAAGTGCCCTCATGCAAAAGTACAAAAAAAAAAAAAGAAAAAACGTTTAGTCATTTTTTTTCGGAAAAAGGGGGGGGGGGAGTATCTCCCAAGAAATGTAACGAAATACATTTTACACTAATTGTATCGCGATAAAAAGAAACATTTCAAATGTATTTCGATAAAGGAATACAAATACTGGTGGAAAAAAAATGTAGCGCGATACAGAAATACAGATACAAAATGTATTTCTAAAATACTATCGCGATACCTATGTATCGCGATACTGCCCAACCCTACTTCTGTGTCACTTCAGAAAGTAATCGAATCGGTCACAAAAACTGCAAGGATCCGGGAGCACTGCGGGTCACGTGATCAGTAATATTTTACGTATACCTTATTTTGCGGTCATTAAGTCACAGGCTCCTTTTTTCCCAATTTTTCCGTCGGTTTATCTTATACAACCTTGCGACTTATATTAGCTTTTGTTTTCCTTTTATATTTCAGTACGCACCGTATCTGGGGCCATAAGAAGTAGGCCATATGAACATTTACGACGAAGGAGAACCCGCCGATGGGCTGCTCTTTCCGAGGTTTGAAGGTGCTCCGAAACATGTCGACAGAGGTCCGCAGATGCAGCGACGCCACGGGCCCATCCTTCGTAGCGCACCGTAAAGTGCGGCTTAGATAAAGGCGCGACTTACATGCGAACAGTTTTTGAGAAAACGGCTGTTTATGGGGAGGTGCGAATTATAGATACAAAAATACGGTATATATAGCGATGCGGACAAACTTTATTAAATCGCAGCTGGTGCTCGGCGGTGTCTTCGTCCATACCTGACCTTTGTGGTCCGTCAAGATTGTTCAGTTGTCCACATGAACTACTGCAAGAGTTAAAAAAATAGCTTTGATGGACGTAAATCGGACCAGTTGACACATTTCTAATATTCGCGCTCTTTGTGCTATCTACCGTTTTCGCTTTGTCTTGAGCAATTGCTAAGTATACTTTTTTAAAATGGCGTGTATAATTGTCACGCGCCGTAACAGGCGACTCTATGCCCCTCGGTTGGAAAACGATCCTTAGAACACAATGTAGGCCCTGATTGCACATAACGGTGTTATGAATATGGAAGCCTGGCCTTCTGTGAAGGTAATCGGTGTGTGCGTACGAGTTTTTTGTTTTACGATTTCGACGTTTGGGTCCGCACTGGGTTGCAAGCACGAATTTCTTAGTTAGCGTTTGCCTACGAGGAAAGCTGAGTAAAAGCGTAGCATTATGTTTTAACCAGGCAAGCGTTACAGCAGTTCATTATCTCGTCGCTTTATAACAAATGTAAACCCGTACTTACGATTTGTCCTCAAAATACCGAACCATATTCTTACATTTCACCTACGTTAACTTCATAATTTTATATATAGAAATGTAAAGTGTTGGACAATAAATCAGTACGAGTAAATTGAAACTGTATTTCTTAATATAGCTTTATTTACTTTATTTTTTCTGTGGTACGATCAATAAATATCAGATAACTGTTACAAAAAAAAGTGCACAGAGGATTTTAACTGAAAATCTCAGCCTATATGGTAATATTGGCGTTTAATGAACCACAATTTTGTGCAACCTGGAGCACAAAAAATCTTGATCATTGATTACACTTTGGTTTGGGCTTGTTGGTCCATACTGATCAAAGGTGAAAAAGCTCGAACAAAACAAGAACAATGAAGACACAAAGACAACATAGGTCATATTTGTGTCTTGATTATCCTTGTTTTGTTTGAGTATTTTAACCTTCTAACATTGATGAATCTTCCACCATGAAGAACTATCCTTATCTCATGTACTAATTTTTTTTCTTTTTTACAGTATTTGGCATGTATGTCGATTGCAGAATTGATAGCTGAGCATTAAGCATGCACGCTTTCATCATTGTAATTATAGTTTTTTTTTAAGGTTCATAGATTTGTTAAAGAAAAAGCCGTGAAAGCTACACTTATGCGGTTTGTGCAGACGAGTTATAAGGACAGGGGGACATAGTATATGGGGCTAATCGTAACGATCAGTGGCCTATTTATGTAGAATGTCTTACATTTTAATTAGTGAACTTGGACATATGGCTCCAATTAAAAACTTGCTGAGCGTCATCGAAAACCACCAAATCAACTTAGAATGATATAACGCATGGGTAGCATTTTACGGCTTTCGGTAAAACGGTTCATTTCGACGCGCTTCTAGGTTTCGGTTTCTTATCGGAGCGCATTTCTGGCCCGTGGTCCCGCTCTTCTGTAGCTGAGACGAGCAACACATGTGCGCCCTACTTCCGCGTCCATTCAACGAGGGAGGCGAGGGGGTGGCTTCGCGCCGCTAGTAACAGGAAGCAAAACAGCGGGCGCAAAGGTGCGCTTCGATAAGAAACCAAACCGGGAAACGCGTCCAAACTGAACGTTTATTTAAAAGGCTGTAAAATTCTGTCCCTGCTTTATATCTTCCTAGACAGAGTTGGTTTAGTAGTTTTCGAAGATGCTTAGCAAGTTTCTTATTGAAACCATTTGTACTTTCACGAATTGAAAAGTTAATTATCAAATTTTTAATTAGCCGACTGATCGTTAGGATTAGCCACCTATACCATGTCCCCTTGGCCGTATAACTCACCCACACAAACCGCAGAAGTGTAGCGTTCGCGGCTTTTTTAAAACAAATCTGTAAAGCTTAGGGAAAAAAAACTTGTATATTATTTTGTGTCTCGATACTATTGTGCACGAGCGAGTATTAAACATTGATATATAGTACAGCATTTTATAGTTGAAATATGCAAATAAATTAACTGTACTGATGAAATGGACAAATGTAACGGAGCTACCGAAAGGCGCTACTTGTACTGGCTCATTCATCCTGGCACCGCCAAAAAGTGTGTCTTTTGAAGGCCCCATATAGCCAGTACGGTTCATTCATCTGAAAATTTCGCCATTTCGCCTATTTCTTCTTTAGGGACCACTTATGATGAGATGACAATGATGACCCTGCAATACGGCAGGTTTAGTCTAAATCAATTATTTTCTTTTCAGCACATATTGTATTGTTAAGGTTTTTCGCCAAATGAGAATATTATCTTTTTACAGTCT
The DNA here is from genome assembly GCF_016920785.2 of Ixodes scapularis. Taxonomy (NCBI): domain Eukaryota; kingdom Metazoa; phylum Arthropoda; class Arachnida; order Ixodida; family Ixodidae; genus Ixodes; species Ixodes scapularis. The sequence continues at coordinate 180,480,462 of NW_024609846.1, read as the reverse complement.
GAACCATCTTTTGATTTTTTTTTATAATATTGATTTTGCACTAAAGTTTTCAAGTACGGCGTGAGGTAGAGATCACCGTAGGGCTCACGAGTAGTAGCTTTTATACAAGTGTCTGTAGCACGAAAGGGGTCTTCCTTGTTTGGATACAGGTACAATACCTCTAATCTATTTTCTCAACTCGCCAAGACAACATTATAGACCAATTATTTCCGAGGACAACCCTCATTCTCTTTACTTTAATAAATTTACAAAAAAAAAATTGTTCAAACGTGGTTTAAGGCGTAGAAACAGCCTAAACCTATTTTCATTGTTACTTGACACTTTTTTGAAATTTCATATTTGTACTCAAATAAATTATTATTAGTACGTGCACTGGTGTAGAATATGATATTAATGAAAATACATAAATGAGGGAGATTCGTCAACGTATACTCTTTTAAATAAATTCCCTTCTTTTTTAGACTTTTCGCGTCAGTTTAATACGTGCAATTCTTCCTCTCCAAACCTCACTGCAGCGTAATTGAGGTCGATTTTAAGCGGCGGCCTGTGAAGAAAGTAAACCCTTTGTTTTATATCATTAAAGTGTTCAAATACTCCGTGCGTACAAGAGTAATGAAAGTTAACTGTTCTCAGTAGAAAGAGCCAGAGCTCTACGGAACGTCCTTGCTAAAACCGAGCGTCATGACTTTCTTCTCTTTAGAGTCTCCAGGGTAAAATCATCATGACAAGAGCGACACTTTTTTTCTTGATCCCCACATCACTTTCCAGATACACTATTTGTCTTCGTGTAGAGGACCGGACGTTTGCCGCCTAGGTTTTTTCGGTTGAGTTTTGAACTCTCTCTCTTGTTTTGTACTTCACGTCCTCCTCGGGAACTTTCAGTTACTTCAATTTTGCTGCAAGAAAAAAACAAAAACAAAAGGCTAAATTGTTATTTTAAACAAACCAAAAAGACGGAGACAGCTTGCGAGGCTTCTATTTTCCATTGTCCACCGGAAAAAAAAAAAAAAAAAAACCTGGCGCCGCTTTTTTTATATGTTTCGCATCGAAAATACGGTGCAAAATGCGCGTTTCGTAAAAATTTTCACCACTCCGTCTCCTCTCTTGCTCCCTTTCTGTCCTCTCGCTTCCACAGTTCGCCTCAATTGAAGATCGTTTCCCTTTCCACGCGGCCTCTCCGAGAGAGAAATCAGTCGGAGTCTACTACGTTCTCCGATCAAGTGGTCGCCTAGGCTTCTCGCACAACGGCGACCGAGGAGGGGAGCCGGGATTCCGTCGGCCAGACGAGAGAAGGAAGCCACTGGACGGCTTCCCCCTCCCGTGCCCAATTGGGGGAAGCCTCGTGAGGAAGCCCCGGAGATAACTGCTGCCCAGACCGGCGGCCGTCTCCGCGCAGGCTTTGGCCGGATTATTTGTCGCTTCCGAGCACACAAAGACGCCAGAGAGATCGAGTCCGAATTGAAACAGATCGCGATAGCTGCGTGGGTATACCGATTTCTGCAGGGTCTTCTTCTCTCTCATTCGGTGAGCCGCTTCGGCGGCGGCAAGTGCTGCTGCTTCGAGCGCACAACTTAAGGGTTTCTTCTTCGGTCAGTCTCTTTCTTTGTCTCGTTTGGTGTTTGTTACAATGCCGGATTGTTAGTACTGCCGTTCTTGCTATTTTTGCTTGTTCGAAGAGCCGTGCGAGACATTAGGAAGACGCAGCTGGGTACGGGAGGTCACAGATAACCTGCTGGCCTCTCTGAGCTCCTCTGGTCCTTTATATTCATTTAGGGAAGACGTTGCGCAGTTGCGAATCTTTTGTTCTTGGTTTGCTACTTTGAGGCTATAGTAGTCTCGCTGCCTAAATTTAAAAGAGATCCAGGGGACAATTGGAGAATTCGGTAGAAAAACAAAATAAACTATATCATTATTTTCAGCCAATATCCGCTCGCAGACTGAGTGAAATGGCAGTTTGACATTTCTGGAGGTCAGAACTACGTCTTGGGACTGTTAGCTGGGTTAGTGTAGACATTGTTTTGTGTGAACAAAGCAGAAATAAAAGCATCCTAGGCAGCGGCTTTAAAATATTTATCACCCGCGGAAGAATACAAAGTTCTCAGGAGTGCACCCCACCCGAAACCCTTCTTCGTGTTAATGGTGACCTATAGATACAGCAGCAGTCACCATTAAGATCCACTTCATGTTTGGACTTCCTAAAGTAAATATCGTAGACACTAGAAAGCAATATGAGTGCACAAAAACAGTTAAGACTAAATTCACCTGTACGTTAAACAATATTTTAGTTCATTATATTCACCTCTAAACATTTTACACGTGAGTAGTTGTTTCCCCTTAGTTTATGTTAATTTCTTAGCCAACACAATAAGTAAATTAAGAAACTTAACAACTTCCAAACACATTGTACCAAGTTGAAACAAAGATCTCGCACGCAGTCGAATGAACACTTGACTTTTCTGCGCTTTCCTATTTCTGAACTAAAGTTCAAATCGAAAACAAACTTAGCAGCTATTCTTGACAAGAGACGACGAGCCATTTCCCGGATGCGGTAGGGGACGCCGCCGGGAAGCCACCCTCAAACACTCGGCCAGAACTTCAGTCCGACCCGAACCGCCTCCCGCAGCGTTTCAAGCGTTCCCTCCGATGTCGGGAGTCGGTTTTCTAATTAGGGATGTAGTGTTTGTAATGCTAATGCAGATGCGCTGTAATGGGCCATCTTGTCGACTTAATTTGAACGCTACGCGGCACACACGGAGTCCCTCGGCGAGGGCTGCACTGGCCAGCGCCAGGCATGAACCAGAGTCATGATGTCACTCAGGATGCAGCGAGCGAAGGTGATCGCAGTGGAAATTTCCACTTCTCCTCCTCTCGACAAATCCAAGCGTCAGGGAGAAGGACATCAACCTCTAACGTTCGCGCACGGAGACGAGGCAGTCGTGAACGCTTGATGGAGACAGAGGGGAAGCCTAGTTGTTCCGCGGATGTATGGAGTGTCTCGCAGAGCCATCAAGGTCGCTTCCCCTCCCGAGGAGGCGGTGTTGCGAGCTCGGCCCTAACGGTTTTGAACATCTGGACGCGGCGTAATGGTGATGACCGCGCTTTCTCTGATTTCACACACCGTATTCGGCCTGTCGGCTGAGCGACTACCACTGGCGCTTGTGGTCTTGGAGACACCTAGAGCTGTGGGCTTGAACCAGGAATTCTCGTGGAAGGCCCGACTCTAGGTGGCGTTGCCTATGCCAAGAGCCTGAGAGGGTGTCGTAAGAAAGAGGGTTGAATGACGAGCGAGAGTATACCGAAATCGCAGATCCAGCGCGGATGCCATGCACCTGTGACGCTATTGTTCGCTCCCCAATAATACCATGGTGATGGTGACACTAAGGCACAAAGTGTGGAACCGCTCCCTGCCCCTGGGGTATGATCGCCATATCCGCCAAAACTGAGATTTGTGTCGAACATCTTGACTATTCCTTTCGTTCGTTCTGCAAGTAAGCGGAACGTGAAGGGAAGTTCACACCAAGGGATGCTCTACGGGGAGAGATGTGCGTGACGCCAGTGATCGGCGGACCCATAGGGACTCTCTCCACGACTCAAGAATTCACGCGAACGGCGGGGAGCCGTGAGTAATATCAGTGTTTTCAGGCACATTTAGCGGTCGCACTCTCGGCAACAGGGCGCAGTGCGCGCTGACGAGAGTATAAAAATGAAGGCTTGCATGAAACGGCGACACTCCATTATGGCAGTACTGCTGTTAGATGCGGAAGACGACGAACTTCTTCCCGCTAAAATAACAATGGTTCTTGAATGGGTGAATGCAACACAAAAGACGAACGGAATCAAAAACCAGTCGTGTGAGAAGTGGCTTGAGGACGGCATTAATGACTATCAAATACTCCTTCGGGTGCCTGGGACGGCATGCGCAACAACGCAAGCCACAAGTTAAGCGATCTCGATGCAGCTTCCGCCATTTAGCTGAGCAAAATCTTTAAAGTTGACGGACACACGAATAAAATACCGCCAATTGCGAAGAGATCCCACGCCAAGGCGGGAAGCGTTTGCGCAGCCCGAGCAAAAGCTCCCCCATCCCCCGAAGGATGTCTACGTCATCGTGGCTCCGCGCAAAAGTGTGACGTTTTTACCACGTCATGAGCATCCTGGGGAGCAAAGAGGGGGATTTCTCTTCCGTGTGAAAACCCCTTTATGTATATGACGCAACCAAGTAGGTAACTTTATTCGGCGAATCTTTCTTTCATTAAACAAATGCAGTAACTTTCCTCGTAATATCCAAAACGTATTCGATTTAGAAAAAAAAAATATTCGGCTGGAGGTGCGGATTTTCAGCTAAGTGCCTTACCCCAGTACGTCAAGCTATATTTTAAGCAGTGTGTATAACTTTTAAAGTTAAGTCTAGTCAAAACTGGACAGTTTTGAAAACAATAATACTTTCAACTACATTGTCATATTATAATGTATTACTTTAGTGGCGAATTAATCTGCGTTCATATATTTATTTCTACCTTTGTAATATTTCACACTTACGGATGTACTTTCGAGACCGGTTATAACGAAATAGCGGCTACGGCGAAGCGATCACGGTTTCCCATTCCCTTTTTGCACTTCGTTACAACCGAAGTCGGTTATAACAAAATAGCGGATATAGCGAAGTGATTTCCGATTCCCGTTAACTTCGATATAACTGGTCTCGACAGTAATACTTTTAATAAAAATACATCATTAATGCTGTGGGTGGTCAGTCTAATTTGGAATCCGACACTTTCCGCGTTTTGAATTTTATAAGCTCATTCTTTTCCTCAGCCCAGCCGCAATTCCCCTCGGAAGTGGAACGTCGAGAGCAAGGTGCCATAAACGAAAGAGGCCGACTAGATAACGTTACGGAGTAATGCAACTAGAGCAACATAAATACATTTTGGAAATATTTTGAGCTTAATATGTTAAGAGGAGCTTTGCCCGCACGCCAATCTGGTGTGCAAAACGCCCAACGCTAATGAGTCTCGCCAGCTTCAGTGGAGAAACCAACATAGAGCATATCCGATCCTTCCCCAAAATTAACCGTCGATGGAAGGCACATTCTGGTAAAACAGTAAGAAAGCACAAAAAAAAACAGATGGACGAAAACAGACATGTACAACCTTGTACATGTCTGTTTTCGTCCATCTGTTTTTTTTTTTTTTGTGCCTTCTTACTGTTACATCTGTCCCAACACGCTCGTCAAAGTCTTCTGGTAAAACAGTTTATGTTAAAACAACAACGACAACTAAGTGCACGTAATTTGCCCGAACGAATGGCACTTCGACAGAAATAGAGAGAGAAAGAAAATAAATTAAGGTTGTTACAATTATTTATACGCAAATGCTGTGATTAGTAATATACTCAAGGAGTCAGAATATAGAATGGCAGGATTTGTTTACATTATATCTTATAATACTGCTTTGTAAGAGTGGAGAAGGTTTTGTAAAATTACCGCCCAGCTTCAAATTAATATCTCGCTTGATTACGCACGTCAATAAAACAAGTAAAATATAATACAGTGTAGGCAAACCCGAATGGTTACGGGGTAAGCACCTATACGGCAGTCCGAAACAGGTTTAAAATTGCCTTCGTTTTATTTTGTGTGGCATTTTTTTCAACGATATAAACACGTATGAAGATTTCTTGAAACAGTTTCGTCATTAAATTGAAAGCAAGAGTCTAATTGGATGATTCTTCATGTTTGACGAAAAAATGTCACGTATGGTGGCCCTACAAAATATATCTTAATTATAACATTTTCCATGGGTATTTCATATAGCTGGCTTCTTCCGAAATATTTGCACGAAATATCAAATATACAAAGCAATTAACACTAAAAAATATACGCAAAAAAAAAATCTTTGCGGAATGTTTGAGTCAATTATCAGGATTAGAATCCGGAGGAAACAAAACGATTACCGCTATTATAGATATTTCGCGTGTTTTTTTCTGAACACGTAACCGATAATATCACGAAATTATATGAGCTCTGATACGTCCTTTAGTGGTGCTTGGAGAATACTTTTGAAATCAATTTATCCCGCAGGTGAGGGTAGTCATGATTTGCGAGGATAACTGCTTAATGGATGTACCGATTATGGTTTCGAAGACTTTGACAGTCCAATAGTAATATTATTATTTAATATCTTGTAATCGAGGGGTAGTGTCTGAACCATTCAGCATTTACGTGGTCAGCTCAACTTCAAGACAACGCAATCTTATGCAGTCGCATTTCTTTGACCTAGGTTTCAATGGTTTCGGTCGAGCCATATCTCTACATTATTTACATATTGACGTTAGTTTTACATGTTGTATCTCTCTTTCCCTCGCGTAAATATGACACACAATGATGTTCATCCTACGTGAATAGTGCAGATGCTGCAAAAATATATCGCACTGGGCGAAAGTTAGAATAAAGACGTAGTACACAAATACGAAGTTCCCAGACAATTATTTACCTAGAGTTTTAAACACGCCACTATCTTTGTTTACCGGGTACTAAGCCAACAGGAAGATGTGTTCAGCCAGCCATCCTCTGCTTTAAAACATATTCCACACATTGCCATATCTGACTTCCCTATTCCGCGAGACCGTTGAAGGAAGCACTTTTCCTAGGCTGGTACGTCTCATCTCTCCACGAAAGAAAGGCGAAGAGTCACTTGAAAAAGTGCGCGACTCTGCATGCAGCAAAAAATAAATACTTTCACTGCCTATGTTTCACGACGATAGGAGAAAAAATAAACGCACAGCTAGAAAACATAAGGGGTGGGAGACCTTACCGGGGCTCCCGCGAGAGTTCGAGAAGACAGAGTGAAGATGGTGCCTCGAAGGTTTTCTCGGACTTATGAATCGCCGGAGGACTCAAAGGTTCCTGACTCCCAATGCCTCAACCGGGAGCTTTCCTTTTGAAGGAACCGTCGGACAGAGAGCCTGACTCAAGATAAACGATACGATCAAACAGTTGGAACGTGTTTTATACGTGTGCGCTTCTATCGTTGTGCGTAAGTGTTTTCGGGAGCCCGAAACTTTCGAAAGACCTGAAGTGCTCGCATTCGGCCCTAGCGCTACTGAAGGACATATTTGGAAACGAAAGTTCAGTGAAATGTCACGCAGGAGACTGAACGTACACCTCCATCTCATACAGAGATGGCAAAATTACTTTCAAAAAGTAGTTAAATTATATTACTAGTTACTTTTCTCAAAACTGCAAAAATGTAATTAAATTATAGTACAAATTACCGCAGAGTAAAGGTAATGACATTACATTACAATTACTTTCCAAGAATAATGAAATTACTTTGAAATTAGTTTGACATTACTTTTAAATACCTCGCGGCGGTAATTCGCGCTCATTTTAGTTTCCGTATACACTGTACACCATTACAGTGTTTACTAAATAAGCCCTCGTTTGCCCACACAGCGCGCGTGCAGGAACCAGATCCGGGAGAAGCGAGGCGCTACGCATGCGCAGGGCCGACAGCAGCGCCAACGCAGTGATGTGGCATCAGAGAGCTTGGTTGGTCTGTATGTACCGAAACTCATATCGTCCTGTTTGCACCGCAAGAACCTTATGTGCCTCAAAGTGAACCATACTGAACAGCGGTTTTTTCTGGCGCACACGACATAACTGTTAAACATTATGATTAGTTTCTTTAGGCGGTGACTCAGAAAGATCGTCGCCTCATCGGTTTGGCTGTTCATTCAACGGTGAATGTTCTCACTAAAAGGGTGATATGTTTCCGTCTACCTGATTGAGAAGTTGTTGACCTTGTCAGTTTGTTAAATCGGGCAACGGCAGCTCGTTCTTAGAAGGAGTATAGTCATGTGAAACGTTTCCCTTCCGCCTCCCCGGACGCAATCTAATTCTATTCTCCCAAGCGCACTATACTTGGCGACAACTTTTCTTGGCCATGCAGGGAGAGGAGGGTAGCCATCGCGCAGCTTTATTCGGCGCTCAAAATGGCAAAGGGAACGCTTTCCTGTACCCTCCACTGCATTGCCAAGAAAAGTTGTCGCCGAGTATAGATGACCTATTCTCGGTCATTCCTTACAAGGAGAATTTTTCTGAAACACCCGAGGAGTCCAAGTTTTTGCGCTTTGTCACACAAAGGGCACGGGTAATTGCACAGCAGAAGCGTCGCCAGCTGAGGAATTGCGCGAGCTTCTTCAATTGTGTAGTTTCCCAACAAACGCGGGGCGATATCTGCTTGTAGGCTGATTTCCGAATAAACTTCCCAAGGGAAAGGAGTGAGGCATACCGCGAGCGGCGCCTGCTTTGTTCGAGGACGCACGAAACGTTCTGGGTCTTTGACGAGGCATTTGAGATTAACTATTTATTCCGGTCGTTTGTTTTTCACAATGGTCGAAGCTTACGGTTTGACCTTGCTTGACGAAAATTCAAGGCTGGGAATCTGTTTGTCCAGTCCTCTAAGGTTTTAAATAATGTTTAACTCACTGGTAATGTGCCCGTCGCCTTGTAGCCTTTGAGCCGTTCATCCCTAAGCTGACGCACTGTCAGCTTAGGGATGAACGGTGGAAGCTGCGTGTTTGTTAAAGCAGTCACACGTCTATCGTTCGCCACGTAACCACGCTCTCGCTCATACCTACGCACAGAGAAAGGGACGGGACACGTGATTAAGATAAGGTGTTTGATTCGTTCTGGTTAGCTTGCAGCTCCTACAGCACTGTCAGCTTCGGTGGTTGAACGAAGTATCGTATCGTCGTGACGACGTGACGCCGTGAATCTGTCGTGCCTGGAGTTCGTAAGCTGCTGCTTGCCTTCCAGCGATGTCTACACGCAAGCTTTTCTCCTTCGCCTTTCCAGCCCTCCTTTGTGCGTCTGTCTAGCTCTTGGTACAAGGCTTTGCGCTCAGGTGGCCGTCGATTATTTTCTCTGATCACAACATTTCGCCATGCAAAATATTTTTTTTCGTTCTTCAAGCTTGCAAACAAATGTTCTAATTTTTGACAAAAGTAATGGCAAAAGAAATGAGTAATCTGCTCTAAATTTCTGCCTGAAAGTAATTAATTACATTACTAAGTGACTAGCCTAGAGAAATAATTAATTACATTGCTCATTAGTCCGAAAAGAAATTGAATTACTGCAATTCCATTAAAGCAACGGGTCAGTTATTGAAACGTCCCCAAAATCTGTTTGTGAGTTGTTTTCGTATCATTTCAGTTCATGCTTTTCCAATGTCAACACCCCTCTACCCATGACATGTAATACTACTTTTGATGACTATTTACCTTTTACTAGATGTACTGTTCACGAAGTGCTTTTAGCTATTGGAAAGCTGAATTCTAAACTGTCCACAGGTTCAGATGGTATTCCCAACTTCGTTCTAAAAGGATGTGCCGAATGTTTTGCTTCTGTTCTTGAAAAAGTGTTTAACTTGTCTATACAGAGTGGTGTCTTTCCAGAAAAATGGAAATATTCAATAGTAGTCCCGATTTTCAAGTCATGTAATTCTTGTGATGTAAGTAACTATCGTCCTGTTTCCCTTCTCAATGCATTTTCAAAGGTTTTTGAGAAGCTGGTGTACAATCGTTTGTATAATTATTTTAAAAGAAAGTTTGTTCTTGTACAGCACGGTTTCGTCAAAGGCAGATCCGTCGAGACAAATCTGTGCACATCTTTAAATTTTACTTTTACAATTATTCAGTCTCGGGGCCAAGTAGACGCAATATATCTGGATATGTCCAAAGCCTTCGATAAGGTCAATCATGAGCTGTTATTGCTGAAACTTAGGGACTATGGCCTGAGTCCTGAGTACAATACCTGGTTTAGGAGTTATCTTCATAAAAGGCAGAACTGTGTAAGGGTGTCTGGCTTCTTGTCTCGTCCATTCATTTCTATATCAGGAGTGCCCCAAGGCTCAAACCTTGGACCTTTGTTGTTTCTTATTTTTATAAAATATTTGGTGTCGTCCGTAAAACACTCTCAATTACTTATGTTCGCAGATGACGTGAAGTTGTTTCGGGAGGTCACCTCAGTCACTGACTGTACTTTGCTGCAGGACGATCTTCGTTCAGTGGTGGAATGGTGCAGTTCTAACAATGTTTTCTTAAATCCGCGCAAAACAAAAGTCATGTCGCTGTCAAGAAAGCGTCACAATTTATCCTATGTATATGTTCTGGAAAATGAAACGACCTGTCGGACCACGCAGATGCGAGACCTAGGTGTTCTTGTGGACGACCATCTTTTTTCCTTTCTCATGTAAACTCCACTATCAGCCAGTCATTGCGCACGCTAGGAATAATGTCTCGCTTAACTAGACCATTTATCACACATCACTGTCTCTTGAAATTATATAGTACCCATGTACGTTCGAAACTAGAATTTGCATCTGTAGTCTGGAACTGCATATCTATAACAGCAAGTGAAAGTATAGAACATGTACAAAAGCGATTTGTGCGCATCATTTACGACCGATATTTTGGAAGAAAGTGTTTTTATGAATATAATTCGATTTTAGCAAAATTAACATTGGGCACCTTAGGTAGAAGAAGGTCTATTCGCGATGTTCAGTTTTTACATAGGCTAATTCATAATGCGATAGACAGCCCTACTCTCCTCACCTGTGTTCACTTTCGCATACCACTTAGAACGAACTCTAGAAATCCTAGAGTCTTTTACCCAGACCTCATTCGAAACGCATCACCGGTTTCGCGTATCCAACATGTTTTAAACTGCAATTTACTGACGTCGATATTTTTAGTACAAACCTGTCTTTTGGAGAACGATCATTTTGATGCATGTGTTTTTAATTGGCATATATACACGTTTGTGTGCTTGCATGTTGTTTCTTTTTTTTTTTTTCACAACTCTTCATTTTGTCTACTCTGTATTTTGAGTGTATTTCAATTGTGTGTGCTTAACCCAGTAGGCTTTTGAGCTGTTGGTTAGCACAAGAGAAAAATAAACATTGATTGATTGATTGATTGATTGATTACTGCCATCTCTGATCTCATACTTTCTATGACTATAAAGTGTTATCGTTATTTCAGCCATTTATGTGTCCGCGTATTTTGTGACCAATCTATCGTCTTTCTGCAGAGTATTCTACATTACTGTCGTCCCTAACAAGATCAGAGAGAGGGCGCACTAATTTCTGCGAAAGATGGATCCCACCAAGGTAGTTTCCTAGCATAAGGAGCACCTCAGAACCCTCTGATGTTGAGCTTTTCTTGTATGCTTCTATATTAAAGCAAACAAAAGAGATACTGTCATGAATTTCCAGGTCTGCATCGTGTTACGAACCATTTCGTTTTCCTGGAAAAAGAAATAGAGTTTCTGTCTTTAAAGTCACATAATCGGCAAAAGACGCAAACGTTTTTGTTATTCTTCTTCTTCAAGTTTTTCGGTTAAGGACACTAGAACACCAACGACCGATAGTAAAGCTCCCGCAACATTTTTGTTTTTGAATTCGACTACTCATTTTTCTATTTCAATAATAAAGACACTCGTATGCAAAAGTATACTTCGTTGCACCTTACATCAAACCGCAAAGAATGCTGCGAGCCGATAGGGTCAATCAAAAAGATCCAAGAATGGAATGTCGTGGCGTTTTTCATCCTGTGCGTGTGCTATATTCGGCTAAGCTAATCAAGCGCTTTGAAAACATCGTAGAATTGCACTTTTAGTATGCGAACGTGTTTGTATATCTTCTAACCTTTGATTGCGTTATTACTTAAGATTAAGGCAACATATTCATTTTACAACTTATCAAACTGGAGCGTCGATTACTGGGGAAAAAATTCTAAAGCAATAGGTACAGAATAAATAAACTGATGAGCATATTTGTCGGTGCCATAGGACAACTCGTTGAAATATGTGCCATAGGCACATATTTCAACTATAAAAAATAATAAAAGGCTTATGTTATTATACTATCGTTGCTATTTGATAGATACGCCTGCATCCCACCTTAACTTAGGTTTTTTTGGTGTTTTATTGCAATAGGCATTACTGTGCGACACAGTGCGCGCAAGCTTCACCTCTTATCTTAGCATTCGTTTTTGAGTAGTCTTTTCCTAAAGGGGACCAATATCTTCATCCCGTCAAAAAGGTACAAATGAATTAATACCACATCGAAGGTTTTTTCGCATTTTTTGAACAGTGTACCGACGAGTACGGAGTACCAAATATTGCCGGCTCAGTGAGAGCACCAAAAGAGCACATTTTTTGTAACACTAGAAGACGTTGATAAGAACTTTCCGATGAAAGAAAACAACAATAAAGCAAAATTGGAGATTGCACTTGTCGTTGCTAACAGTGTCCCGCAGTGTTCCTCTTCAAGTTTCAGTGAAGACCTTCGTCTATACGCGTTTGGTGACAAAGAAATACGATAATTCATTTCCTTTCTTTTACACACCCTTTCATTTTTTTCTCCCTTTTTTTTACTTTTCGTGTGATATGTCTATAAGTGAAAAGTCTCAGGACTAGAGGGACTTTTTCTACGTTTAGCTTCAGTCACCTATCATCCTACCATCCATTTAGACCGAGTCCATCCCCTTTCGCAACAACCAGCAACTAGTTAAAAAAAGAAAGAAAAAAAAAACCGTGTCAACGTGGGGGAGAAAGCACTTATGGCGCAACGCGGCTTTCGGCATGATGCACCCGGATTTACATGTGCACGCTAGACAGAGGGCTAGTCTCGTCACTCTCACCCCGGGTCTGACTGCTTGAGCACACCGTATGGCCGCCCGCTGTTTTTTTTTATTTTTAGCAAAAACACGAATCCCGGACAAAAGCTCACCAGGAGAAAATTCCATGTTGGCCTTTGCACGAGTGCGGACAACTTAGGTGCGTCGGCAAAGGAAAGAATTCACTCTCGGTACCGCCGCAGAAGGAGCAGAAGCATAACGGAAGGGGCCGTCGACATACGTGAAATCAAGGTAGTCCAGCAGGTCGTCGATGTCACCGGTAGACTTCTCCCTGATGTAGGTTAGTCCTTCGAGCACAAGCTATGGTGGAAGGAATGCCAGCCTATCCAAATCCCGCACAGCTTTCTAAATTGGTCATCTGTCTTGTACTTCTCCAGAAGGCCCAACTGCCGTTAATTCAATATAATTAAAAAAAACCTCAGCGGTTTTGTATATTACAGTTTTGCTTCAGTTTTTCTTTTACATCACCCTGAGATAAGTCTTGATTTCAAATATATCTACAACGCTCAATATCGGAAGGAATTTAATTTCCATTCCCATTCACTTCAAAGATTACCCCGAACCCCAAGAAAACCAATACATTAGTAATGAAGAGACATTCTGCTTAACCTTTACGTGCGCGTTTAGCGTGACATAAGCACAATGAAAAAGTGAGGTCACCGAAGGGTAACTTCGCTTCTTCGGTCACTCTTCGGGGTCAAAAACTTCGGTTCACTAATTTTCAGGAACGTGGCACAAGGGTGCTGCGGCATACCTTGAGTCAAGCAAGCTTGATCTTATCAGCTCCGATCAGTTTCAGTGACCTAAATTTTGGTCCTAAATCGTTACTTCTCTGCCTGTTATGGCTTATCTCTCCACACCTTTCCTTGGGGTGGGATGCCAGTTCTCCTAAAAATGTTGCAATGCCCATCGCGTTCGCACTTTATCCCAGCCCGTGTTTCGCTCGGGTGGCAGAAGAAAAAAAAAAGAGGTGAGCTTTTGTCCGGGTCTGTGAAAAAAACGGGTGAGCTTTTTCCGGTGAGCTTTTGTCCGGTTACCCAAAAACACAGTCGGTGAGAGACGAAGAAATGTGTGCAACATCCAGCAGCAACTTCGAGCATTTTTTCTTTCTTTCACTCAGTTGTTATCCTCACCTTCAATGTGCGTTGTCAAAACTGGCGTCATTAAATCAGGAGGAACAGGCACGGAACTTACGTACATAGTTGATCAGCGTGTTTTCTTGAATAAATAAGAAAAACAAAATTTACAACTGAACTGTTTTATAAAGACGAGCCTTTGAAATATAGTGACGGGAAAATATGTGCAGTGAGAAAAATAAGATAAGCCTGCTTTGCTCCTTGCCACGCAAAAACGCAGAGAATGCGCACTTGCGGCCAATCTCCGCCAATGACGTCCGCCATTAAATTGCAAACGCTCCCCATGGTTTGCATGGCCCCTTTCTAGAATCTAGGCTCTCTACGGACAATAGGCGACGGAGGCGACGCCGCCGGTGTAATCCTTTCCTATGTGGCCCGCAAAACCGACTTAAGACAAAACATTTTTCTTAGCTTACTACGATGAGTATATAGATCTATACCAAATTTTTCAAAGTTAAATTAGGTGCACATTTAGAGCTCGTTAACCTATGACCCTCACTGGACATACAGTATACTTGTCTCTAATAAAATCATCAAGCCCTACAAAAACGTCGCAATTTAGGTACAAAAAAACGTTAACCCCATTTTCCTTTCCCAAATTCGGTTGTCAAAGGTTCAACAAACTCAGCATTTTCTCAAACGATGGCTATTAATGCATGTAATGAAGTTTGTGAAACTCAATCAACATCAGGCACAAACAAACAAAACACTAAAGTACGAATGTCCAAACAAAGCACAAAAAACGCAGGAGCTGAGCGGAAGAATCAAGAAAGCCAGAGAATGCACAAAATGAAATCCAAGACGTCTCTACGATTCTCAACTGTTCTGAATCAGCAATGATTTTGCGCAGTGTTGACTTTGTACTGTACGATCGCATTATACGAACTGTCTTTCCTCTCTTCACCACCAAGTGTCCTCCCCACCCTCTGTAAAACCGCAGGAAAACGATCATTAAGATAATTTTCATAAAATTCCCTGCTGGAGATGTAGAAGCGCACTTGGGTAGTAGAGCTTACTTACTACTGAGAACCATAAGTCTGCAGCCATGCCTAGTGAACCGACGGTGCTCTTTACACAGATCGGACATGTTCTCATAAGAAAAACAAAATATAAGCAAGTCATTGGGTTCACATGCACTTTAAAAAATCTCTTCAACCCGGGTTTCTACGTTCTGCAACATTAAAGTGCATCAATAAATTCGGAATTGCTTATTGTCATTCTCTTTTCAATTCTACATTCGTCTTCTCACCTCGTTCGCAATCACAGAAAAATGTGAGCTCTAGCTGTGCTAATTCAGAGCTGAATAAGCGCTAAGTGGGCGTTGCTCTATGTGTGGTTGCGTTTACATGAGTACGACCGTAGCCCATCAAATCGGGATTTGACTATTTTGATTGGTAGCAATTCGATAGAAAATAAAGAATTAGGGAGACAGGGTGCGTGTGATTGGTCCCTGCTCGATTCGATGCACTACACTCTAAGAAAAGGCCCGTGCGTCTACTTTCCCGCACAATACTCGGAGAGCCAATCGCCACAACTTACGGATGCAGCTCAGCGAATGACGATGCCGGAACTCATTTTTAGACCAAAAACGCAGTCTGAGTTGTGACATTCAGCAATGCAAAACGTCACGCGGGCATTGCTCAATGTCACAACTCAGACTGCGTTTTTTTGGCCTAAACATATGTTTCAGTATCGTGATTCGCTCAGCTGCCTCCGTAAACGGCGTTGATTGGCTCTCCAAGTGTTGTGCGTGAAAGTAGACGCACAGACGTTCTTAGAGTTTACGATCGCGTTCATGTAAACCCTGTCTTCAGGCCGTACTTATTTAAAGAAAAGGCAAACCAGCTCGCGATCTTGGCTGTCCGCGTGTCCATCGGCATGCGCTGGTTCGCCGATTTACAAAATAATTTCGTTGTGAAGGGCTTTAACGTGTTCGTAAAACAAGCGTACTATACATGATGAAAACAAAATGGCGTTGTGTGTATCTTTATACAGCACAGAAAATGGTCTGCCTCAACGGGCGACGAGTCTCCCAGCTGTAGAAGAGAAATTTAGCCAGTGCAGTACAAGCGCTAGCCTGGGGTCCTTAACGTGCATGACGCAGTAGTGATACAGGACCGCACGCCGATACGATGCTAATCCAGATCGAAACAGGCATGGGTCGGGATTGAAACCAGGATTCTGGATTCTGTAGCCCGAGCTTTCGCTCCATGTGCTCCGGGCTGGTGTGCGCTAACCCACTCGGCCACCCATCTCTTCTTTTTTTGTTCAACCAACGACGTCTTATCTTTCTTGTGGTATTCTTGGGCGAATTTCTAAACCTATGTATATGCATATATGAATGAAACCCTAAGACGCCGGCAGTTGTTTCACATGCGCTACATTTCTTTCGCCGTCGTTTCGGCCGTGATCGGGTCTTGTTCTGTTCCTGCCAGGCCCGCAGCATACTTCATGTACTTTTGCAGCTTTTGGTAGTTGAACTTCTGCACCGAATACTGGTAGCGACAATAAAACCAGTAAAAGGTTGTGATGACGACGAACGAATAGAACCCCGCGTCAGCAGCTCGCTTAGGCCTACTCGTGAATATGAATGCAGCAAGTCCGATGTCCAGCCCAGTCACGATACTCGTCTGAAAAACTCTATTCAAACAGGGAATTTCTTCCATATTCCGGCCCATAAACATGACGGATTTTTTTGGTGGAAGGTCGTCACTTTGCAGCGCATTCTCTTCCATTGCTGCTTTTGCCCTTGTCTACCATACAGCATATATCATACAGGAAGAAGGTTTAGCCTTAAATAATTATTTATTGTCAATAAATTAGGGAGCAGTCATAAGATCGCGACTTTGCCATGTCCACGGGGCTCTATCCAGACGACTCGGATCCTCGGCTACCGACCCCCCCTATTCGCAACTTTCACCGCCCTGTAGAGGGCGCACTGGTCCCTATCAAAATAAAGCCCCTTCATGTTTTATAAGTAGCGCAAGTTGCGTCGATGCACGGGGCACGTACAACGTGCAGCCCTTGGGAAGATCATGGCGGCACAGCGCAGCACTGATAGAGTGTACTGAGAATAGAAAGGCTGGGAAGGTTGCCGCCATCTATGAGTGACAATGGCAACCAGACAACCGGCAAGCCGGTTGTCTGGCCATTGCCGTCGCTTGTAGGTGGCGGTAGCTGTCCAGAGTTTTGTGTCGAGATATGTTTGCCCACGGACACAATACTGGGGAAACCAACCCTTAACAGCTCCGCTATAAAAAAAGGGGGTTACTTTAAGCCATTTCGCTCGTAACGCCCTCTAATATTTTTTCCACATACGGAGCTGTAGAAATAGCAATCCGGTGGCCCCACTAAGTTGTTTCTGGTACACTTTACCTGACGCATTTCGAGAAAGAGATGCTGCGGTGAACAGCCGACATGGGGCCCATCTCTTGCGATGCGACATCGTTGCACGACGTCGTAGATTCAACCGCAACGCCGCACCAAGCGCGACGCGAAGGAGCCAGTTGGCAAGAGGCAGCGGACGCACCCGACGACAGAATCCAGCGGCTTGAAAACACGGAGCTGTAGGTGATACGACCTTCATTACGCCCTTAATACATGGCTTGCATTGACGTCACATCGGCCGCCATTGCTCCGAACCAAGCTCCGGTGCCAGTACCTTCTGCAGCATACCTTTGGCACCATCGAACTTACTGCTACTGGCATGCCTTGCCGAAAAAAAAAATTCAATGGTGCGAAAATTATGCTGCAGAAGGTGCGGGTACATGAGCATGGTACGAAGAAAGAACATCACTCCCACGGAAAAAACAAAATGAAAAAAAAATGAGCATAGTGAATTGTTTTTGAGACGATTATGTTTCCTCTCCGGGGAAACTTGATGTTTTTCTGCGACTTATATTTGGTTTTATCCTCTACAAAAACATACATATTTTGCAGTAACAGCGTTTGCAATCTCAACGAAACGTGGCGTTTTCATTGGTCCCATGTCGTCCTGGCTGCCGGAACAATGCTCCTCCCATCTCCAGAGATGACCTCGATGTGTGTGGCCTTTGATTGCTTTTTCAATAAGGAAATCGGCTGCGCATCGTTAAGAGTTATGGATTTCTATGATGCTTAGAGCCCGCAGAGTGAGTTATCGTCATGTTTAGGCCATATCAAAAACCTCCTC
Organism: Ixodes scapularis; assembly: GCF_016920785.2. Taxonomy (NCBI): domain Eukaryota; kingdom Metazoa; phylum Arthropoda; class Arachnida; order Ixodida; family Ixodidae; genus Ixodes; species Ixodes scapularis. The sequence continues at coordinate 180,462,456 of NW_024609846.1, read as the reverse complement.
CGGGCACCTTTATGTCCAGACGCAGCCGACGGTAGGAGCTGATGGGACAATCAAGCAGCGTCAAAAACGTACCATCATGGCGCTCCTAAAGTTTATGTACGTGTTCTCTCAGCGCTAAGCCAATCCTAAACACAAAGGATCTGGTGATTCGTGCTTTTCCCGCCGCTTGATTGCTTCCAACACCCCGTAGCGTCGGCTGCGCTGAGACAAAGTAGCGACCTCCAGTAATTTTTGTTTTGATTATTTGTTTGTTTTTAAGAAATACACCGTTTGCACCTCGTGTTTTATTTGTTCTATAAACCCCTCTCAAGAATCTATTACCAATGCATTTATCTTCTTCCTTTTCTCTTCAAGCTGTTTATCAGCCTTTTATTTTATCAGTTCCAAATGTAGTCTGCGACCTATTTAAACAAAATGAAAATATGCATACACATTTTTGTGGTATTTTTAGGAGCAACATTTTCGTCATCTTTTCTTCGACCGATACACCAGATGCCTAAAGCACGCTAACTTCTCGATCCGTGAATAAACGTGACAGAGCTCTTTGCGCCGGGAAATTTCATTACGTAGTCGACTCCTCGCGTTTGAACCTCTGCCTGCGTGACGACATTTTTCTTTTTCCTTTCTCCGTTTTGTTGATTATGATTATCGTTCTTATCAGAGGCGGTCCCTCGTCGCCTCAGCACGGTCCTGCGGAAAGTGCGCACGGACTCGCCTCACGCGAGAAGGCGAAAACGAATTCCGCCTCCACATCTTCTAATCAATAATGCATTGGAAGCGCCTTTTTTCACATTCACAAAGGTAATGAAGCCGGCGATGCTGTGGGCACTCTGGCGTCGCTTTTTTTTTTTTTTGTCCTTTTAATATTATTTTTTTCTTTAAATTATTTCCAGCGCTTTTTTGTTTCGAGTCATATTTCATTCCGTTTCATAATCACTCCGTGTTTGCACATCATTTTTTTCCCCTTTTCCGCCAGGATTCAAATTCAGTTTTCATCACGACTTTCTTTTTTTTTTTTTATTCTGCAGTAACCGCGGAATTAAGAAAAATCCAAAACTAAGTTCTATTGCAGCAAAGATTCATTCGTTTATTGACCTTACTTTAGTCTGTATTTATGAGCTTTAAAGACAACAAGAAATGTTTGCGAAATATCAGTGTCAAAATTCGCATGTTGCGATATTGGTGGTGATTTAAACAACATATACTCCTATAGGGTATTAGAGGAGAATTACCTAAATGACGAGGACCGGACGACACGTTTCTCCAACTCCTATATTTGTGACTCCATTTTGGTTTCATTAAGGCTCCCATATAAACACGTGCACGAATCATTGAATCAAATAAAAAGAGTCTAAAAAGTGAGTACCAATGTGTTTTGTTCCATCTTTTTTTCACATTCTAGAATTGAAATTGCGGAACGTCGAGCTATATCTATTTTCGCCTTGATATAAATATTAGACGTGCTTTCTTTAAAAAGAGCTACCAATAAAAACAGCGTGTATGGAAGTCCCACGATTCATAACCCAGGCGGTTTAAGATGATAGCCCCGTACACTGTTTAAATAAGAACAGCATCAAGGATTAGCCTTTGAAAATTACAACTGAATGTATATAATTTGGGCAACTCAGCAGATAACCACGGCACGCACTAAACACACAAAAAAAGCGGGAGTGGCAGCCCGAGACTTCTCATTTTAACGGTGCATTTCTATACCAACAGTATTAGCAGTGGCCTTCTTATTTGTGATGCTGACATTCATAAGTGAATTTGATCGACTTGTCCCATTGTTCAAAAAAGCATGCCGTACGTACCATGCAAGCGTATAAGTAGAAAAATAATTAAGACAATAACAAACAAAGCGAACGTGCGGCTAAGTGCCTGACAATCGTGGCTGTGCAAGGAAGGAAATAATAATCCGTTTCGATTGTTCACTGCTGTAATTAGGATATCAAACCTTCGTTATTTCGTTTTTGTTTCAATTGAATGAAATACTGCATCCTATTGGTGTTGCACATTTTGCAGACCAAATCTTGGCACGATCACGTGTGTTTGTTTTCATAAGATTTTATAAGGAGAAGTATTGAATCAACGAAAATAGTACACGAGCTGGTGTAAATTGCAAATATTTACGACAAGCCCTGCTACTGAAGCAAGAGAAGAACAGCACAAACACGAAATCTCAGCTTTGAGACTTCGTGGTTCACACTTTGTGTTTGAGCTGTCTTTGTCTTTCCTCAGTCTCACTCTTTTCTTTTTTCAATTGGGCATTGTATGCCCCGAATTCCCTCACTTCGGGGTTTTTAAAGTACTACATCAAGTTCCTTGATTCTGTACACGTATGCCTACGTAACCAAAGGCATGCGTATTTTTTCAGCAGTAGTGCTATTCGGGAGGACATCCAGCAGCCACGCCTCAAGCAGTACGCTTCGGCTGTGGAGAAAACAAACCGTATTTTCTTGTTTGTTTTCTATTCGAGAAATCGAAGATGACGGTTCGAAGGCAGCTTCTCGAGCGACTAAATCAGTGGTCAGAACGAAGTGCTCGTGCCCAGACCCCCATGTTAGGCAAAATTCAATTTCTTTGTTATGCTGTGTTTGGTAAAACTCGGGCTGTGTAAACAACAAGCTCGATAAAGCTCGCCCCCCCCCCCCCCTTTACTTCGATCTCCTACCCAATAATATTGAGGACGCGTGACATATTCACGGTAATCATGTATCTACTCGATAAACCATATCATACATGTAGCATATTGCATAATCATTGCTGAGAGTGTGTTTTCTTCTACACTACCTTCGTTTTACGTCAATTGCTGACTGCTGACTGGAAATTAGTGTTACTCCCCTTGTTACCTTTTCTTGGAAGAAACAACAATCATCACTCTAGACGAAGCATATTTTGCGCGAACAAAATGGTGTATTTCAGTTCAGTCTGCTGCTATGTACCGTTATTTGCTTTCTGCTTTCTGTATTGTCACGAAGTCGGCCCTTTAAAAACGGTAAGTACTTGTATGAAGCAGAAAGAGTGCCCAGAAACTACAGTAATGGCCGCTTAAATCGGAGCCACTGGAGTCTGCTGTGATCTAAAAAATATAGCATGCGGAAGAAAATAAATTTAGAAGTCAATGTAGGAACACTTTGCAAGGTTTATATATTATTTTCTTCCTGGTAACTCCCCCCCCCCCCCCTCCCCTCCAAAAAAAAAAAAAACACTAAAAATGGTGCTTTAGGTTGACACCGGGCCTATACGAAAGTCCTACCCTGGTCAAATGAGATCCCGGCTTTTGAGAGACATCAGTAGTGCTTGTAATCAACCAGCTTAATTCTGTGCGCTGCCCAAGCGGTTAACTGAATCTGGGACATGCGAAACTGGGGTGTTCAGCAATTTATGACACGGGAATCTCTTGGCCGTACTCCGAGCGGAGGTTTTTCTCCACAGGATCACAGACACTCTACAGGGGCTAGGGCCAATCTTGCACTGCTCCAGACCCTGTCTTCCTAAAGTCTGGAAGGAGAAAAAGTGTCTCGGGTTTTGAACGTTTAAGGGAACCTGCAATTCTGCAATGTCATTGTCGAGAAAAGCGAGAGTGGCCCACAGTAGCAAACGTTCGCAGCGCTATCACGTAACATCAGTCACCCATTGTTCAGGACGCCCTGGTGTATTCGTTCTCATATTTTCACTTGCTCCGGGATTAATAGGTACCATACTAATTTACGTTATAATATTTTGCTTCACGTGTACTTGTGCGGCACGTGATACAAATCCTGTCACGAACGTAGTGATTCATAGCAACAGCTCTTGATTGCTCGGTGGAGCGGCATCCTTTTTTTAACCTAGGGTGTCTTTATCCGTCCAGACCTCCGAACACCCTGTTTTTTAATAAATAGTTCCCAAATCTGTGGTTAAGATTATCGAAACCTCGAGACACGGAGCACCGGTCGTATAGTCTTATAGGACGTTTTAAATTTTGACAGCACACGTTCGAATGAGACCCACCTATCATCGACATGTTCTTGAACCGCGATCCCAAAAAATAAGGTCATTTGTAGTTTCTCCTATTGAGTTCTTTATTGTTATTATTTGGCTTTGTAATCAAAACTCGGGTTTTCTCTCCTCAAGATGGGAAAGTAAGCTAGTGTTTTTCCATTCTGCTATAAAACTCAGCATTATCACACCTGTGAACTGCTCATATGTTACAAACGCCAATATCGAAAAGCAAGCTGGAGACGAGTCCTGTCATCTGCAAGTGATGCCGAACATTTACAATAACATCGTGGATCTTTCTACTCTGATTATAATTTTACTCTCAGAATTGAAGATTCCATTGGATTCCTTATTTAACTGTATATATCTCAAAAACAAAAATCGAAGAAACTTCAAAGACAAAACATTTTTCGAGTACTTATTGCTCTCGAGACTGACGACACGGACAAGGAGTCGTTATAATAAACGTTTCCTCTCTCTCTTGAGACGAGGAACGTCACGTGATCTACGCGACACCGCAATGTCACGTGACCACTAAATTTAGTAGCCACTTGACCCGACCTCACGTGGCTATGTTCCGGTATATTGAATATGATGCGAGTCTGCAAAATTTAGCGGGCGATGTGGTCGCGTGGTCACGTATCTCGAATGTAAGCTTCGTATGTGGCATCATTTTTTTTTTTAACCACCCCAGAACTGAAAACTTTAATAAAAAAAAAATGAAAGCAAACACAATGGCGAGTGCGTTATTTGACAGCATGTCTTGCAGCACATCTGCGGCGATAGAGGAGACAGCAACATCGGCGCCCAGCCGAGAGCCTCTCTATCTGACACAGCGGTAGAAGCCACGGCAAAATCCGAAGTTTCACTTTGACATCGCTTTTTACTTACACTCCCCCTTTGTTTCGTGTATTCAAACAAAAAAAGAAATAAAAAAAAAAGAAATATAAATTTAAGGTAAAAGAAGTGCCTCACAAACGCACAAAAAAGAATAACATCAAAACAACTCCATTGACAGCCTCCACCTCAAAACGAACCTTTTTGGCGGTCCTTCCTGACGTGGCCGGGGGATGTCCCCTGTCTCGGCCAAATGCAAAAATGAACCCCATGCCTACCGCAGTGGCGAAGGAGAAGTTCGGTTAAGACACAAAGCTGCGCGCTCCCCGCTCAAATGCATTTTGGACGGGGTGCCGGGACACAAACGACTTTCTCTGTGCTATGTCTGCACTTTATTCTTCGTTGCATCATCGGGCTTTGCCTCGCGCTTATTTTACACTTCCAGACAGAACAAAAACGTTTCCTTGGCGCTGAATCCCAAAGAAGAAGAAGAAAAAAAAAACGAGATAAAGTCAAGAACAAAATAAAGAAATAAACTCTGCAGTCGCAGGAGGAGGGACACTTTTGACGCGTCATAAATATGCGACTTGAATGGAAGTCTGTGGCGCGTGCGCGCGTGACTCGAACGATATCAACAGAGCCTCCACGCGTGTTTGGGAGACTTCGCACGGTCTGCTATTGCGCCGTGCTGCGATGTCCTTTCTCTTATCCTTCCGTCGAAAAAAAGATCGTTTGGGAATAACCGTTTCGATCCCTCGATGTTGCTCTCTCGACGCACTTACTCAAACGGGCACAAAATGAGTTTTTCCTCTTCTTTTTGCAACCGCCGCCGTCTGGATCCTTCCGTTTTGACGGGAGAGTTTGGGAGTTAAAGGAGGGGAGGGTTTGCTTGCTGCGGTTTGTGAGCGATCACGTATTGTTATGCGGTGCACGTATTTTGTCGTGCACTTGTTGGTTGCTCTCTTTTTTTTTTCAGTCTGTCGTTGTTCTAGTCGGTGCGCGGGAGAAACCCACGGTTGTTTGATCTTATTTTCGCGTTTCGTTCGGGGGTAAAATCGGTCTTCAGACGCTTTTCCGTCTTCCCCGCGTCCATGATGTTGATGATAGAAAATGGTATTTCTCGACTCGCGTCAATCCGGGACGGGAGATGCCGTCGAAGCGGTCAGCCGAACACTACACGGATCCTGATTTCAAAGTTTTGAAGCGTCTAGTTTTTTTGTTTGTTTTTTTTCTGTGTGTTTTTGTCTTGCCTCTTTTTCGAGTTACTCTCCTGGACGTGAGCGTATCACGGAATATTATTCGACGTGATGCCGTGCAGTAGGAAATGAAACTCCTTCTGGGGGGCGGTGGTACCGCACGGCGTGCGCGAGCGCGAATGAAAACAAAATGAAGTTGTCACGTGAAGTCACGTCGAACTGCAATCGATTCCAGGCAAAATCGCCACGACGTAGGATTGAATCTCCGGTAAGGATTGAATTGATTTTTCGATCCAGAATATTTTTTTTTTCTCGGCAGTCCAGTCTGAATATGAGACTGAAATCTTTGTGCACTTAAAGGGCACTTGTAATAATATTCACAAATGAAAATAGGATTTGATAACTTGTTTCACGGCTCGAAAGTTTGCACTTTCCAAACTTGAAATGCCAAAAGTGCAAGACCACACAAGAAAATCTGCAAAAAATACAGAGCCTTCAGGAAACGTTTCAGAGCATTGGTAGAAATGGGCCATATCACCATCATACACAATCTTTATTTATGAGGTGCGACGTAATGCCAATAAGAAAAATGGATGACTTTCTTCTCTGCAGGCAATACAAACGAGAGACTAGATATAAGATTTGTCTTTAACCACATTTACCAAATTAAAAAAAACACATGTTTCAACATTTAACGCGCGAAACAATGACCCTTGGAAAAAAACAACAACATCATGAATCTCAACATACGGTTGAGAAATGATACAGAACAAGCTACCAAGATTATTTAAAAAAATATGTGGTAAAACACTTTTACTAGAACATACCGCCTTTAATAAACTACATAGCTTTTTGGCGTGCCTTAATCGTCTCACTTCGTACAAAAGCGGATGTTGTGTTTTCTGAAACCTCTCTTAGTTTATCTTTCTATGTTTATCCTATTCTATGCGGTTCAAATCTTTTTCGACGACATCATAGATGCTTTGGTACTAATTTTTTTTTCTCCTTTTCTTTTGTTTGCATAGGCGCCAAGGAGATTAGAAGACACGGAGAGGGCATGACGTCATGCTTTTGAAACCTAGTCCTTAAAACACGTAAACAAGAAGACTGTAAACATGAACAACATTTGGTAAACACAACGCAAATCACGTGTAAACAATTTTCTTTTTACTTTTTGCGATGCGTTTTGGCGTTTGTTTTGTACGGTCAAGAGCCGGGCAGGGCGGCAAAACAAAAGTGTGCGGCTTCGCGCGTCGCCGTGATGTGGCTTTGCTGTGTGAACGGCTGTAAAAATGGCGCCGGTTGTTCTTCCGCGAGAATTTAGTTTCACTGGTAAGGCTTTCGTGCATTACATCACGAGTTGCAGAAACGTCAAATAATCAGCGATCCTCCGACGCTCGCTGAACCGAGAAAACGATGGGTTTCATTTCTCAGTCACAATCGCGGCAATGACGACCCCATAGAAGATAATCCGAGTGCGCGGACTCTGTCACTACGTGCACTTCAAAGCAGATGACGAGAGCGTGTCGAAGGAAGTGTAGAGCCGGACTTCTCCGGCGACAGTTGATACGCTGGCTTCTTCCGTTTCGGAACGCTTTTTCCCTTACCCGCAGGTGAAGAAAAACACACCCGGGACGTTCGGAAGATAGAGACGGATTTAATTGGCACTTATCTCTTACATCGGGTTCGAGCACGAGATGCTTACGCTGCACAGTCAGAACGACGCACGTACTCTAAAATAGATATGAAAAGAAAACGAGGGAAACTACATTACAACAGAAAGGAAGCTGACACGCAGGACACGCAGTCGTAGGCCGTCTAAACATCTCACTTACCTAAGTCGTCGACGTAGGCGAAGTGCAAAGCCGAGGCACATATTTTACGCCAATCACGAAATCTATATACAGCCACACACTTGTTCTCTGATTTAAGGAACACCCATTTAGTTCGTTTATGCCTCCGTGAGGTCACACGCAATTGTCGCTCGATAACTTTTCTTCCCTCGCGGTGCGCACCATATGCGAGAACCGGTCGACGTACACGAGCTAATTCATCGCGATCATGCTTTGCGTGCAACAGCGCACCTATACTCAGCCTTGCTTTGTTCACCGAGAACATAAAGACGATCGTCGATAATCGCCGAGTTTCCAGCAAAGACGATCAGAACCGAACACCACGCATGCTCGCACTCGTCGAGCTCAGCTGCAAACCATCAACAACCCCGAGCATCATGGGAAGGGTCTGATCTGCGAGGAGGTTTGTTTTTGGTTTGGAGCCGGCGAGGAAGTTAGAAGATGCGTGATTGGCTGTAGAACCATCAACAACCGCAAGCATCACGGGATATGGTTTTCCAGTTGAGGAGGTTTGTTTTGGCTTGGCGCGGGGAGTGAGAAAGCGTAAGAAAGGGGAGAGCGTCAAGAGGGTACGGCTTGCGGAAGCTACGAGGCTGTCGTTATGGCCTCTGCGGGTCTTGTAACCTCCTGGCTATTAGCCCCGAACGGGATCGATTAAAACGCTGCGATCGCTCGATGATGACGTAGTGACCAGTAGCACGCGACCGGACCAGGTATTTTCTCCATTTGTTTTGCTTTGCTTGCGTCATTTAGCACGTAGCAGCAGAAACTTTTCGCTAGATAAATATTGTTTTTGCTATTACGCAAAACATGCGTAGGTCGAAAGCTAGAGAAATCTAGATACGCCAAGAAAAACAATCAGAAGTTGTGTGTAGGTAACGATGGAATATCGCGATATATTCATGGCCGCCACAACTGCTCGGATTCTTCGCCGGGGCGACAAAGAAGCATACTATCTACACACTCTTCGACGCTCCCCGACTTCGAGCAGTAAAAGAAAAAAAATGCGTACTCGAAACTACCATGCTCGGTAAAGGCCGCTCGATCCACGTACTCCGGAAGCGAAGACAAATTTCGAGATAAAACCGCGCAGGTGTCGTTTCCACTCTTAAAGGTGCCCATAGGAGGTTTCTGAGATCGTCTAAATTTGAAGATGACACACTTTGCTGGCTCTAAGCATCCTAGAAATCTATAAATCATGACGATACGTGGCCAACTTCCCTATTTAAAAAGCGAGCGAAGATCGCAACACACCGAGGTTATCTCCGGCGATGCTCCGAAACCAGGACCACTGCCAGCCAATAGCAAGGATGGATGGATGGATGAATACGGCTCAGCCCTTTGGATCGGGCGGTAGCTTACGCCACCTAGCCATTTTGCTTTACCATTTAAGTTTAGAATCTTTAAATGTGAAATCCATATTCACTCTGCAGTGCAAAGAAAGTGAGGCTATGAAACCCCCTTGCCATCAGTGAATAAGAAAATACCTAGTTTTCTCTCGATTTCTGCCACCATTCACTTAATTTTTGCTTGGTAATATCTACAGTCTTGAAATCCACCCTCCCTTCACTGTCTCTAAAACCCAATGACTTTATTAAATCTATATTGTCTTCGGTAGGCATAGGGTGAAGCCCTTTACAGTAGAGTATCAAGTGCTCAGCCGTCTCGTCCTCCTCTCCACAAGCAGTGCACACTGTATCCATTTCCTGGTACTTCACGCTGTATGTTCTGGTTCGCAAAACACCCGTCCTCGCCTCAAACAGCAATGAGCTTCCCCTAGAATTGTCATAAATGCTTTCTTTGGCAATAACTGTTTTGTTTAATCTATAGCTTTCCAGAGCTGTCTTTGTCTGCATTCCCTCTAGCCACCGATCTCTTTCTGTGGCCTTAACTTTCTTTTTAACTGAGACTTGCTCTTCCATATCTTCGCTATAGCCCAAAAACTTTCCTCTTAATTTCCTAGTGCGCTGTCTCCACTTTGTGTCTACACTCCTCATGTATAAATAGCTGAAAACCTTTCGTGCCCATTGCTCCCCATCCATTTGCCTCAACCTATCCTCAAATTCTATCTTGCTCACCGCTTCCCTGCTCTCAAATGACGCCCATCCCATGTCTCCTTGTACTCCCTGGTTTGGTGTTTTGCAATGTGCCCCAAAGCCAGTCTACCTACTCCACGCTGTTTTATTTCTAGTCTCGCATGCACTTCGGATTTCATGCGTAGCACTGCGTTTCCAAAAGTCAAGCCAGGCACCATGACCCCTTTCCAAATCTTTCTCACCACCTCATGCCTGTTGAAATTCCAAAGTGCTCTATTCTAAAGTGCCTCCACAAACTTGGGCGGCCGTAGCCGTACTAGCAAGGCGCTCGCCGCTGGCTCCTCACGATCGGCTGCCTTGTTGAAAGGACATTGTTCGCGGGACCCTTTACTATTTTTTTTTCTTCAAGTGGACCCCTTTTGAGTTTGATGCTTGACCTAGGTTTTCCGGCTAAAGGGGTGCGTCTCATCTCTTATTCGTCCGCTTGACATATATTTGAAATGTTGTGCGGTGGAGGCGGACTTACTCGTCGTAGTGACACACTCGTCGATTCTATTTGCTGCTTTTTTATGGCGTACAGCTCAAATAAACACGCTAAGGATTACCCTAGCGTCATGTCGCACGTACGCATAATTTGTTTGAGTATGCCCCTTTTATTCTGGTGGGACGGTGATACCAACGTCAACACAGATTGAGCAAGATCGTGACTCGGTAGCTACGCTAGCTACGCGTTACCGGGCCACTTCTTTTGTCGAACGTCACGTCAGTATCAAGATCGAAAAGTTGCCGCAGAAGCTAATCCAATGGTGATACCGCACGAGCGTGATGTTTCAACACTCGATTCGCTTTCACGGGGCCACAGCGGCCTCAAAGCCACGCGAACAAACTGCAAAAAAAAAAAAAAAAAAAAACGGCGATCATAAATTATAACGATGCGCGGCCAATTTCCCACTTAAAAATGCAATCAAAGACCGAAATTAGCTCCGGCAATGGGAGGAGCATTGGGCCGGCAGCCAGGATGATATGTGACCAATGAAAAAAAATACATTTCGTTGATATTGCAAACGCTGTTACTACAAAATGCCCATGTTTTTGTAGATTGTAAAATAAAACAAAAACAGTAGTTGAAAAATGTTTTTTTTTTTTCCGGGGAAGAAACATAATACAGCAACAAATATCTCAAAAACAACACACTCTATGTTTTTCTTTTTTTCTCGGGAATGATGTGCTTGGTCCTCAGCTCTCGAGCGTGCACTCGCTGCGTTGAATCGTAGTCCGGGCTGTATGAGCAATGAGCAGCGAGCATTCGAGATATCACTCCGCAGTCCCACCGGTTGGTGGCGCGAGGATCCTTCTCAATTAAAGGAGATGATGCGATACAATATATAGGAGCAGTGATGGAGGAGAAATTGCGGGAACGGGTACATGTGGAAGATAGGAGAACCGAAGGAAGTAGCAGTCCAGTTTGTGACATCGCGGATTTTGGACAAAGAGAATGGGAAAAGGCGGAACGAAGAGTCCCTAGTGGCACGTCGACAAGCACAGATGGTATCCCTATCAAGCTGGTGAAGAATTTGGCTCCTAGATCTAAGGCAAAACTAAGGGAGGTAGTGAGTACCATGATAACAAAAGGAAATATTCCAGATGAATGGAGGCTTAGTAGGATGGGTATGATATATAAGGGGAAAGGAGATAAATCTGATATTAGGAATTATCGTCCCATAACCGTGACACCGGTTATTTACAGGTTGGTAATGCAGATTATAAAGAACAGTCTGGAGGAATGGGTAGATTGCGAGGGCATACTGGGCGAGTTACAGAACGGGTTTCGGAAACAAAGAAGGTTGGAGGACAATTTATTTTCTCTAACACAGTGTATAGAAATAGCGCAAAAAGAAAACAGACAGCTCTGGCTGGCATTTCTGGATATCAAGGGTGCCTATGACAATGTGAACCAAAGGAACCTGTGGGACATAATGGAGAGCTTAAACCTAGATGAAGGACTAACAGCACTATTAAGGAACATTTACAAAGATAACAAGGTGATTATAACATGGGAAGGAAAGGCGACAGGGAAAATAGAGATAAGACGAGGCCTTAGGCAGGGGTGCCCGTTGTCGCCTTTGCTGTTTATTTTGTATCTGAGAGGATTGGAGAATAGACTAGAGAACAGCGGGCTTGGATTCGACCTTTCTTACAGTAAGCTAGGCCAAAAAAATTCAGCAATCCTTACCGGGATTGATGTATGCGGATGATATCGTACTAATGGCTAACAACAGGACAGAGTTGCAGGAATTAATGAGCATCTGTGGATAGGGAAGGAGAGGAATTAGGTTTAGAATTCAGTAGCGAAAAATCAGCAGTCATGATTTTTAACGAGGATGAAGATTAGACGCTTGAAGATACAGAATATTACAGTTGAGAGAGCTAGCAAATACAAGTATCTAGGAGTATGGATATGTGATGGTGCAGAATATCTCAGAGAGCATGAAAAGTATATAATAGGTAAGGGCATCAGAAATGCAGCTGTAATGAAAAATAGAGCACTTTGGAATTTCAACAGGTATGAGGTGGTGAGAGAGATTTGGAAAGGGGTCATGGTGCCTGGCTTGACTTTTGGAAACGCAGTGCTACGCATGAAATCCGAAGTGCATGCGAGACTAGAAATAAAACAGCGCGGAGTAGGTAGACTGGCTTTGGGGGCACATTGCAAAACGCCAAACCAGGGAGTACAAGGAGACATGGGATGGGCGTCATTTGAGAGCAGGGAAGCGGTGAGCAAGATAGAATTTGAGGAGAGGTTGAGGCAAATGGATGGGGAGCAATGGACACGAAAGGTTTTCAGCTATTTATACATGAGGAGTGTAGACACAAAGTGGAGACAGCGCACTAGGAAATTAAGAGGAAAGTTTTTGGGCTATAGCGAAGATACGGAAGAGCAAGTGTCAGTTAAGAAGAAAGTAAAGGCCACAGAAAGAGATCGGTGGCTAAAGGGAATGCAGACAAAGACAGCTATGGAAAGCTATAGATTAAACAAAACAGTTATTGCCAAAGAAAGCATTTATGACAATTCTAGGGGAAGCTCATTGCTGTTTGAGGCGAGGACGGGTGTTTTGCGAACCAGAACATACAGAGTGAAGTACCAGGAAATGGATACAGTGTGCACTGCTTGTGGAGAGGAGGACGAGACGGCTGAGCACTTGATACTCTACTGTAAAGGGTTTCACCCTATGCCTACCGAAGACAACACAGATTTAATAAAGTCATTGTGTTTTAGAGACAGTAAGGGAGAGTGGATTTCAAGGCTGTAGAGATTACCAAGCAAAGATTAAGTGAATGGTGGCAGACATCGAGAGAAAACTAGGTATTTTCTTATTCACTGATGGCAAGGGGGTTTTATAGCCCCACTGTCTTTGCACTGCGGAGTGAATATAGATTTCACATTTAAATATTCTAAACTTAAATGGTAAAGCAAAATGGCTAGGTGGCGTAAGCTACCGCCCGATCCAAAGGGCTCAGCCGTATTCATCCATCCATCCATCCATGCTATTGGCTGGCAGTGGTCCTGGTTTCGGAGCATCGCCGGAGATAACCTCGGTGTGTTGCGATCTTCGCTCGGTTTTTTAAATAGGGAAGTTGGCCACGTATCGTCATGATTTAGAGATTTCTAGGTTGCTTAGAGCCAGCAAAGTGAGTCATCTTCAAATTTAGACGATCTCAGAAACCTCCTATGGGCACCTTTAAGAGTGGTAACGACACCTGCGCGGTTTTATCTCGGAATTAGTTGGCGCATGAACAAAAGAAACAGTAATTATATGGACCGCTACTATATGTTAAACTGCCTCAATTCACGAGCTTCATGTTAATTTTATTTGGGGTACATGAGAACAGCAACGCGAGCGGGCCAGGCTCAGCGGCGCATGAAAATAGCAGTGCAAAGAAAAGCCCGGTACCCAAACGACCACCACAACTATCAGTAATCAACTATTCGAAAACATAAATAACTCCTAAATTCTGTGCAAGGTTCATTTCATATCTGTTAGATGTTACTTCTCGTTATACATTTAGACTGGTTGAACATTCCGTCTCGTTGAACATTGAGGCTGAAAAGAGGGTCCGCCTCGATTGGATCATTCGTCTCGTTGTATACATTCCATCTGGCGTGTAACGTGACCGATTTTACATTCAGGCCATAAGCGTAATTTTGTGTGTGATTAGGGTTTCTGAATTAAGGTGTACCAATCATAAAACTGGTTTTGGGGCACCAACGATAAAAGCTGGTATTAATAGCGTGAGGGAGTTTATTCCTGGTCTCCGATGGCCGCTGGCAGGAGCAGAGGCAGGAGCAGAGAGGACATATAATTGAGTTGAGGCTAGAAAAAAAAAAGAAAAGTGCTGTGCCTCTGTCTGCTTCGCTTGCGCATGGCAGACTTAAACCAATCTAAAATAAATAAATGGGGTAGTGTACCAAAAAAAGTTAATTTTGCGTAGAAAAAAAAAAAATAAATGGAAGAAGAAGATGTAGGGTTGAAGAAGTTAGGAACTAGCGCCACCACAGCCCCGGGAACGGACCCGGTTTGTCAGCGGCTTTTATTTAATATGTATGTTGTTGCTTTTTCTATTTAGTCTTCCACTTGCTCTTCGCCCATGTTCTTGCTTCTTCCCCTTCTCTTCCTGCTCGGTCTTCCCCTCCCTCGGTCTTCTCCCTGGCTGTTCTTGGCCTTGGTGAGTCCTTGGTGGCGGCTGGCGGCTGACGACTGAAATGTCTAGTTTTTATCGTTATTTCCCCCCTCCCCAATTTGTGTCCCCTCATGTTTCTAGGCTGTGTTTGAGCCTTATGTTTTACTATAATTAGCAGAGAGGACAGTGGAAGGTCGGTGGATTTCAACGGTGTCCTTTTCAAAAACGCTGCGACGTTTCTCGCGTTCCGTTGCTCACGCGTCCATGCTCGGCCGTCCATTTCGAGCCAAGTCACTCGGAGAGTATTGGACTTCACGTTAAATGGGTGTCATAACGTTCCTCGGCATATTGTTGGTGCTTTGCTATGCGGTGGCGAAATAGGCGATGGCAGACATCGTTGTGAGAGATCAAAAAGTGCCTCGCTGCACTTTTTTTTTGTTTTTTTAATAAATGGGAGACACGTTAGCGGGATGTTTCAGACATCGTACTTAAAATGCTTGAGACATCTGTCTCCGTCGAAAATTCAGGTTTTGTTGGATGACGCTTTGTCCACTATCCAGTAAAGCAATACTATCGATTTCAATGAGAGCAAATCCTGGTCCGACTTGGAGCCATCGGTGACGACATTCCAGGTATAATCCCCGTGTGGCATGCGTGTTTCCTCTCGACTTCGCTCCGGGTGACTACGAAACAAGCAACGATGATGCTCGAAGCTGCGTTAGGCAAAACAATCACACGCCTCAAAATGAGCAAAAAGGTTTCGCACTCGGTTTTTGTTAATGAAGGTAATCAATTAATAAGACAATAAACACGTTGATTAACCAATTAAAACTAGATTTTGTTCTTTTTTTGTTTTGTTTTGTTTGTTTACATCCTCTGTTATAGACGATTCTCCAGACCTGTGTTCGCAACTCCAAAGCCGGTGTCACACTCCTTATCCATCTTACAAAAGACAGTCTGCATACAGATTCGAACCCGAGACACCGCGAGATCCGTGCTTCGAATTCTGCATGGCCATGAGTACGAGGAGGAACTTGGCATGTGGCATTCGAACCAGGGACATTGCGGTGACTCGTGTTTCCAGACTATACTGATATGATGTATAAGCAGTCACCCCGGCTTAAAAATCAGAGTTTGTACTTCATACTTTATTGCACTTAAAAAGAAAAGGAATATGGAGGGCGTACGAGTTCTGCGGAAAGGCGGTGGCCCATGCAACATGTGTGCCCGCAGAACTGACCCTACATACCCCAGAAATAAATAAATAATAACAAAACACACACACACACACACTATTGATACACTTAGTCAAAAATTAAAAAGTAAAAATTGAGAGACGTTTGCGAATCTATGTAATGCGAAATAGAGCCCAGCTCTTGAGGAGGAGGAGGAGGTGAGGTACGGAGGGGACGGTATGCCCATCCTCCTCCTCTCCTCCTTCTCCTTCCTTTCTCTTCCCCTTCCCTCCTCCTCCTCCATACCCTCCCATAGTTTTCCTACTAAATTTAGCTGAAACATTTGCGCCAAGTGACCTCAACACCAATTCAGTTTCCACGCTAAATTTAGCGGGAAAATTGACGTCACGTGACCTCAGCACCAATTTGATTCTCCGCTAAATTTAGCGGGGAATCGACATCACGTACCTAAACAGCAATTCTATTCCCAGCTAAATTTAGCGGGGAATTGAATTGCTGTTGAGGTCACGTGACGTCAATTCCCCGCTAAATGTAGCGCGGTCACGCCGACGGCCACGCCGCGAAACACGGAAACGGGCTCCTAAGAGCCGCGCTCTAAAAACAATGGTCTGCTTATCCGTCATGATAAATACCTCCGTCTGCTGAGTTCAGGTTATTCATTTAGCCTCCAAATTTACAACGAGCGTAGTTTTTTTTTTTCCCCCCATTTAATGCATGAGTTGGACAGAAAAGTATCTAGGAAACGGTGAAACACTGCCTCATCTTGAGGATTTCTCTAGAACTTGAGCGAGTGCTAGAATTTATTATAACAAATTTCATGGTCAGCGACAGCTTTAGCACTTTCTGAAAATAGAAAAAGGCCGAACTTTTAATAACCTCGTTTTTCTAAAACACATTACTAGAGATATTTTCGTTCGTTTGTTTGAAAATGAAACGAACTTAGGCATTTAAACAAAAGTAAATTTTAGAGAAACGCGCGAACCACAAGGAGACCATAATGAGCTTGGGATTATGTTTGTCAAAATTATTTCCGTTCGGAACATTTTTTTAGTTTTTGGGTGTTTTTCCACGATCGTAAACGTATTTATCAAACCCGAATTTTCTCCCTCTTGTTGGAACGAGTAATTTATCTTAAAAAAAAAAAAAGTCTCGTACACTGAAATAAGTGCTTCCAATAGACGTAATTTATGTGCCGTAACACACCATTTTCATTTGCTTTATAAGGCAAGAATTAATAAAAACGATCTGGAGACTAAGTGCAACCAATAGCCTGCTTACGTTATTTTTCCCCATTGTATCTTGCTGATTTTAATAACCTCTTAGATAATATGATTTAAACATCGTCGATAATATAAAGATACCTCAATAACAGGGAGGATGATTTATCCCTATTACACGACATTCGACAACTTTAATGTCAGTGCACACACAAAAAAAGAGTACCGCCATACTTTAAAAACTTATTCACA
This sequence comes from Ixodes scapularis, assembly GCF_016920785.2. Taxonomy (NCBI): domain Eukaryota; kingdom Metazoa; phylum Arthropoda; class Arachnida; order Ixodida; family Ixodidae; genus Ixodes; species Ixodes scapularis. The sequence continues at coordinate 180,445,208 of NW_024609846.1, read as the reverse complement.
AAACAAAAACTGATATAAACGAAAAGAAGCAATCAACAAACAAACTGCGTATTTCCCCAACTTATTTACTATTATAACGCTCGGCCTAGCATTGCGGAAATCACGCTGTTCCGGCGCCCCACAATTAGGAGCTGCTGCCATCCATCTCGGGCTAACGCTATATATCCGATCATCCTCTTCCTCCGATTATTTTTTCCTTGCCCTACTTCAAAACTTGAGCTTTCTTCTTAAATATTCACTTTTGTTTCTTTTCAGTTTGGTTTTCGCTCTTAATCTTCGCGTAACCCGCGGTGTTCCGTTCTATTATTCCGCAAACTTTGATTAGACAAGGAAGAGTCGTTTCAAACGATTCTCGATCACCTCTCAAGTTGTTTTCCCGCAAAATTTTGAGATGAATGGCCGTCGTACGCGTCAATTTATGGTGTAATCAGACTATACACGAACTCAACTCTGTGACGTCAAGGCGCGGTGGTGGCGCGTCGGGCACACTTCCGGCCTGGGGCTGTGGGCGGAAGTACACATGTGAGACGTATTCCTGCGTTGTTTTTAAAGGTACCAGACAAATACCTGTCTTCTCGTCAAAACGCCGCGACTGGGGTTGTACCAAAAGAGTCGAAAAAGGTTTGAAGGTCAGTTTTCATTTGCTCGGTTCGTCCGAGAACGTGGATATGTGCCGTGAAAAGGAAAAACCAGACGCCGTCGGACCATGATTGCTTGGGCGGGAAGCACTTTGGGTTGAATTCACGGATACTTGTGGTCATCAGATTTATTTGTTTTGTTCCACCATAAACGCCGGAAAACTGTCAAGTTGTACGGACCGCATGTGGACTCGTTCAGTGCGTCTTCAAGTTCAAACGGCCGCCTGATCGTTCAAACTGTCGTCTGCTCTTTCAAGCGTATCTGCTTGTCGTCAACTCTTTTAGACGACACCGGCCCGTAGACCAAATGTTGGCCCGGGTCTTGCGATAAGAAGTAAGTGCAGGCCTAAAAAAAAACTTAAGTTTGAAGGGTGGTAAGCAGGCTCGATGTAAACGGTAGATACAATAAGATGTTGATCATTGTTACCATTGACCATCACCGACTTGTTATGCCCGATTCACTTGGTCCGATTCTGCTTGCAATTTTCAGTATCGTCGTCGACCATCTCAGCTACGGTTTACGCTTTTGCAGCCCGAGCGACGTCGCGATTGAAAATTGCGAGCGAAATCTCATCATGCGAATCAGGCTTTAGCGTACATTCTGCGGTGTCCCCGCGGAATGAATAGCCGCATGTCACATTAGTCACGCGAAGTTTTGCGGTCTAACGAACCTTGGTGATTTCGCTGATGCCGCTCAAGTAGTTAGACATTGCGAGGAAGAAGTAGAATCAACAATTCGAGCGCAAAAAAAGCCAGGGGGACTCACACCGACACCGACAACACCGCATTTCAATGTTTTGTCTATGGACGACGGCGAGCTTCTTGCCCACACTGCACTGCGCATGCGCGACTCCGTTGGCGTCCGCTAGGGGCGCTCCGGTTTGTTTGCAAACATGAGTTGGTGTTTAGCGCTACTCTCCTCTGATCAACTTGCTTCTTTACAGCGGAGACATGCGTGTGACGCCGTTTCAGGGCAGGCTAAACACTCACACAGAGGCGTTTGAGTATGACTGATTGCCTGGTGATTGATTGTGCCTGCTTACGGTATGATGGCTCACCGTCACCATCTACCTCGGAGGAATTGTTTTGTTTTTACCATAGACTCTAGAAATATTTCTGTCAATGTTATAAGCGAAAATTCCAATAAAAAGTGCGTATATATTATCTCGCGAATACTGCAAGACCTTCAGTCTAGTTAAATTCAGATCAGAATTTTCCAGAGTTACCTGTAGATGGCGTCAGTGTTTTTGACGCGTCGTAAGTGGGTCTGTATGTGTGTGAACCAACATTTCCTACGTTTGACAACGTTTAGCCATTGCTGAAAAAGCTGGCGTGTGGATGCGACGAGGTACTACGGAATTAAACTACGCAGTGCTAGACTGCCATGGTGATACTCAGTTGTACGTCGACGTAAACCGTCCCAACCTAGTCAACACAGTCTGTAAACATACACTTACTTCTCCCTCGTCGAAAAAAATAATCTAGCGCAATTTACTTGACTCTAATTTATTCGGATACTTTAATAAGCACGAGATAACTCACACCAGTAGTGCAGTTTTACAGACAGTTACTCAGAAAGTTACTGCCGTTAAGAGCCTAGTCACGACGTTCACTTATACTTTCGCCGCATTACGAGAATTTGAAGCCGGACGGGGATACGCACAGCGAACATTGAACTAAAATGTGGTGATGGCACCTCCTAATGATTTGTGATTGTGAACGGAGATTATCGTAATAATAAAATCTTTGTCATTCAAGTATCCCTTAATATTACGAGTCTCGTGGTTATGCCTAGATTTCGGAGGATTCCAGAGGTATCAGAACAGAATCTGAATAAAAGGCTTCTCTCCAAAATGACCGTTTATCTGACAAACTGAAATTTTCGGGCTCAATTTTTTTCTTCTGCGCAATGAAGCAATGGAAATAAGGTCGGAACTTTGACATTTATTTGTCCTTAGATATTTGTTTCTTTTGCGTCGTGCTAGGTAATGAAACTCCAGTTTCTCGTCATCCGAAGCACGAGGGTGTTATGTGACAGGTATATTCTTGCAATATTTTATCGCTAATTTTATTAATTTGGAAATATTCCCTTGCGACCCCGGATAACACTGCCGAAAGAAAACACCCAACTAGCATGAAAATCAACACTCACTTCAAAGCGTATATTTTATGCTATATTATTGGGCTACAATTTAGCGGATTATTTTAATGTCTCAAAAATCTCCAAAAAGAATAAAATCAGCCATCTTTAACTTCAGGACGTGCTCTTCACTAACTAAAAACAAACAAAAAGTTAGATTGCTGTTGTATACAACAAAACACATAAAGTAAGGGAAACCATTGACTTCAAAACTATTTTCTCAAACTTCAGTAAACAAGAGACCAGAAAGTTATTTATTTATTCCCCCTTAAGATATTATAACATTGCAAAAAGAAATGGATATAAAACAGAAACGGCAAAAACAAAACAAAACATTATCATGGTTTTGCGGAAAACAAAAATTTAGAAAGAACGTTCTTAAAAGCAGTTGAGTCATAAATGACTGTACTTTGGCGCAGAACACTTTTTAGGTAAGATATCTTAAGCATCCGTACTTTGCCTTAAAAAAGTTCAAAAACGTACAACAATAGTTTAAAACTTGGATTTCTTTGAACACAAATCTAAAAAAAAAAAAAAGATCGATGCTTTCGACAAAAAAAAATTTATCCGTGCCCCTTAACTTCAAAAGGCTGAAGGTGAATACTTCATGAGTCTAACTGCTAAAAGAAACAGCTTGGGTCAATATGTCGTTTAGGGAAAACATGAGCATTCTACTCCCAGTAATATAGTTCCCCATTTCCAGTAGTAAACGTTTCCAAGGCGCCCTCGTGAGGGTTATCTGCGACCAAGCTGAAATGACAGAGAGAAGTTAGCTTAGAAAAAGAAGCGTCGAGCCGAGGGGACAAAAGAAAAAACGGTTTTTAGGTGCCGCTAACTGATAACTGAAATGGTAACAACCGAAACTCTAAAAAGCCGAAAGGAAACCTATTTGAAGAAAAAACGGTAACCGTAACCGTAACCGAACCGAACCGTGCATTTATTGGTTTCAGTCCCTGGTCTAAAGATTAAAGGTACTACGCTTTTCGCTTAGATCTGCATTCCAGACATTCTTGACGAGCGCACGCTTTGCATGTAAGCGGCTGGAGTGGGGTGGCTATAGACACCAATACGGAGACCAATTTTTGAACCGGCGAAACTACCAGCAATGATTAGTGTGAAACTTGTGCCGATCTTAAATAAATATTGTGCTGGTCTATATAAAAATAAACAACTTATTCAGCAAATTCATGCATTCGAGAATATGATATGGCTTTTTTTAGCTTAAATCTGCTTTGTGCAGAAACCCGATGAAATGCAAAGCACAACTAAACAAATATCAAAGAAAAAATAGTAGTCTAAATGTTTACAATATTTAAATTTATAGAAGTATCGCTCGCAGATATGTTAGTTTTAATCATTATAATAGAGTTTTGACATACACTGGTTTAGATAAATAAAATGGCACTTACAGTTCGTCATACGTCGCATCCCAATTCTAACGTTGTTCCAATGCCTTCATAACATTTTACTGGTTTTCAAAACAATTTTTTCCAAAACCCCTGCACCGAATATAAGATATAACGTAAGATTAATAAAATAGAAAAATTAAGTCATCGATTCGCAGCGTAATTGCAGGGCATCACAACAAATATGTTATTGCTTAAAGTGTTCCCTTAACTCCCATTTCGTTCGTTTTTTTTTACAATAAAATCCCTCTTCGTATCCGTTTTTTCTGTTCTTATTTGAAAAACTGTTGTCATTTATAATCACGGAATAGAACCCCGCCTCTAACAAAAAATATTAAACATAAAAAAATAATAAAAAATTAATACATATATTTTTTTCTTGTCCCCGTCCCCGCCTTTTCACGATCCATCTTTCCGTCGAACATTTTTCACGCCTTCGCTTTTTTCTCTTTTTCTGTGTCCTTTTATTGGACATTATTCTACCCTATACATTTTCTTTCTTTTTTTTTCGTCTCTGCCAAGCCCGTAGTTTCGAGACATAAGAAATGAGTGTAAACCTTGAAACAACTCATGCACCAAAAGATGAGGTCACGAAGGTTCGTATAAATAAATGTTTATTTTCGTGCCTATTTTTCGAATAACGCTGTTGTACACGAACGTACTACTTGACACATGTTGCCTTGCTGGCTCGTCCTTCAAAGAAGTTGTCGGTTTTGTGCGACTTTTACGGGTCAGGCTAGTATACACTAAGCTAGTACGAATCATATTGAGTAGCTTCAGTTGTACACCACTTGTACAGGCGGAATACTGGATTTGTGCATTTAGGCGTTCATGCGCGCAAGACGTGTCAACATAGCTGAATGTCAATTCGCATGAGTGCGCAGTGTTTTTTCTCCCATTTGTAGAGACGTCAATTCGGCTAAAGCCTATCCTGGTAAACTTAAACCTGAACCTCTCATATTCGTAAAGTAGGAGTGATTATGCGGAAGCTCAACGGTACAGCATTGAGTTGTTAAATCAGGCGCAGTGGGAAAAAAAATATTTGAGAAAGCACCGTCTTTTTTTTCTTCTTTTTGCGAGCCGTCTTTTATAGTATTGTTATTCATTTTAGGATCAATGGTTCTGTAGCGAGGACCCAACGGCCACTACCCAAAATGTGAAAAATAAAGACAACGGAAGAGCCAGACACAAAAGGAAGCAAATTCTCCAGAAGGTATAATACGCAAACTGGGTGGTTGTCTAATAAATTAAAAACAACGTTTAAAACGATACAATATTACAACTAGCGTGTCTGGAAAAAAAAGTGTAAGAACAGCACTGGTCTTCACCCTGTCAAGTTGGTCCTCAAAGCGTGTAGACGGTCAGGCATTTGTTTTAGGAAACTCAAGAGAATTTCCATGGCCTGGATTTTGTTGTGCAGGTACTTCGTCCCGTTGACAGTCATAATAATATATTAGACATTTATACAGTAGTAAAACTCGTCACCCACAATTAAACAGTTTAATCGCTTATGTAAAAAAGAACTATAGGAAAAAAAAGACCAGGTGGCTCTCAGATTTTTTATTTAGAAGTGTCGTGCCATTCTTTGGGAATATTCCTTCTTCCTTTAGTTTATGAGGTTCAATGACTAATCAACAGCTCAGAAGGTTTGTACACGTTTCTGTTGCGTTGCGAAATGAGATTGTTGGTTCTTGGCCTTCGACGGTGCTCAAGATGTGCCAGCGCTCAAGAGTTGATAGCTTCGACTTCATCGCCCTCAAAAAGTTGTATCTCACGGAGATAGATACGGGAGCGGCACTTCAGCATTCTTCCACTTTCTATGCCTTCATACCGCACTTGCACGTACCACATTTACCCTACTCAAGATATTGTATCTACAATACCCTTTCCAACAGTTTAGCATCTTGAAGATACCTCTACCAGGGCTGAATTATTTTCAGTAACTCCTAAAAATTATTCCATATATAGATTTCTCAACATATAAAAGAGGTTGTCCCTGCAATTAATGTAGGGCCTAAAGATTCTCAGATAGCTTAGCTCAACCAGAACCAAACGGGATGTAAGCTCGAAGCTTATCGACGTGCTTTCAACAGCAACTTTGAGAGCGTTCTATATCAAGTACGAAACGAAGTATGGAGTGTATCTTCATACACACATCGACAGACATTCAGGTACCCGGAACAGATGCCAGGTTTAATTTTACAACATTGTGAAACATTGAGGCAGTTACGGGAGAGAAGGCAACGCTTTGAAATGCCGTGATACCGAACAAGAATCGAACCGGCTGCCAAAATGATCTTCTCGCTCTCCTAACGTTTCCTGTGCGGCACATTTGCACTGAAAATTGCCCTGTCTTCCTCTGCCGAGTGGACACATGGACGACACTTTACAATTATAATCCGTAGAAAACACTTAATAAAGAAAGGCAGGTGTCCTCACTGAACGCCTGCTCATCTGCATGAAGACACTCTACTAGAAGCGCCGAGGTGTTTCAGTGGCGCCATCTTATGATTTTCCGTTCGTGACGTCAAGACCAGAATTTACGTCGCCGTGACGTCATGAGTCGTTTAATCTTGACTGGTTTTTAGTTGCGAACTACAAATTCGATGCTGAGTGTAAAAATAACAATGGAAGCAGTTGGCACCCTGATGTAGCGCTAATTTCTATCGATGAAAAAAATATGCGTGAGCATTTTTCGCAGCGGTTCTATACAACGCGGGGTGAATATTCCCGAAACCCCTCTTCTCGCTGGTGCAAGCAGATTAGGCCACTTAGCGTGTGCCTGTAGGACGGCGGCCGCTCGGGATTGGCTAATTTATTAAGCGACGGCGTGACGGAACACCCAGCAACCGAGGTGCAGTGGGGGACAGCGGGGCTCGGCAGGCTAGGGCTTTCTAGGGGCGATGTCAGGGCGCCGCGAGGTGGCGTGTAAGGGTGGCGCAAGGCAGAGCCGCATATGGGCCCGGGAGAGTCTTGCCAGTTGATGATCTCGCCGCCGTAACGCCCAACTCAACGTGGTTTTAGAAAATATTTATCCTGCGAAACTCAACTTCTCCCTGTTACCAGCGACTTTCATTCAGCATTTTACCAGGAATCTCAGGTGGACTGCCTATTTCTAGACTTTGCCAAAGGAGTTGATAAGGTATCGCACTAACATTTATCGTATAAGTAAACTTAACATCGATTCGAACGTGCTTAACTGGTTGGTATCAATTGTAGCGAATCGCTCGCAATATGTAACGTGTAAAGGTGCTAACTCCTGCTCCGCATCCATGTCTTTGGAGTACCTCAGGCGTCCATTCTGAGTCGTCTACTTTTTATATATTACTGATTTGCAGGCGGTGTTCTCTTCTTCAATTAAAATCTTTGCTGACGACTATGCTATTTATCGTGTAATATATAATGACGCTGACTCACAAAAACTACTTCATGACTTAGATTCCATAATACACTGGTGTGAACCCTGGTCAATGGCGCTCAGTATTTACAAATGCAAATAATGCCCGTAACACGTGAAGTCAATTTAAGTTTTGCGTATAGTATGAATAACACACCCATAGAGCTTATAGATCTACAGAAGTATATGGGCGTGACTTTTTTCCTGAAAGTTTCCTGAAAAAGTCCTGACTTTTTCAGGAAACTTCATATTAACTATGGGACTACCAACCCCAATCGAATGCCAGGCTTTCTCAAACGTAACTTTTATCTCGCGCCATCATCATTCAAGCTATTTCTTTAAAAAAACACTAGTTAGGTCCTAGCTAGAGTGTGAAGCATCCATCTGGGATCCCTCTACCAATTACCTCCTTGATTCATTTGAAGGTGTTCAGAACAGAGCCGCACGCTTCATACTGGCCAATTATAAACGCACCACGCGCGTAACATCAATAAAGATAGTTTGTCACACCCAAGCCTCGCACATTGTCGCAGAATTTCTAGTATTTCTCTCTTTTCATAAAATCTATCACCGTGTTTCTCAGCTCAAATAACAATAATCCCCCCCCCCCCCCCCACACTTTGTTTCAGCACAGCTTGATCATCGTTACAAAGTCGCCGTCCCATTTTGCCACTCTGACGTTTATTACGACTCTTTTATTGCCAGAACTTCCAAAGACTGGGACCGCTTAGCCCGGATCGCTCACATAAATTATTGAACGCGCACTTTTTTTTAACTTATATTACCTCTTTCATGTCTCCTGTTGTTTAAATATTGTATATATTGCTAATTTTGTGTTAGTACTGTTCCCACTCCCCTCTGTAATGCCTCGTGACCTGACAGTAAAATAAACAAATAAATAACTACCATGACGGTGCGCTTTTTGACGTTGTCTGATTGGTTCCATCAGCCTGTAACGTTAGACGCGTCTCGAGTTCAGGCGAAACGAAGTATGATATTTATTCTTCATAGCAAATACGGCAAACAAACAAAAAACTCGTCGAAGACACTGAAGACTGTTATCGTGTAGGAATGCGAAAGCATTCCTACATGCAGCGCATTTCTACGACCAGCGCGCCACGTATTCCTATCGCACACGGCGCTCCAGCGGTGGCATCACGCTCCCCCCACTGCGCAGGCGCGGCGAACACCACCAGCCTCACGACGGCGTCCGTGACGAAGCATCTACGGGGTTGCGCTTTTCTTTGTGTTTTACTTCTGAGGCGCGTCCGCTTTGACCTTGAGCACCCTCGCCGGCAACCGTGACGAATCATCTGCGTGGCTGTACTTTTCTTTGCGTTTTATTTGTGAGGCGCGTGCTTGATGACCTAGTTTTATGACCATCTTTCGGGGACAACGCCGACTGATTTTCGCGTAATGGAAAAAGTGAGGTTTTTGCTTTAATATATTCGTTTTGTCTCTCCAGCTCGTCTTGTCGTTGAAGCGTCAGCTCCGTTTCACATTAAGCCCGACCGCAGTCAACGCTCTGATCCGATCGGACAAATCAAGCAGTGCCAAAAAGTGTGTCCCTGTCGCGCTCGTCGTCTCTTCGCGTTTCTTATCACCGGCAAAATCAATGAAGCACAGTGAACTCGGCGTGATACTCCGCTTCTTTCTGTGCAAAATTGGTTTGGCCGGCGACTACAAGCACACACAAACGGCGAACGCTGTGACAAAGCACATTTAACGGTGCCCGGTCGGCTCAATCAGATGGTAGCACTGGCTGCGGTAAAACTTAGACAAACGTAGTATATCAATATTCTGCTCTCTCTCGTTATATCGAACCCTAGAGTAAAAGCGACGCTTCCTCGCATAAACACAACATTACCAAGAATCAAGGACCATCAAATATTTGTGTTTTTTCGGGGGATGGAAACGCCAAGCGCGGTGTGCGGGCAGCCAGGCATCGGAGAATCTCAACACTCGTGGCGAGCCGGCAACGCGGGACTCGCGCCGGCTGTCAGGCCGTCGCCCGTCACACCGATCGTGGCGCGAAAGGGGCGGGGCAACCGTCGGTGCACGGCGAGAAGTCCAGGTTGGTGTGTATCCACAGTGTGGCTTTCGCACGCTAATGTGCCGTATGCTATTACCGTAAGTTGACCGGCCGGGGGAGACAGCGTAGCCTCCGCATTGCTTCCCAGACAGCCGGAAAAAAAGAAAAAAAAAAGAAGAGCCGCTCTGGCGCTCGTCCCTTCTGATGTACAGCCGCGCCGGTCGCGTGGAAGGAGGGTTGTTTCTCCGTAGCCCGCTGTGCCGAAATAATATTCCGCATGCGAGATGTGGCGCTGACAGATGCACCGTGGGATGTCGGCTTAGGGGAGACCCGCTCGCCTTTTGTTGCATCTTTACGAATCCAGAAACGCATTTGAGCCGGGGCGCCCGCGTAAGTTTCTTTCTTTGTGTGCGGTTCGCCTACGCCGACTCTTTAACGGGAAGCACCTTTTTGGTTTCTTTGATAGGAGGTGGGAGCGTAGAAAGAGATGAAGATGAAATGCTGTAACGCTCACCGCGTTTTCTTTTGGGGGACTTTGAGTGACACGTTTCTTCTTCTGCCCGGAGTGACGACGATGTGCCCCCGGAAAGCGGGCGAGGCCAAGCGTCGCTTATGTTCGAATGTTGAACGAGACGAAATGTCCAGCGAGCCTGAATGTCCGATCGGTCACGTGACAGGCGAGACGGACTGTATAACGAGACCAAAGATCCACTTGCGACGGAATGTGTGATTTTTTTTTTTTGTTTATTGATAGTTATGGCGGTAGTGTTTTATTCATTGCAAGAATAAACTATGCATCACTGAACGCTTATCGTCCGCCCAAATGTAGCGCTAGAGTTTCGAACCAGATGCCTAAGTTTCAGCACCAGCGTTATCACATTCAAATCAAATGAATCAAGTCTTTATTTTCAGAAAACTGGGGGGATCACGAGGACAAAAAGGTGTTAAAAAGCAGCTTGACTGGGTCTGGGTCCCCTTTACATTGGCAGCAGCTTTGACACTGAAAAACACACACACACACACATTATATATATATATATATATATATATATATATATATATATATATATATATATATATATATATATATATATAATGGGAATGAGTGAAGATTGACAAGTTCAGCCGTACTAATATTGTGAACGAAGAGGGGAGAAGGTGATTATTGAATTTATTGCATTAAAGTTAGGGAAAGCAAAAGGGAAAGAGAGCTGGCGAAAAATTGGGCCAGGAGCGGGGATTGAAACCGCAATCTTCAATAAATTCAATATTTACCTTCTCCCCTCTTCGTTCACAATATTAGTACGGCTGCACTTGTCAATCTTCACTCATTCCTATTATACATACGGTGCAGCCTGTCCCTATGGGGAGGAGTGGTTCCCTAGATACCTTGGAAGTCGGGCCCTTTCCGACAATTGCAAAGCTGAGATGACGTGCCACGTCACTGCCGCAATTCGGAACTAGCGTGGGCCTTAAATCAGCAACGGTTGTCGTCTATCCAGTTAAACGAATTCGAAACTAAAAGTACACAGAGAGCTGGTCAAAAATTGAGTCCGCCGAAGCAGTGGCCGGGATGGTCTAATCGGTTAAGGCGTCGCCTCGGACAGGCGAAGACTGCGGGCTCCAATCCTCGCTCCCAGCCCAATTTTTCGCCAGCCTCTCTTACCCATTCCTTTCCCTAACTTTAATGCAATAAATTCAATAAGCACCTTCTTCCCTCTTCGTTCACAATATATATATATATTTAGCCCACAAAATATATGTATATATACTGTGAACGAAGAGGAAATAGGGTGATTATATATGTATATGTATATATATATATATATATATATATATATATATATATATATATATATTTAAAAAATTCGCTACAAAAACATGCAATTCAAAATACCAAGACGCGAAGCTACACACAGTACGAGCGGAGGTCGTTTTTGTTTAACGTGCATATGTTTATGTTGTTTGTCATATACTTGTTTAATAAGCGTGGTACATTATAATATAGTAACTGAAAGCTATAGTTTGTGCGAGATTGAGGAAGCACATATGTCTTTGCGCGGCGTTTGTTCTAAACATTACTTTCGTTCATTTTGAGTCCCGAAATAAGGTACAAAAAACCTGCAAATGCCTCAGATGAAAAACAAATCGCACAGAGTAAACGGTATTCATACATGCTCGCAACAGGAAGTATTCTAAATTTTGTAAACAAAGGTTCTGTGTAGTCTGCATACGAAACATCCGCAATATAGCGTACTATTTTTTTTTTCAGTAGTAGTACATTTTAAAGATCAGTTTTTGTCGTTGTAGCCCACGCGAGATAGCAATAGCTTAAATCGGACTGAAATAGGGCGTGGTAAAATTGTAGCTTAATGTTGGGAACAAAACACTCCGACAACGAGCGACAATACCGACAATTCGAGAAAGTTTACCTACTAGAAAGTTGACTCGAGATTCCCTCGTCAAGTGCTCCGAAAAAAATACACCTAAAGTTTGATGCTTATTTACTAGTTTCATTTCCGAAGTGCCAAGCTGAATTGTATGATTTACCACGATTGGGTGTATTGATAGCCCTGAATAAAATAGCCTTCGATTTTGTTGCGTTTACGTTGAGCCGATTTACCTCAGACCGCTGAGAAAACGTTTTCGAGCGCAGCTCTTACCGCTCATTCACACTGGAAGCGGATCCGCGTTCGCAAAGCGGTTGCGAACGCGGTTGTATAAAGATCCAGTGCAATTGCACGCGCACTTGATGTCATCGAGTGCGCGTGCAATTGTACTGGATCTTTAAACAACCGCGTTCGCAACTGCTTTGCGAACGCGGATCCGCTTCCAGTGTGAATGAGCGGTTAAGGCTAAACTCCCTGGAACGAATTATGTGACGAATAACTGGCGAACGCTGCCCGACGGCACGCTCGCTTTGCGCGCGACGTAGCAGCCCCTGAGTTCATTCCACGCGCAGAGCAAAAGACACCGGGCAAAATTCGTCGGTTATTCGCAGCATATTCGTGCCATGGAGTTCAGCCTTTAGGCGCCCGTTTCCGGCTTGAGCGGTGTCGCCGTCGGCGTAACCGCGGCGACGCTTCAGCATAGTGACGTTTCGGCACCGTGCCGAAATATCCGCGCGGGTTCACGTGACCTCACGGAGGTCACGCAACCCCCCGAGGGGGGTCCGGGTTTTACCCATCAGGCCCTCCTGATGGGGGTCACGTGACCCCCGAGAGGTCACGTGAACCCCGTGACGTCACGTGACCCCAATGAGGTCACGTGACCCCAATGAGGTCACGTGACCCCCGTGAGGTCACGAGGGTCACGTGACGTCACGGTTACGCCGACGCCGCTCGGAGGGAGGAGTAGCAGGCAGGATGAGGAGGGAGGAGGGGTACATCTTCCCCTCGCTACCCTTCCCTCCTCCTCCTCCAGAGCTGCGCTCCAATTCGGCGTTACGGGGAGTTGTAAACGGCTTTCATTTTTTTAGAACAGAGTTTGCTTTGCATATTACTGCATTAGCATCATCACCAGAAAAAAGAGGCTTGTATCGTCTGCATAAATATTAAACTGCACTTCATTATCAATATTCACAATATCATTGATGAAGAAATCAAACAAAAGAGGTCGTAATATACTTCGTTGCGGCATGCCTTGCTGTGCATTTCGAAAATAAGAGCAGTGACCATCAATAACAACACACTGTTTCCAATCTTGTAAATATGATTTCAGTAAAGCAAGTGGCAAACCACGGACGCCATAACGATTTAAGTTCGCAAGCAAAATTTCGTGATTTAAAACATCAGATGCTTTGCTAAAATCAATGAATACACCTAACGTAATCAGTATCTTCAAAAGTTATAAGCAATTTTTCTCAAATTTTCAAGGGAAAAATGGGTGCCGATGGACTTCTTATAATAAACGGAGCTCTATCGCGCCAGTTACCGAAAACGGGCGAAAATGAGCCCCATTTCCCGAGAGCAAATTTCAGAAAATATCTTCTTAAAAAATATAACACTAAATGCTGAAACTTTGGCGCCTGGTTCGAAACTCTACTGGTACATTTGGGCGGAGAATGAGCGCTCAATAATGCATAATCTAATTTTTCTGTAATAAAAAAAATCTTTTCTTTGGAAGGGAAAGTTTTTTGCGCGTATATTTTTGTGAGCAGCTGAGCTTGTCCCGTTGACGTTGCCTTCCTCAAGTCCCCCGAATATAATTAACATCATGCTCGTAGATCTGGGAAGTTGGACACACAGTCGCTGGCAAGGGTGGGCGTGGCAGCTACGCAACGATGTGGGCGAGGCAGCTACGCAACGATGTGGCAGCCATCTAATCCTGTGCTCTTCCTACTACAGATTGTCGCTTGGCATGCCCTACCTGTGGACTACGACGACTCTACAGCGCTACCAAGATACCAGACCCTCCTGAAAGCGCCTTTCCCGGTCATCAGGAATGCCAGTCGCGGTTGCCAGGATTGTTGGCCTCTCGATTATCAAAACTTTTCGCCTGAGTGCTCTCCTGTTTTCGGGAATTTTTCACGGAATCGAGGACGTTCCGTCAGAAACGATGAGTCAGTCTGAGGAGAAGGTTAGAGCGGTGCTTCTGCGGGTAATGAATAAGGAGGTCACAGATGACGCCATAGCTCGAGCGCACAGGATAGGCCTGTTTCTCGGGAACAAGTGCCGACCGATTATTGTAAAATTTGCGAATTCGAAATCTAGAGAGAGCATCTTGTCGTTAAGAACGAAGGCAAAAGGCAGTGGCATTTCTATTAATGAGGATTTTTCACCAGCTACACGTCAGGCTAGAAAGAAATTAATCGAATTTGCGAAGGCATTAAATCCTAATATTAACTTTAGATTACGGTACAACAAGCTTCATTTTGACAAAAAAATTTATGTTTACTGCTCCGAAACTGATAGTGTGCGCGAGCTCGGGGCTCCCTCTGAGTTGAGTCTCGCCGATACAGCCGCTGGCGTCCTTGCTGAGTCAGCGAATGATCCCCCTTCGTCATAGCAACCGAGAAACGATCATGGTCATTCTTCCGAAAATATGTCTATCTTTTTTACTAACATAAGGAGCGTGCTAAAAAAGCGAGATGAGTTATGCGCTGTGCTTGACTCGTCATCGGCTGACGTTGTCGTACTCACCGAGACGTGGCTTTCCGCTACAGTACGGAATAGTGACATATTTGATTGTCAAAAGCGGTTTAACGTGTATCGTTCCGATAGGCAGTTTGGATCTGGAGGTGGTGTACTAATTGCAGTAGCCGACTGTATTGTTTCCTATTGTGTAAACTTGGCGTTAAATATTGAGTTTCTCTGCGTTTGTTTTGAAGTGAATTATAAAAAAGTTATCCTTTGTGTTTGCTATCGTCCGCCGAAGTGTACCTCTAGTTTTGTAAACGAACTTCATGATGCTATCAATATAGTTGTAACAAGGTTTCCAAACAGTCCAATATTTCTTCTAGGTGATTTTAATTACCCAAACATCTGTTGGTCACATGAGAGCCCGTTTCCTAACCCATTTTCGTCGGAGTGTTTCGATTTCTTGAACATGTGTTCCGATTTTAACTTGTCGCAGCTAGTTACAGAACCCACAAGAATTGCAGCCACGTCAGCAAATATTCTTGACCTTGTTCTGACCTCCACACCTGACCTTGTATCCCTAATATCTCACCTACCAGGACTAAGTGATCACTGCTCGTTACTCATCTCTCTAAGCATACCAAAGTGTAATAGTAGAAAGCAGATAAAACTTATTCGTGACTGCCGAAAAGCTAATTTCGACGCTATAAACGATGCCCTGAGTCAGTTTGTTGATCACTATTTTGTTAACTGCTCCGAGCGTTCTGTTGAGCAGAACTGGAATATGTTTAAGGGTCAAGTCGCTGTTCTCACCGACAAGTACATTCCACTGCGATCTGTAACGTCTCACCATCAATCACCATGGTATAACCCATCACTGAGGAGGCTATCGAACAAGAAAAAGAGATTGTTTCGTGCCGCGAAATCTTCCAGTACCTGTAACCGTTGGGAATCTTACCACAACGCCAATGCAGTTTACAAAAGTGCTATTGAAGATGCAAAAAACGAGTATTTTAACGTTAAGCTACCGTCTATGTTAGCCACTAACCCAAAGCAGTTTTGGAATGTTGTTAGTAAAAAAGAAAAATTCGTAATTTCACTCAAGGACGCGAATGGAGACGTAATTAATAGCGATGAATGTGCTCGCGTTTTGAATGATGTTTTTATTAAGTCCTTTCAGTCTGTTATTAACACGCCTATTTGTAGATTTGACGCGAGTGATTTTTTGCCTATGGGACCCGTTCTTGTCGACCCATTTGGTATTGTTAAAATAATCGATAACTTAAAACTTTCTTCCTCTGCTGGCACCGACAGCATTAACTCAAAGTTCCTCAAGAACACAAAAATGTATTGCTCTTTGATATTATCTCAAATTTTTTCCCAGTCGCTTTCACTTGGAGAGTTGCCTGCTGATTGGAAGATAGGGAGGGTGGTGCCAATCCACAAAGGAGGTGATAAACATTGCCCGAATAACTATCGACCAATTTCGCTTACTAGCATTCCATGCAAGATACTAGAACATATCATCTACTCACAACTAGTTCAATTTTTAGAATCTAACCTTTTCTTTAGCACCGCTCAGCATGGTTTTCGTAAATCCTTCTCTTGCGAAACGCAACTTTTGTCATTCACCCATGATTTGCACCTAGCGCTTGACCGAGGGTCCCAGGTAGACTGCATTTTTTTGGACTTTTCCAAAGCATTCGATAAAGTTTCACACAAGCTGCTGCTATTAAAACTTAACAGTCTTAACATTGACGCAAATGTTCTGTCCTGGATAACTTGTTTTCTCACTAATCGTTCCCAGTTTGTAACCGCTAACGATGAAACGTCCCCGCTCGCCTCCGTCCATTCTGGAGTACCGCAAGGTTCTGTATTAGGTCCGCTATTGTTCCTTATCTATATTAACGATTTGCCGAATTCGATTTCTTCTTCAATTAGTTTATTCGCTGATGATTGTGTTATTTACAGAGAAGTTACTAACGCCTCGGATGTTCTGAATTTACAAACTGACATCAACCATGTTTCAAAGTGGTGTGAATTATGGGGGATGGAACTTAACACGACTAAATGCAAGGCCATGACAGTATCGCGTAAATGTAATTTTCCTTCTTCTTATTTTCTCGAAGATGTCCCCTTACATTCTGTCTCTTCTTATAAATACCTAGGCGTGTATATAACCTCAGATATTTCCTGGCAAATGCATGTTGAGTATGTTATTAATAACGCTAATCGAATGCTGGGTTATCTAAAACGAAACTTTTCACTTGCCCCTTCATCTTTGAAACTAACTCTGTACAAAACGCTTGTACGCTCTAAATTACGATATGCTTCTTCTATCTGGGACCCCGGTCATTCCAAACTAACTAACGCCCTGGAATTAGTTCAGAACCGCTCTGCTCGTTTTATTCTTAATAACTTTCATCGCACCGCAAGCGTGAGCTCAATGAAAACTAGCCTATTGTTGCCTAACCTCAATTTACGTCGTAAAATAGCTCGCTTATGTCTTTTTCATAAGATATACCATACTAACTCATTACTTCACAACCGACTGCTGAATCAACCTTCTTATATTTCACCTCGCATTGATCATATGTATAAAGTAGACATTCTAAAATGCAACACTAATGCATTCCAAGAGTCATTCATTCCAAAAACTTCAGTGGATCGGAACCACCTTCCCGCATCTATCGCAACAATTGTTCCTGACCATTTATTTAGGACTGCCATGAATAATCTATACTGCTCAGATTGAGCTGCGAAGTGTACTACTGCCACTAACCCCCACTCCCCTCTGTGATGCCAATGGCCTTGAGGGTATTTTAAATAAATAAATAAATAAATGTAATTACTGTTTTGCTCAAGCACTGACTAATGATAATATAAAACTGCGCAGGTGCCTACGGGGCGGCGGAGAAAAGCTCAGCGGCCTTTGAACGGATGCGGAGAAAAGCTCACAGATTTTTTTTTTTTTTTAACTTAGCGGATTCTGCGTCAAACGTGGAAATTTAATATAATTCGCATTCTTCACTTTATTAAAAATATGTCCTCTTTTTTGTAATATTCTTGAAGTTCATTGGACATATTTACTAATTCCTCAGAAATTAGTAATCACACATTTTGTATATAAATAAAGCCGCAACTATAAAATCAGAACTACGTACATCGGTAAAAAAGACGACGATTTATTGCCAAATCCCAGTGCGCCGTCGGTAGCTCTGACAAATAAAGAGGTTTGTTTTTTGCGAGATAATATGAATAGCGGTGTGGTGAGCCGTTTCAGCTCTAAATATTGTGTAGTGCCTAATAGAAAAGTAGCTGTTAGTTGATGTAATCAATGTCGGCTACGCTCTTTTTTTTTCTGTTAATTTCACTAACAAAACTTTAGTTACAGAACAGCTTCGTCCTGTCGTGCTTGTTGTCTTCTCTCCGTCGTTGTCGATTGAGCGGTTTTCATCATGTATAACGTTTACCAACTCACCCTATTTGTCACCTTACAGAAGACAACTTCTTATATAGGTCACGAGTAACAACGGTGCCAGTGTGCAGCTCTGAAAGTCATGAGTGGCTCACCGTAGAAGGTGACCTTCTATCACACAAAGGCAAAGTGTCGAAACACCAGCACGAACGGCTAAAAAGCTCGCATGTCCGTGGAAGAAAGAAGTCTTGATATCCTACTGACTGTTTCAGCCTGTTTTTAAAAGGTTAACAAAAACTTCAAAGAAAATTTCAGGCACCGCGTTGTTGTGCATGCACTTTCGGATTTTCGGCATTTACAGTTTTGATTTTTAGGTTTTAGGTAGGCATTATTAAGTTTTCGAACTTTTTTCTGTTCTTCAAGTTCATACAAATTTGAGTTGGGCTTTCGTTGCCTACAGAGTAAGCCACAGAAAACACTCGCCCGCAATTATTAATTTGGGAGCAATATACCCAATAAGCTTAACAAATAATACAAAAAAGGGCATTTTCTTTTTTATAAAGCTGACAAATTTTAATGAAATAAAGTGATATATGTTACGCATGGTTCCAATAGCCTCCACATAAAAAGAAGAAAAAAAAATGGTGAGCTTTTCTCCACATACGTTCAATGGCCGGTAAGCTTTTCTCCGCTTCCGCCGGTTTTGCGGTGAGCTTTTCTCCGGTAAGCTTATCTCCGGTGAACTTTTCTCCAGTGAGCTTTTCTCCGGGATTCGCACCAATCACACGGAGGCTGCGGCACCTGTCCAGGTACCATAATAATGAGGATGCGGTCCGATTTCAAATGGTTGGAACCCTCGCGCAGAGCCGCTGCTAAAGTCCGACCGCGATATTTGTCAGAGGAGCGAGCGGCATCGTACTAATTTCGGAAATAATTGCAGCCTGGAAAACCGGCTAAGCGGCATTCGGCGCTTGAACCGCATTTGCACGGCGATTGCTTGACAAATTCGCAGCCGGCAAAGAGATCGGTGCGGTACGCTTCGCCTACAGAAAAAAAACACAAAAAAAAACACGTGAAACAATTTTTTTTTGTAATATTCACAGACACGCTCGCTTTCGTGTGAACTAATCAACTCTTGAACTGAGTAAAAAGGAAAATTAAGAGAAACCTTCGATCGGATGTGCGTGCTAGCAATGTCACGCTCTGTAGCTTATACTCCCGCATTCTGTATTTTTCTTGACAAATAAACGTGTCATGCCTTATAATGCAAGATTTCCTAAGCTGCACATGAAATGACCGGTGCATTCTTAGCAAATGGTGGCAATGTTTTTTTTTCTATTTAGATATACCTAGAAATACAGAGGAACATGCCTGATATTATTCTTTTTTTTTTTTGCCAATTCGTTCTTTTATTTGCTATATATCACAAATGACTTCCGCAGGAGCTCTTCAAAAGCTTAGATGTTCACGGTCCCCTTCAGGCCCATTCACTACGCACTACAGCGCCTCCAGCTGAACAAAGGGAATGTCGTCTCGTATACTTTCAATGCTGACCCCACGCTGCCCCGGGGGCATCTCAGAAGCGTTTTCTGCGACACTTCCACGATCTCCGTAACCGCCTCCTTCGGCAGCAAGAGCCCTAGAGGGCGCCCCCGCCCGTGTGCCCTGAACCGCGGTCCACGCCGCCGAACGCAAAACTCTCGGTCTCTATCTAAACGACTGCGGTTCTCGCTGGCCGAACGACGCATTGTTCGGAAATCCTGTACTAAAAGTCATTTTCCACTCGGTGTACGGTGCGCGGGGTCAGCGCTAAATGACGGCACCCGCGAAGATCCTGTGCCGCGATAAGCGGCTAATGGATTCGTGAGAGATTGCCTAATGGCGACCGCAGCGCGTTCTTGGTCGGCGGTCGGTGCGACGACGGTTTCCCTCTTTGTCGTCGCCGTCATTCGTACCCACTGGGAGACGGAACGCTCACGTCTCTAAAAAAAAAAAAAAGGTGTGTTGAAGGGGGATGACATTACGCCTCCTCTTATTTCGAATGGCCCGTCGTATTCGCTCGCATTTCTTGGAATCGAATTTAGCCGTTGAAGAGAACAGGCCATTCCTGAGTGAGCTTTGCCTCCGTTACAACGATGAACACTTAAACGGCTTAGTTGGTTCGACATAATTGAAATATGCGTCTCATTTTTTACTTCTTCTGGATAAAATTTCTCGCAACTACAAGAACGTACTACGAACTAACGCTGAACCAGCTCGCACCAACGGGTTAAGTTTATTGGTCACTTAAAAGTACGCGAAAGAGAGTAACACATTCTGAATGGGCGGCGGAGAAAAGCTCACCGGAGAAAAGCTCACCGGAGAAAAGCTCACCGGAGATAAGCTCACCGGAGAAAAGCTCACCGCAAAACCGGCAGATGCGGAGAAAAGCTCACCGATTTTGTTTTTAACTTAGAGGATTCCGCGCCAAACCTGGCAATTTAACACAATTCGCATTCGTCACTTCATTTGACATATGTCCTCGTTTTTTAAATATTCTTGAAGTTCATTGGACATATTTACTCATTCCTCAAAAATTTCTAATCACCCATTCTGTATTTAAATGAAGCCACAATTATAAAATCAGAACATCGTACACCGGTAAAAAAGACAGCAATTTATTGACAGCTGACAATACGCCGTCGGTAGCTCTCTCAGATGAAAAGGTTTGCTCTTTGCGAGCTAATATGAACCGTTCCAGCTCCGAATATTGTGCACTGCCTAATAGAAAAAAAGGCGTTTGTTTATTTAATCAGTATCCGCTACATGTTGTCTTTCTCTTAATTTCACTAACAAACCTTTAGTTGCGAGAACAGCTTCGTCTTGTCGTGTTTGTTGTCTTCACTCAGTCGCCGTCATTTCAGCGGTTTTCATCATGTATAACGTTCGCCAACTCGCCCAATTTTCTCCTTTTCATAATACGAGTTCTTATATAGTTCACGAGTAACAACAATGCCAGTGTGCGGCTCTGAAGGTCATGGGTGGCTCACCGTAGAAGAAGCACTATCCCACAAAGGCAACGTGCGGATCGCCAGCACGAACGGCTAGAAAACGTGCATGTCCGTGGAAGAAAGAAGCCTCGATATCCTACTGACTGTTTCATCCTTTTTTTCAAAAGTTAACAAAAGCCTCAAAAAGAATTTCAAGCAGCGCGTTGTTGCGCATCCACTTCCAAATATTCGGCATTTACAATATTGTTTTTTTAGGTTTTAGGGAGACATTACTTTTTCAATTTTTTCCTGTTCTTCAAGTTCATACAGCTCTCAGTTAGGCTTTCGTTTCCTAGAGAGCAGGCCAGAAAAACACTCGCCCGCAATTACTATTTTGGGAGCAGTATACCCAATTAAGCTTAACAAATATTACAAAAAATTAGATTTTCTTTTTTACAAAGCTGACGAATTTTAATGATAAATTGATATATGTTACGCATGATCCAACAGCCTTTATATAAATAGAAGAAAAAAAATCGGTGAGCCTTTCTCCGCATACGCTCAATGGCCGGTGAGCTTTTCTCCGCATCCGCCGGTTTTGCGGTGAGCTTATCTCCGGTGAGCTTTTCTCCGGTGAGCTTTTCTCCGGGATTCATCCTGAATACGGTAAGCCTACTTCAGGAATGATCATGGAAGTAACGGGTTCTGAAAGAAATGTCCCCGGAAAAAACGTACCCCGAAAGAAACACCCCGGAAAAAAGGCCCCAGGTGGAAAGTAGAAAAACATGTCCCCAAAGGGTTCTTTATCTCTGGGTTTTCCCCGATTCTCATGGCCTTCGGGCGGTCTTGTCATTATCCGGTCACAAATGACCTGACCCAAATAGAGCTAGAAAGGAAAGCTGGAAGTCACACAAAGCAACCAAAGTGCACTCTAAGAAAAGCCCGTGCATCTACTTTCACGCACAACACTCGGAGAGCCAATCACCGCAACTTACGGAGGCAGCTCAGCGAATGACAATGCCGAAACATATGTTTAGAACAAAAAAGGCCTGAGCTGTGACATTAAGCAATACAAAACGTCACGCTTGCATTGCTTAATGTCACAACTCAGACTGCGTTTTTTGTTCTAAACATATGTTTCGGCATTTTCATTTGTTGAGCTGCCTTCGTAAGTTCCAGTGATTGGCTCTCTGAGTGTTGTGCGAGAAAGCAGACACACGGGCTTTTTTTAGAGTGTGTATTCTACTTAAGGGTATTTTAAAAGTAAAATTATTGTGTTTGCAAAATTTTTGTTTTGTTTTGATTGTGAAATAAATATTTATAACACTTCTAGCCAAAGCCAAATTATTGTGTTTGGGGAAATTTGAGAGATACTTGTGGTATTATTTCCAAGCAGGTAAATAGCGCGACACTGTTAGCACAAAAAACAATCTCGTTTTTTTGGTTTTTTTTTTGTTTTTTATTTAGAAAAGAAACGTTGTCATTAATGTTCACACAGGTACTGAAAGCGCTCATTTGGGGATATTATAGAGATGGTAAAATTTCGTTCCCACTAATACTCTAAGTAAAATGTGAAAATGCGCCGATGTTGTGTTCGCGCTAACAGTGTCGCGATGTGTACCTCGGGGAATGGTATACAGTACTTCCTTATTTGTTGGGGCCGTTTTTGTTTTTCCTACTTGTCACAGGGTGCCTTTTCCCGAAGGACATATGAACGGACCGCACCAAGACCACGAGGATCAGGGAAACCCAGAGATAGAGAATCCTTTGGGGACGTTTTTTCCTACTTCCCACCTGGGGCTTTTTTTTCCGGGGACATCTTTTGCGGGGATGTCGTTTCCAGGGACATTTTTTCCTACAACCGAAGTACGGTACCCATTTTTGAGGATGCCATTGTAATTCAAAGGTATACAAAGTAGAATGAAGCAAACATTACTAAACTGATTGGACGTAATATCCGTGTGCGTTGCGTTCGCCACGGTGATGAAAATCTTCTCTGATACTAGAGTTGTGGCAAACTGTTGTTTCGGAGAATAATGAGTATGTAATGCTTAAGTCTAAAACACGCACACGTCCAAAAAAATTAACCAAAAATTTCGTGAAAGTCGGAATTTGAAAAATATTTTAAGACTCTTGTTCGACAAACTGAACACACATATGAACTTTTATTGAACAAAGACGGAATATGCAAAATTACATTTTCTATCTGCGCGTAGGAAATAGCTTCGATTTTCCTAAATATCAAAGGTGACTGCTTGGAAGCAATGTTGCAGACCATATAACAAGTCCGCAGCTTCGTCCTGTCGTGTTTGTTCCTTCTCGTCGTCTTCGTTTTTGACTGGTTTTTCACCGTGAACCCCATGCAAGCCTGCACAACTGATGGAAGTACTGAAAGATTACGAAGAGATGGGTTACAATTGATACATTATAACTGTACACGTGTCGCTTACTACTATTTATAAACGCTCCTTAAATACGTGCCTCGATTATCTCGTGTTCTTATTTCCGTTCGGTTTTCGCTTGGCTTTTCGCACACGTGCTGCATCCTTAATAACCTTCGTGCAAAAAACCATGAGCCCGATTCACAAGGTGCGATTTTGCTTGAGAATTTGCAGCTGCGCCGTCGGACGCCACAGCTTTTCCCAGGATTTCATTTTTTTTTCCGCAAGAGCGACGTCGCAACTGTTGAATCGCCAGTAAAATCGCACCATGTGAATCGACTTTTGTTCTGTTAAAGGGGCGCTTTATCGAAATATTGATGGCCATCGATTTTTATAAATGTTCGACCATATAATAAATATCCACCCCTGAGCATGTCCACAAAATATCTCATTAAAATATTCAATTTCTTTCGAGAAAATGAATTTTAAAGTTTACGCCTACACCTCCGAATCACTGGTTGAAGTTTTACAGGCCGCAGCGTGCAGGGGCGCCTCTGGTTACTGAGGTCGCACGTAACGTCAAATGTTGTATCCGAGAGCAGACACTCCCTCCACCACGGCGTTGTGGGATGTAGCGATAGTGAGCGTTTGCAGTTTTACGGATTGTCCGGGTCTGGGCCATTTGCGGCGTGCTATGTAGCGCGGGGGAAATTGGTGATGTGTTGTGCGGTGCAACAACACCAGGACAAAATTGATAAGAACGACATCTCATCGGTTTCCGACCGAGATGTCTTTGCGACGGAAGCGGGATCGAGCAGTCCGACGCGAGCGCTGGCGCCAAGCGTTCGCGTTGGACTAGAAAACGGTTCGCCAAGTGGTGGCCAGCAAGACCCTCCATACCATCCTGCTTCTGAAGCGGCATCTCGGTGCACATGACGGCGAATCGCGAAAACAGCCATCACAGGTAGTCCCTTCGGGGTCGATGCCGGCGTATCAAATGCGAACGCCGAATCGTGTGTAATCTCGTGCTGAGCATCTTGAAACATTTTTTCGTCATTGTTGGACTCGGACAAGCTTTGATGAATCGTAGTCGATTCTTTCCTACGGACGACCGCGACGGCCATCTGACTGCTTCTGACACTGGGTAAAACAGACTGAGCTATACCCATGTGATGATGCTTATTAAACATCTGACGTCACAGCAAGGGCGCGAACCAGTAAATTTGCAAGTTAGTTTTGGTTGTATCGTGTTTCCAAGATTAAAGATTCTATAAAACATTTCTGCGAAATTTAGTTTCTGCTGTAGTTTCAATTCTTTGTGCTCTTTCAGAAAATAGGTTTCGTTGAAAACGTTCCGGAACTCTCCTTCATAGGTTCCCTGAGGAGGTTTCTAAGATCGCCTAATTATGGCGATAACTCACTCTGCTGACTCTAAGCATTATAGAAATCCTTCCGATTTTTTTTATTAAGAAAGCAATCCGAGATCGCAACACATCGATTTCATCTTCAGCGATGTGAGGAGCATGTCACGAAATCAGGACCACTGCCACTGGACTACAACTCATCAAGCAAGAGAAGGATCCTCGCACCTCCAACCGGTGTAACCGCGGAGTGACATCTCAAATGCGCGCGGCTCGTTGCACATGCAGCCCTACTACGATTCAACCCACTGAGCGCCCGCTCGAGAGCTTGTGACTGTACCTGTCACTCCTGTAAAAAAAACATAGTGCGTTGTTTTGAGACGATTACTAGAGTCATATGTTCCCTCTCCGCGAAAAACTAAAATTTTCCTACTACTCTTACTTGCTTCTGTCGTCTACAAAAGCATACGCATTTTGTAGTTACAGCGTTCGCTATCTTCATGAAATGTCGCCTTTTCGTTGGTCACATGCCGTCCTGGTTGCCGGCACAATGCTCCTCCCATCGCCGGAGAGAATTTTGATCTTGGACTGCTTTTTTTAAAGAGGAAATTGGCGGCACATTGTCATGATTTATTGATTTCGATAATGCTTAGAGCCCACAAAGTGAGTTATCGCCATATTTAGGCGATCTCAAAAACCTTTTCAAAACCCCTTCAAATATATCTATATATTTTTTAAGAATTTGGTCGTGTTACAAAATAACCAAAGAAACTGGTTAGACATGTTATGCAATGCTGAATACTCTCCAAGCCCCGCGTTCACCGTGTATCCGAAGCTCGAAGTTCAAAGTTCAAAATTTAAGCTTATTTCCAACAAATACGTATCATGATATGGTATCCCTGGCAAGAAAATCTGCGAAGACACCCTGGCGAGTCCAAGTTCTGCAAGATTTTAAATATTGAGCGCATTTACATGTTTCTTTTTTTTAAAGTTAATAACGTGCATTCACATATGCAAATTTCATCTCCATCGTTCAAAAGTAGAACTGATCATGCTATTTAAATATCGCGCCAATAAACAAACAAAGCCAAAAACAACAAGTTATTTTTTTGTTTTTTCAAGGTGATAAGGGAAACAAAAATCGTTCTCCATCTTCCAATCTGTCAAACATTCTACGCCCTCTCCTGCGTATCCCGACCACGACGGCGAAACAGCAAAATCGAGCTCCATTATGTTGAACAAGAACCATCGTGCAGACACGAAACTACCCCACCCTTAGTCTGCTGGGCACGGCAGAGTGCGTCAAATGGATGACTGCGCGGTAGAGGGCCCTTGTAAAACTCCTTTAAAAAAAACCCAAATAAAACAAAAATAAGAAATTAGGTATATCCCTTTCTTCCATGGAATTCGCTGGGTCAGCCGTTGTTCACCGCTTGTCTCCACTAACGTTCCCCACCCGAAAGGTCCACGGGTTCAGCCGTCGAACTTTGCACCCTCGATTCTCCAGCGCCAGAATTGCTGTGCGTGCAGCCGCGATGTGCGTAGCTCTTGTCGAGGGCCTGCCCAATCGCCAGGCTGCCAGCGCTCGGCGATTCATCCATCAGGAAGAGCGAGTCGGGACCGCAGCTTGCAGGCTCGAGCCCGGTGAAGACCCTCACCACGAACGCGCTGTGTTTTGGCGACGGCATTTCTAGGTTGGAATTTAGTCCAACGGCGGACGTGACATACCGACACTTTCACCCGAGTTGGGGTCACAGGTTTGTTGTTTCCGCGGCGATGCACTACGAAGCGTCCGCAGTGTTACATTGTGTGAATGCTAACAACAACGTCTGTGCTCTGCAGGCGATGTTATTGTTTACCACGTTCCAGCCCATCACGAACTTATTCCGATATTCGGACAAATACCACTGCGAAGACAGTAACCGTTCTTTTTCCGGCAGATGACTCTTTACAGTTTTTCGAATACAAGTGGGAATCAAATAGACACGTCATGACGCATGCACTTGTCGCAGCTCGCAAATACGATGCAGACATCTCCACTATTTAAGACCGCAATGCAGGAGTACGTTCTTTATCATACCGCAATTTTTCTATTACTCACATCTTTCCCCCTCCTCCCGTTTTAGGTTTGCAGATAGTATCGCGGCTTGCAAAATATTCGTTTTATTACTTATCAATTTGCAATCGCAGATTAAAGACTTCAGGAGTAGTCTAAACCAATGTTGACTAAGCTAATTGAACCTCGCAAAAGTGTGTGCGAAAACCAATAATCGTATCTATTTGCTGGTTAGTTGATCCGGAGTATTGCCTTAACCACTCGAGTGAGCAGGTGCATGATTGCTCCGCGCGATCATTGTGACCCAGACATTCTGTCACAATAACCTCTTGGTTGTGTGGACAAGCTTCACGAATATCGTGTAGAGACTGCCGTAGCTTAGCCCACCCCCACTCAGTCGAGTGGAGTGAAAAGAAACACCTCTGCTCAAGAGACATTTGGCTTCGCAGATGCTTCTAGGTGAATCCTCCACACAGGAAATCCTTGAGATTTCTTATTCCATCCCAGCATTCCCAGGGATCCCTAGAGACGGGGTGATACCAACACGTTTCTTCTAAAACACAATTCTGACGCAAAATATGAATATCTGTGTTTCTTGTCTTTAAAGGAATATGATTCGCAAGCATATAATTGGTGGATCTCAAGCTTTTCAGTAGACAACATGAGATATGGGACCACCTTGGCTACTCTTCAGTCATATGGCAAGATACCCTCTTCTAATAGTTCAGAAAATATACTCGCGAAAAACATTGAGGGGCACATTTCGTATTTTTCAAAAGTTTTGAGTTTATTTAGTCTAAACACAGGATGGAGATAGTCTAAGCGAATCGATTATGTTGACAATACCTTAAGGACTAATTGTTAAAGGGTCCGCTTTTCGTGTGTAAGTGTCGTCCTTTTTTGTCCAAGTTTTAAACTTTAGCGGCGCAGAACAAAAATAATGATAAACCAACTAGCCCAAAACCAATCCTTATTGAGTTATGCGGTGCAGTGGGAGGTAATCACTGGGACATGTATGTTTGATCAATACTTATGAAGGGGTCTTAAAATCAGCTAACAAAAACAAAAATAGCATTGAGTTCATTGGCACACTGCTTACAAGAAATAGGGCTACCATAATTATATCTGAGCCCTACAACGGCACTACTTTTCTTCTTCATAGTGTTGAAAAACTGGCGGGGGTTAATAATTAGCATAGATGACAACGTGGAATCGAAGTAAGTGACTTTGGCACTACAAACAGCTGTCATGCATAAATCGGCAGCGGCATGGTATGCGTACCATCGGTGAGCTGTGTGATTACACTTAACGGCGCGAAAGAAACGTTTTCTTTTCTTCTTTCTTTTTTCTCGCAAGACTTTTGATTGAGTTCAAGTAAATCCTTTTGAGTGGGGTGTGCGGCTGAAGGAGCTCATTTACTTTCAGTTTGAATGACTCAATTTTGGTTTACAGATTGTCCAAAAAACCTACTTAAAATTGTCTAAAAAGAATCATAGTTCGTTATAAATAGCATCAAAGTCTGCTTTTCTATAATCACAAATAGTTTTAACAGTATTGGAGGTACCTTGCAAACGTATATTTAAATCAATATGCAGCAAACAATGGTCACTCAAACCAGGCAGGTACAAAATAGATGATACTGAATCTAGACATGTCGTTAACACAAGGTCTAAGGCATATGCGAAGGTAGAAGTAACTCTTGTAGGTTTGTTAACTAGCTGAGAAAGATTGAATTCAGAAGACAAGTTAATGAAGTCATTGCCTTCCGACGAAAGTGGGTGTACAGTAGGTGGCGTAGTAGACCACGTAATGCTAGGAAAGTTAAAACCGCTGAGGAGAACAATTTGTGATGTAGGAAAACGGCTAACGATTAAATTACCGAATCACGTACACTCTTAGAGAAAGAAGTCGAAGCATTGGGTGGCCGTTAGCACACACTTTAAATAATTGCTCGTAGTTTACACTTATGCTAATTTAAAGCATTTCTAGGTCAGTTAGAACCTTAACGACATTTGAGACAATACCATCGGCCACAGCAACAATAACTGCACCACCCATTCTGTCAGCTTGATCCTGCTGATATACATTAAATTGCTTACCGCACGTAAATATTTCCCTATTCCAAACTTTAAACCAGACAACCATGTTTCAGTTAACACAATGGTTTCACAGTCTCGCAGTCACTGGAGTCGATAACTGAACTAAGATCATCACAACATCGCGTGACGCTTCGAAAATTGCAAAAAAGTAAAGAAATATTAAGTGCCTCGATTAGTTTATATCTAGCCTGGCATGTTGCCGGTGAAAAGTCTTCATTCACCGATAAATTGCTCCTTTTTATTGCAGCTCTTGACTGAAGAACACAATCTTTTATTTTGAATGACTCGAATTTGACGATAACAGGTCGACATTTATCTTGACAAAAAAAAAACAAAAAAAAAGAACCTTGCCAATGGGCGCGGGCAATGCGTTTACAACTAGTTCCCAGATCTAAAAAATGACCGCATCTCCACGTGGTGAATGATGTTTATTGGGGCGAAGCTCTGGTGGTGCTGATGATACTGATTTTATTTTCATAGGTAGTGGTGATGGTGCTGATTTTTTTTTTCATTGCTCATAGGTAGTACAGAGTTCCGGGTTGCGTTTCGACTTCATTATTACTGCTCTCGGTGAAATGCAGAGCCAGTGGTTCTTCTAGCGGATCAGCTTGGATCTGCTGGAAGCGGTGGGAACGCATCTCCACCGCTTAAGTCAACGGTCCATGTCAGAAAGAGAATGTGTGGTATGGAACGTGGATATATACGGATTTGAGCATTTCATCGCAGCGCCCTCTCGTCTATAAACGTTGAGCCAATGCATGCAAAGTTTAGCGCGATTATATACGCACTTGACCGCAGCGCACTCTCCTGTATAGACGTTGAGCGGCTACATGCAACGTTTCATCCATGACATCCCCAGCTCTTGAGTTACTACCACATCTCAGGGCCCCCTAATCGTCCTGCAGTCGTGTGGTTAAGGCGATGGACTAGAAATCCCCGCACAGGTTCGAATCCTGTTAATTGCGCAAATATTTTTTTATTATTTTTTTTTAAAGAAGACAGATGGAGATGGCAATCGATGTGAGCACGGACGCCGGACAAGGCTAGACTCTAAGGAGCTTCGCCCCTAAAAGGACGTTGAAAATTTTGCTTTCCGTTTGCGATCAAGTTTCACATAGGAAATCGGCAATGCCATGAAATATTAGATTGTCACATGACCTGTCTTTCGTTTCATCAAGATAAGAACAAAAAAAACAACAGCCTCATCCTGAACCTGAAGGTGCTCGATGTTCTGGCGCGTGGCGCTTTAATCCCGTTGAACTTAACGCCCCTGTATACTGAAAGGTAGCGCAAACCATTGTCTGAAATGGGGAAGAGAAATTTCTTCTCGCCGATGCCCTTTCCCTCTCAAAAGTTCTCTTTCCCCTCGCTTCAATTGGATCTGGCGCGACACGTGACCGTTGTCTTCCCATGATCCCGCGCGATTCAGTCGTCTGCTCGAAACCAACGCCATCACTGGGCCAGGCGTAGCGGCGGCTCCGTTGCTCGCGGCCCGGCCGTGGTTTTTTCTTTTTATATTTTACCACAACCTCGGCGGCAACGCGATGCCATCATGCTGCGCTGTATATTACACAAACAGCATTGCGAAAGGAAAGAAGCTTTTTTGCCGCCCCGACGGGAAAGGAAAATATTCAACGGCCAAGGCAATGGCTCACCGGATCGGTCGGAAAAGTTTCGAGTGTCTCCGAGGGAGACTTTGCGAGGAAAGTCATTGTCAAACTCTGAATCGTATTACCTGTCTCTTTCAATCTCGCCGATGAAGATCGCATAGTACGGTCATGAGACGAGACAAACACGGAACTATATTACCGGCACGAAGGCCTTAGACACGTCTTTTCGCGCGTATTTGAGCACAGAAACGGACTCGGTCACTCTTAGCTCGCTTGCATTGAGTCGGCCGAGTTCAGAACGATGCGCGAGAGACTAGGGTGCCACTATAATAAAAAAAAAAGTTGTAGTGTTACCGCGAGCATCTTGCGTCAGTGAGCAGAGTCAGCAATGATCAAGCACCGCGCGATTTTGTTTATGCAAAATACTTGACGAACCATCAGTTTGTGCCAGTGATCTTGGCAAAGACTGGCCTCAAGAAACTCGAGCCTTATGCAGATCCTTCTATTTTTTCACACCGACCTCTTCCGAATGTGCAATATTTTGCCTTGTAGCAATAAATACTTTCTTGTCTTCATCTTTGTACGTGATTTGTCTTGTGATTAATAAAACATCAATTATTGACAATAAAAAAAATTTCTCTTGTATTTAAAAGGCTTTGCTGAAGGATCTCTCTGTCTTCGTTTTGTAACTCACGCAGTAAGGTACGCCCGCGGGCGTCCGGCAAAGCTTACGCGCTTTGAGAGTGAACTCAAGGGTGTACCTTGCGCGTGAGAACGTCAAAGCACTCATTTATGTGATAAATGAGAAACGTGCTGGCAAGGCAACCGAGCACACGCAATTTTTCATTTTAACGGAGGGGATAGAAGTGAGTGTATTTGATTATTTGACGGGTAGTTTTATGCACGAGGCGCGTAAACAGCAGACGTCGCATATTCCTCCGCGCGCATGTGCACAGTTGCAGGTAGTATTCGACGATTATAAAATGTGTATGAAGCGAAGTAAAATGTGTATGAAGTCCTCGATTGACAAAGCGATCGGCGATGCTAAAAATTACCGAAAGGTCCTGTTTTACACGCCTAGGGGTGTCATTTATTTGCCCAACTCCAGCGATGCCGATTCTCCAAACGCACTTCGTTCAAGATAGTAATACGTTTTAGGGGAGCGTACGCTAAGGATTGCAAGCCTTGCGGAGGCGTGCCAAATTGATGGTCAAAGCGACGGCACGAGCTCCCGCTAGCAACGCAGTCCTTGCCCACGAAGCTCTATTTAGACGTAAGGAGCGGTGCATTCTATCGTGTGCCTGCTCTCAGCTTTTGCTGCAATAAACGGGAAAACGAAATATATTTTCGCAGTGCATGCTGATGTTCCAAAAAACTCAACTGCTTTTTTTTTTTAATCGTTTGCGATTCGCAGAATAGGTGAAAGTTTGTCTTCACGCCCGAGCGATTTTAACTCTGCTCGTGCCATTATATTTGCCGATAGAGACGTCTTCCCGTACTTTGTAACTCCAATAAAGGTGAACAAACGCTAGTTTCCTCATGGTAGAAAACAAAACTGTCCTTATATTTAAAAACCGCAAGGCGCGCGACATCGCGCGCCTTGCGGGCCTCGCTCAGACATGGCGGCGGGGGGCGTGGGGCGGACAGAGGGTGAGGAGGATTGCCGTCGATGGAAAGGAGGAAAACGAGGGGAGAGGAGGAATTGCGCTACCTTTTTAGTTGAACTTCGCCAATAATTGCACCATCTCACAAGAACCACTAACTTTCCTTAGCCCACACGCATAATAAACCGAAAATTCCTGCCTCATATGTTACTCAAGTTTACATTTTTTCTTTGTCACTTTTGTTATTGAAAATCAATAAATTAATGTTGTTAGTTTTCAATATGCCGGCGGAGCTCTTCTATGTCCGCATCTACAATGTGAAAAAACAAGAAACTCTACGTGCCGACGCTTACCTCGAGCAACAGGACATCTAATTTTCATAGAGTCCTTACACGCGGCCTGCCACAAGAAACGAGAACCAAACACAAGCCTCCTGACTGGGCAGACAATTTCACTCGGCCCACCCGGCGGACGACGCGCGAACTACGCAACGTTTCCGTCCCCCCTCTTCCCGACATTCAAATCCGTGTTTGCACAACGTCCACCGGTGCCGCGCCCCGTCAACCTACCCACGTATTCGCTCGCCAGTAACACGACGTTGGCCGCCCGATTTCGGCGAAACAACTCGGAAAACAAAAAGATAAGAGAGCGAGAATAACGAAGAGAATGGTGTTGATAAAGTAGAGAAAAGGGAGAGGGAGATAGGGCGAGCTAAAGGGAAGGCAGCGTGTGTCGAAAAACTGAGGTTCCGTGTGGTCACACGCAGCTTTCCCCTTTCCCCGCCGTCGCGCCTCAAAGACAAAGTGAACAGCGGCAACGCCGCAACGCCAGCTAGGGACGCGCGGGCGGCGCAGGCAGCAAGCAGCAAGCAACGCCGGGACGTCGATTGTCGACGACGGCACAAAACGTAGACGTGACTAGGTTACCCGAGACCGCGCTCGGGGTCCGGCCACGGGGTCGAAACACCACAGACACACACACACGAGGGGCGGTCGCGGACGCTCTCGGCAGACTGCCGCGCCGAGCGGAGAGCTTTATTAATAGGCGGGGATTCGCGCCCATCCACTGTTCCGACGCCCAAAGCAGCTTTGTAAAAGCTTTCTTTTTCCTTTTTTTTCTTCTTTTGTAAGGCGCGGCTGTTGCGTTTGCGCGTGGGTCGCGATGTAGCGGGCCGGCGTAAGTGGTGGCTGTGTCGGGGATTAGTAAGGTTTTCGAGGAGTGTGTTGGGCGACCTCCGCACTCGTGTTGGTGTCAGAAGATAAGAACAAGGAACATAGTGGGAAGAGAACGAAAACTAGCCAGGGCAGGCTCGATCGAAATGAAATTAGTCGAGTACGTTTATAACGGCCTCAAATAAACGAGCGTTGCCAAGGCTGGAGCGGGGGAGCGTTGGAGACATGATCCTCAGGTTCTAAGTCACTGGTCCGCTCGTACGCTATCATTGAACTCTCCCATTTTAAGACTCTGATATCAGGTTGGTTAGACGTTAGTCATTTTGTCTCAAGCATAGCCTGACCTTGTGGCAACGTTAGCGGTACCGAGATACTGTGAATATCTACGGGAATAATGATTAAAAGAGTTCGATGTGATGCCCCCCCCCCCCCCCCCCGAAATATTTAATTTTGCTGGGACCTTCTCTCCCCCTTCTCCTCATACAGCATTTTGTCACGAGCACCCCCCCCCCCCCCCCCCCCCAGAAACAAAATCCTGGCTACGTGCCTGGGCAGCAGGTTACTTTTCAGTGCCAATAGCGGCCTCTACACGCTTCACTCGCGCCCTTTAGCTGGTAAAGAGTCAAAGCCTATATATTATTTGTGCACGAGGGTAAGACTAAAGTAATAATGTCACTGTCGCATCTCTTTGTGAGGAGCATGCTCTGCAGTGCTGCCTCGGCAGTTGGCATAAAAGTATTTAGTTATTTTTTTTTTTTTTTTAATAGTGAACTATTTTTTTGCCACCCAATGAAAGTGTTTCACCTGCTGACTTTGAACTCTCAAAGCTGTAACCGCACTCAATGCTTCGAGTTCAAAACTGGGAACAGCATTTCAGTCCCCTGAACTAGCCCCCAGGTGAAGTAATCATCCGGATTCAATGAAATCACGCGCCTAGTTTACGCTCCCAAAAGGGATGCCCTCAGACCGAATCTGTCGGCTCTCCGGTTCCTTAGCTTAGGCATGAGTGGCGTTGCAATATTGACTCTAGCGATCGATTCGGGCGGAGCACAAGCGAGTTATGCAAACAGGTTTATCAGTCCTAAGGGAGCCTCACTGCAACGCGCGCAGATAAACAGAAGCTAAGCTGTAATGAAATGCTGTCTACGCTTTGCTCGCAACTTGGTTGTTTTATTCACTGCGCGCCTTACACTAAAATAATAAACGTTCCCTGTTTCCATTGCGGGTCGGTCAGATAACTTTAATAAAGCAGTCCAGTTTTTAAGTTCCAATAGATCGCTCTCACCGCCAGTTTCATCAGGCCACCGCTGCCGCCATGCATCGTGGGAACTCTAGTCATTCTGCCCGAGCGATAACCCCTCTGGGGGTCAGTGCATAGTCTCCTCTATACTCACAAAGCCTGACAGTTTGACGACAGGTCCATAAAGTGCCCGGTCGCAGATTTGGAGCGCAAGGAACTGGTAGCGCAGAGCATCAAAGAGCCATTTCTCGGGGAACCTGGACGTCAGCGCACAGCTTTTGCAGCGGCGAGGACCCGAACAACGCTTGTTCGCTCGGGAGAAGTGTGTTTCGGCGTCTCGCCGCAGCGGGGCGCCAGTCATGTGGCCAAACCAGGGAGTACAAGGAGACATGGGATGGGCATCATTTGAGAGCAGGGAAGCGGTGAGCAAGATAGAATTTGAGGATAGGTTGAGGCAAATGGATGGGGAGCAATGGGCACGAAAGGTTTTCAGCTATTTATACATGAGGAGTGTAGACGCAAAGTGGAGACAGCGCACTAGGAAATTAAGAGGAAAGTTTTTGGGCTATAGCGAAGATACGGAAGAGCAAGCCTCAGTTAAGAAGAAAGTTAAGGCTACAGAAAGAGATCGGTGGCTAGAGGGAATGCAGACAAAGACGGCTCTGGAAAGCTATAGATTAAACAAAAGAGTTATTGCCAAAGAAAGCATTTATGACAATTCTGGGGGAAGCTCATTGCTGTTTGAGTCAAGAACGGGTGTTCTGCGAGCCAGAACATACAGAGTGAAGTACCAGGAAATTGATACAGTGTGCACTGCTTGTGGAGAGGAGGACGAGACGGCTGAGCACTTGATACTCTACTGTAAAGGGCTTCACCCTATGCCTACCGAAGACAACATAGATTTAATAAAGTCATTGGGTTTTAGAGACAGCGAAGGGAGAGTGGATTTCAAGACTGTAGAGATTACCAAGCAAAGACTAAGTGAATGGTGGCAGAAATCGAGAGAAAACTAGGTAGAAAACTAGGCACTGATGGCAAGGGGGTTTCATAGCCTCACTTTCTTTGCACTGCGGAGTGAATATAGATTTCACATTTAAATATTCTAAGCTTAAATGGTAAAACAAAATGGCTAGGTTGCGTAAGCTACCGCCCGATCCAAAGGGCTCAGCCGTATTCATCCATCCATCCATCCATCCTCTCATCCGTTGTCTGCCGCTCAACCTTTTCCATTTCGGCGGCAGCTTCGGCGATCTGTCAGGCTTTGTCAGTATATAGGAGGCTATGGTCTGCGCAAGCAGAGCACAAGGCGGCACGAGCCCTTGCATGCACGGCCATCTACCTTCTGTGAGCTACAGCTATGGCGGCGTCACGCATGCGTGGAACGCTTAGTGAGATCGCTCTATTGCGTTCCAATTATAGACTGGCGAAACTCTAAAGCGTTAGAAATTTTCAAGGCGCGCTTTCTTTGTGCGCGGATTTAATAGTCTGACCGGTTCCGGGGTTGTCGTATTTGATCGTCGGTTGGCGGGTGGATAGGCTGTTAAAACACCGTGTCCTGTTCGGGTAGCAGCAAAGCAGTGATCAGTATTAAGCCGTTCACATTAACTAAACATGCTCGGACGCGTGAATTTCAAAGGTCCAAAAATGAATATGAACAGTTCCTGGCGTTGGTTTCCGTCTCATATTCGAAAGCCGTAATATTAAGGCCCGTTCACACTCTTACAACCCACTACGACCGAGAGAGACCAGACCGGTTTTTAAGCCTCTTACGACTTCTTAGGACCAACTCCGCAGCAGCGCACCCGGTTTTAAGAGGTCGCAAGAGGCTTAAAAACCGGTCTGGTCTCTCTCGGTCGTACTCGGTTGCAAGAGTGTGAACGGCGCTTTAGAGTGCAGGTTCGCGGGAAGTCATTCACATTTACGAATTCCTCAAATAAGAAGCCTAAAATAGCTTAGCTATCTCGAACGCTTTGAATTTCCTCGGAGACAAAGGATCCTTGAGCCGTCGAACGAGCTTTTCATACGCTAGCTCAGAGAAGCTCTGAACTTGAACTACGGTGTAAAGTAGCGGAGAAGTGGTTGGCCAGCGATCAATATATTATTTCTTTCTGTCGCCTCGACGGTTATTTTTGAGAAGTTCAAACAATTTAAATTTTTATCTGATAGAGTGTTCACTATTTTTTTTTTATGATCCGTTCGGCTTGAGAAAATGGTTTGGCTCCTGTCTACCATAATCACCTAAATAATTTTAAGTTCTCTTCCTTCTCGGTGCACGGTGTTTTGTGGTTGTCGAAGGTGCTCTAGAAGTAAACTATTCACTTCGATAAGAGCAAACTTAAAACGTGTTGTTCAGTCGTCATGACATTCAGTGAGCCGAAACAAGAACCCAAGAAGTACTGTCAATAATTGTAAACCTTCCAGACATCACATGAAGTCACTAAATGATTGCACTGTATATAATATATATATATATATATATATTAAGCGTGCGCAGAATTTAACGGCGTTTCAAAAAGCACGTAGTTAGGAGGAGTTTCTTATTTTTTTAATTTTCATCAAAATGCACCCCTGTGCCTAAAGCCTCTTCATGTTTTAAAAGTAGCACAAGGTGCGTCGGCGCAAGAGGCACGAGCAACATGAAGCCCCTGGGAAGATCATGGCGGGACAGCGCAGCATTGAGCTAGATTTAAGACGACATGTTCCTCCCAGAAGTCGCGCGCGGTAGGCGTCTCGAGCATTTCCACAATATTGAATGGCGCCACGTCTTCCAAGATAGAGGGGCTTTATCTGCGCCAGTAGTCGAGCTCCCGCGTGGCCAAAGTGCGCAACTACCACCTCGCCTCCCTCGTAGGAGAGCAGAACGTGCGAAGCGAGCTGGCAAAATCAAACGCTCTACTGTTCGAGTGACACTGCAAAAATAAGCGTTGATTCTCGGGTTCATTTCCGTGAAGCGAAGAACGAGTGGCGGCGCAAGTTAGTTGCGCGATTTGGCTACGAGTAGAGCCACTCGATATGGCAGCGTAGCTGCCAGGGTAGCGCCACGCTTTTCCCTGCGCCGCCTCTCACCGCGATTGGTCACACGCGGTACCATAGCAACGAGCTGAGCTGGCTCGGTTTCCGTAGCAACCGAGTGACGACTCGTCACGTGACCTCCCAAAAGCCGTGATGTCATCGGTAAGATGTCAGCGGCCAGAGCTGGTGGATACGAGTTTGTTCGGTGCGCGGAGTCGTGATATGCCGCAGCTTGCCGACGATTTAGGGCTTCTTCGTGCTTTCTGACGTAGGTATAACGTGAAGATCTGAAAGAATGATACTTTATACCCCTTCTGTGCAAGATCGCTCTGGATATTAGCACCTCCGCGACAGGTGCTAATATCCGGATGTGTTTGAGGATCGATAAGACATTTAGCATGCAATTTTCGCATTCTCTTAGCTTTATTTGAACTTTGGAGTGTCTGAGAATCGATGCGAAATCTATGGGACGCATGTTGGGCCCTGGGGAATTGGTTTTCGCCCCAGGTAACCGCATGATCATAAACTTTTAGCGAGGAAGCTCCTGCGATATTTACGTTTTGTACTAATCAATCAGGGAACCTGGGTTAAATCACCACCCTTGCCCGTTTCGATCTGGATGAGCATCGTACTGGCCTGCGGCTGTGTGTCACTACTGCGTGGTGCACGTTAAAGACCTATAGACCCCAGGCTAGCGGTTATACGGCATTGGCTAAATTGCTCATCAACAGCGAGTGACTTGTCCCAACTTTGAAATGGCTAACCAACTACACGCTGTATAAATATTCACACAACTCCCAAGCATACTAATCAACGATTTTACGATATGCGCAGCGCAAGTTCGTCTGCTTCATTTAGTAGGGGTTGTGGTGACGTCAGAACGCCGAGCTTTGATTGGTTCTGAATAGGGAATGGTGGGTAGGCCTCAAGGCAGCTTGCTTTTAGGTCTACCCACTCTCCTTCAATCGGAGCCACTCAGATCTCGGCGTTCTGACGTCACCACAACCCCTACAAAAAGAAGCAGACGAACTTGCGCTCCACATAGCCTTTAGGATAAAATTTTCGCATTTTTCTAGCTTCCTTTGAAAGTCTTAATTTCTGAGAATCATAACGAAAGGTATACGGCGCGTGTACACACTAAAAATTTCAACACCCATGTTCGTGCTAAAAGGGTGTTTTTCCGAGCTCACACCCTTCCTACACCATTTTTACATGATTTTTGAATATTCAAGGGTGTACGGAAAGGCCTACACCCTTCGTACATCCTTTTTACACCCTACGGCTACCGAAATCGTGTTAAGAGGGTGTTGCGGTGGTACACCCATGATTTCCGAATCGTCGAACTCGGAAACCGCCGAATTGCAGACATACGCGCCGACAGCAGAAGTCAAGAAGCAGCCTGCTCAATTTAGAGGATTTCGTGAAGTTCAAGTAAGCACAATGGGCAGCTGACATCCAAGCCAAGCCAACGCTCAAGTTGTTTTCAAGCCAGATGAATGCCGGCGTTGTGTACAAGCTCCTTGGTTGTTTACGTGCAAGCGACCACGAAAATAGCATCGGTTACTCACGCACTTCTGCTCAGAATGGTGAGACCACATCGGTTCTATTATGATACATTCCGTCTTATCCTGAGATGTACTGTACCGTAATCCTGAGATGCTGAGGTGTACATTACATCATCACATAATCACCATCACTAGACACGGCACCGCGGCCCTCCTTGGTACGGGCTCTTGCCTTTCTGCGGTGCCGCGGCTCTCCTGAGCAAATAAAACATTACATTACATTACATAAAGCGAAGGCTAGACGTGCGAGACGGTTCGGGCTCACAGCTTTACTGTGAGCCTGTACCGTAAAGGTCGGTTCCGACACTTGCGTTTGAGTGTGTTTGTCTGCGTTGCGTTTAGAACCGAAAACGAGTCACCGGCACATCTGTGCTTCGTATGAAGCGTGGATCCCAATTCAAAGAATCATCTTGGCACGCGATATAAGCAGCAGGGATGTCCTGGTTTCTCGCAGCCGCAACGCGGTCAAACGCAACTCTTTGAACCAGGCTTTACGTGGTTGTCCTGTGCTTGTCCCTCGCGCTTTATTCTTTCGATTTTAAGTATTCATTTTCAACTCGCTCGCTTTTAACAGTACTAGTAGATACTCAGGCTGCACGAGGGTTCGTGCAGTGCGACCATCTAGCGATGCTATGAGCTTGTGCTCGAACCTTGGCTTTAATGGGCAATCATCGGGGATATATGACACACGATGATGCCAAGTCTGTTCACGGCGGACTCTCGTGCTGTTCTGATTGGAGGAGAAGGGGCGTGTAAAAAATTGGCAAATGGAACATGGTTAGCGACAGCGCAAATATATGTTGGAAAAAGTTCAGAACATTGAAGTGCAGCAGCCTGAAACTTTGGAGTTAAGCAATTAGAGAATCATTTGAAGACATCTTTAGAGGTTCAGCCTTCTCTCCCCCCACACCAATATCGAAGGCTGCTAGGATATTGGTTCAGGCTAAGCCCTCTGTCTTTCAGTCAGCGAACTCGAGCCGTTCCACCTGACCTTGTTATTTCATAACAGATATGTTAGAAAATGGAATGCAGATTTTCTTTACACGGCCAAAACATAAAGTGTTATCAAATAATACCTGCCATATTCATATTCTACATTTACAGACCGGGGCTGCCCCGCCTGTGGAGGGTGAAGATGCGAGCAGCCTCGAAGCCCACCAACAGTGGCTGTGTGCTGAGAGCGAAAGCTGGTGCCTGACGAAGGCCAGATTGATCTTCGAAAGGATGCGACTGCCTGCAAATGGCTACATGTGTTGACATTGATGGGCATATAGACTGCACAGAATGCTTATCCCTACCTGATGGATGCTAGGAGGGTATGCGTTCCATATTTTTTTACTGATCTCTACGACAATTGCTAAATTGCGCTTCCCCGTTCCGTGATTGCGGCTGCCGGACGACCATCTTGGGACACGGAAAATTAACCTTTTGGAGCGTTGCAGAGGCTGGCCGGCAGCGTGCTGAAAACATGTTTTTTGCTCGTTTGTCGTCATTGGGAGCGTTAAAGTGGCCCTGCAATATTTTTTTGACTGGTTTTTAATTTGGACCGAACCTGAGCGCATTGAACGTAGTAATTTAAAGAAACTTTTCTTTTCTCAAATTTCGCTTTATTTTAAAAGTTTTAGGCGAATTAGACTTACAGAAACAAGCAAAAAATAACATCCTTCATGACGTCGTAGGTCCTGGTTTGAGTGGCCGTGAAGTAGTGAGCTCATCGAGCGCTCACTGCTGCCGCACTCAGTGTCAACGGCTCGAGAGGGTGCCACCAAAGCACGTGTTGACTCGGCTGTATGAAGCGGGCGGCCAGGGGCAGCTCGCATTGCATTTGCCACGCGATTAAAGACTAATTCGGCATAACACTTCATTGGCCACAAACGACGGCAAACACGGGGTAAAGATCAGTTCAGAACGGGAGCCACTTCGCGCTGCCATACCGCCAAAGGGTCAAATCGCCAGCCAAGCCCGCGCCGAAAGCCTTGGGAACGCTCGGAACCGGTCGGATCCTCGAGCCGGTATACGACCGCAGCGCCACCGCGTACATCCGGGACCTTTCTAAGCCCATTGTTCGTCGGAGCCTCATCCCACTACGCCTTTCTAGTATGCGCCGTTTTTTTCACCGCTTGGTGGCGGGTTTGTCGACGGGTCTTTTCTTGTTTCCGTACTTTATAAGCTGCATTTGTTTCATTTCTGATTTAAAATACTGAACAAAAACTACTTCCATACATAATTGAAACGGTTCGCGACACTTATATTTTGTATCGACTAAAAAAAATGCTTTTAGCGGCTCTGACCAGTAGTAAGCCCAGGACCAAAGACGTCACATATTCCGCGCTTTCGGCAACGCGGGTCGCCCTCGTAGGTGGAGGAGGTTTCCGCGTCGTCCGGTTAAAATATGACTCACTGATATTTAGTTATTCTCTCCGTGCCCGCTGGCTTACCCGAACCCAAAGAGACGTGGAAACCGCAAAAGAGGTAGACGCTTAAGTATGATTGCAGCTCCCCTTTAAGTCCACACTCCTTTACTCCTACTCTGACGCTCCGAGTTTCATACTTCAGGCACAGCAACTAAACGGCGCATGGCGTACACACCAAATCTATTGACGAGCCGCACAAGCTCCTTCCCACCGCACGGTTATGACGAACCTGGCATCCCGTGGATACGGGTGGGAGAAGCCAAAATTATTTCGGTGGTAAATTAATTAAAGCCGGTGTAGAGCGGCAGGGTACAAAGTAAAAGAGACGGCGACGTTATGAAGTTTCTACGAACGTTTAAGTATTTCTGAGAGGTTTGGAGACTCACTTCGAGCACGTGCGGGGAAAGGCACCTTGGCTGATCTATTTATTGACCGTGCAAGCTGTTTATATTTGACCGTGCAAGCTGTTTTCAGGCGAGATGCACGAACAAACCTTTCCCGCAATGCTAACTGATGCTTCGGCTTTCCAATCTAAGTATCTTTATTCGCTGCAGCTGGACTAAGCAGTTTAAAAAGGGCAGCCGTCCCACTGTCTTCTCAGCAACTTTTCTGTCGCCGAGCTATCAGCACGCTCGTTCGATAGATCACTTTGTTCTCAGGCAAGGCACATGAACAAACCTTTTCCGGAATGCTAATTGCTGTCTTGACTTTCAAATCAAATTGTTTTTACCTGCTGGATTAACCACTAATGGACTGAAAAGGAGCAGCTGTCCGGCTACGCCTTTTGTTTCAACAATCTCAACAATGGCACAGCCATCTTGTTTGTGGACGTGACATCACGGAGCGCAAAGAAGTCACTAGTGCTCCAAGAAATGCTCGGAGCACGAAGAGCACGCTCGAGTGTCAGTCTCCGGCGGCGCTCCCCTCTGTTTAGTGAAAGGAGCGCCAAACGCTCGCAGTGTGTAAACAATAAGAATTTCCTTTGAAAACGCATAAAATATTTTGCAACAGCGCGGCACCGCAGGAAAAAGGCACAACTTGTCGAACGTTGAGTCTCGCCGGTCTTGCGGCGTGATCAAAGCTTCCTTGGCCTGCCAAACTGCTGCGTCTCTGTGCCTTTTCACACTTGGATACTTATCAAAAATCAATGCCATGGCAGAGCTTTGAAGGTATGTCGCACATAGGCGTCTTCTCTATCACCCAGCTGTTTCAGCGAGTTGCTATCAATAGGAAACGAAATCGGTGGTTGCTATTATGGATTAACCATGGCTATGTTCCAAATCTACTCAAATGGATCACATGACAGCACAAATAGAGCAATGCTGTGGAAGAAGGTAGGTTTTCGAAGGCAAAAGTATGAAGCCCGTCCATATAGTTGTGTGCAATCTGTCGCCGTTGCCATAGCCTCCTACCCCTCCTTTTTCGCCACTGGATCATGCCTGCTTCTGGACTGCAAGTGCCGCAAGTTACAAATACAGTCGTAAGAGTAAAGTAAAATGCTGCTCCAGAGGCACATGCATCTTCATGCTCTTTGCACTCAC
This sequence comes from Ixodes scapularis, assembly GCF_016920785.2. Lineage (NCBI taxonomy): Eukaryota > Metazoa > Arthropoda > Arachnida > Ixodida > Ixodidae > Ixodes > Ixodes scapularis. The sequence goes on along the minus strand of NW_024609846.1, from coordinate 180,402,075 downwards.
GAAACAAATCCACACGGCGTTAATTCTTGATCGGTATTCAAGCGTGCGAAGACAAAGATGCAGCACTTTGGCATGCCAAGGAAGCTTTGATCATGCCGCCAGAACGGTAAGATTTGCGTTAGACGAGTTGCCCCTTTTTCTTGCGGTGCTGAGCTTTCGTAAAAATTCCATGTGTTCTCAAACGCAATTCTCACTGTTCGGGGTTTTAACAAACTTCTTCGCTAAATGACAACGAACGAGCAGAAAACATGTCTTCAGCTTACTGCCGCCCAGCCTCCACGACGCTCCAAAAGGTTGACTGATAATCTTTGTCCCAAGGCGGCCATCCGGTGGCCGCACCTGAGCTGCAACGACCAAGCGGAGACACGCGATCCAGCAAATTGTCGTGGAGATCAATGGTATTGCTTGCACGGCGTACTATTAGTCTTCAGAGCAAACACAAGTGTCGCTGCGGTCGCCACGTCTTGATTGGGTGAGGTGTACCGTGACGTCTGGTGACGGACTCCGCTTCGCGTTCTGGCATCTAGCTGGCATCTAGCTGGCTTCCCTGCGCCCGTTTCCTCACGATCGGAGGTTTGTGATCATGCTGACCTACTGTTCAGCGCTGCAATGCAATTTCCAAAAAGAAGCTGGTATCGTATTCTACCACCCGAAAACTTCGAGATTAAAAAGAGCATGGACAGTCAGACTAAGGATGGGAAAGGCACCGTCAACATCGGCCGTTGTGAGCTGTAAGCACGTTGAGAAGCGGGGCTTCGTTTACCCAGTGTACAAGGCGCTGGGTGAGACTTATGCCGACAGAATTTTCATAGCTTTTCCAACCGTGTTTGTCACGTTTACCCTTATAATTGGGTTAAAAGTATGGAAAGCTATCGGTGGAGGCAACTCCGTCGATGAACCCCCCCGCCTCCTCCACACGATATAAGGCGGTTGTGCAAGGGGTTGTGGAAGCGGCGGTGTAAGTGTTTCAGACACTGAAATTCTGTTCTTTGCAGATTCATGAGTTAAGCACGAGACACATGCGCGAAAAATCCATCCGATCCGACGTCCGATCCGACAGTACGACTGCCTGATCCAAAAATTTGGTCGCTTCAGGCGTCAGATCGGCGATCCGACATGCGTCAAACGCGCCAGATAGTTTCGCACGGCGGACGGATTGTCGGATGCGTCCAGCCAATGACAGCACAGCTAGCGCGAACGTCATGATGATATACTTGGTCTGTCGGGACGAATAAGAAAACGGGACGGGCGACGGGAAGCCGGACGCGTAGATCCCGCTGATCCATTCGAGAAAGATGGCCCCGGCAAAGAATGCACGCGCTAACAAGAACGAGCTCCTAGCTTCGCTCGTGCGAGCTAAACCATCAATCTGGGACCAGAGATCTATGAACGCGGACCTCCGCTGGAGTGCTTGGAAGTTGGATCTCCTGGGCGGAGCCGAACGGATTGCTGTGTCGCTTGCAAGGTCGGAAGCATGTGCGTGTGTCTCAATTCGGAGCGGCGTTCGAACTGTCGGATCGGACGATTCTGCCGTCCATTTGTCTCGCGCTTTAGGAGAACATCAGACCCCGCTTTGCGGGCATACAAATGGCATCTAAGTCGAAGGCCTTTGGGCGGTCTCACTTGTAATTTTCTCCCCATGGCCCAGAATATATTTAACATGTTGCTCGAGCAGAGTGCAGCTTTTTCGCTGAGACGTTTTTGTTTAGAAACAAAGTTGAAAAAAACCTCTTAATTTATTCAAATCATCAGCAGCGTTGATTGTGCGAGATGTAAATATACTGCAATGCTCCTGCAAGTGTGGTGGCATCTCTTCCTTTTCATATACCATCTGTGATTCATGCACTGTCTGCCCTGGAAACCATGCTCGGAATGTTGGTTGAAGTTTCGCCTGCAGCTACAGACCATACCTCAATAAGGCCGCATATAATAATTCGCATTTCCTACGTAAAATGCGCACAAAAAAACCAAAAAAAAAACGAAAGTAATATGCCGACAGCCAACGCCTCTCGGCCTTTGTAGGGCGAGTGAGGGGGTAAATTTTGTCCTCAGCAGGACGTCACCCCGGCTCGCTGTAAAAGGTCGCCTCCCAAACTTCTCGGTGCTAATACTCTCACCATACAATGCACCTGTTATTTGTTTGGCCCCTGGTCATGAAATCATTCTCAGTTTGTCATTCCATCTCACCGAGAGCCCGATTTTGGTCATTGAGGTCTCAACCGGCTTGCACTGAAGAAGTATTAGCGAGTTCGTTTCACGGCACCCGCAGCGTGGAGCGGGTTCGTTTCAGCCGGCACTCCACAAGTGGTTGCACTCTCCGAGTTCGTTTCATTGCTGACACCCCACGCGTGCATGCACTCGCTGCACCGAGAAAATCGAGATTGCGCCAAAATGCAATCCCGTCGTGCCTCGCTCCGGCTAGGCCGGCAAGGTGCTGGAGCAGATGACGAAAGTTTGTCTGCTACGATGTGTCGCAGAACTGAAAGGAAAAAAAGTAGAATTCCTGATAGAAATTGCGTCCCGCGGGCAACGGAATCAAACGCGAGCTTGAACTGTGAGCGTCTCCTATTTCATGAGGGAAGCAGTTGACAAACCGTGCTTTATTTGGAGGTTTTAAGTCGCTCTGTTGCCGTAAAAACGCTGAAATATACCAGTGTGTAAAGAAATGCTCAGAACAAATGCATCAGCGGCCCCCGAGATATTTATCACCAACTTGTGCGGGTGAAAAATTGAACATTTGTCGACAAAACTGCCCCAGCAGAAACTTTGACTGCCCAATAAGCATCAGAGAAAGCTAAATTTAGTGATCTTACCCGAGGCTTGGGCAACATCATCATGTTTAACATTTACCTACTTCAGCTAACTTGCCCCGTCATATTTTGTTCGAGAAAGCTCTCGTTCTCGACGCCCTCACCAAAGCTAATATCTGATCCACCTGTAATGACGATCGAAATCGAAACGTTTTGCTGGGTATTCCAGCAGACTAGTTTTAAGGCGTACCCTTTCAGTGGTCCACGCATAATGCCATGCTGAAATGGATCAAGCTTCTGCTCGGACAGCATCATCCATTTTCTTCAGTGTAAACGGTTATGAGAATTGAAAGATCGCAACCAGCTGCTTTGTAGACAGCTGGTTGCGGAAATTTACGCCGTCTGTAACTATCCCTATGACAGCCGAGTTGCTTGAAGTCATCGCAACTATAAACTACAGGCTGCAGCGACCAACGTTTGTAGATAAACGTTGGTAGCGACTGTACTCTTGCATTCCCACCCATCACTCCGAACAGCAAGGCGCCAGTTTCGGTTTGAGGTCGGTATTCTTTCTACAACATAGATGGCGGCAGCATCAGTCTTCCGCACTTGGTGCATTTGGCGAATTCGTTTGAGTCCAGTTCTCAGTGCAACACTCTGCGAGTGCGATGCATTCTGGGAGAGAACTCGAACGGTGCCAGTGCGTGTGAAGCGAACTCGCTATGAAATACCGCTACCAGACGCATCGTCTGCTAACATGAGGGAATAATAATGAGTTTGTTTTCTACTAGGTAGGTATCATTCTCTGACAGAAACAAAACGACGAACAAACTGGCAAGTCTGTTCGTCGTTTGACGAACAGACTTGTTCGTCGATTGCCCCTTTTTGGCTCTGTTCGCAGAGCCAGAAAGGGACAATCGTCTGCTATGAATTGTGTGCTGCGCAGAGTGAGATCAAAAACTAATTGAAATATGGAACATCGGCTATTTTACGGATGCAATTGTCCTGTGCTTCGTTTGGCTATGCTGATTTGTTTTCTGGCTGTGTGTAACTTGACACCCACTGGTGCTAAAACAAGAGCTTGGGACAAGCACCCACCTTACCACGATATCAATCTCACTATCCGAAAGAGTATTGGATTTAATTACTGAGTGCCTTTTCCATTGACAAGAAGGCCCCAACATTTTCTAAGAACTCCAGTAGGGTTTTGTTGTTGCATCTTTATACTCGCAACTCATTCACTTTGCCAATTTCGTTTTTCTAGCCTGGCTCAGCTGGCAAGCTGAGTGGCGAGTCTGAAACTGTACCAATATTGTTTCCGGTCAGACTGTCCATTATTATTTATTGTTCTTCCCTGCTATTGTGATATGTCTGCACTGTAGTCATGACAGGGGCTTGAATGGTGGCTCCTACTTTCTACACATGGGTCCTAGGAAACATTTTGTAAGTGATGAGGTGCCCACAATCATGGGCGTCAGCAAAGTGGTGGAAAAGGGGGGGGGGGATTATTCTGAAGGGGTGTAGCTTTCAAACCTATAACTTTGAAAGAAAACAAGGTTTGCCCCCCTCCCCCTCCTTTTCCTGCAAAACGTACTGCAGATGCCCATGCCCGCAATCTAGGCCAACGGTTCTGGAAAGAGGGTTTGTGGAACCTCTCCGTAAAGGCATTTTAGGAGTCTGCAAAACTCTGCCGGCAATAATTTTTTTTTTAAATATGATTTGGGGCATTGAGTTGAGCCCAGTCCGGCCATGGCACATTCACAGCTCCGGGAGGAAGAGGAATCTACAGAAGAATACCTCTTTTCACTCTTCCCCCTTTTCATTACTGGTAAACACGTTTGCAGTCCACCCCCTTCCCCTTTTTTTACACTGCCTGGCGTCTCCCATCACTTCCGCCAGTCCAAAAAGTGTTTGCTTGCCACGATTGGCGGTTTCCTTTTTTCTCTATAGCATCCTTTCTGCTAAAGTGGAAAGAGTGTAGACGGAGCTTCTTCCCCTCACCGTACCGTCTTAACCTGCAACATACTATACTCTCGGGAACAAGATCATAGCCTTGTATCTTTTCTGCCGCCACAAATGCTGTGCTTAGCATGCTTTTGGCAGAGCCTTTTGCTGCCACCACATGCCACGCTATGAAGTGGAGTGCCACGGTGTGTGCGTGCCACCTGTCGCATAAAGCAGTGCACTTTCAAGCTGCGCGGATGCAATGACGGCAGGAAAAACACCAGCAGAGCGGACAATACAGAGCATGTTATTAACAGCACTGGTTAATTCCCAATAAATCACAATCTGGATCATTACTGTAAAACCATTTATTTTTGCAAATCGGTCACAGAGGACATAATCGCGGCCACTAAGTTTTGCGAATTCCAGACGCCTGCATTCAAACTCTTAAAGAGATTATAAAAGCAATTTTGAAATTTTATTTGATGTCTGAAATGGGCGTCGGGCTCATCTCAGACACTGTTGACCAAGTTCCAGCCCGAACAAAAGTTTGTGTGGCGCACCAATCAATTAAACAGTTGTGGTAATATTTGCGCGGGGACAATGCCTGAGACCCCCCCCCCCCAAAACGGCGGCAGAAAGGTGAACTAAAGTGCGCCGTCAAAGCGTGACGACAACGGGCTCCTCGTCAGGCGATTGCTTCAAACGGTTTAAACGAATGATGCGCTCTTGGTTTAGAATTCGGTAGTGAGATGTCATACAAAAAAGTAATTTGAATGTTGGATAATTTTTTTAAAGCTGTAGTTCGGAATTAATAGGTTTCATAGCGTGTGTAGGAATAGGTTCCATAGCATGTGTAGCGTGTGGGATGATAAGGAAGAAGACTTGTGGAAATAAATGACAGCTGTATGCTGTGCTGGTTTTGAGACGGTGGTGTGTATGTTCCTTTTTGTTTTCCTTGTCTCAAGGAAACAAAATTTTGAAAGCAAATTTTGGACCCTGCTAGTGTACACGTTTCTGATCCAAAACTGACTTCGAGACCCAGTAGGTTTCAAAGCCGGTTTCAAATAAGAAAACCAACGCAAAAGTCAACTTCGAAACCTGGGATGTTTTGAAGTGATTTTTGGCATTAGTTCCCGAAAAGATATGTCATCAGTTTGGTGGCCGGGAGCTAAAAGCATTTCATGCTTAAAATCATACTCATCAGTGCGGCCTTTATTATTCTCTGACTGAATCAATTCTGCTTTAATATGCAGGAGGGAACCATTTGGCTTTTCGAAGGCTTTACTGTGGTCATGGCGGCCTACTGGCTTTTCGGCTTCGCCCATGGCCAGAAGACGTACAATACGAGCTGCCTTCTTGAGAGGCTTTGTCTTATTCTAATCTACTCACAGCTACGGCCAGTTGCAATCAAGGTGATTAATACAATCAAGAAAACACCTGTAGCCTGATTGCTGATCACATAGTGCAATCACCAAAGTCTGTGAAACTCCTGCCAGGATTGTTCCGATTTTCGAAATCATTAAAGGCTTTGTTTGTTTTTCTTGAGATGGCAGCTGCAAGTTGTGTGGCTCACATACCTAAGTATGCTTCAATTCATGACCAGCTTTATTCATTCATATTCATCACATTTCTCTAGTCCTCCGTGTTGTTTCCTAGTCATCAAACTATTAGGCACCTGTATGGAGTAGTTACATTTTGTTTTTACGTTTTTATCAAAACGGTTTGTGTCACCCTGTCTAAAATTCATCACCCTTGCTACGAAATGTCAAATTAATCTCACGTTGAGATACTTTTTAAAAGTGGAGATGACCGGCATTAAATGTTGTGTTTCTTTATCACTCCTGTTCATACTTTGTATATTACTTCAGTCAAAAGACACCACCAGTGTTCAATACGCCCCGTCCGAGCACAAGCTTTTCAGCCTGGATAAGGTGAGCGTGAGTGAGCACGTACTAAGCAGTACCGAAGGTAATGAGCGTGCACTGCTGCATTTTCAAAGTTTCATAAATGCTCTTTTTAAGAAAAAAATAAAAGCCAGGCATTGTTGTGGTATATTCATAACATTGTGGCTTTCTTGAAGAATGCGGGCATTCTGAAGGTGTTGCCGAAGGCTTGCCAGGGTGACAGCGCGGTCGAAGGCGACAAGTGCGAGCTAGTACACGCTCTATCGCAAGCTCTTGTTCTGCGAAAGCGCTTCTCAAAGTCGCTCTTGCATGCCTGTAGCCTTTGCTGCCCTACACTGGTAATGGTAGGCAACTCCGGCTGACACAAGAAATCATCCAATCGCTGCCACACTCCGTTTCCCTTTAAAGGGCTGGTGAACCGAAATTTGGATTTCAGAAAACGATGCAGAAGCCGGAGGCGGGACGCTACAATCCCTAAAACACTACTCGTAGTCACAAGGTGATATCTCGAATGGACGGCCGTATTTTTGGAGAAAGAGGTTGAGATTGAACGAGGCCGATGAGGCGCGTGACGTCAAGATATCTCGTTTTCTCCTCTCTGCTTCGCCCCCTCAAGGCGGCGAGGCGGAGAAGACGCGAGGTCGTTCCCTTTCCTTCTCGGAGAAACAAGACAAACAAATCTGTCAAATGCGCCTCCTATTTTTAAAAGTAAGGTCATCCATTCGAAATATCGCTGTATGAGTGATGTTTTGGTGTTTGTAGCATCTTGTTACACGCTTTTGCCGCCGTGTTTTATGGAATCCAGATTTCGGTTCAACATCCCTTTAAGTGCCAGTGAAACTGAAATGCCAAGAATGAGCACGTTGTCCTGAACGACAGTTGCACTGCACAAGCGCGCATGCTTAGCAACATTCAAAGCATGGAGCTTGCTCTTAAAGCCTCTGCATCAGGCTTCCTGTTGCAGCTCGTGGTACCGAAGCAAGCTTTTGGGCAGACACTTTTTTATAAGCAGAAACTTCACCTGGCACCGCAGAGCTCCGACCGGTACTCGGAGTACTTAGTTGCGGTACTTTAGATAAAACAGAAGGGCAACAGGTGAAGTAGAAACTTCACCTGCACCGCAGTGCTCCGACCAGTACTCGGAGTATTTAGTTGCGGTATTTTAGATAAAACAGAAGGGCATTGAGCAGTGCAAACTACGATTATTGTCAGGTAAGAAGTATTCAGTTGCAGTAATTGTTTTGCTTTACATACAAAAAGGCTGGAGTATGCTTAAATGCTGGGCTAGCAACCGATTGCTACCAGGGGCCCTATGCTACACGACGGGACCAAGCGGAATCAGGGGACCGGGAGCCATCCAGCGACCTGGATGCAAAGATGGGTTCAGCTTCCACGGGATTGGTGCCACCTGGATCTTGTCCCAAAGGGCCAGCAGCAGCTGGATAGCCTCGCATTGCGATGCGGGGATGGGGATGCCGCGCGAGCTCGGGGCATGCCGCCCACTCAGTGTGAGGGCCAGGTGCTCCCACTGACTGGCTAGGTGCATGTTGATGAGTTCCTGGAAGGTGTTGTTTACACTTAGCCGCCGGAGCTTGGCGTTCGACGCGTACGGCAGCACCCCCAGTGCCAGCTAGTACCCCTTGCGAATAATCACGTCCATCTTGCCCTTACCTCTCGACAGCAGGTTGAGATACGGATTTGCGCAGGCGATGTGGCTCACGACGAGTGGTTGGGTCAGCCGGATCAGGTCCGACTCCTCGAGCCCGTGTCTGTGACTCGTCATCCTTCTCACCATGCGCATGACTTGCGTGGTTGTCTTGACGAGTCGGTCGACCGTGTACTTGGCTCCGCCGTCCCGCTGGAGGTGAAGGCCCCAGGATCCGAACCCGCTTAACCACCGGCACGGGGGTACCATCCTTTAACGTGAGGCGGATGTCCGCCTTCTTCTTCTTCGGGAATTGGCTTGCCCGCGCGGAGGAGCAACAGCTGAGACTTATCGGGGGCGCGCTGGAGGTTGCCGGCCTCGAGGTAGTTCTGCACCGTCTCAATGACTTCTTCGAGGAAGTCTTGCCTCCCGCTGTCCGATCCCGATGCAGCCCAAATCGTCAGGTCGTCCACATAGAGTGGCATAGAGTGTATGCTTCATCCGGGGAATCCGTTCCAGTAGAGGAGGCGGCTTGCACATCGCCAGGTAACAAGGTGGGTGACAGGACCGAGCCTTGCCGATTGCCCTTGCTCGGTATCGGGATGGTGCTTGTGCGGATGGACTCGATTCCGATGGTGGCCATCCAGTTGCTCAGGAAGTCCCGCACATAATCATACATCCGGGGCCCGCACCCAGTTGAGGCCAAGTTCTCGAACACCAGCGTGTGACTGACGTTGTCAAAGGCGCCCTTTATATCCAGGGCCAGGACCGCCCGCGTTGTCGTACAGGAGATTCTGTCAAGGATATCCTCCTTGATCTGAAGCAGGACATCCTGCGTGGAGGTGTGACCAGAACCCGAAAATGGTGTTCATGGTGGCATTGAGTTCAATACAGGATGGTCCCCTCAAATATCGCTGTAAACAGCTCATCAGGGCATGGGCATTTAAAAAACTGAAATGGAGTGTCCAGGTCTGTGACGCTCGGCGGTATACCTGATAACCTCCATTTCTTTTGGATCCTTTTCAAGGGAGTATATTTTCCACTTCGGGGCACTTTTCTTGTTTCTGGCACTAACTACTGCAGGAACTGTTTCACCCTAACTTTCTTCTTTGCTTTCACAGCACTCATTTGATGTTAATGTGGAAGGGAATTGGCCGGATTCCACTCTTCGTTCCTACGTAAAATGTGCTGGCGTCCAATACCTGCCACAAAAAGGGTACTTGAGATTCCAAAAATAACTAAGAGTGTGTAAACATATGATGCCAGCATTTCTTTTTTTTTTATTTCCAATGAGCAACATTATATTATGCCAAAACTCTCCCTAAATGCACACTGCATTTCACAGCGCGCTAAACTCTGCCGGAAAAATCGGCGCCTGCACGCAAAGGGGCGTCGTTTCCTCAGCAGTGTATTTTACCTTGTGAAATTTTAAGGCGCTCCTTTCTTTTGCAGCTAGAACATCCTTAAAGATACTAAAAATGCGTTCGCCACGGACGACCGAGTCTTCCGCTGGCAAACGCTGTCGTTTGCATACGATACGCCTTGAAATTTTCACCCCATGGTCGATCAGCGCCGATTTTTCCGGTTGCTTTCCCATACCTTGAGCCACCCAGAAACACCGCGCGCCCCCCTAAATAAAAAAAAAAAAAAAAAAAAAAAGAATGGAACGGCATTGAGTGTTTTGTTTACTTACCGACTTTGTGCGTGGACCGCGCCACGTTGCGCTGCCTGATGCACCCGCGTTTTGGAACTAATTCAGTTGACAGTTCCCTCCGAAGATGAAGCAACTGAAGCCACGGCGGTAATCGGACTGGTAGGCTGCTCCCTTTCGAGCGGGCGGAAGAAGACTACGAAGAATTCGGCAGCGAACGGGCGGAAACTCGATTACGTACAGCTTCAGTAGTCGACGCTTTGTTTTCTCGATTGCGTTCGCGGCGTTCACCGTGGACTCGCGCACTCGGCCGTAGCCGAACGGCCGAACCAGCTGGACGGCTGTCGGCGCGCGCAGAGCCGTATATGTAGAGAGTTTGGCCATTCTTTGGGAAGTATAGGAGACAAATGAAGCGGCGCCATTGGCCGAAAGCGGGCTGGGCGTGTTCCAGGGCGTCTTCAGAAATTCGAATGTGACCAACCAGAAGCCGGAAATAATACCCTGGCGGTGGTCGCGAGAAACAAACCTGATAACTGCATTGGAGTAACTCTCAATGACTGAAAATATGGTACACGTGATGTTTCAATCACACTCATCTAAAATGATGGTGGAAGAGTGCGACTACCGGAAAGATCGACATAATCCTTACGCCAAACGCCGAGCGCCGGGAATCTGCCCGTCAGAGCGGTCACACTCTTTCCGCGCAAAACAGAGTTGAGCGGCGCATTCGTTTCTTACATCTTTCTGCATGATCATGATAAAACAACACGTGAACCCTATTTTCAACCACAAAGAGTTACTACACTTCACTCTTACGCACTTATTTAAACCATATACGAACATAGACCTTCGATGATCGATCGGCTCAGAACTGTTTCTCGCTACCACCGCTAGGGGATTCTTTTCGGCTTCTGGTTGGCCAAGAGAGCATGCCAAGCCCTCTTTCCGAGTCTGCCGCACGCCCTGGCACTACCCGCGCCTCCCATTGACCAAACTCTCTACATATACGGCTCTGGGCGCGCGTACCGACAGCGTCGCCATAGCAACCACGCCGCGAGTGTGGTGGTGTGGTTGCCAGACAGAATTCACACGATTTTTTTTTTCTCGTATCTCACGTTGAGTTACTAGAAGTTAGGCGCGTATCATTATAATACATTATGCTGTAAGAAGTTATTAAGGGATATGTGTACCTACCTAAGACAAATGCAGAAAAAATATTATTGAAAAATAAAATTGGCGTAATCTTTTCATATCTTGATTAAGACTAGCGTGGTCACTGGGCGAACCGATGCGCGAAATAGGAGGGCATATATACCGCTCGGGGCACTTGTATGTTTGTATAAGTAGGATGTATGTACTATTTGTTGTGTATTGTGCAATTGATCTGTGCTTGTATGCCCGTGTGTATGTACAGTGTTGTGTGTATGTCCATGTCGTAAGTGAATGTAACCGCGCGGTGGGCAGCAAAAAAACTGTTGTTTACTTTTTTCAAATGTTGATCACTTTTTTTTTCGTCGCTAGATGGGGGTTGTCGCCGCCCAATTTGAAAAGTGTGGCGGTTGGTGATCTATAACTGTTAGAGGACTGGATGCCATTAGTCCATCCGTCGTGTTGATCGCTCCGAGCTGCTCCGAGTTGTTCGGTTCCGCTGCGCTGGTAGCTGTGTCGTCGTGTTATGCTGCCTGATTGCAACAAAAGGAGGTTAGGCGGCTTCCCCAGCGCGTGTTTAGGTGCTGAATGCCGCTGTTCACGCACAAACGTTCATGAGTGGATAACGCACGTAACAGAGGTGAGCACAGGCAATAGTTAATCGAGAGCCACACGGAGCGCGAGTGCGATACCTCCTAGCCGCTGTCGACAGAGGGTGTCGGGGCGATTCGTTGTCAACTTGTCCACGGCAAGTGGGCGTTTTGTTCAATAAAGCCAGCCTGTCAGTGTTTTGTAAAGCTATCCGTTCTTTATAAGCGCTTCTGATGCGATGAAAATGCGACCGGCATTGAGCAGGCCGAGCGAGACTTCGGCGACAGTCTCGGCTGTTCAGTCTCCAGCGGTTTCGGCCTTACTCGTATTATTTGCGGTGTTGGCGCTTGGACATAGAGATGTTTGGAAAGTTTTTTGCGCCTACAGATGACACCAAACGAGCGTGCGAGCCGTATGCTCTTGCTCCGGCGAGAAGCCGCGTACGGCTCGCCAGGCTCGTATCGCCTGTCGCATACTGGCCGCCATATTGTTTTTAGGGTGTTAGCAGTTAACACGATTTTCACCACCTCCGGCGGCTAACACCCTTACACGAATAAAGGCGTTAGCCAGAGGACGAGCCATTTACACGAATAAGGGTGTAAAAATTTTAAGTGTGTAGGGCCTAGGGGAAATTGTTTCAGCCCTGGGTCACCGAATAATCACAGCATTTTTTAGCGAGGAAGTTCCTGCGATCTTTAACCTTTTTTACTAATCGCCAATTTTACAAATTGGCAGTTCTGAAGATTTTTATATAACTTGCTTTCGTTGCAATAGCTTGCATTTGATCGCAGTGTTTTTGGTTTGTTTTTCAAGTGAAAAAGTGAAAGTCGTCTACCACTCCCTGTAACGCCGAATTGGAGCGCAGCTCTTGAGGAGGAGGAGGGGAGGGTACTGAGGGCCACGTATTCTCGAAGGAGGGGGGGGGGGGTCACGTGACCCCCCCGGGTCACGTGACCAAACTTTTTCCGCTAGATTTAGCGGGGAAATTTTTTCCGCTAGATTTAGCGGGGAAATGTTTTCCACTAGATTGAGCGGGAAAATTTAGCGGGAAAAATTTTTCCGCTAGATTTAGCGGGGAAATTTTTTCCGCTAGATTTAGCGGGGAAATTTTTTCCGCTAGATTTAGCGGGGAAATTTTTTCCGATAGATTTAGCGGGGAAATTTTTCCGCTAGATTTAGCGGGGAAATTTTCTCGCTAGATTTAGCGGGGCAAATTTTCCGCTAGATCTAGCGGGAAATTTTTACGCTAAATTTAGCGGGGAAATTGTTCCGCTAGACTTAGCGGGGAAATTTTTCCGCTAGATCTATCGGGGTAATTTTTCCGCTAGATTTAGCAGGGAAATTTTTCCGCTCGATTTAGCGGGGAAATTTTTCCGCTAGATTTAGCGGGGAAACTTTCCCACTAGATTTACCGGGAAATTTACCCATAATGCACCGCGCGGTTACGCCGACGGCGACGCCGCTCAAGCCGGAAACGGGCGCCTAAGAGCTGCGCTCTAAAACTGGCGTTTGCTCAAGTGACGTATATGAAATGGCCTGCTATATAACAATGCATCACCACAGGCTATTAAACTTAGATGCTCAGAGGTGTGTTCGTCTTTGTAATTAACATGTTACGGATGTGTTTATTTCTTACAAGTGTAATATTTATTTTATGTAGCTGGGCCCGTTTTGTGCTCCTTAATGTCAGTGTGCTTGGTTCCAAATATCCTCTTTACAATGCCTACAAAGGCCAAAATGACGTCAGCCGACCCCAACTCACGCATTGGACACGAAAACTGCGTCGCTCGGATGTATGCGCTCGTCAGCAATCAATTCGTCCATGGATATTTGAATCCGTTTTCCTGGCCAATGAGTGTCCTGACAAAACTTATCATCACTTGCGAATGCCAAGTTCTACGGTGTGCTTAAAAAGAACGGTGAAAGCTTGGGGTCATCGCACCGGTGCCCTGTCATGTCACGACTGCGTGATTTCACAGTTCTCTTTTGAGTTGAGGATTACAGGTAAGGAAGAAGAAGTTTAAAAATAATTTCGTGGCCCCTTTAACATGGAAATATGTGCTACACCAGATAAAAATATTGACTTTTTGAATGCCGGTAAACTTCCGAACGACCTTTTGGCCTGTCGGCAAGAACACCTCATATCCGGTGGCCGTCTCTTTTGATGGCGTCAACGATTCCTTAGAGACCACCATGCCGTCCTTCTTGGTTGAACCCCGTCGACGTCGCTCCTCACCAGTCGGTGAGAAAATCTCATAGTGAAAGGATGATCGGGTCTTAAAGAAGTATGATGCTAAACGTATACTCGCTCACTATGGGGCAGTCGAGCAGCAGTCATGTCCCGAGCCAATCGTCCTGTCGTGGCCGGCGTAATCGGATTTTGTTCCATCGGAGCGAAGTCCGAAAGTACTAGGACGGTACGTTCGTCCCACGAAGCGGCCGCCATCCCGGCGGCGCCGAAAACCACTCGCCTTGTCCGTGCACGTACATACCATAGCAGCTCTCGTCGCCCGACAGTCCCCGGGCTGCAAATCGTCTCACTTTTCAGAAAAAAACCGGCACCATTCCTCCAGAGGTTCTTGCCACACCGCGATGCCAAGCGTCGCGGTGTGGCAATTTTCAATGAACGAATGGAGATATCAACTAGATTACAAAGGTTGCCGCCCGGCGTCGCTAGAAGCACGGTTACCATGGCAACCTCCCAGGACCAAAATGGAGATCACTATCAGCGCTTCTGACGTCGTGCATCTAGATAATTTTGCGTCGTGTCGCTACTCTGGCAGCTATGCTGCCATATAGAGTGGCTCTAGCTACAAGGAGCATGACCGATCGTGGAAATAAACAGGAAACGGAAATGCAGACGACATGGCACTCTAATCCACTGCCCCCAGCTACAGAAAAAAATGGGTTGTGTGTATGTTTACATGGCCTAGAACTTGGTCTGCCTCGACGAGCGACGAGTCTCCCAGCTGTAGATGAGAAATTTAGCCAGTGCAATACAACGCTAGCCTGGGGTCTTAAACGTGCAACACACAGTAGTGTGTACCGCACGCCGGTACGATGATTATCAAGATCGAAACGGGAAGGAGTGGGGATTGAACTAAGGATACCTGGGTTCTGCAGCGCGATATTTCGCTCCACGTGCTGCGCTAGCCCACTCGGCCACCGATTCCTCCCCCCCCCCCCCCCCCACCCCCACAGCTACAGAAGGCAACGTAAGGTGTGCGCTCTCCAGCGATCCCTGACAAATGCAGTGTATAGTCTCCATTAACTGAGCTTGGCAATATCAGCCGCAAAACACGATTGCTCTGTGCTACGCTCCAAAGAAGCCAAGCAATTTTATGCCCACACTACGCATTGGGTACACTCCAGTGAAACTGGCGAAAACGGCCACATATCTTGGCGTCACGTTAGACTAGAGGCTATCCTGGGGCCCGGTAATAAGGGAAGTGCTCCAAAAGATTCGAACACATACAAACATTCTCCGGATGCTTGGCGGAACTACCTGGGGAACCTCATCACACATGCTGTTGTTACTGTATAAGGGGCTCATCCTGGCCCGCCCATTGCCCTACCTTTCGCTACACTCAGCGCCAACCAGCTCAAAAACGTTGAACAAGCGCAACGCGTGGGCCTCAAAATTTGCCTCGGAGTTCCCCGCACGACCTCGTCTCGACATACGCGCACAGACTCAAGGATTAACCCTGTAGAGAACCTCATGCAAGAACGGGCGCTGGGCCATCTGACTCGTATAAGCAACTGCGATTCCACCATCACGCTCCTGATGAGGATCGCCGAGCGTGCTGAGTCAAGACTAGGAGCGCACCTCTGCACGCTTGGCGACATAGCTGGCACACCTGGACTACTCGTTCCACTCCCAGATCTGCACAAAGAGCCTCACTCTGTGTGAATCAGCCTTCATATCCCTGGACTGCGAACTAAGAATAACGTAGCAGCGTTCGTAGCAAGGCAGCTCACGGAAGATCACTTAGCTACCCAGTACGATGGGTGGACCCTAGTGTACACCAACGGATCAGTGGACCCCTCTGGAGGCACAGCAACAGCAGCAGCCTTCTTCCAGGCAGCCGATGTGGGTACCAGTGAGCGCCTGGCTTACCAGGCATCTTCCACCACTGCAGAGCTAGCAGCCATACGGCTCGCCCTCTGGGGAATTCAGACAACCTGCACACAGGCCCTGCACTGAGTCATCCTGAGCGACTCGAGACCAGCCTTCGAGCTGCTATCTAGGCTCGAACGGGCCACGCCCCTAGCCCGTTGAATCGCGCAGGATGCGGTCGACAGTCAGCAGGAAGGCAACGACATTGCCATTCCAACGGCTCCCAAGCCACTGTGGCATTAGAGGGAATGAAGTCCTTGATTACCTGGCGGTGCGGGCTCGCAAGGACCCCGAGTGCCCGCTCTCAACCGTTCCCGCTTCTCAGACGCCAAGCTCCTTGTGAGAAGAGCCATCGCCCTACAACACCCGGACCCGGTAGTGGTGGCGGGTGCCTACCAAACTCGGATACCGCGCGGTTTCAACCACCAAACTGCCGCAGTATTGTACAGATTACGGACCGGAAGCGCCTTCACCCCGGCATGGACAAGTCGCTTCAGACTCAATGCTGACCCCATATGCCAGACCTGCAAGGAAAGGGCCGACGCCGAACATCTCCACCTGCACTGCACTGATCACGAAGATAAGTGCAGCAACCTCCGTGGTGCTTGTTCCCACCCAGGGCTACCTCGTACAAACTTGGAGGAACTCCTGCGTCGAAAAGCGTCACGAGCTACTACAGACAAGGCACTAAAAAGTGTAAACAGCTTCCTGTGGAGCACGAAACTCCTTGAGATCCTCTAAGACTTCAAAGAGATTTGGGTTGTTTGCGATTCCTGGGGCTCCCGGAGATCTTACATCCAGAGGTTTTCAGAAGTTCCAGTAGTCGCGATTCTGTACCGAAAGCCGTAAGAAAGTTAACACTCTGAAAAGATCCTTTTCCCCCTCCCCCCCTTTTTCCCCCTATTTCCCTTTTCCCTTTCCTATCAACAGCGACATGTGCACCCAAATCGCAGCTAACAACAACGTTGATTTTCTAATGAACATCGCTTGAACAACAACAGGAAACCGAAACCCATACTCTTTCACCTTATGTTGTACCCACGGTGGAAGAAATACATTTAGGTGATGACCCTGGCCAGTCTTCCCGCGGGGAGCGAGCGACCAGATCGTGTTAGGAGCTAGCCTCGAACCAGGAGTAGTTAGTTCCGCACCGACGCGGAGGGCGCTGAGGTATGGGGTCCCCGTCGGCGGCCATGGTGTCGGCGGCGTAGCGTGCTCTCCTTTTTCGCAGCGAGGTGATGTGGTGGTGGTGTACGACCAGTGGCTGGATCGTGTTTTGCTTTTCCGCTGTGCCGATCACAGGTGCCACCATCGTGCACGAAGGTGAGCCTTAACTTGAAGAAGAAGAAGGAAGAGAGCACAGATTTACGGACTCTGGCAACTTGGTGGCGGCATGGAGGTGGTGATGTACAAGACGAAGCTGTGAGCGAGGGAATGCGGGACCACCGCTGGGAGAAACAACCGGAGCGGTCGGTTTGGGGGGGGATCCCATACTTGGTCGCCATCTATCCCCGTGCGAGTGAAGCGCTCGGTGCGTCGAACCTAATGTGGTCGCCGCGTCGGACAGAGAGTCATCACGTAAATGTGTTTCTTCCACTGTGTTCTTAGAGCAAGGAGCTCGCGCTTGTAGCCATTCCTGCGGTACACCATGTAGGCAATTTTTTTTACTGACCCAGTTCTAGCGTCCAATATAGTGAGAGGAAATATTGGTGACGGCCAGCCTTCTCCTTCGTAATTGGGTTAGAGCCACGTGTGCGTTGGTGCGAGGTGTGCACGGCCTGTAGAACATGTAGCTTTCCTTGAATTTAAAGGTGTATCCACACGACGGACCAAATTGCTGTTTTGATCCGCAGGCCGCGCATCACGTGATCTTACGTCACCGCTTTTCGAGGTCCGCCGGCGGTCCGCGGCCCGCGCTTGTGAGAAATGCCAAGCGCTTTTTTCGCCCGGACCTTGGCGGCGGACCGCGGCGTTTTTAGTATAATTGAAGTGCCAAGTCTGGCAACAAGCCGACTTTTGTTGTTTAGATTGGAGCCCAAATCCAAAAACGTGTTCTTTTGGCGCCAACTGTTGAAGACGAAGAAGACGAACCTTTTGCTGTGCGACGATGGCGGCATGGTGCGACGATCCAACTTTTTACTTCATCGCGCTCGTGGAGCGATTCCCCGCTCTGTGGGACAATAGATGCATGCCCTTTTCGGTTCACTTAAGTCCTCCTCGTCTTCAATAGTCAACGCCAGGGCCACCACGGCCAAAAGTCTCTTTCGTTCAACCTCCATCTTGGCTCCTTACATATAGCCTCAAAGCAGCTCGTTGCATGCGTTTGGCGGAGCTCTGAGGTCGAGGGTTAGGCCGGCCGCTCACTCTGTCGTCTGCTCTTTTGGTCCGCCGTGTGGATGCTCATTGCAGCCGGGCGGCCCGCGGGCCGCGCATCACGTGATCAATCGGTGCGCGGCCCGGTCCGTCGTGTGGATACACCTTTAGAGCGTAGCTCTTAGCCGCCCGTTTCTGGGCTGCGCGGCGTCGCCGTCGACGTAATCGCGCGCATTGCATTATGGGACGTCACAGTTTAACCACGAAATTTAGCGAGTTAAGTTTCCCCGCGAAATTTAGCGGGTTAAGTTTCCCCGCCAAATTTAGGGGGAAAATTGGCGTCATTTGACGTCACAGACTAATTCAGTTTCCCCGCGAAAGTTAGTGGGGAAATTGACGTCACGACTTCGTGTCACGTCACCTATGAACAAATTCAGCGGTACGAGGAGGGTAAAAGGAAAGGAGGAGGATCAGGGGAGGACAATAGAAGGGTACAGAGGAGGAGGAGGGGAATACCCTCCCCTCCGTATCATCCCCTCCTCCTCCTCCTCCTCAACAGCTGCGCTCCAGTTTCCCCTTACAGAGATTTGTAAACGTCTGTCATTTTTTTTTTGGTGTTATTAACCTTTCTAATGTCCTCGTTCTTAAAAGTTTACTTTCTTTTTGTCTGCAAAGATAACAATCATAAAGTGCAAAAAATATAGACACAAATCCAAATTCAACGGTTTTTGTGTGTGTGTGTGTGTGTGTGTGTGTGTGTGTGTGTGTGTGTGTGTGTGTGTGTGTGTTTGTGTGCGTGTGTGTGGGGGGGAGGGGAATTATTCCGCGTTAGTTATATTTTTATAAGTGCACCTATTTGGGTGTGTTCTGATAATACCCGAGTGGTTTTTACTGAAACCCTGCATTTATATTTACTACTTACAAAGATAATAATAAAAAAATTATGAGAAACCTAATTATACTTAAGTTTATAATTTTTCTCTAAATAGGCCCTGTGGAAAGAACCGATAAGACAACTACGTTTTTCTCTTTTGTGCCATGCGTAGTCACGAGTGATTTAGTCAGCGTTTCTAAAACAACCAGCCCGTACACAGGTATACAGCCGCCAAAAGATTTAAATAGCGTAAACTACTGCCATACACGGTGCGATACATGTATATTTGTGTCGATAATTCCTTATTAGATACGCCTCTCAGACGACACAACCCTTATTGTGCATGGACTGAAACATCGATTTTCTTTTCTTTTCTTTTTATTGGGATTTGTAATATATTGTTTTGTTCGACTACCGTTAATATTTGTCCAGCTTTCCGCCTTGCCGATGCTTTATCTTTACCGCCTTCTCATTTTCTGCAAATACATTATTTCCTAGCTTTTTTTTCGCGAGGGCTCGATATACATCTGCAGTTATTAGCTCCTCTCAGCAACTTCTCGTCGTGCTCTGGCCTCGACATGTGTGCGGCTAGACTAACATTGTTATTACGCGAACTAGCTGGGGAGAGTTCGGAGCCGGGAAAAATCGCTCACGAGAAGAAAAAGAGGCAATATCCGAGAAAGCCAAACTCAACACCAGAAGAAGAGGAAGAAGAAGAAAAAAAAGGTAGTTGAAACTAATTACAAAACACACACACGATCATAATAATAACGCGCACCCCAAGGATCCGCGGTCGCGTCTACTTGATATTCGCTTCTCTTCGTTGCGCAGTTCACACTTGCTAAACGCTTCTGGCGACATCCTTACGTCGGCAAACCTGCGTGTACGCTCGAGCCGGAAAGTTTAGCCGACCGTAAAGTGGCGCTGCTGGCGACAGTCAAGTGCATACACTTCCGACGTAGCACTTTTTCCCTCCCCGTTATTAGTGTTGTATTTTTTTTTGTCGCGTACCCTTCGACCCTTTCACTTATTACTTCCACTCCCTTTCTTCCTTCCTTCATTTTTGGTCGTCGTTTTTGCTTGGCAAGTAAGCAAAACAGAAACGTTACGTTAGCGCGGATGGGGGCCTGGTGGAGCGTGAATACAGCTTTATTTTTAGGCAGTTTGGCGCGTAACCCCATATACAGAAGTCGTTCGGTGTGAATCGTTGCACTCGCGACCCCCCCTCGCCTCGGCATTTTTATATCTAAAATGCCTCGGGGAGATCGCGAGGTCCTTTTTTTTTAACCTTTTGTGTGTTTTTTTTGTGTGTGAGTGTGCGCGTCGGTTCTCGCATGATTCGGCTGAGAATGGCTTCGCGAGTAGATGTTATATTCAGACCACACATACAAAGGAAAAAAAGAAGAATCTGCAAGAATTACGATCTCGTTAGCTAAACTTCCACAAGGCCCAGCCTTAAGATGCAAAGTCAAAAGCAAACAAAAATAGCAATATACATGCAGGTTTTTTTTTTTCGTCCACAACGAACATTTTCTTCTTTTTTTTTTCTTCTTCTTCGTAGATACCGAGTTAGAACAGGAAAATATATTGAGGTCAATAATCAAAACAAACAGCACTATAATGGCTAACAATAAACAAACGCAAGGCTTTACAATTCCCACGAATTTTATGATCGCTCCACAGCAAAATTAAGTGCGGGATTCTCCAAAGAAAGCGCCGGAGCACGAACCTTGAAGCGAGATACGTGAACATTGTAAGATCACGTCCTTTGTTTGTTAAGCTTGTCGTTACAATAGGATATTCAGCAAACTCTTCCGTGGAAGCATTTTGTAGAAAACTAGGCTTTATTTGAACACTAAGGTAGTCGGTTCGAACAGCATTTGATTCTATCATGGAGTGACAGAGGGCGCTTCTATCAAAGCCGTCTGTATACGCCAGACATGCACGTAACGCTTTACTAGTGACGAGTTACTTCCACTCAATTACTTTTTCGGTAACGGGTAACGCATTTAGTTACTTTTTTAGAAAAGGAAGGAGTAACGTATACGTAGTTACTTTTAAGGTCAAATAACGAGTAACAATATTTTGTTACTTTTGAGAAGTAACCTGTATTTAAACAGCCTCGTTTTAAGTCTAAACTGAGTATACGTCTATTGCGACGAAGGCAGATGGGCAACCCTAAACAGCAACTAAACATCATGACGGTCTAGCGGCGTCTATCTGAACACGTCACTCGAACTCTACAGCTGGGAATGTTCTTCACCCAAAGAACTCAATAAGGTTCGTTGGTTGAACCTTCTAGAATCGTGTAGGCACTGAATGTACCTAAAATTGAGAGAATAAAACGCGGAGGACAAGCACAGGACAACCGCGTTCTTTCATTTAGTAGCAACGCTTATTTTGGGCAGCAATACTGCACCCTGAACGAGATCCCGACAAAGATAGGGTAATAAGGGGGAAGGAAAAACTGGGGGTTGGATGTAAAGCAGGAGATTGCCAACGCGGGAAGGTACAGATCCCATTGCCAACTTAGAACTTTAGAAGCGTAGAGAACAACAGAGAGATGGGAATCCCAGATTCACCAGCTCTTTCTGCGGCACAGCACTGTCATTCCTTCGAGCGCGTCAGTAGAACAACTCTTCAGCGTCACCGGAGCTATGTTGTCAATGAAGCGGGGACACATAATCCATAAAAGGTTCGGAGGCAGCTAATGCTGTAATGCAACGACTACTGAAAAAAAAAATCCACGAAACAAAGTTAATTGTGTATTTGGTCGTCAATGTAACGAGAAAACTAACTCGCTACTTTCGAGGTTAAGTAACGCGTTTCTTTTGAGAGTCGGTAACGAGTAACGTATTTAGTTATTTTTGAGCGAGTAGCGAGCAATTCAGTTATCTTTTGGTGGCAACGTATACATGTCTGGTACAAGCACTTTCATCAGGACTTTGTTAGTCGATTCGAAAAATATCTGTCGGTTTATGACAGGGAAGTGTAAAGAGGGGAGCAGGACGCGGCGAATCCTGGGCGCTGACACCCGCCGTCCCGAAAGAACGAACGAAAAAGAGAGCGACAGAATAGCGAGAAAAGAAAGCGGAAGAAAGGTTAGGCGCGTTCGTTTTGCCCTGACAAGTTGAAGCTGATCGAGCGCTTGTCAACTTCATTTAATTGTATAGAATGCGCGATTCCGGTGTTTTCCTGCAAATGAAGGTAGAAAAGAACAAGGTGCAGACCTTGCAGATGATGTCTTGCTGCTTCTTTGTACATATTAAGGAGCTGACAGCGATATGGACCCTTCGGGACTGCCATGTGAGACCGTCGATGTCCGCTTCACATATGGCCCGCCGTTCCCAAGCGGCGCACCAACGCGTGAGACCTTCCCCTCTAGAATATTCCATTAAGGCCACGGTCCCACTGAATGTGGCAGTATAGGTACTTTTTGGCAGGCCATTACTCATCTCCTTTTAAATACTGTTTTGTGGGATTGATGTCATTCGAAAGGCAATGCAATCCTCTTTCATTTGATATTATGTATGTGTTGGTTTTTACTGTTCATGCGCATTTGTAGCTTTGCGAATATGATGGCGCGGACCCTCACTTGCTCCGCTAGTTCATGTTTTATGAACGATATATTAAAGATAGCACGGTTCCAATATAGCAGTTTTGTTAAGATGATGTCGGAGCAGAATCTAACGATACACTTTTTTGGTATTTGCACTACTTTGTTTTTTTCATCCCTCCAAATATTGCCCTAAAATTGGCATTTTTTAGCACACATATGTGTTTAATGACAAGCGCTAGGGCAATGAAATTAGCTACAGATATAGTGCTTATAATTGGTAATATGCAGAAAAAAATTTAATGTTGTGTAAATTTTTTTTGTTTAGATTTTTTATATCAAACGTAGCACTTTTTTGTGCTTCGAGTCATGGTAGTTCAAATGCCGCTGAAGAAATAGTTAAACTATGATAAAATCTTTTATAACATTTAGAGCTACAATGGTTGCCCAAGAGGTGGACGATGGCTTTTTTTCATTTTCAAAGTCATAACGCTCCAGGAGCCCTTCAAACTTACCTGTTTTTGACGCATATCTGTTTTGGACATCAAACAGATTTTTTGGCATTTAATAACATTTATTGTTTGGAATAGATATACATTGCGATGTATTAAATTTTCACAATGATCTTGCTTTGGTTTCTTAATAGGTGTAGAGCTTAGCTAATTTTAAAAACAATTAAAAACTGTTTGGGTGTTTTGTTGCGCCACCTTGCGGATGGCAGACAAACTGCTAATTTCCAGTGTTCAAAAAATTTCCGAGGGCGGCGTTGGCGTCTGTATCATCATCAATCTCCGTGTCTTCGTACCTTCACATTTAAAAAATATAATGGAAGATTTACTATCGATAAATGAATGGTTTAAGTACTGGTTCAGGCTAATAAATCTAAGACAAATAATTACACAAGCGTAGCCTGATATAATGCGTTCATTATTCGATATGATTGAAATCAATAAACAATGAAGACGAAGAGGAAAAGAATACACTCAAGTTCACTTTATGCCTAGAGTCACTACATGAGCTTTAAAGGGGCGATGCAACGAGTTTTGTATTTTGCTGAAATACCGCTTAGAGCGGATCCCTGACGTTAATGACCTGTGAAATACCCATTCGTTTTTCACCACACGCAATCGAAGTCGCAGAAAAAAATAAAGAAAAACAAGCAGAGTTCACCCCCTCAACTCGCAGCCAGAACAAGCGGCCACGTGATATGGAGCCGATTATATGCCGCCAATGTTGATCATAGCCATGCGCTGGGGTTGGCAAGGCACAGGACACGCGCTGCGTTCCAGACATTGTTATGGTTCGGCTGTTGTCGTCATTGCAGCGATTGGACACAGGACACTACCCGAATGCTTCTCGAGCTATAGACTATCATGAGCCCAAATCGAGTGCCGACGCAATGCTCGGGTCCAATCCATGAGCCGCATTCAAATATCGTCACTGGGCGGTACTGCTACCGCCCAGTTACGTCATCAGGTTTTGCGAAGGAGAGATTGAATGAAAACGCTCGGTTTTGTCCTCCAAAGTACAGTGAAACAATGGAGTTTCTTGGTCAGTGGCGTTGCGTGCGAGTATCCTTGAGTCCCACCAGTGCCAGTAAGCTCGTGTAAAGTGAAAAAAACATTCCAATTGAATATCGTTGCACCGCCCCTTTAAAGTATCGGCACTCAATTCCCCAAAATTGGCTTGGGCGCCGCCATTTTGGGTCTTGCTCAGAGCAAACGCAACTGCCGATCATCATGATCCAAAAGTACGACTTCCTCAGCATTAGATGCGGTGCTAGGAAGCTGCTGCAATATTGCAATGCTCTGTCGCGGGTTGTTTAAACATTTGTGAGGGACGAAAAAGCGTTTCTTGTGATTTTAGATAAAGCTCCATATAACTGGCAACCATGATTTTAAGCCACAATTTTAAGCCAAGTTTCGTTACTCGGAACCGCAGCTAATTTACTGGCACAAGCGGGAACAATGAAGAAGAGGCAGGTGTCAAAAAGTAGTGGCTTGTGGAATCCACGGGGCTTACGTCATGGCCCCTCCAGGTATTACAAGCCTCTTGAACAGGAGCATGAATAGTGTCATTAAATAAGCTACGCTTCAGAGTAGCGACACTTCGCCTTATTGTGGCTTAAAATCATGGTTGCCAGTCATTTAAAGCTTTATCTGAAATCACAAGAAACGCTTTTTCGTCCTCCACTTTAAACAGTTTTCGACAAAGCAAAGCAACATTACATGAGCTTCCTAACACTGAATCTAATGCTGAGGATGTCGCACTTTTGAATCATGACGATCGGCAGTTGCGCCTGCTCTGCACAAGTAACAAAATGGCGGCGTTCACAACACTGTCGGGGAAGAGAGTGCCGATACT
The DNA here is from genome assembly GCF_016920785.2 of Ixodes scapularis. Classification (NCBI taxonomy): domain Eukaryota; kingdom Metazoa; phylum Arthropoda; class Arachnida; order Ixodida; family Ixodidae; genus Ixodes; species Ixodes scapularis. Next base: position 180,377,214 of record NW_024609846.1, on the reverse strand, counting down.
CTAAGCGCAGCTCATTTATTGGCTCTAGTTCCCGCGAAACTCCTTTTCCCTGACTGAAACTAAAAGTAAATATGAATAATACACCATTATTATAGCTTATTTAGTTATAACAAGATACATATAATGAGAGGAGGAAGCGGGCGGGTAGGAGAACCGCGGGTTTTATGTGCGACCGTTCTAACCGTCTCAAAAGAAAGAACACACGAGCTTGCGCTGGTTTTAAAAAAAAAGGCGTCAAAAGAAAAGATGCGGCACGCTGTGTTCTTTGTTATTATGCGTCTAATTGCAAATTGTTGTGCGTATGTTTATACAGCCGGAAGTTAGTCTGCCTTAGTGGGCGTCTGGTGTCTCAGCTGAAGATGAACAATTTAGCCAGTGCGGTACAGCCGCAAACCTGGGGCCTTTGACGTGCACCACGCAGTAGTGATACACGACCGCACGCCGGTACGATGCTCTTCCAGATCGAAACGGGCAGGGGCGGGGTGGCTTCTGCAGCGCGAGCTTTCGCTCCAAGTGCTCCGAGCTGGTGTGCGCTAGACCATGCACTCGGCCACCGACCCCCCCCCCCCCCCCCCCCTTCTTGTGCGTCTAATTTATATACAGGTATAAGTATTTGAAGATCGACGATGGACGTCGGTCGTCTCGAGGTAATGTAACGTAATAACAATGTATAACTAATAAACTTGTTGAAGGACTGAACGACTAAATTTTTCAATTCTTGGATTGTAATATGGCGGTAGCCTATTGTACTTACTGTTGATGAAGAGCAATATGAGGTGACGAGGTAATGATTAATTGATGAGGCTCCATAAGGACGACGACATTAGTGGGTGTCGAACCACAACGTGCAGTGCCAGACTTGTTTCAAGTATCGTGTACCCAAAAACTTTCTTCACCCGCAACAGTATAAGGCAGAATCAATGAGGATGCTCCTTTACAACTGTACGTTGAACAGGAAAACTGCACTGTGCAGAAGTGCGGCTTATTCGTTAATATGAGGGGTGGATTTCTTGCAGCATTCCCTGATTGACTACTTGGAACAAATGGCCTTGTTGACGTAAAGTGTCCCCGTTCCAAAAGATTCTTGAAGCATACTTAAACCGCAAAGGAGTATGAGGCGAAAAATAAGAAAAAGGAGCCTCTTGTGAAAGGTCCCAATCACCACCATAGCTTCTACTATCAAATCCAAGGGCAGTTACACAATACATAAAGGGAGTTTTGTGATTTAGTTATATTTACACCTAAGGGCATTGATATCCAATGTATTCAGAGAGATGACACCTCCTGGTCAACCAACATAGAGCCTTTTCTACTCAAGTTTTACATGGAAGGCCCGACTTCCGCTGAGAATCCTCACGTAGACGAGTTGTCCGACCGAATAAACTGCAATTACTCCCGATCTGGGAATCTCTCGATCTTCTTTCGTCGGCCATAGTATCATAAGATCGAGGGGTGTGGCTCTTCGTCCGCCGAATATTGCTTCGGCGGGTTTTTTTTCGTGTAAGATGAGACCGTCGCGTGCTGCCAGAACAAGAACCTGGCGAATCTTCACTGAACTGCTTCTTCCGTAAGCTTCAAAAGGGCTTTTTTTTCGTTTCGCACACCATCTGTTCTGCTTGCCCGTTAGTTGCAGGATGGTATGGTGCACTAATGTGATGCCTGATGCCATTTTTTTTTTCTTCAAAAACTTGTTTATTTTATTTGAAGCAAGATTTGGCGCGTTATCAGAGAAAAGTATTTTCGGTAGGGCAAAAGTAAGTAAAAGAGACCGTAGAACGTCAATGACGTGTTTGGACGTCGTGGCAGGCATCGTGTAAACTTCCAACCACTTAGAGTACGCATCGACAATGACTCCGCAGATGCGGATACGTTTCGCCACCCACCGACTGAATGGTGGATCGTCTTCAGTTACTGTTCATGATGGCGTTAGACTCAAGGAAGACTTTGAGTCTTTCCACAAAGTTAGCCCAGGTGCCAGGACTTTTGTCGAAAGCGGTAAGTGTTCGAAACGTCGACAACGTCGGTAGCCACGTGTTGTGCTTGACACTGGCCACTTACCATTCGCTGAGAAGAAGCTTGCTTGTTCGTCTGCCATGAGTCGTCCGATATCAGGTCATCACCGCAACACCATCTCCCGACAAAACTGGTCATCATTGTTCGCATGTCCATAGTTAGCAATCACGTCAACTTATAAATTCCCGAATGCTCATAACTTGCCGTCGCTAAACGCCGTTCATTCATAGCGTCTAGCGTCTTCATTGCAAATAAACGTCTTCCTATTTCTTCTGATGGTTTTCCTAAGCTGAACTTACAGCATTATGTGTGTCGGTACTTCCGAAAATATTGCAACGGCGTTTGTTTTCCGGGAACTATAATGTAACAACCTTTACAACATCATCCGGACCCCGTGAAACACAATATTTCGTGACGTTATTTTAGTCGTCATTAAAATGGCGAGGTAAGTACCGTAAATCGCGAAGCAGTTTACTTGACTAATTATGAAAAAAACCAGCTGAACTAAGGAAAAGGTAGAGATAGAAAGAAAGACACCCGATCGCTGGACTCCAGCGATCGGGTGTCTTTCTTTCTATCTCTACCTTTTCCTTAGTTCAGCTGGTTTTTTCATAATGAGTAACCAACTAGCTCAGATTACACCAATAGTTTACTTGACGTCCGCTTCCACTGGTTGAGTCTACTGAGCGTGCATTCCTGCAGAGGAAATTTTCATTGATAGAATATTGACACGTCAATCAACATTTGATTCCTTCTTGGTAAGATATATTGCGAAAGCCCGTTACAACCGCCGAACCGTATGTCCTTATATCAGAGAACAATTTATACCCAGCCTGACATTATCGCATACATCCGTTTGATGGGCCACGCTACTTGAGCTAGCTGAGCACAGCTGGCAGCGGCGTGAGCAAGGTCACGAGGGGAACGTGATGGTGCTCGAGCCATCCCACTGTGAACCAATGTTTCGGCCACCCCACGGGTGCGTGTCGCCATCTATTGGTTGAACTAACGCCTTGTTCAAGATGGCTGCTGTGGGACCGCAGCCTTAACTCTATGGTTTATGCAAGAGAACGCACCGCCCGTCCTATTGCGACCAATGCACTGAGGAATGTTTTCCCAGATTCGGTTGCAGCCGATGTATCACGATCAATGAACAGAACTTGGATGATTCTGCTTAACTCGCAGCCAACGCAGCTACTTCGGGCATTGCTTGCGACCCGGCGTGTGGCTTCGTGGTCGAACTTGAACCCGCGGTCAGTAACGTTACATTTGCATACAAGTAAGATTCAAAACTAACGTGGCCAGGTTTCTCTACTCACCATTAACAGCTAAGTTTTTTTCGAAGATCGATACAACTATTCTTGTTGTCGCATTCTACGAAAGCATTCAATGTTAATGCGGTGCGCCCATCTTGTGTCGGACAAAGATAATGCACGCACTAACCGAAAGCAAGCAAAAAAAAATATAAACTTTATTAGAAAAAAAAAAAAAACGAACCTACTCCGAATAGGAAGTTTTTCTCACAAATGACTAAAATGTAATGGGGAAATCTTAACCGCCAGGTGTTTGACCGACAGATTTGTGTGCTTGTGTGAGTGCGCGCGCGTTATTGTGCGTGTGTGTGTATATGTGTGTGTGCGAAAAAAAGACAAAAAGTTGCGAATATTTTTTAGTAGTTTTTAAACACTCCCTCGTTGCGCAAGAGTAAAAAATTAGGCACGTATAAATGCCTTGTGAAGCTGGAAGTTTGTAGAAGATATAAGCAGCCAAGTTCAGGGCCGCCGCAAGCAGCGTCCCTCCCTTTCTCTAGACAGCCGGCTCATGTCGTGACAGCCCAACTCCAAGTGAGAAGACGAAGTGCGGAGAGAGCCGTTAGCGTACTTATCCGTAAACTCGGGGCTCAGCATTTTTCTCGGCCGCCCATGCAGTCCCCGCCCGTCTTTTCTGGGCTCAAGGAAACACCTGATAGGCGGCCCAAGATATGACTAGCCATTACAGGTAGGCCCGCCGTCGGTTTATGGTCATCGGCTTTTTTCTGTTATTTTATGAATATATTTGAGTTTTGTTTTTGTTTAATTTAAACACTATGGACGAGGAATAAAAGAGGGAAGTAAGAGGAACCCAATGAGCTTCTAAATTGGGGTTCTGGACTGCTTTCTTTTTGACCAGTCCATTTCTCTGTGCGCCTAAACGCGTAAAGCGACGGTCACAATAGATGGATGCATGTTAATGGCTATTCTTTGTAACGAGCGGTAGCGTGCGCCACCTTGCATCCTGATACAAAAAGGCAGGTTGCCAACACCGTCCGAGGCGTGTTTCTTCCTCATATGACGGTCACACAAGTCACACAAAAACAAAATATCTGCATGCTTCGAACATGAATAGGGCGTTGTCCGCAGATGCATCTGTCATCATGTCAGCAGAAAACACCGTGTTTTTTTTGTTTTTTTTTGTACGACGTATGAGCAGAATGGCTGCGGCTCAAAAGGTGGCCCCTAATGGCATTTGAACTTCTGCGTTTTTTAATGTTATTACCGCATTAGTCGTTCGGACTACTCGGAGAGCGAGTAGTGGCCACAAAACATTAGCGCATCATATTTTAATTCGATCAGGAAAAAACAACCCAACGTCCGCTGGCGCCACAATGTGTTAAAAACGCGCGGCCGGCGACGCCATTGGCGAACCATTATGCAGTTGGCAGTGTTGGTATAGTGAACTAGAATAAGATTAATGGAAAAATCCGCAACTTTCAGCGATGGTGGTACCGCGGTGTGAGAATCGCGCTCCCTAGCTCCTGGATGATCGGCTTCACAAAAAAGGTGCTTGCAAACACCTTCCTGACGTGAAAAAATAAACTAAGGCTCTAATACAGCTCGTATACAGCAAAACTGGAATTACTCACCCGTAGCAAGCACAGCCTCGAACTGCTGTACCAGTATGCCCCCTATAGACGCTTTGCAGCCGCTGTTCATGGGCGCCGCCATAACTGACCTTCAGTTTTTGTTTCCCCTTATTACGTTTACTTCACTTCATTATTACCATAGCAGGCTAGGGCATTGCAATCCTAGATTTTATTCTGTCTTTCTCCCCAGCATTGGCCGTTGTGGAGGCTCGTTCACACCAATTTCAGTGGCTCGGTATCTCGGTAAAACAAGAGAAGGTCAGCAATGGCGGCTGTATTCTAGCGCGTGTGTAAAGCGTCTATAGGTCGTGAAAGTTGCGAATAGCCGGCCTCGAGGTGAGGCGCTTCGCGTAGAACCTACCAGGTAGCGCTGGTGTTCGATTCCGGAGCACCCCTGCCAGCGATGTTCGCGCCAAGCGTAGCTGTTTTTGATCTTAGCGGTTCATTATTGTGGCCTATAGGTCCGTAGCTCTCAAGTTTTGAGCAGCGCTCCAGGCGAGCAAAAAAGAATATTTGGCTAGCGTTTCGAAAATGCGTCAATGCGCTTCCCTACTACAGTTTTCTATACTCCGTTCCATTCTAAGTGCCAGCGTAGCTGAGGCTACAAGAGCGAGCTGCAAGCTTTCAGCGTCCCTGCAAAGCACGCGCGCTCGTGCAGTGCGAGCCTCGTTCAGGGGAACATGCTTTGGCATCTAGCCTCGGCTTTGCTATCAGGTAAAGTGAAATATACGAACTCACGGAAGCTATGAAAAAAAAGCAATAAAATAAAAAAAAGATGAAGGGAATGTTTAATGGGACCTATTGCTATATTACCCAAGCATCAAAGAGAACGCAGGGATTGGTGTTCTACGCGTCGCACGTGCTGGCCTCAGCAGTAGTACATTTTCTAAAGCAAAAACCTAAAACAAACTATTTTGCACGCGCGTTCGTCAACGCTTTATTTTGATTATTTACTTCGAATCTTTTCTACGGGGAAGGCGTGCGCGTGTGGCGCGTGGAACACCGATCCCCGCATTCTCCTTGATGCTTGGGTAATATAGCAAATGATCTTTTTAGACGTTTTGTTATCGCGCATTTACAATGCTGGCAGATGCTTGCATTCGAACGTGGCACGTACAAAATTGAAAGTTAGACAGCCGCCTGGATGGTCCTGCCAGCATAACATGGTTGCGTCCCGCGGACGCGCTCGCGCCCCCTACCCGAGAGCAACGGGTCTATGTATGCTTCATGAGTGTTTCAACGTCTATGAATTAATGTTTAAAGCTTATTTTGGCAATGTAGTAAAAACCGGGGTAACCCGTCTTGCATGCTGGCGCGTAGCGGTTTGCATCCGTCTTCTTTCTCTTCGTCTTCATCGCTTAGCGACAGAACTCGAACCTATATATATAATCACAACGCCAAGCACTTTACAATCACGAAAACAAATTGCGAAAGCGACCGTAGACACAAAAGAAACCATCTCAGAACGTACGCGACGCCATATTAGCGGCGAGATGTTTCGGTGGCGCCCTCATTTGGCTACCTTTCGTGACGTCATTACCTTGTGAACAACAAGCCCGATGGTGTTTGTAATGGGCATTGTGGAAGTCTGAAATCATAGCGGTCTCAAAGCAACGCTGCCAACAGCGTCAAAATTGAAGTTCTAACCTTCCTCTTATTTCCATCGATGAGACATCCTTTGCTGACGTCATAGTCAGCATTCGGCCAATTGTGGTGCAACCACAGCGACGCTTTCGATCGCTCACGTCGCCAATGCCATGCTACAGTAGCCATGTCCTCCGGATTTCGACAACAGCGCCACTCGCGGCAGTCTACACTTCTGGCTTCACACGGCCGATGGGGCGCCGCCAACGCTTTTTCCACTGCCCCTATATTCCCTGTAGTATTGGCAAAAGCCGTCAGAATTTCTTGTTATGCTTGCAAAATAACGTGTATCATTTCGTAAACCATCGTTATTCTTTCAAGAAAGCGTTTGTACTAAAGGAGAAAGATAAAAAATAGGGAAAAAAAATATGTTTCAATGTGCAAAAATTAGACAAACAAACCGACACGATCGCCTCCCAGCGGTGGATTGAGCCAAACCAGCCGTCGCGCAGGCGCACTAGCACATTGAGCGGTAGCCCTCGCGATCGCACCCTATTCAGAAATTGAGATGGCGGCGATGTCGGAGCAAGCGTGGCCGGGACGCTTATTTGGGCGATTTGAATCTGCTTTCTCTCCGTGTGTCCATGGGCTATTCTTGCCGTTCAGCTTCGTGTCCCCGTGTTGATGCGCTGGTTTCCACGTCCGTGCGCTCGATTGGTTGAGTCTGAACGTGGGCAACTCTCCGAGGACGGACTACACCATGAAGCTTCGTAGGTCTAACGAGTCGGACCCGTTTCCATGGGCTGCCGGCAAAAGTTTAATGCTCGGTGACGAACCAATGGTAGAGTTAATGAAAATTCAGGACACCCTCCTGTATAAACTATGTATGAGGTATGTATGGTTGTGTGCGTGCTAATCTTTCGCTCCAGCAGCCGTTCCCGTTCGAAACAACAAATGTCAAGTGTAAGGATGTAGTGGTGTGCGACGAAAACAAAGTTCAAGTTCGCAATGTTCCTTCGGAGTGCGCTACAATTTCAAACGCATACACGATGTATTTTAGGGATCATCCGCTGCCTAACGTGGAAGGCTAGCTACGATGTTAGTACACGGGCCATCTGTGACAAGATTGCTGTAAAATGCAAGTGCATTGTGACCGTCGAAGCCGGCCGGCGAATGTACGGGTGCGACATTCTGATTGTTTGTTTTTCGAAAACATTTGTGTGGATTTGTTAGAAAATAAATGCTTACTTTCACTCGTTACCCCCCGCATTTTTTTAAAACCTATCGCGGTGAAGCTCCCTGCCCCAAACCGCTGCTTTAATGCCTGTTCACACATACAGCGAAGCGCTAACTTAGCGCTCATGTGGCGCTTCCAGCGTGTGACTTCGTTCTAATATAGCGCGTGGCTAGCGCTTTAGTAGCGCCTTGTTAGCGCTCCAGTAGCGCCTTGTTAGCGCTTCAGTAGCGCCATGTTAGCTAGTCATAAGACAATTTTAGTATAGCGTTGCTGGAACTTACGTACGCAATACGCAAAAGTATAGGGTACGCTAAAAATGACCTGCTCGGACCGAATTTAGTTGTGCGTTACGTTTTCGAGTGAACACAGCGCATGATCTTGGTTAAATTTGCTAGAGCCGTAGGATTCCGCGTGCTTATAGCGCAACCATGCTCATCGAAAGAAATGTTGAAAAAGAAAAAGTGTCCAATCATTTTATTTCAGATTAAACCAAGCCACAGCTGCCTCGTAAAGCGCGCTTTTCTGCGCGGTACAGAGGCTACGAGTACGAGTGCGTAGCCAAATTCGATCACGGGGCCTCCGTCACTCGCCCCGTGGAAACGGCACCTTTTATCAATGCTATCGCGGAACGATATTCATGACCCTGATGTCCTTTGCATAGGGAGAACTTCGGCGATTTCTTTTAGAGTCGTTCGTCCGTCGGCGATGAACTGTGGGAGTAGGCTTAGCGTTGAGCAGATCGCAGCGTCGACGCACATTCCGAGCGGTGAACATTTTCACTGTGCACTCCTTCAGCTGCACGGCGATCTGATTCGACCGCGGTAGGTCCCAGAAAGAATCGCCGAGGTGAACACTACGCAATTTCACGTAACACAGAACTTCGAAAACACCACGTTGCCCTTGCTGCGCCAGTCGAGGCAACCGCAATCTTGAAACTGGCGCTCTCGTTGGGTCCGAGATCTAACAAGAGCGTCCCGCAGAGCCCGCTAGCCACCAACGCAAAATTCCCAGCGTTGCGTGCGTACGCAATACGCTAGCCCTTTTATTGCGTTCTGCGCATGCGCACTCACGACCCGCAATTTCCTTGCGTACGCAAAGCTATAGCGTACGGTCCACTAAAACTGTCTATTAGCGCTTCTTGTACCGCGGTGCTGCGGATTAGCAGTTGCACTGCGGTTTCGGTTCCTGTGGTTGAGTGTGCATCAGCAGCACCAGGGCGGACATGTGGGATGCTGAAATAGAAATGCAACAAATGCTCCTACATACGCGATTAGTACATATCTGTGTGGACGGCTTAACTCCCAGAAGAGCCTTCTGGGTGCGCGAAATCTTTCGCCTCCGAGATACGAACGGGTATTCGGCGAACCTTGTTCCTACGCTGAGGGACCGAGACACAGAGCTCTTTCGAAGGCGATTATTTTTACCTGTGTGTCGTTGAAACTAGCGTCACACATATCGAATTGAAAGCTATGAGGTCGTACCCAATCAATTAATCGCTCAGAGTTCATGACTCTGGGTCGCCTGCCCGACCCTCTGCTTAGAGAGCGGCTCTTTTACTTCCTCTTCTTTCAATGCCAAAGGAAAAACAACCATCAAGGAATCGCCGTGCACGCGGTAATCCGCAGCAGCAAGCACGGCACAAGGGGCGTGAGAGCGCTAACAGAGCGCTAACAAAGCGCTTCTGAAGCGCTAACAGAGAGGTACATCACGCGCCAGGAAGCGCCACATGAGCGCTCCTTAGAGCGCTCACGTAGCGCTAACTTAGCGCTCCGCTGTACGTGTGAACCGGCCTTTAATCTCGCCACCGCGATAGACTTTGAACAGGTTCGGTCGGGTTCTTCTCAGCGCGGCGGGGCGCAGCCAAGTGAACGACGAACATCGTTCTAGTCCGGCGCGCGTTGGGTTCGCCGGCACTAATGTATAAACAGCCGAGGCCCATTGGTAACGCTGATTCCCCTTCTGGGCCTGAAGCTACGATCATGTAGGGGGCTTTAGCGACGAGGCGACGATGCATGCATATCCTAGGCCCGTCAACCATAAACCTAACCCGCAGCCAATTGGCCAGCCGCTTCGTTTCATCCTCCAATTTTTGAATTTTGCCGATTGCTTCACCGAAAAACATGTCTTGCTTCTTTTTATAAATTTAATTTGCTGATATCCTTCAAAAATAAGTCGAACTTTAAAAAAAAAAATAATAGTTTTTTCTTCAAGTTCCTGCGTTCGATACGGTCCGTTTAGGCGCAAATTTCACACCAGACCAAAAAGCTTTGCTTTGAGTTTACTTTGACGAAGTTATATTACCGTATTTCCCGGACTATAGTCTGCACAGTGCGCACCTAATGCCTAGTCTGAACGTAAGAGTTATTATACACAACACACCTTGTCAAATACCTGCTGTATTAGCTCACAGAGAAGCTTGAATCATACATAAATCAACAATAATATACTCCGTTATTCGTAAAAGCATTCACGTCTGGTCACAATGAACGATCCAAAAAAAAAATCATTGTATCGTTTATACCTCAAGATAGATCGTATCGAAGAACATTTCAACTTGTAAACATATACAGTCCGCGGACAATACACCGGAAAATACTGTATAAATAAATGTTTAACTCATCTTGCAATTTTTTTTAGTTTTTTCACGATTGTTTAGTTCGACCATAATTGAGGAATAGGTCATTCATATTGCGAAGGTGTCAAAAGACTAGCTTAGTGAAGAATTACGAGAGGTATACGAGCGACGAGATCGTTGTCCACCAGCTAAAGGCACGCGCAGTTCGACCTTTTTGAGTAAGCTTAGTCTAAATCTATTCAATTGAACAATTCCTGGCATGCATGGTAGTAGTAGTAGTTGTTGTTGTTAACGCTGCTCCTCGGGTAACATCAGGAAATTAAGCAATAATAAAGCAAGCTATTTCCCATATTTGAGCGCGGGTCTAGGCAAAAAACTAGAAATAGGAAAGCACCGGACACCCGGCGAAACATGCTCATTAACTAAAACCCCTGGGGGCGAATATCTCGAATATTACTAAACATCACTTTCGAGAAAGTCGGATATGACAACGAAGATAGAGTTACGTGTGTCCGTCGTTTTGTGTTCCTGCATTGCCTGCTGTCCCTAGTCAAGAGGCTTAAATTTGATTTTCAAAGGGTGTACCTAATTGATCCTGACGGGGAAGAAAACTAAATTCGCTTATAATCTTATTCGTCCAGGTTTTTGCGATATATGGTTCCGCAACGCAACGATTATATTTCCATTTCCATACTCAATTTCGCCGAGTGAAAAGGGAATTTTCTTCGCGCTAAATTTGTTTTTCTCGTATTACGTAAGAGTGCAAATGCGAAAAACGCATCAGAAACGAATCATGAACAGTCGAGAAACGATTACGCTTGAGTCCCGCAAGAAGCAGGAAGGGGGAAGCTATCGCTTCTCACTTTTGACGAGCGCGCACCACGAGTAGCGATAAAGTATAAACTGTCGATAATCATTACCTCGATCACAAACTTTCCTAAGCCTAAATCTCTATTCCATCTGGCACGTGTCAACACTGGCGCATCTGCAGATAGGTATACGGTACTGCGATGCTGAACCTCATTAGTATCGCTACTAGCCCATTACTGAGTAAGTACCTTTGCAATTCGATTCAGTTTCATTCAATGTTTACTTTTTTCGTGTTTCATATCAGCTGGAAGGCCGTTGCAGTAACGCGCGAAAATATGTACTTCAAAATCAATCAAAAACAGATGTGTCCAAATTTAGATTTTTTTAAGTGACAAATTTTTACAAAAAGTAAGGTCAGTAAATTATTTATTTAAAACATGTTCAATTTGTTCAACTGGTGAAAAGATGTGAGAGAGTTTTGAATAAAGGGCTAACATTTTTAGAATTTGTGCTGAATGGGATGCAAAACTGTAGAGGAGCCAAAAAATGTAGGACTGTCAGTTGAGTCAAGATTAATTAATTAACCTATGCAAAATTATAACATACCGAACAGGGTGCACAATTTTTGTTTGGATTATATCCAACTATATTCATAATAACACTTTCGACAAAAATGCCAGCCGAAGGTGATGCACCGAAATTACTTTCGCATCCGTTCACTGCTTTCACCTCGCTGAAATAGAGATAGAGTTCCACGCAACAAATGCAAGTGCAGGTCCGAACCGTTCATCACTACCGTACTGTCTCAAGATTCAATGATGATTACTTAATGATCTTTCTAGACAAGCCATTATTTCGACGGTGAGTGAAGATTGGCTGGCAATAAAGTTCACGAGAAAAGAAAAAAAAAAGTGATCGTCCACAAAAAAAGTGAAAGCCGCTTACAACTCCCTGTAACGCCAAATTAGAGCGCAGCTCTTGAGGAGGAGGAGGGAAGGGCGCTGGGGGGGGGGGTTAGACTAACCAGGGGGGGTCACGTGACCTTGGGGGGTCACGTGACCTTTGGGGTCACGTGACCCCCAATGCCGATGATGTCATCACTGACGTCACTGATGATGTCATCAGTGACGATGACGATGCGGGTACCGATGACGTCATTAGTGACGTCACTGATGACTTCACCAGTGATGATGACGATGACGATGCGAATGTCGGTGACGTCATCAGTGACGTCGCTGACGACGTCATCAGTGATGATGACGATGACGATGCGGATGCCGCTGACGACATCAGTGACGTCACTGATGACGTCATCAGCGATGATGACGATGACGATGCGGATGTCGGTAACGTCACCGGCGTCCACATCGTCATCGTCATCATCACTGATGACGTCACCGGCATCCACATCGTCATCGTCATCATCACTGATGACGTCACCGGCATCCACATCGTCATCGTCATCATCACTGATGACGTCACCGGCATCCGTATCGTCATCATCACTGATGACGTCATCACTGATGACGTCACCGGCATCCACATCGTCATCGTCATCATCACTGATGACGTCACCGGCATCCACATCGTCATCGTCACTGATGACGTCATCATCATTGATGTCATTATCACTGATGACGTCACCGGCATCCACATCGTCATCATCACTGATGACGTCACCGGCATCCACATCGTCATCGTCATCATCACTGATGACGTCACCGGCATCCACATCGTCATCGTCATCATCAGTGATGATGACGATGACGATGTGGATGCCGGTGACGTCATAAGTGTCGATGACGTCATCGGGGGGTCACGTGACCTCGGGGGTCACGTGACCTCAGGGGAGTCACGTGACCTCGGGGGGGTCACGTGCCCCCCACGAAGTCACGTGACCCCGGTGGGGGGCTCGCGCGGTGCATTATGGGACATTTCCCATGATGCACCGCGCGGTTACGCCGACGCCGCTCAAGCCGGAAACGGGCCCCTAAGAGCTGCGCTCTAAAACTTTAGATCCCGAGCAAGCCAGGAGAACTTGTAGAAAAGGTGGTAACGACATAAATGCAAAAATTAATTTAAAAAAATAATTAAAAGAACGTAAATGCAAATTACGCGTTCCGTGCATAGCAGATAAACTTGACTTCAGCATGCACCAAGGGCGGGACGGCGAAATACAAAGTGCGCTTGAACGCCTACAAGAGGCCATAAGAGGGAGACATCTTCGTTACTGATTGCACGCAAAACTGAGTCGCGTTGCGAGCCAACACAAACCTTTGTCCCGCAGCGACTGCCCCCCATTCTCCTTGCGGTAAAACATGCGTCGAAGGAGACCGGAGAAACAAAAAGTCCGCTACCCCCCTTCCCCACACAAAAACAAAAACAATACAAAAATGAAAAAAGGGGCGCGTTTCCGAGATGAAGCTCATTAAACACGTGTCCAATAAAGCAGCAGATTGTGGAAGGCGCGTATGCTCATTTCGGTTAAACACAAATTAGTATCAACAATAAGGGAGTGGTAATACAATGGTCGCATGATCCAGTTTCTGCCGAAAATGCAGTACCATTTTGAAAAGTTAGGATATGTGAAAGTATACACCACCACGCGCGTTTTCAGCCGCCGAAGTGTTATTTGTTGGATGATGCTCTAAGTAATGCAAGTGTTCCTGGACTCTCATTCATTCATTTTTATATTATATTTGATTTGTAAATGAGGTTTGGCTCTCGCTGTTCGCGCTCCCGGTATGATTTAAATCCCGTTTCCAGTAACTTCACATAGAATGTATCAAAATAATGGTATAGTAGACTAATTCATACGAAGCCTTGAGCGAGTCGATGATTCTTGCTGCATACAAATAGGGCACAAAAGACAAGGGGCAAAAAGGAATGCACAAAAGATAAACAAAGCTCTAACTTATAGCTCAGATTACAATTGTTGAATTCTTCTTTCTCTACATCTACTTAGCTGGACATGGTACGTGCGTCAGATCAGTATATAATTATATATATATATATATATATATATATATATATATATATATAGTGCATGCATACAAACACATACAAATAAAGTCTTTTCTGAAAATGTCTCCCTAAATATTTCATCTTCTTCCCTAATAACGTAAGCGATACACGAACAGCTCACGCAGAGCTGTTCGTGTATCGCTATCTTTTTTCTGTTTCAATAATTTCTCTCGTAAGCTGATGACCACTCATGGCAATTAGTTTACATTGTTGCTCAGTCAGATGTGCATCTACAGCCTCGGCAATGTCTTTCTAAATATCCGGAAATCACTCTGTTTAGCTTATATTTATGTTCTCGTAGTTTATAATTTACGCATCTTCCTATTTGGCCGAGGTATTGTTCGCCTCATGGGAGAAGATGGAATAAACTACTCCTTGAGTACACGGAATAAAGTAGTTCTTATGCTTTTTTTGTGCAGTCTCACTTTTGATATGAGGTGGGATTGACTTTTGCACAAGCTAGAAAGTTTGTTAAGTGCTGAGAAAGCTGCCGCTAAGTTTATCCGGTTTCCAATCCTCCCGAGATTATGTGATATCTGGTGGATGTAAGAAAAAAAAATAATTTTGTTCTTGTCCCTTATTCGGCGTATGGTTCCTTCAGTCCGTTTTGTTATTTTTAGAAGGTTCTCAGCGACCAATGTTAGCATATAACCTTGCTTTTCGGAGCCTAGAGATTTGAGAATGAAAGCTATATTTAGGCGAATACGGGAAGGACTTAGTGATATCATTTGAGAGGCGTAACTTGACTATGCCCTTTTTAACTAAGTTAGAATGCGGCGGCTGGTATCTTTCCTCATGGTTCGTATGCTCGACAAACATGATGGGTCGCACAAAATAGGCGGAGGTTCAGAAATCTTAAGGAATCTTTCGCACAAAGCTCGCGGGTTAACTCTAAATGTTTTAAGCTCTTCCTAAAACTGGAGTACATTAATCTCCACCGGGGTCCAGTATAGTCACCAACGTACTCTCCAGTTTTAGGAGGAGCTAAAAACCGTTGGGGCAAGCCCACGAGCTTCCTTCAAAAGATTCCTTAAGATTTTTGAACATCAGCCTATTTTTGCTGTCCCATCTCACTTTATATACTTTGCTCTGCCCATTGCTCTCTACTTGATTTTTCTTAAATTGCTTTATACAATATATTTGAAGAAAAAAATATTTGATCTCCTGTTCACGCCCTTCTCACGTAATGCATCCCACTGATGTCTTTTTTGTACAATAAATGTGAACTTGAACGAACTGAAACGGGCAAAGATAAACCCACACAAAGTCTACACTTTTTTTTATTTATTTATTTACCCCAAGGGTCCTTTCGGGCACTACATAGGGGGGAATTTTTAACACCAATATTAGAAACAATACAAAGAATGAACAGATAGCCGTAACACACTGCGAGCAAGGAAAAGAAAAACAAAAGAAAAAAAAAAGCCACGAAGAAACAATTCAAAGTTGTCATGGCGAAGCAAAGCCTATAAAGTGACAATGACTGAGGCTTTTTCTGAGATAAAAAAAATCAAGAAGCCTAAAAACGTTTGGTAATCCTGTATGACTGCAATGTCACTTGGCATTAATTGCGAGGTTCAGCGGGGAGTATTTGTATAAGTTAGTACTTGGAAATACTGAATTTACTTTGTTGGATGATCAAAGCGGGGAAAAATCCGGGTAGTGGACACAATGTGCATTTGACGGAAAGATGATGAACTATGGTAGATTTTATGAAAAAACGAAAAACGTGCGATTCGCCTTCTGGTCGCGAGGGGCATTCAATATAATGATTCTTTGATACAGGTGATGCTACTAGTAGGAGACTAATCGCGTGCTATAAGCCGGGCTGCTTTATTTTGTAGAGACTCCAGAGTGTTAAGTAAGCTTGGTGTGGATTCCATATCACTGAAGTGCATTCCAGTTTGCTTCTTACAAGGGATGTATATGCCATACGTTTCGGGTTAGTGTCAGCTAGAAATAAGTGCCTTCTCAGGAAACCTAATATTTTAGAAGCATCCCTTAAGGTTATTTCAATATGGAGGTTCTATGAGAGGCTAGCTGTTAAATGAATTCCAAGATATTTATATGATTGTACCCTTTCAATATTTGTATTGTTAATTTAATAAGTATGTTCGGCTATCTTCTCTTTTTGTAGTGAAAATAATGCATTTAGTTTTCTTTGTGTTAATATGCATTTGCCAATGAGAACACCATCTTGAAATTTTCTCCAGGTCAGCTTGAAGTACAACATTGTCAGAGGGAGAAGTTATGGTCCGATAGATGACGCAGTCGTCTGCGAAGGGACGAATGGTAGAAGTAATGTCGTTAATATAAAAGAGAAAGAGTAACGGCCCGAGGACAGAGCCCTGGGGAACACCGGATTTAACGGAGACAGGAGGAGAGACAATGTTGTCTATAACAACACGCTGGTATTTACTTGAAAGAAAGCCTGAAATCCATTTAACGACGCCTGCATCTATATTTGCTCCTCTTAGTTTATGTATTAGTCATTTGTGGGGAAACGGTCGAAAGCTTTTGAAAAGTCAATAAATACTGCATCAGTACTGAGGGATGAGTGAATACTAGAATGAAGGTCAATAACTAGTTTAAAAAGTTGAAGTTCACAAGAGCGTCCTCGTTGAAAACCATGCCGATTTTGAAAAAAAAAGAAGGTTGTTAGTCAGTAGGTGATTCATTATCTGAGAATAAATAAGACGTTCAAGCAATTTACAAGATACTCAAGTTAACAAATTAGGCCTGTAGTTTCTGAGGGAATTAGGGTTGCCGTATTTAAAGATGGGCACAACATGGGCTAGTTTCCAGTCATCTGGTAACATGCGAGTTGATAGTGACTGTTTGAAAAGCGCTGCTAGGAGGATGCTGGAACATTCTTTAGTTAGTTTAAGTAGTTTAGTACTTATTGCATCTGGACCATGGCTCAAATTAGTTAGAAGACGGTCTACTGCACAGGCAACACCCTCACTGGTAATAGTGGAATGGTTCATTTGAGCGGTCACTGTAGCCATTGGCATATTAGTATCGGTTAGATTCATCTCATCTGTGAACACGCTACCAAAAAATGAATTGAAAGCCTTAGCCGTTTCTAAGGGGTTTAAAATAGTTCCCGCTTCTGACTGGATAGAAGGTGCTACATTTTTGCCTTTTGGGTTTACCACACCAAATTATTTTAGGATTAGAACGCAAGATGTTGTACAAATCATGGTTAAAAAAATTAGCTTTTGTTTTCTTGATTTCTTTCTTACACCAACTTGAGTGCTCGCAATAAGACTCCCAGTAACTATGAAGATCCGAGTGCTTGGCTTTTAAGAAAAGTCGTCTCTTTTTATTAATGCAACGTCTCACATTTGTCGTAAACCAAGGATTACTGGCATATGGCAAAATAGTAATTTTTGGAATACCAAAGTTCAACCACCTCATTAATTTTATTGCGAAAAGCCACCCAGTTTTCATTTACAGACCGGTTGTTCAAAGTTTGAAAAAAACTGAAAGGAAAATTGGACAACAAATGAAACATTGATTGAAGGTCGGCCCTCCCGTAGTCAAAAATCTGTTTCTTTAAAACTTCACGTCTCTGAACAGGAGCAGCAAAAACACAATGCACCATTTTATGGTCACTGATATATTCTAAGATATTGACATCAACAGCTTCTGGGTGGGTTGTTAGAATTAAGTCTAGAACAGAGTTAATACGCGTTGGCTCCTTCAAAACTTGGCGTAGCTGGAAGGCTTCCATAACATCAAGGAACCTCCTGCACTCTTGTTTATTTCCTCAACAGTTATCCACCTTTTGTGTCGACCAGTTGATACCAGGCAGATTAAAATCACCAGTGAGCATGACAGGGGAGTTTGGAAATTTGGTATTTACTTGTTCAAGGCTAGCATTTAACTTATCTATAAAGTGAGATGATGAGTCGGGCGGACGATAACACAATCCAATCAAACAAAGTTTAAAGTTTAACCGTGCAGTCACCCACAAGATTTGAAGAGAACTGGGAATATCAACTAAGGACGAGGTTAATTCACTTTTAACAGCAATGATTACACCCCCGCCTCGAGATTCATTCTTGTCTTTCCTATAAATTTGAAACGATGCTGATATGCTGAGCTCACGGTCTGTAACTTCTTTAGAAAGCCACGTTTCAGTACCCACCACTGCATCGGCTGAACAGGCCTCAATACTGCAAAACAAATTATCTTGCTTGGGAAGTAAACTTCGAAAATTCGCCAAGATCAAACAAAGCTGATCCCGAGGTCTTATCTTGCGTTTGTTGTTTCTGTTATCGCCTAGTCAGGCTATAGTTTCGGCGGATAGGGCCCTGGGGCTCTCTACCGCAGTCATTGTCCGAGTCGTACCGATAAAAGGAATTATTTGAGTAGTTTGTCGTAGTAAAGGCCTGAACTTACCAGTCTCGAATCTTAAGTCTTGCAAAGTCGCGTAGTTTTTTCCTTACTAATTGCATTTTTGGTGAGAAGTCCTCCTCTATTCATACACCAGGGGTCGCAGCGTCCTTTAGTTTATGCGCGTTCTTAATTACTTCATCCTTGCATTTAAAATTCAAAAATTTAACGACGATTGGTCTGTTGAAACCAGGTTTCCGCATGCCTAGTCGACGTGCGCGCTCAATTTCGCCAACATTCACGTGTAGGTTGGAAGGAATAAACATTTTCACGATACGTTCGGAATCCGACCAGTACTCACGTTCGTTTTTTGGGAGTCCTTTAATTATGAGGTTATTGCGTCTCATTTGGTTGTTCAGCTCATCTGACAAGACTTCACTTCCATGCTGCCTTCGAGATATGGTATTTACTTCACTTCTTCGCGAATTGCGGCATTCACGGTAGCCAGGTCATCCTTTAACTTTGCCAATCTCATTCATAGATTCTTCAAGTTTTGCCACACGCCTGTTGGTATCACTGATGCCTGCATAAATTTCGTTTAGTTTGTGCGTTGTTTCTTTCTGGTACCGTTTGTTTAATTCTACAGGTTCCTTCACAGCGGTTAGTATTTGATCCAGCTTATCGGGGGCGGGGCTTGTTTTTAGGTTATTGGGACCGGGGTTTGTTTCCATGTCACCAGCACAGATTAACAGCAGTGCAACACACAGACACAAAAACAAAATTTTGCCATCCGGGCACCAGGTCTGAATGTATAATGCTAAGTGGTGAAAGCGTGGACTATTACTTGTCTTCGTACTTGTACGAGAAAAGAACCGGCCAATTCAAATACGGTAAGTTGACAAGTCGTCACTCATTCTAACTTATGCCACAGAAACACACTACTGGGATCTGCAACCGTAACAACAGAACTCACAAAGTTTCGTTGTTAGGATCCCCTCCTAACTACGAAACTTTGTGGTTTCTGTTGCTGCTTACCTATAACTAGGGTGTGTATTTTCCGGTTTTAACCGAAAAACACCGATAAACATCCGTCGGTGACAAAAATACAAAATCGGTTAAAACCGAAAAACACCGGTGGTTGGATATTTTCACCCTGGTTAGAACCGAAAAACACCGGTCGTTGCACGTTTCCGACCTAGCGAAACCCTTTCCCTGTAGAGGTTCGTCAAACGTGTTATCTCGTGGATCCTGCATTCTTCCAGTGTCTATACTTGGCCTGTACGTGGCGTCAGTCCGCCCTCCTTTCTGGGGGTGAAAAGCGTCTAGTTAACGCAGTGAAAGCTAAGCTCTCACACGCCTTTCCCCCATTGTGTCTGGCCAAGTAATGTCGGTGCAAGCCATGTATTCAGAGGTTGCTGTGGTTCCTGGAAGACACTGCCAACATCCGTGTCGTACAGGGCTACTGACCTTTCAGAACTGAGATGCGTTCCTTGTTATCTGTTTAGTTTCCATGGGCTTTTGGGGAAACGGAAAAAGGGTTTTGTTGGCGGGGGAGTTTTCCGCTGTATATAAAAGGACCGTTCTGTAAAAAAAATTGCAGACGTGTTTGAGAAGGCGCGTCCGTCCCGCGTCTGCGGGTTTTCTCAACCTGAGACTTGCTTCCCTTCGTCGTAACGCGGAGTAGAAGGCCACCAGGGTGGGAAGTAAGCGGAAAGCTCAGGATGACTACGCGACAGATTTCATGGATGAATCGTCGTTCTCGTTCCGCGTGTCATTTGTTAATCCGTGCATAAACGTGGAGCTGCCTGAGGGATTTGTGCCTTATGAAGGTATCTATCGGCTGGCCCTCCGAGACGAGAGCTAGCTGAGTGACCTAGAATCAGATTTTCTTTGTTACCGCCAGTATGCTGTGACTAGCACCGTTGATCCAGTGTTATTTTGGAAACTTCATTTACCTGACTGGGCACTACTGTCCCAAGCCTGGCTGGACATTTTGGGATTTCTTGTGTCCAGCGAAAATGTGGAGCGTGTGTTTTCAAAATTGCGGGTTGTGAACCGCAAGGAACGTGCTGCCATGACGGATGCAAGCCTCTCGAAGTATGCTTGCATCCACTATAATAACCAAGTGTGAGAAATATATGCTTCTTCGAGAAGTGTATGAAATGTGCGAATGAAATTAGGACTCTCTGTCTGTGATGAATCGCATTTTTTTCCACCGATAATCACCGATTTTAGCCTCGTCGTGAGACGTTCCACCGAAATACACCGGTGTTTCGAAAATAAGTAAACACCGAAGAACATCCGCCGATTTTTCTCACAAATAAACACCGGAAAGTACACACCCTACGTATAACAGAATGCAACAAGAACTGTGAACACTTCAGAAGAACGGTCGCAAATCCCGCTGCGGTAGTGGTTGTCGCTTCTTTTAAGCTGATGTTGCGGTGTCGCCTCAGCCGCCGTCCGTGGTACGCGTGGTCAATTTTGCTCCAGGGGGGGAGGCACACACGGCTTGCTGAGTCGCCAATCTTCGGTTCCAACAGGGGATGACGCGGCGAAGATAACCAGGATTCGCGTATGGCGCTATAACAGAATGCAACAAGAACTGTGAACACTTCAGAAGAACGGTCGCAAATCCCCATTGTTGACATGAACACAGCAGTGTCTAGAAAGGCACCTCTGCGTTCTTGTAGTCACCAGTAGTGTGACCATGGTGACGAAGTGGGGATGACGAGGTAAAACAAAATTAACAGCGATGATCAGTTAATGCCGTGCTCTTGCATATTTTTGAACAAGCATCTAACGCGCATTACAACGTTTTTCTCATACTGCGCCACCGTAAAAAAATTGTATTACTTTTATTTTGAATATTTTCTTAACCGTACATTTATGCCCCGCAAAGGAACCTTCTAAACTAAAAGCAACCCGAGTGAGAAAAAAAATGAAAAAAGTGAGGTTTAATTTTTTTTTTTTTTCCCTTCAAGACCGTCGTTTCACACTTCACGCTGGAGAGAAAGAAGCAAAACAAGCAGAGCCGCCGCCGCTAAAGGAGCGGGAGCAGGAACTTCCAAATAATAGATTGCTTCTTTACCGCGTTTTCTCCTTGTCTGCCTTGTATCCCGTTTCATTCCTTCGTTAGAGACTGTTTTATTTATTTCTCCCTCGCCGTTTCCGCGTGAAAGTGGCCGTGTCTGTGCGTGCGTGTTGGTGCAAAGAGCACGAGAAGAGTGGCTCCGCGGCGCGGCAAACTCAGCGGCGGCCAGGGAGCTTTTGCTCTCAGCGATCTCGGACGACTTTAGTTTCACTTCTCGCCTTCCCCGGGACCTGTTCTTTCTGGACCCTAATTTTAAAAGGAAGTCTCCGCGATAAAGAAAGATGCTCCCCGACACCGTCTTTGGTCCCTTTTCTTATGCCACTTTTTTTTCCCTTTTTTCACGTTCCTTAATTTTCTTTAAATCTTTTTTTATCTCGTATGTTTGTCCGCTTCGCGGATGAATCTCGATTCCTCTATTACTTAAACTTTCAGCCAATGAATGATTTATTTAAATTTCCCCTCCACTAAAACTCGGTCAGACTTTGTAGCTGCTAGACGTCATTCTTCTTTGTGTTGCGTGCCTATGTGTGCGTGCGTGTGTGTGTGCGATTTCAGAAAACTTCGTGCATCAACTTCCATGTTTTTTTATTTTTACTTTTTCAACTAATAAAAATGCAGAGTTCTTAAAAGTTCTTACGGCAGATCTCTTGCTTATACGGCATTTATACGTTGGGAAGCCTGGGGAAAGTATAAATTGTAACTTTGAAATTTTAAACATAAATTATTTGTGCCCACAAACTTTTTTTTCTACTCTATCTATTTCTACTGCTGATCAAAAACAAAAAAAAAAGTTTTGCTTTTTTGTCCTGTGCAGGCGTCCAGCAACGGCTAGTGTTCGATTTTCATAATTACTAACCTCATTAACAGCTTGACGCCCCCGAGCATATTATTATCGCTACTTACAGTCGGTGACATGTTGAGAGCTCGAAGAAAGCTCCTCCCACCTCTTTCGACTTTAGCAGAGTGAACGCTGGGGAGGAGCTAAGCGACCTCCTCTCCAGCCTATCAGCCTGTATCAGCTTATTGGCGACAAGATGTTTCAGTGGCGCCCTCTCATGGTTCCTATCCCTGACGTCACGACCAATATTATTTGTAGTGAGCGACAAGGTCGATGGTGCGTAAAAAGTACTGCGGAGGCTTAGTCATCAAATATCTAATTTAACAACGTCAGAGTTGGAAGTCTTACCTTGCTCTTATTTCTGTCGATGGGAGCAGGGATAATCCTGCTAAAGACGTCATAGAGAGCGTTTGGCCAAACTTGGAAGGGCGGTCACAGCGACGCATTTTGTCGCTCAAGTCGCCAATAGCCTATGAGATTGCTACTTAGCCAATGTGAACGCTAAAGAAATGCTAGAAAGCAATAGTCTTGAATATAATGAGCGAGGCACTGCGTTGCATTGAGCCCTCGGCGAACTAAACGTTCATTAAAGGGGACATGAAGTGAATTTTGGGCTGATATAAACTGGTATTTTACTAGTTGTATATCGGCGCCAAACAAGGAACTGTACACGAGGGTAGAAAGCCAACTACTTGCTTTTCGGTACGACGATTTGAAAACATAGCGGACTATTTCGTACCTCCTTTCATTTGAATGTTCTCCGTCTCTTCACTGTGACGCATCCGCGTTGACCCATGCACATCAGCCGAACCCTGCTCACGCATTAGACATGAGAACTGCGCTCGCCAGGGATCAATTCGTTGACGAATATTTGGATTCGCGTTCGTGGCCAATGAGCGCCGTGTCGGCATGCACTTATCATCACTTGCGAAAGAGAAGTTCAATGAGGTGCTTAAAGGCGTATTCTCACCGAGGAGAAATCGATTTTTTTGCGCTCCGAGATGCGCATCACGTTTTAAGAACGTCACGCCTTTAGTGCGCAGCCGCTCTGCCGTAGACATACAAGGGGTACAAAAGGAATCTGCTTGGGCTGCGTAAACATTCCCCGCCTTGGCGGGAGATCTCTACGCAGTTGGCGGCATTTGGTTCGCGTACTTTACAGATGTCGCTCTGCGGGATACCGGCGGTGGCATATCGGGATCATCTATATTGTTGTGGCTTTCGCTGTTGCGCATGTCTTCCGAGGCGCCCCAAGGAGTCATCGATATATGCCGTCCTCTAGCCGCTCTTTATACAATTGGTTTTGCATTCCACATTCTTTGTGTTGCTTCCATCCAGTAAAAAAGTTATTTTTTTTATCAGGAATTAAATTGTTGTTTTCTGCATCCAACAACACTGGTACCATAATCGCGTACTGCTATTTCATGTACGCCTCTATGTTTCTACTCTCATCAGCGAGCACTATACCTGTTATCGAGAGTGCGACCGCTTATTCCATTTGCGAACTCTGACATCTCTCTCGGCTTCCCTCCATTCGTGTGAATGCTGGAGTCGAGGAGGTTCCGCCGATCAATGACGTCACTGACATCCCTCCCCCGAAAAGATTCCACGTGTACATATTGCTTAAAAGTGTACTGAACTGCATTAAAAAAATGTTTTTGGTGTTTCATTATGAAATAGGTCAGTTATCATCAATATCTAGTTCCCGATTACAATATTGCCTACTGATATCAAGGCAATACAAAAGCATGCAAACTCTTGTCCTTGGCGTGTTTTTTTTTTTTTTTCCGGACCAATGCAGATTACGATTTTATCATCATATCTAGTTATGAGCACGTTTGCATTGCATACTGGGAAAGACGCCAAATTCTAATGGTGCAAAAGGGGTGACGATGAAATTGCGCTTCGAAACTAGCGACCTATATGTTTCCTCGCTTTCCGCCATACCAAGAGTGATGTGTTCAGCCGACTCCGACGGATATATAGATGGAACGATGGATATCGATCATATTCTTTATAACGAGAGGTAGCTTACGCCACGTAGCCATGGCGGGACGTCGCGGTCCGTCTTCAACGCGCCCCACTCGTCGGCGTCGAGCGTGGTAACGTTGACGAGCGCACGCGCCCGATCACGTTGGCCCACCCTGGCTGCGAAAGGGAGTTTCTGCTCCAGCCCACGGTGTAATATATATACTCTTTGGGTAAGGACACTTTCGCAAGGAACCGCGAGACGCGATCGACGAGATAAGGTGCTCTAACGCGCGCATGCGCGTACCCATCAGCCCGCGGCCATAACCTCCTCTATACCCACAAAGCATGGCAGTTCGACGACGGAGCCATAGAGTGCCAGGTCGTAGATTTGGAGCGCGAAGATCTGGTAGCACAAAGCCTCGAACAGCCGTTTCTCGGGGAATCTAGACGTCAGCGCACAGCTTTTGCAGCGGCGAGGACCAAAAACATGGTTTTCAAACCCGACGAGAAAAGAAGCGGTACTCTAAGAAAAAGAGGGTATCTATAGTCCTCCCTAGAGGGAGGAACGGTCTTGTAACCTATGTTCCTCCATAAAGCAAAAAAACTTTCGTCCCTAAAGCAGGGGAGCAAAGTTCCTCCGTCACCTGCATCTCATTATGGCGGCCCCGAATCGAGCAAATCGAGCTCCATACGGATTAACGAGGACGCTACGTCTCTTGTACGGGACGAGAGGAGCAGCAAATAAAAGCGTAACACGAGCTTTCCGCGAACTGTGTTTATTTCCGAAGACAACTTCCCCGCGCAGGCAAAGAGACTTCCGTTTCAAAAGCAGTTACTTAGTCTTCTCGTCGTCAGCACTGCGATGTTAAACGGAGAAAACCGATACCCAGTTACTTCGTGCCCTTTACGTCTTACCTTTGCTATTCTTCGAGTCACAATTCCTTCGTCAACCGCACATTACGGAGGAATGGTAAACCAATTCGCGAAACCAAAAGCCGCTCTCGAAAAAATAAACTCGAAGCCGCTGTTGCACGGTAATCAAAAATTATCGCGTAGCGTGAAAGAAGGTTAAATCGCTTGCCACCAGATGGCAGGGTCAAGCAAAGTAATTTCAAGTAGCTAGGCTAGGTGGCGCTAGGTAACGCCCAATTCATGCTCTACAAAAATATTTTGATTTGCTTCCGCCACCATTACGCTTAGGGATCTACAAGCATCAGCTGAACATATGCATTTGGCGCATACACATACATGGCACACACAAACATCAATACAACAGCACACGAACCCGATCACTACTTCCCAGCTCTGCGTTTCCGTCATTTTACTGGTCGTTTTGAACGTACGGAATTTCTTGGTAATCAAATAAGCACTAAAAAATATCCCCAGCATGTTGATTTTTTTCCAGCAATGTCATACCTCTGAGAGTATTTTGAACGGCTCAGGGATTGAATCTCCGAGTAAAAAGTAAACGCTCATGCCGCAATTATTTGGAAGTCAATGAGTGAAGCCACTCCAGTGCGGTTCCAAACCATGCATTTGTTTACCCGCACGGCACGTCGTAGCCAGTATTTCCATTGTAGTGTCTGTTTTTCTATTTGCGCTGTTCGTGTGCGGCTGCAGTTTTAGTTTCGGATTAATCTGTGTAGAGCGCATATTCACTCAGCTGGAAGTGATGTTTCACGGGCAGAGAAATTGTTTTTCGATCAACTTGAATGCAGTCAAAGCCGCGACAAACTCGCCGTGGCGTTCTCGAAAACTTCTAACCCTCATTCCAGCGCGCCCCTTGTAGGGCAGTTTCTCCAGGAACCGTAATATATTCAAACAGCAAAATAAAAAAATAGCTTCTTTTTTTTTTTTTGTTTTACCTGCCATCTTTTATCAATGCTAAAATTCCAAACTGTAAATATACGCACTTTCCGTCATATTTTCATACTGTTTAGTCCTTTCTTTCCCCAGAGTCCAATCGCTCTCGGAGAGGAAACAACCGACAATCACATTGGCCACTGTACGATGGCAGCTACGGTTCAGACCAGCGTTCCAACATGACTATCCGCACGTCGATCGAATGCGCCGAATCCCTCAAGTGGTCTTAAACTCTTTAATGTAAAGCGGAATGTCAAGCTGCGACACCTCGCCCCCTCCGATCACGGCCCGACCAGCGGCATCAATGCCCGACAGTTTGCATCATCTCATCTTGTTGCTACACCACTGATACGCGAACACACAGTCACAACGGCGATAATTCCAATATTCTGTTCACAGCGCACAACACTGCCATCGCGATGTTGCTGCTATGTTGCTGACACGCAGAAATACAGAGCAACGTTAACTGGCGGTTGGCACTCGGCATCGGAAAACAGAACTGAACTCAGCACAGAAGGCACCCAGGCGCCCCGCAGCAAAACTTGCCTGTGTTGGATGCAGCTTCTGCGATTTCCAAAACGTCGTCATTGTCGACATATCCACTGTGGACACATCGTTCCGCGTGGTCCTAATCGTTCCGCATGGACACTGGGCGTCTTAGCCCAGTGTACGCAGCGCTGCTGACACTGCTCCGGAACTTCGCTGTTTCTAGCGGGTTCGTTTGCTCGTTTGATAAAATTAGTGGTAAGAACGTCAATGCAAACAAAAGGCTCTGCACGTTTGAACTGGGAGACGGAATTACAGGTGGCCTTCGCTGCCGCTGAAGCTCAATCAACTCAACAACTTTTATTAAACAACGTGCGCGACGTGCTCGAAAAACTAAACCGAAAGAAGATGAGTCGGGAGTGCGAAGCTTTCTCCCGTCTGCCTGGAGAAGGAGAAAAACGTCCCGTTCCTCCTTCCTTCTCGTGTCCGCTTGGGGGCGCGTCAGTAGAAGAGAGGAAAATGCGCCGTTGCTAGCTTTTTCCTCCATTTTTCTTAGAGTATAGCGCGAGGAACGCGAGGAGCACGAGCGGACATTCCATCGCTCGGGAGAAGTATGTTTCGGCGTGTCGCCGCAGTAAGGCGCCCGTCACGTGGCTCTCCTCTCATCCGTTGTCTGCCGCTCTACCTTTTCAATTTCGGCGGCCGCTTCTCGTGGCGATCTGCCAGGCTTTGTCAATACAGAGGAATCTATGCCTCGGCGAACTAGCATCGCTCGCTGGCGAAACGACGCAACTGTGAAAAAATATGAAGTATCTCGTTGCCATGGTGTCAAACGAGCACGAGCTCCTTGCTCAAGGACGTGCGATGGCTGCACGAGAGATGCCACGACAACGATATATTTCATTTGTTTTTTCACAGTTTCGTCTTTTCGCCAGCCAGCGACGCTAGTTCGCCGCGGGCTGTTGGGCGCGCACGTGCGCTCGCGAGGGGAGTCTTTTGGCCGATTCACACGACGGACTGATCCGCGGACGGACTGATTACGTGACGACATGACCGCAGCCAGCAAAGCATACGCCAGTAACGATGGTGCCTTCTTTCCAGCGTTCGCACTTCCAAAGTGTAAAGAGGTGGGTGGAGCTTCTCTCTTAACCTATCACCCACTGCAGTCACTGCTTAAGAAACAGAGGGCGTGACTTAACGTGTCTACGCTTCCTGCACCGCGATCTGCTATTGGGCCTTGTTATCGGCAAACACTTCAAGCTCATTGGCTGCACGGTGATCACAAGCTCCTCGGGACTTGTGAAGCCCGGCCCTCTTTGGCTGTTCGTGAAGAGTAGCCGTTTACAAGTGCCAGTGACATTAACGGAAAAGGGCATAAAGTTGCACTTCCGAGAAATAGTGGCCAACCGAAAAAACCTCGAAAATGCCAAGGTTGCAGAATCTCCATACAACGCACACATCTTACTCTCTGCATATCCCTCGCAAAAATCAGACTAAAACGACGGGCCAATTGACTTTTTTTTTTTCGTACAAGGACGAAGGACGACGCCACGGGCGTTAACCACAGCGAAGTTTAGTCTGGCTGCAACTTTTAACACCGCCAATCCGCGGAGCTCGCTCCCTCCGCGAAGCACAATCGGATTCGGAACTTCCGCGCGCAGAATCCGGCACGATAATCTACGCGCGACGCGCGCGCGAGGGAGAGCTATATTTTGGTGACTTTTAAGCTGAAGCTGAGGTAGAAGCTACGTGCTCGTTGGACCAGTCATGCTTCCAACACTTGCCAAGTGATCGCGCTCCGATCCATACCCACGCGCAGGGAGTGGGGTCACGTGACAAAGGGAAGGCGGTTGATTGGTCAGGCAAGCGCGTAGCTTCCACCTCACTGTCAGCATAGAAGTAGACGGAGAAGAGACTGGCCCGCGAGGCATTCGCCGACCGAAAAAACAAAAAACAAGAAAAAAAAAAGGCTCCGTGATATATGACGAGCATGTCGGTCCGCGGATCGCGTAATTAATTACGGATTTGAAATCCCGGAATTAAGCGAGCTCGCCGCCGCCGCCGCCGCCGCCGCCGTCTCGCTTAGCGGTATATATAACAACCTGCCCAGCTCGAAAAGTTGGCTCTCAATTAGGGAAGTTCGCTGCGCAGCTTCGTCATGAGCTCTTCGTCCTTGTTTGCATGTTTGCTGTGGAAGGGCAGTGAGGAAGCGCGTGTGTGGACGGCGGAAATAGATTGCACGAAGGCGGGCGCCTTGGGTTTCGCTTCTAGGTTAAGTGTATAAGAAACGCTTCCGCATGCAGCTCGGAGACCGGTCCGATGCGTCCGATTTTTTGTCGTTGCGTACGAGGTTCTTGCGGGTGTAGCGCACGACTAAAATGAATGATTCGAAGAGAGTATTATTGAAAAGATGCGGAGTTACCTAGATATACCAAACCAGCAATTGGCAGGTGTGTTTTTGTCTGTTTGTTTTTTCTTGAGAATGAAACACATTGAAAGCCCAGTTACCGACAGCGAAAAAGAAATGTCTGACGTGGCTAATCATGCTCACGTTTCTTGCTGTGCGATTCATTCCTCAGAGTTGTTTTCTGCTAGTGCCACAATATCGTTGGCGATAGAGTGATCAGAGGATGCATCCTCTGATCATGCTCGAGACTAGATAGTTGTAGTTATGCGTGGGCATGTTGGAAGCCAACCTATAGGCGCGCAAAACCTGTTTGACGTTCGTCAATACCTCGTCATGTACAAAGCGCTTAAAGTGCACGTGTTGTGCCCGTGCAAAGTTTATGTGACCTGTACGTTCTGGTTATTGCTCTACCTTTACGCGTTGATACAGAGTTGTAAGACAGCGATACGACCTAGAGCGGCATATGCTGCTATAGGAAGCTGGCCCTGTGACTTCGAAGCATGTTCGTAAATGGTGCGCGCCTTGAGTCTTACCATGCTGTACGGTGGCCTGCGCTAACGCTGTACTGTAACGCTCTGTTTTCCTCTATTTTTTATTTTTATTTAGAACATACTGCAAGCCAAAGCCTGGCCCAAGCAGGAGTGGAAAGAACAACAAGTAAAATACAAATAAGCACTTTTGAAACCAAAAATAAAACACATCGATGTACATATTCGAGGCATAAAAGTGACGTGCAAAATACTATCATGCAAGATATTTATACAGAAAAGTAAGCACATCTAAGAAAAATAACTATCTGTCGGATCACAAAAATCGGCAGCCTCAAAAACGCTAGAAGGAAGAAAGATGTCCTGTTCCCGTCCTCGTCCTCGCTGTTTTATACTTTCAAGTTATGTATCTATTAACCAACAGGCTCGTCTTTAATTGGAGGAGAGTTCCATTCCGAGATGGTGCGGGGAAAGAACGAAAATTTGAAACGATTACTACGTGCAAAAATTGGTGTTAATGAATACTGATTATGGTGCCTCGTAGGTCGTGTCATTAGTGGGATGAGGTGATTATGTGTGCCAAGCCGTATATTGTTTCGTACCATACGAAATAAAAAATTTTTAGTCTGGAGAGCTTCCTACGCCGCTCAAGTGTAGCTACGCCATTCGTTTTCATAAGGTGTGATGGAGAGTGTAATCTTTTAAATTTTCCATAGATGAATCGAACCTTTGAACCATTCCCAGCTTCGAAATGTTCTTTTTTGTGAAATAATCCCAGACAAGGCTGGCGTATTCAAGCTTCGATAGCACAAAAGTGTTGTAAGGTAAAAGTCTGACACTAGATGGTGTTTTCATGAGTTCGCGCCTAAGGAAACCAAGTTTAAAAAATGTGGATGAGCAGATGTTATCGATGTCTGTATCCCAAATAGAGTCTTAGAAACCGTCAGTCCAAGATACTTATACTCTGAAACTTCGCGCACAGCGGAGCTACAGACATCGTAAATAGTATCAAGTGGAAATATTTTGTTGGTAACTCGTAATTACCCGTTTTTTTTTTTTTATTTTATTTCATTTGACATTTGGCACACCGATCTGCAATTATAGAAAGTGAAGAGTTTAATTCATACTGGTCGGATGAGCTTGTTATATATTTGAACAGAACACCATAATCTGCAAAAAGTCTATAATGCTTACACTTTCATCGATGACTGAAACAATATCATTAATGTATATTTAAATAACAAGGGCCCCGGAACGCCACCCTGGGGTACACGCGAAGATACACGCAACCCATCTGAAAATTCCCCACCAATATAAACGTATTGTTTACGCCCTTGTAGGTTTGATAGCGAGGGGGACCTCGCTATCAAACCTACAATAATAGCGAGGGGGACCTCGCTATTATTTTTCAGAAATCCCTGTCAACCGCAGCAGTTCCCCCGTCTTGGAAACTTGCAAAAGATTGTATAAATCCGGCGACAAACACTCGTTAACTAATTACAAGCCAATTTCTTTAACATCTAATTTATGCAAATTATTAGAACACTTGAACACTCTTTAACATCTCATTTATCCAAATTATTAGAACACTTGAAACTAACAACATTTTATGTGATCTTCAACACGGGTTTCCGACGTGGTTACCGCACAATCTCACAACTTACTGAATTTACTCACGACATCAATCAGTTTCTCGACATCGGCAACCAAGTGGATGCAATATTCATAGACCTATCTAAAGCATTCGATACCGCCCCTCACTCTAAACTTTTGTACAAACTTAATCTGATACTAAACAACCCTTCCCTCGTTAACTGGATATCAAGTTTTCTTTTCAATCGCTCTCAGTATGCATGTTTTAACTCCTTCAATTCTTCTATTGTCGATGTGTCATCAGGTGTCTCACAAGGCTCTTTTCTCGGTCCGGTTCTTTTCTTGCTCTATTTAGAGTATAGACGCTTTGCAGCCGCTGTGCACGGGCGACGTCATTACCGACCTTCAGTTTTTGTTTCCTCTTATTCCGTTTTCTCCACTTCATTGTTATCATAGCAGGTCAGGTTATCGTCATTTTATATTCTACTGTGTCCTTCTCCCCAGCATCGACTTTTGTGGAGCCTCGTCAAAGCCCGTTTCAATGGCTCGGTATCTCGGTAAGGCAAGAGAATGTCAGCAGTGGCGACTTTAATCAGGTGAGCGTGTAAAGCGTCTGCAGTGCCGGACACCGGGCGAACAAAAAACCAACTCACCTAGATCGGCGGCGAACAACCCATGTGCCCAAGCCCCCCTCCCCCCCTCGGAGAGCCCGACCTAGATCCCCAGCTGCGACCATGTAACTCGTTTGTTCCAAAAAAAAGTCTGCGCCATCTATGAGGAAAAGGCTGCAAAGAAATCGCGGGTGAATTTAATTACTATCACTCTACGGAATATGGAGCGTCTACTTTCACGAACGCTCTTGCGGGAGCCATAACTGCAAGCTATGAAGGTGCTCCGCGAATGAAAAGACTAATAATATGTATAGACATTTAAAAAAAAAATGACCAAGCGCAGACTATCTTGTTTTAGGTCTAAACATATTGTCCGTCTCGTACCATCTGTAGATAGCGGCGATTTACTCTCTCTCGAGAAAGAGAGTTTTACGGGAAAATGAGTGCTACAGATATCTTAGAGTTTAATAGTTGGTCTAAACCGACCGACACCCCCGGTAACCACACAGAGCTCCGGACTCCGCGAATAATTGGCGCACACCGGCCTCGCGGTTCTTTCTCGGAGTCCGCGGAGGCCCCAGGTCGGGGTCCAGCCGGTCTCGGTGTCCCGATTAGACGGTCTGGAGCTTCGTCGTCGGGCACACTCATCCGAAACCAATCGGTCGGCGCTGAGGTCTCGCTTTCCGGGCTAGGCCTAATGACGCACGATGCTCTCAATGGTAGGAAGGAGAAGGGCCCAAACCCCTTTCACGCAGACGGCGAGGGGGCCCGAAGCAGAGGAGAGGAGGAGGAGACTGTGCCGCTGCCTGCCTAACAGAGCGGCCGAACCGGATCATGATTACAGCGGCATCTTCGTCTTTGGCTCGCGGACCGCATGCCCATGTGCGAGCCTTCCTGCGTTCTTCCGGCGAAGAAAGATCCGGCCCGAGGCATCCTTCCCTCTTTTCTAAGCGTAAGATTGGTCGTTGCATTAACGGGGCCCCACGGCGTTCCGTCTCTCTATGCGAAGGCACGCGGCTCGGTTTATGGGCCGGCCTCGTCCGCTCTCGATATGCGATGGGTGCCGAGAAGAATCTCTTCCACTCTCTCTTTCTTTCTCTTTCCTTCTCTTTCCCGTTCGCGTACTTTTCTTTTGCGCCACCTCTTTGCCAAAGGGTTGGCGCCGCGAGTGAACTTCTTGGTTCATCGAACTCAAAAAAAGGAAGCTCGAAAAGATAAACAAGTTCTAAATAACCAAGGTTGTAGGAAGTATACAAGTAATTAGTCCTGGCTGGTTTGTTTCTTCTTTTTATGGGTAACTTGGCTATATCTTCACGCGGTCTGCCAGACTGGAGACACACTTTGAAATCCGCCTCTTCCCCTTTCCCTTCCCTCTTCCTTCGTCTTTTAGACGGCCAGAGGTCTCTGCATCAATAAAGACGTTTTCGTCACCATCTTCATCTTCCTATCACTGCTATTTCCATTGCTCAAGATGTTGCATTTACGCGTGCTCACGCGCGCACAAGGATAAACCAAATTCCCCTTATGGGTCATAGAAATAAAACATGCCGATCTTGCACGATAAGTAGCGTGTCACAAAACCCGTCAAATTCTGTCTACATTATTCCCACTGTCGATGTCAGATAAAACTGCAGTCACAATCTCCAGTCCGGCCTTATGGCTATGTTATGACTAAGCTATTTTTTAAAAACTTTCGCTCGCAGCATCCGATGCTACTTAAATGTTTGGTAGTCACATTAGTAACATCTCGCGCCGCAGAGGACACACAGATGACGAGTTGGAGGTGGGCCTCTGCTGCCGGTTCACGTTTGGGCGTAGGCTGTGCCGGCGGACGTTGGTGCTGTCATCAATGAGTGTGGCACACTAAAACTTATCAGAATATCAGTTAATACGACACAACCCAAATCTTCCCCTTCCTTGCCCCGCAGTACCTTGGTGGGATAGATCAAGGAACCAAAGATTAATGCACTCTCAGGGACGGTATTGAGGAAAACGTGTTATCGAGAAATGTGTCAAGGCAGAAAATACCTATCACTCTAAGAAATGCCTGCGTGTGTACTTACCCGCAAAACACTCACAGAGCCAATCTCTGTGATCTACAAAATCAGCTCAGCGAGTGATGAGGCGGAACATCTGTTTAGACCTCAATATTAAGTCCCCGTTGTGGCATTACCCAATGCAAGCATGACGCTTTGCATTGCGCAATGCCACAGCGCAGACTTCATTTTCAGTTCTAAACGGATGTTCCGCCTCAGCATTCGCTGAGCTGTTTTCCTAGATAGCAGAGATTGACTCTTTAAGTGTTTTGCGGGTAAGTAGACGTGCATCCATTTTTTTAGAGTTTAGCAAGGACTTGTTCGGCATATCTCGATAACAAGTCTTTGATCACACGATAAACATACTTCAGTTGGATAACTTTGAGAGCTAGGTAAGAGAATTCGATGGGGGAATTAATATCTTCTAGATTATGGCAATAGGTCTGAAACCATGTAAAGTACGATACATTCCGGTGACAGCTCTCTCTATTCGTCTTGAGAAACTCCGTGTAGCTGAAAGGCGAGCATCGGGTTGACATTTAAACGTCAGAAGGAACTCTTAATCACTCGTTTTACAATGGAAAGACAAAATAAGTGGCATGAGCGCCTGCGAAAAATGGCCGGACTTCCCCAAAGGAAGCTGTAGTAGCCGAGGTCTCAATTGCAGCTTTTACATATCGGACAATTTTATCTTTTCTTTTCTTTTCTTTTTTTTTTTTTTTTTTGTAATGCAGCAGCGGGAATCAGTTAATTACTCAACGGTCGGACGTAAGCATCGAATAAAGCGGGTTCACACAGCTCTCAATAGAGCCAACGCTTTAGTACGAATTTCAGGAGAAGAAGAATGATGGCAAAACAAAGCGAATAGCAATTCAGTCAAGGTCAGGAGCTGGCATCTAAACGGGCGACACAATCATAGCATGAAAAAAAAATCCTCCTGGACAGGGAAACAAAGTTTCGTTAAAGGATTTCGCTTTGTCAGAGGCAGTTTCCTAATATTACCATGGTTAACTCTCTGAAATATAAAGAATGTTCATGATATAAAGCTTTTCCTTGAAGCGTTAATCAGGTTTGTGTCGTTTTTCTGCCCAGTGCTTCCAACGACACAGCACCACCGCTCACTGAAAGAAGCGCTCCGCGCGTCTTCTTTGTACTGTTGATTTACCGAATTGAAAAGCTCGTTGTGGATCACACACTAAAAAATCCACTAAAATTCCGCAGCGGTCTAAAACCACGTTGTTTTGTTTCTCCCCAGGTAGCCGAGTTCTTTGATAAAATGTTTTTTGTTTTTGTCTGAGAATTTAGGGTCTTCAAAAGTCCGAGGAATTGATGGTAAAACCAGATATGGCATGATATGGCTAGAATCAAAATATATCCGCCTTAATGCGCAAAAAAAAAAAAGTACCTAAGTAAAACTTCATTGCTGGTAGCTTCTCTGTCATCTGGCGCTTTTGGGTTTAAATCACTTGGGGCTTAAATTTACAAACAAGTTTCAGATTTAGGCTT
This sequence comes from Ixodes scapularis, assembly GCF_016920785.2. Taxonomy (NCBI): domain Eukaryota; kingdom Metazoa; phylum Arthropoda; class Arachnida; order Ixodida; family Ixodidae; genus Ixodes; species Ixodes scapularis. The sequence continues at coordinate 180,341,835 of NW_024609846.1, read as the reverse complement.
TGCAGTGGATCCTTCGACAACTATGTGACGAGCTTTTGAAACTTAGGCTTTTGAGACTTTGGACAACTATGAGACGAGCTAGAAAAATAAACATAGAAACACCATAGTCAATATTATTGTCAGCATCACCTTTTCTGCCATACATGTCATGTAAGATTATAAAAAATATTTTATAAATTTGTATTTCTTTATTATGGTTAGTGTAAAATGTCCCGTGGTACTGATGACGGCCTATCCCTCCAAAACCATTGTATCTATTTTTTTTCTTTCTCTCTATTTGAGACTGGCGTTAAACACACATACACACGCCAAAATGTTAGTGACAGGCGGTTTTCAAAATGTTCGAGGCAGCAGTCTTAAACAAATATTTATAATTCATTAATTATCTTTTCACTAGGGTCTCCTCGGTTGGGTGAAAACTAATGAAGAAATACGGTTCACGAAGCCCTGAATTCAAGGGTCTTCACGTTTAAAGACACACTTGGCCTGTTCATGAGAAACTACGATTAATTCATGATATTAACAAATATATGTATCGACCAGCGAAACATGTTATTCTTCAGCCGACAGGCAGACATCCAGTCGCAAGTTCTATTACTATTTTGATATCATCAACGTGGAACTCAATACGAGCCAATCCAAAGTATTGGTAACATTTATAACTTGAAAATAGGTAGGCACAATATATAGGATCGTGTGTTATATGCCTTCCGCATTATGGTATTTTGAATTTATAATTTAATTTATTCTTTTAAAATTCGATTAATTAAGAGCGCGGCGGATGTATTGGCGGCTAAATATTCAAACAATAAAACAGATTTTATTTTTTTTATTTTTTTTTTTTTTTTTTGGGGGGGGAATGTTTGAGACAATTAGTTGTGTATTTTTTTTTTTTTTTTCAAAACATCATAGTATAAGCAGATAACTATAAAAAAATGGCTGCTACTTCTTTTAAATGAAGATAATATATAATGAAGATCTGGCACTTTTTATTTGGGGAATTAATGCGTGACACTCTAGACGCTAAGAGGGCCCGAGCTCTTTGTTAGCAGCGATAATTCTTAGAGCCCTTAGAGAAATAAAATGAGTTATTTATGCAATCTGACGAAACAAAGATGAAAGCAGAGGCAGTCTAGTGTCTTTCGCCGTAATTATAATTACGAAAATAATTGCATATCATATCTAGGCGTATGTCTCCAGAAGATTTTATTCTATTGAACTGCGCTGTATATTTAAAAATATGAATACTTAGAATTTAAGCTTGGTCATCCAAACAATTTAGCTGTACATAATTAAGTTGAGATGAGCGTGATTTATTCTTTGTTAGTCATGTCTGTGTGCAGCTACTTTGCGCCACTGGCGAGGAAAAGCTCGTTAAGATGCGCTCCGCAAAATTTACTTTCGTAGTTTCGGTTGTTGTTAACATTCAGGAATACAAGCCCGTGTGCAATGCATATCACGGACACCTTCTCATCTCCCAGGAATATTTCCTTTGAAAAGAAAAAGAAAAAGGGGTTATTTTGCCGGTCTTTACAGGACGGGTACATCCCACTTTGGGGAACGGGATGTGGGGCATTTAAATATTAGTAGGAAAGAAAGGAGAGCAACCAGAAAGGAGAAAATATAAAGGGAAGATAATAGAAATGCGAGCGTTTGCTTCCAGTTGGTTTAGCAGTATGGCACAGAGTATTTGGTCAAGTTTTGCCTTTTGGAGAAAGTGGCTCAACGAGTTTGTTGACATGACCATTGACGGCGTACGTTTTTATGGCCTGATGGGGCAAGTGAGTGTAATTGTAAACTCAACACAGGAAAAAAAAAGAGAAAAAAAAAATAACTTCTCAGTTTTCTTTTTTTTTATTTGTAAAAATAAGGTAGCAATGTACACGGGATTACGGGTCACAGTTCTCAAAGAATAAGTATCCAGCTAAGCGTTTAGACTGACTTAGTAATTAGCCAGCTGACGTATTTACATACTATCTGTAGGGCTGGGCGTCGATTAAATGTTTTAACCTGACTGATCGGCACCCTTTAAACGGTTAATTAATCGATTAATCGGTCGCGTTAATTTACAGGCATAATGGCGTAAAGAATACAGTTTTCATTTTATGTTTTTTTTTTTTTTTTTTTTTTTTGTGTGTGGTAAACACCAGAAGGATTATTTTCAGCTGGGGATATGAATGCTGCTGTTATTTGTGAGTTTTCCGCCGACGAACAGATTTATGTGTTTGCGTTTAAAAAAAAAGCTTTAGTGGATCACTCCGATACCTCCGATACCCCCGATAACGATACGATGCAGGCACCAAAAGGCGTCGGAGTATCGGGTATCATTATCGGGGTCATTGAAACGATCCACTAAAACTCTCTAATAGACGAAATCAACTAGGGTATAAAACCAAAAAAAAAAAAAAAAAAAAAAACGGAAAGTTGTTAACATTGGTTTTGCTTTACCCATTTTTAAGTATTATCGGCGTAGAAAGCAATTAATCGAATAATCGGCAGGTTAACCGATCAATCGCCCGGCCCTAGTTATAAGGCGTCTCGACTACACCCCCCGTCAAAAATTTAATTTCCAATGCTTCATACTTGCTTGCCAAGATGAAACATGAAAGCGTATGCTTTATCTTAATTCGGAGAGGTTAGAGTCATTGAGGCCGTCCGCCTAAACGCTGGGCCGCAGGGTGATGTAGTGTACATATTGCAAACGTATAGGATAATGAAAGGATTCTCTTTCAGACAAAATATTAAACTTGAGCCGGGCAGTACTGACTTCTGCGGCTATGTAGTCTTTCTGAGACGGCCTGCCTGACCCAGTCCTTTCAAGAAGTCCACCGGGCATGTAAAGTTTTTTGGCTTTTAGGCAAGGCCCATTAAGAAGAGAAATCTTTTCCCTGCGGGCAGAAATCGAGGAAGAAAAAGAGACGAGAGCGCGCGAACACGTCAGAACACCGATCTCTGGTTAGAGTGATTAGCCAGCTTCCTTTGTCTCCACTGCGCTCGTCGAACGCCTTAGGATGAGGAACGCCGCGTTCTATCGCGTTCCAACAGTGCAGTGGAGACAAAGGCTGCTGGCTAATCACTCTGACTAATCACTGAAAGAACTGTGTGTGTCTGACCCTCGTATATTTTCTGTGTTTTTATTCTTTCCGTGTGAAGTGTACTCCATCCAACGCGCTCTGCTCCGTGTACCTACTCACTCTAACCAGAGATTGGTGCTCTGACGCCCCCGCGCGCAGTCGTCACCTCCTCTCCCCCACTTTTTGCCCGCATACAAGAGCGGCGAAGGCCCGTTGATGGAACCTCACTGAAAAGCAGCCCCTGCTCCCCATTTCACTTTACAAACGCAAGTCCAACTTGTGAGCTGTACCTGCAAGTTCCGCAATCCTGGCGGTACGGTTACTGTTCCGCTGAAGCCCGCGTAGAGTGGGGCATGTGTTTGAACGTTTCACTCTAAGGGAGAGCAGCAGGAACGCTTCGTTTCTCGCTGAATTGCGAGGAATCGCGTGGAGGACTTAATCCATCAGCAGGCGCTGGATCCGGGTGGCGCTTTCGGTAGGCATAACACGAGCTTCTATAGTGCTGGTGAAGTGAGATTGTGACGGTTTCGATTTCAGTTGCTAGGCCGTCTGCCTTTTCAATACATGACTCGCGTGTGTGTCACATGAGCGGCCATTTTTGTCGTCATAGTACCAAGCGGGTTCCTTCTGTAGCATACAGTTTGCACCACTAAATGTGTTTTTGTATTTGTTCCGGCAAGAACAAGTAAGAATGACCGCGAGCATCGTGTGGTAGAAGCCAGTACGTGCGCGTAGGTAAGAGTCCCATAAAGTTTCTTATTCACACAAGGTCTTCGGAGAAAATTGAACTGCTCATCACTACAGTTCACTTTTGTGTGTGTGCCTTTTAACCTGTACATACTTGTAATTTCATGCCGCATTCTCACGGGGCGTACGTAGTCCCGTAAAGTAGCGGTGGTTCGTGTCTTCAAGCTACAATGTTTTAGTAAATACTATTAAAAAAGAGCAAAGTCGCCATTTATTCTTACTCGTTTCTGAGCTGAATAATTATTTTCATTTTACACGCTGTGCACCTATTTTTCTAAAGACACAACGGAAGGCAATTGAACGTGGCCGTTTCACAGGTAATAGCAGTTTTCTTCTTACTAATCTTTCCTTCAGGTACACTCAAGTCAGAAACCTCTCGCCCGCTACTATAGGTATCATACAGAACCAGACATCACAATATTTTCAATATATCAAACATATATCGCCTAACACCGCGTGCTAGATATTCATAATTTCAACGGGTAGTGATTAAGAACGTGCGTAGTTTTGGTAAAATAAAAATCGGAACACAAATTACAGCAGCACTGTAGACCCTGCTTTAGTCGAAAGGAGTAACAACCACACAATGTTGGCTAGGATTCTCGAAATAAGAATAAGGCTTTTGTTAATTCTCAGGGGAAACGTTAACTAAAAATCAACGAGATACCAACGCTCGCGATCGGCGGTTTTTCACGGCGTCATTAAGGAAGAGAACGTGAATTCGCGATCAAGCGCTGAGGCCTCGAATACCCAAACGATTAATGCGGCGATTTCAGCCAGTTAATTCGCGATCGTCCCTGTCTATTTTTTCCGCGCTTGGCTACGAACACACAGACGATGTCTCCCATTTGTTTTTCGCCAAGTGATGCAAGCGCCCGCCACTAAATATAGCTCGAATTGAATGCCGGCGGTTTTTTTCAGGTCTCGTCATCGCAGTTCTTGGTCTTTGCGTCAGTTTTCTCTATCTGTCTCTTTGCTTTATTGGGGAGGTGGCGAGAATGCAGAAAGACGCAAAACGGCCCAAGCTCCCGTTCGTGCCGCCGCCATCGTTGCAATGGACTTGTAGCTGCTGTACAGCCGGGCGGGGGGATAATTTATGGCAGCGTTATGTGGAGTGAAACTCGTCCCAACGGAATTGGGGTCCGGCTAGCTTCTCGATGTGTGTGTGTGTCCGTGCGCATGTACGTGTGTGCGTGTGTCCCCTTCCCCGTTCTCTCGTAGCGGCCGCGTGGAGCGCTGACTAAGCGACTTGGTGATGGAGTGGTCAGCTTCTCGCGTGGGTCACCCTCCCCCTTTCCTCCCTCCCCCCCTTCCCACCCCGCCCTTCCCTTGAGGAATCTAATGCACGTTGCCCGCCGGCTAAGAGAGTGCAGGGCCACCGCTTCGGCCTCTTTTTTTTTTTTCCCCCTGCCCTCCTCTCTTTCCGATTGACATTTTGTGTGGGTATATTATCCCGCAAAATTCACGAGAGCCGGATGACTCTGCTGCTCGAACTGTGCCTCTCCCCTCCTATATGGAGTGAGTGTATGTCTGTTTTGAGCGGTTGTCGGGGAAGCAAAGCGACGTACTGCGCAGCAGGGGTCCTTTAATATTTGATCAGGCGGAATGGGTGAGAAGAGCAATGCAAACAATGTCAAAGGCTATCAGTTTGAGGGGTTTTCTTTTCTTCGATGATGCTGGGCGTGTGAGAGAGCCCTAAGTCGCCGGGCGGCTCGCGAGGCGACTGAGCAGCGGAGAGGCTTTTTGAGCCCGACGAGCGAGCGTGCGGGCGGGTCCGTCGGTCGGTCGGGATGATGAATGAAAGCGGCGAGGACGCGTCATGGTTTCTAAAAGATTGGGTCTCACGTTCGCCCCCTCGAATCAGCCGGAAAAGTCAGGAGAACCACTTTCTTAGTCACCTCTTGCTTCTACATCAGCGCGTTATTTTTTAGAGCAGACTTCACTGAAAAAAACTTCCGGACATGTTCTTTGGTTAGATGGTTTTCGCGTGTCCCTTCTTTCAAGCTGGATGTCTTGGGCTAAGAATGAGGCGTTCTTATGGGGAAGATAAAGTGCGCCTTCAAGTGGTTCCAGCTTGGGTGTCAGGAGCCAACGTTCGAGCATGGCGTCATCTGTTCATTTGTCATTCGTCATCACGAAAGCTCGTGTTTTACGTGGGCCATAAAAGCGGTCGCACTCCTGTTCTAGATAGAGGATAGCGACCGCTTTTAACAAATAAAGTGGATACTCTGGAATGTTAGCCAGTAATGTACCCTCTCTGAGATATCATACCTTGCACTAAGCCTTCCGATGTCTTTGGAAGCGATGTCAGCATTAAACACTACGACGATTTTGAAAAAGAAATCTTTGAGGAGGTTATAAAGAATCTGTGTCACTGGCTAAAACGGAAGTTACTGATACACTTTGATATAAGTTCCTGTATGGTAATAAATTGTAAACAAAAAGAGAAGGAAATACAAGAATAACACGTGAACGTACTTTGTTTTTTTGTTCCTTTGTGTGTGAAATCAAGTGATGAAAAGTTAACTGATTTAACCGGGCGAAAATGCAATATGCTTTACGACATTCATTGGTAAATGTGTAAATCGGCGAGTGCTGCTTCGGAAAGCAGTCAAATAAATTGGTACCGTTGACGAAGAATTCCTTGTTGCAGAACGTCTAAACACAGGCGCACAAGTTTCACAAACACCTGGCTGCTTCTGCGACCCGGTGTTGGCAGACAAACATTTCATTCCAGACAGTTCCTTCATGCTCTCTCCGTAGCCTCGTATATTTGTTACCGCTTCATCAACTTACCTAAAATGGTGAGTGTTACACAAAAAAAAAAGAGAAAAAAGTGGGCACTCTGACTTGATATTGAACGCAGAGGTGTAATGTAAACCATAAGCTTTCTTCAAATTGTCAATCTACACCTTACTAAGGAGCCTTTCCATTGCTACTGGCTCAAGTGGTCAATATACTTTTTGCTAAATTACTCAAACACAAAGGAGTATGCTGCGAATGTAGTTACACGGCTGCACGAGCTGGCGGCTAAAGCAGTAACTGTTCTAAAGCAAAAGCATAAAACAATTGCTATCTTGCACGCGCGTTGTCAGCGCCTTATGTTGGTTATTTACTTCGAATCGTTTATAGGAGAAAGGCGAGCGCGTGCGGCGCATAGGCCTACATTCTCAGTATTCTCCTTGATGCTTGGGCAATTAAAGAGATGCATATTGTTGCAGCAAGAAAAGTCGATGTTTAGCGCTAACAAATTACCGCGACGCTGTTTTTTACGATTGGGGTCAGCGCCATGAACAAACGGATCAACAAAAAAGAAAAAGAACTCTGCAGTACCAGCCTGTGATTTCACCTTATCCTCTTTTCTCGATGATTCAACACACGATTTTCGCGTGTCCCTTAGCGGGAGTCCGCAATGAAGGAACGGATACCAGAATATATTCTTCACTAGATTGTATGGTTTCTTGGGCGCGTCTTCGACTGGTGTCTTCCCGCCCATGCACCGAAAAAGGGTCTAAAAGTGGCAACAAATTGCGTCACACAAGCTGGTTTTTTCATGCTGTCAGATGTCGCGATCCTGGCGGTTGGTCACAGGAATCCTGGCGGAAAAGGCGAACGAACGCAAAGGTCGCTGTCGACGCTTCGCTCGAAATCTGGAGAACGGCCCGCAGAAGAACAAGGGTCGGCCGCGTCCACCTCCGCTGTTGTGCCACCGCCAGGATAGCGGCAGATCACAGCATGAGAATTTTATAACGTCACCAGGTTGAAATCGAGAGACGGCTTTTAAAGACGCGCTAAAACAGACCTTTCGGAGACGCGCTCCAGGTACCACATTATAGTAGGCCGACGGTTTTTAATGAAGCTCTATCTGTGGAGCAGTGTCACGCTAATGCTCGGGCCGATGAGAGAGGGCAGTGGGTCGGTCATTAATCCCGGCGTGGCGTGCGCGAAGCCAGCTTCTCTTTCTCTCTTTCGCGAAACAGAAGAGAAGCGAGAGGAAGCAGTGTACAAGCTGGTCGCGGGACACTTCTCTTGTTGCCAACAGCGGCGACATGGCCCGTCGTCATGCTTCGCTGTGCTTCAGTGCACGCAGCACGGGAGGAGAAAAAGAGACGCCAGGCTCCGAGGTCTGTGGCCCAAAAAGGTCGAGAATTTCAGGAAGACGAAACCAGGTTAGCACAGGCGGAAAGGGATAATTGTTAGTTTTCACGGTACTCCCCGATGCCTAATTAACGCAGGTAGGATGATGTCAAAGACTTCTGTACGCTGCTGTTTAGTGGAAATAGAGTATTTCAAAACCGCGAGGCGTTACTCCAAGTTCATCGATTGATTGACGTTGACCGAAAATGTATTGGAAATGGTCGAATATTTCAGCAACAGTCATGCGCTAGAATACCATTGACACAAGAAAAATCGCTTTACGGGGTCGCGCATTATCTGACAGACCGTGTGCTCGCGTTCTAAGAAAAAAAAGAAAGACAGAATTACAGCCCCCCTTCCCGCACACACACACACACCATAGCATTTTGAACTCTTCAGAGTAAATTGCAAGAAAACCATTAATTGATAATAGCAACATTTTCAAGCAACGAAATATAGCGCTCTTACAATTTCCTCTATATTCGATATGTATGGTAACCGTCATGGGAGAAGGAAAGTTCTAAGCCTCAACTTGATTCGCAAGCACTCAAAGTCAAGCTCAGTTTGGGTTCGCTTCCCTCAAACAGTCTTAAATAAATAAACTAAAGGGTGATTCATGAGTGGATCCTTGGGTAATGCATTCACATGACCCTTGTAAAACGCCACACGTGACACATGTCCCCCTTTAGGAAACGCTAACGCTGACGTTTCCACTTTTTTATTTGGCTTTATCTTTTTCTTCCTCTATGTTTTACTGTCTCATTTTGGCTGCGTTATGGGGTCAGCGTTAGCGTTTCCCAGAAAGGGACGTGTGTTCCGTTTCCTAAGGGTCATTCATAACGCATTACCTAAGCTTCCACCAATTGACCTTCCTTCATTTATTTATTTTTTCATCTACTTCGACCAGCGCTATTGGCGACGTGAGCGATCGAAAGCGTCGCTGTGCTGACTATGTCGTCAGCAAAGGATGTCTCATCGACGGAAATAAGAGGAATGTTAGAACTTCAATTTGGACAGTGTTGGCAGTGTTGCTTTGAGAGCGCTATGATTTCAGGCTTCCACCATTCCCATTACAAACACCATCGAGCATGTTGTTCACAAGGTAATGACGTCACGAAAGGTAGCCAAACGAGGGCGCCACCGAAACATCTCGCCGCTAATACTTTGTTCACCCTTAAGCTGAGACCGTAGTCAATGCCACACACACGAGAGCTCGAATTTTCTATTTTGAAGCGCTCTTCCGCAGAACGAGCAGTAGCGCTAGAAATGCCTGTCTCAAAGCCAGGGCCGCCTCGGTGGCTCCGAGGCAAAGCGGCGGCCTACGGATCCCCAGGTGGCAGATTCGAATTCCGACCGAAGTGCCCACAATCTGACGGAGGCTTATTGCGAATAAGGCGCCGTGTAACCGAGCTTTCGGTTGCACGTCAAAAGATCGCTATGTGATCAAAATGAATCCTCAGTCCTTCGCTGGGGCGTGCCAGATGCCCGTTGTTGGTTTAGCATCTAAAACCCCTAAATTTGATTTCTCTCAAAGCCAGGAGCGTGTGCTAGCTCGCGCTCGTAGCTTTGACCGAAACGAAATGACGTGAGCGCGAGCTCTTTACCCCTCGCTTCAAAGTCGGCCAGGGAGAAGCGCAATGCGTATCGCGCTCGTGATGTCAATATATCATGCACGGTCAAAGGTACTGTAGTTGCGAGCCTTGCCGCTTGGTGGCGTCAACGCGTGACAATCTCGGCTATAAAAAAAAAAAACAAAAAAAAAACGAGGACTGTACGCTTTATGGAATATGCATAACTTGCCCCAGTGCCACTAAGTAAGCTACGCTACAGAGTATTGACACTTGCCCATATTGTGCATTAAAATCATGGTTGCCAGTTATCTGAAGATTTATCTGAAATCACAGGAAAAACTTTTCTGCCATCCAGAAATGTTTAAAAAGTTCGCGACAGAGGAAGGCAATATTACATGAGCTTCCTAACACGGAATCTAATGCAGAAGTCGCACTTTTGAATAATGACGATCGGCAGTTGCGTCTGCTCTGCACACGAGCCAAAATGGCGGCGCCCACAACGATGTCAAAAACAGAGTGCCGATACTCTAAGCGCAGCTCATTTAGTGGGTCTAGCTTGCCCGTAACATTATTTGCGGCCATGCCTGTATTTTATGTGCCACGATCGTTCCATTCACAAGGCTGTTTATACTCCGACGTTGAGCGCAGTGAACGCAGCGCAGTGCAGAACGCGCGCCTTTCATTGGCCGGCGACAAGGAACTCGATATCTGCGACCAATCAGTATCTGTGTGCGCTGCGCTACGCCGCACCCGTCGACGTTACGTTGAAGTATAAACGTACCTTTACTTTCGCACCGCAGAATAGTGGCTCGAGGTAACCAGTAAGTAGAAATAACCGTCAGTACCCAGCAATGGCGTATGGTTGGCCTGACAGAGGTCCCCGGATCCTCAGATCAAGCTCCTATCTAACGTATGCAAAGAACGATGATCTCGATGGTGTGGAATGCTCGTTGCAAAAGCACTGTGGAGCTGAGACTGCAGCCAATGTCACAACCACGGAAGCTCGAGGTCGCTGCTTTAGAAGCGTTGTTCCGCAGAACGATCGAGCGCTCGCGCTAGAAATGCCTGTCTTAAAGCAAGGAGCGTGGGCTAGCTCGCGCTTGTAGCTTTGGCTGAAGCCACAGCTAATGAGCGTTCTCCGCCACGTCACATGCAGGACTAAATACCTGCACGAAAGAGCTATTGGCGACGTGTGCGACCGAAAGCGTTGCGGTGGTCGGCCTTCCATGATTGGCCGAATGCTGACTATGACGTCAGCAAAGGAGTTTTCATGGACGGAAATAAGAGGAATGTGAGGACTTCAATTTTGACGGTGTTGGCAGTGTTGGTTCAAGAACGCTATGATTTCAAGCTTCCGCCCTGCTAATAGGCAGTATTCCCTGGCGGCCATGTCTGTGCGCGAATGCTGAGCGCGTGCTGATGGCGAGCTTCCACAGTTCTTTTGCAACGTGCATTCCGCACCATCAAAAGTGCCGGTCTTAGCAGCCTATTGATGTGAGCTCGTTCTGAGCATGCGCTCTAAACAGCACCCACAAATATGGCGTCCAGTGAATACTCCCTATACAAAGACCTTCGAATTTGTTGTTTGCAAGGTAATGACGTCACGAAAGGTAACCATACGAGGGCGCCGCCGAAACATCTCGCCGCTAATACTGCCGCGAACTGGCGCTGCTTATTAGGAACTCATGACGTGACGGGATTCCAACGGAGCTTCACAGACCACCGCCGGACGCAATTTTGATATCTGTTCATTCGTTTAAAAATCAGTTTTCTTGAACTCTCTGCCTGCAGCCCAGAAATACTAGTCTAGGCTAGTGTTTCTGGCCGGCCGGCACAACATGAACCTTATACAAAAAAAAAAGTGCAAACAATTCGTTTCCGTACCCATCTACATTTAAAGAGAGTGCAGACCTTTCAAAAAAAAGAAAAGTCTCCTGGCCGGTTTTATTTTCAGTGTTCGTGCATACGGCGCGTGATTTGCTCGCTTTCCGAAGCGACGAGCATGCGCGTGCTGGGCTGAGGAGATAGCACGATGGGCTGAGGACTGGGATATATTCAGATGGCATATAGTACTTGATTCACATTCTATTTTGTAGCACAAACCAGAGCCTGCACAAACCAAGGCATACGCGCTTCGCACACCTGCAAGGTCAGACTCGCCCCAGCATCCGCGCGAGCATTGGCTTCCGCCCCGTGACATCGCCTCCCTCTCGCCTCGCCGCGCCGATCGCGCATTGGCTTCCGCCCCGTGACGTCAACTCCCTCTCGCCTTTGTCTTTCGCTTCTCTCCTCCTCTCTAGGCAACGCAGTTCCCTGTCCACTGCTTTGTCCGCAGTTGGACGCCGTCAGCTTTTCCGTATCATATGGGTACTAATGCTGACGCATAAAGAAAAAACGATAATGACGTATAGATTACTCCCGGTTACATTCTTAAAAGGCACTGTAAACCATATTAGCGAAACTTCATAATGAGTTGAATCCGAATAACTTTTGTGAAAACAATATATTCACAACTTACGAAATCCACAAGATAGACAAAGAGCAGTAGCAAAGAATCGAGCGCGCGAACGAGAAAACCGCCCGGAAATTTAAATAAATAAAAGCTGCAGGCACCAAGCACCACGCGCAAGGAGTTCACGATAACCCTCGACATGCACTCAAAGACAGAGGTCCCCCTCCTAACGGCACCATTCTCCAGGCGTCCTTTTGTCGAAGACCCCACCTCCACCGCCGGTGTCACAGCCGACAGGATCGCCCCATACGCTGTAAGAAGGGGGGAAGGGGGAGGGGGGGGGGGGGGGGCAGCAATAGCGCGCGCAGACGCGCACTAACGTGCAGCTTGACTTCCAAGCAGCACACTCCTGCCGAGCCGCGCCAGGGTCCCGACTCCCCAGTCATCCATCACCGTGTGCTCTAATGCATATCACCCGAGCGACGACGTCCGTCCACAGGCCTAGCCGACCCATCACGTAGCCCAGATTAAGTAACCGTCCTCAGTCATAGGCCTCCGCACACACCCCATTATCTGCCTTCTCGGGCTTCGCACTATGCCAGGGGGGTAAAAAAACGAAAATGAATTCCGCCTACGAGAACACGTAACAGAACGGAGGATTAAGATGGCACCACCCGGATTGCCGCCAAGGCTTGGAATGCAGGAGGAGACACCGACCTTTTTTTTTTATTGGCGAAGCAAAATAGGGAACCACGCGGAGTTCCCTATGCCTTCGTCTTAATCTGTTCGGCGCAGAAAGCATAGGTTATGCGCATGAAACTGAACTGAAATTTTATTTACAAAAAAAAAAAAAGGAAAAGAAAACGGAGCGAGCGCAATCGCAAAGCGCAGTCCGTACATCCTGCTGTACATCCATTTGTGATGTTCGATTACTACGTCCTAGATTGACGACTTGAATTGCTTTGATATGACAGATGTCCCGATTCTTGAATGAAAACGAGTTTCTCTTTCCGAGGTTTTTGCTTTTTTTTTTTTTTGTTCTCGCATATATTAGACTTAATTTAATACTTTCCTCGCTGACTTAATTTTCAATTTATCAAGTTCCGCTCGCTTGCCTTACCTTTTACCGTTCCATCCACACCAACTGTGGTGTGTGGTAAAGAAGATATATTGCGTGAATCGAGGATGCTATAGGTGGTCCCAATACGGTTTCTGCTTCATCGTTTCAAAAATGAAGACAGAATCTGAAAGTTATGTTTCACTCATGACTTATCTTAATCTAATTACAGCATTGAGTGAAAAAGCACTCCAAAGCTTAAAGTAGACGCCCCGCGTCGGCCCGCGCCCTCACCCGCGGGCTCTATTTGAGCATCGTCAGCACCTCTCTGTCATCTGTACGTCGCCGTCCTCCCCCTGTACATATCTCATAATCATCATCACCGCGGGCATCCACGGTACCGGCTGTCGCCTTTCCGCGGTGCCATGGCTCTCATGAGCCAATAACGATTATTATTATTATTATTAATATTATTATTATGCAAAAAAAAAGGAACATCTACGTACTTAACGTCCTTGCCATTTTGTATATTGTTTACATGAAGTGTCTATAAAAACTTTATTTGAGCACGCCAGAAACATTTTGGCCTTGGTGTTAATTAAGGGGGACTAGAAGCAGAAATTGCTCCTTATTTTGCATCTAGAGCGACGTGAGTTTAGACGGCGAGGCCTAAAATCCTTAAGCTTACTTACTTACTCTCATCACCACACATAAGACATTGTTTCCTGCCTTCTAAGATACAAATACCCATTTTTAGGTGTAGGGAAATATTTTGGCGCTTACGGTGATCATCAGAACAATCGTCACTCTAGTGACAAGGGTTACCTTTTTGACAGTCACATCATCATGCCACGGTCATGAAATTAGGGCGACCTTCTTCGTGTCCATAATATGGTTGTCTCGCTTGAAGGAAAGGCTAAATCACTCTTAAAAAGAAAACAAAAAAACATGCGTCTACTTTCCCGCACAACACTCGGAGAGCCGATCACCGCAACTTACGGAGGCTGCTCGGCGAATGACGATGCCGAAACATGTGTTTAGACAAAAAAAAAACGCAGTCTGAGTTGTTACATTAAGCAATGCAAGCGTAACGTTTTGCATTGCCTAATGCCATAACTCGGACCGCGTTTTTTTTACACTAAACATATGTTTCGGCATTGTCATTAGCTGAGCTGCCTCGGTAAGTTGTGGTGATTGGCTCTGCGAGTGTTGTGCGGGAAAGTAGACGCCCGGGTTTTTTTTTTAGAGTGCATGGTTGCTTAAAGAATATGTTGATAGCTATTCGTGTGATTTCCGGACTATAAAGCAAATTTATGAATTAAATAACAAAACTGCATGAAAAAAGCTGCTAAACTTTTAGCAACGGCGACGCCGGTCTTTTTAGGTCCAATTTATTGCTTTCGCTAGGTTTGTACTTGGGTAAGTCGGCACATCTTCAGAAGAACGAAACGGAGCTAAAAGAATACAATTATAAGTTATGTGTTCCTTTGTTTCCTCAACTTGTGTTTATCTTCTTTCGAGTGTTAAGTTTTAATTATTTTGACCATTGATTTCGGTTTCCAGAGATTCTAGTTGCCGCTGCAACAGTCGCAGATTCCGTCCCTTATTAACCTTTAAGGCCGGTTCACACATACAGCGGAGCGCTAAGTTAGCGCTACGTGAGCGCTCGAAGGAGCGCTCATGTGGCGCTTCCTAGCGCGTGACGTAGCGCTCGGTTAGCGCTTCAGCAGCGCTCTGTTAGCGCTTCAGAAGCACTTTGTTAGCGCTCTCACGCTCCTTGTGCCATGCTTGCTGCTGCGGAACAACGCGTGCACGGCGATTCAGTTGTTGTTGTCTTTCCTTTGGCTGTGAAATACGAGGAAGCAAGAGAGCCGCTCTCCAGGCAAACGGTCGGGCAGACGATCCAGAGTCATGGATTTGAGCGACTAATTGATTAGGTACGATCTCATCGCTTTCTATTCAATATGCGTGACCCTGGTTTCAAAGACACGCAGTTAAAAAATAATTAGCTTTGAAACAGCTCTGTGTCTCGGTCCCTCAGCCTAGGAACAAGGTTCGCCGGGTACCCGTCGGTATCTCGGTGGCGAAAGATTTCGAGCACCCAGAAGTCTCTTCTGGGCGTTAAGTCGTCCACACACATATGCACTAATTTCGTATGTAAGAGCATTTGTCGTGTTTCTATTTCAGCGTCCCACATGTCCGCCATGGTGCTGCTGATGCACATCCAACCACAGGAACCGAAACCGCAGTGCACGCGCTAATCCGCAGCACCGCGGTACAAGAAGCTCCACTGAAAGGCTAACAAGGCGCTACTGGAGCGCTAACAAGGCGCTACCAAAGCGCTAACCACGCGCTATATTAGAACGAAGTCACGCGCTAGGATGCGCCACATGAGCTCTCCTTCGAGCGCTAGCGCTCCGCTGTATGTGCGAACACGCCTTTACGCTGCCATGTCACCTAGCTCCACATTGCGAACGCGCGGTCCCACGGTTGCAACGGCCATCCCAGCAGTGACGGGGCTACAACTAATTTTCGCGGTTTAAAGTTGGTGCTATAGCATGGACCAGGCAATCTAATTTATTTTAGATTCTTAGCGCATTGTATATATCGGAACTTAAACTAAATACGAAATCTAAGTTGAACAAGAATCTTCAAAAGACGGGCAGAGACAAGCAAGCGGCTCTTACGACAGGGGGATAAGAAAGTCGCATTATATTATCATTTTTGAAACCTATATTGAAATATCAATAAAATATTAGAGCGCGTATACTTTAAAATAGTTGTCAATAAATAATAACCTACGCAAATCTGGATTATCTCAAATCGCAGTCTAATTAGCTCAGATAACTATTTCGACACTAACTCTACAACGATTGATCTGTCGCTAATCCGGAGCTAATTTGCAACCTTTCCTTCTTTACTCTCCTCAGTAGCTCTAACTATTAGAAATGGCAAGATCTAAGCGTAGTGCCTCGATGGTGATGCAACAGCAAATTATTCAATTAAGCGAGCAAAATCTAGCTCGTAAAGGTGTGCTCCGTCTACACGACAAGGTTGTTTGGATTTGGTCTCATTGGACGTTTTGTTCATTATAATATCATTTATTGTTATTCAGTTGAAGTTTAATTTTAATAGCCAGCTATGTTTTACGTAATAACAAACTACACTTCTACTTGTAATGCATTTCTGTCGTGCTTGTTTTAGGAAACATAAGCACGACAGTGACGGGTATATTTCCGTCACCTCGGCGATTGGATAGGCTGCCCATGGATTGAATACGAGCACTGAATAAACGCTGGACTTAGACTCGGTTACAATCAACGTTTCGGTGGATATTCACGTCCGAGCTTGTGCCCAATTTACGTGATGACGGGAACTGCCGAACTCCAAGATTGTCTGCAGTACAGCATGTTGTTTGTGCATTGCCCACCTCAGCGCGCGGCTATGATTACTACGCGCGCCACATATTCAGCACCAAAAGAAGTAGTCGCTTGTTTTGATGTTGAGTTCAGAGATTTCCTCGTTTTTCTTCAATTTGTTCTACATCAATAGTTCCTAGAGATAAAAAAAGAACACCCATGTGTTTTCGATGGATAATGTGCTCCATTATTCACTTAAAGCAGTATTTAGCGAGAAAAAAAAAGTTTCTTGACTCTTTAGTGAAACTTAATACACTTATCGGAGATTTTGACTATAGCATGTGCGTAACTTAGGGTAGATTATAATTTAGCATAAATATTTTTTCCAAATTGCGTTTACCGTTGCGGTCATTGAAAACAACGTTGATTGTGAGCGCCAAACAGAGACAGTTGCCCTGTATTCTTCATGAGTTATACTTAGTGTTACATGTGTTCGGAGTTAATGTTTCGTGAAAGTCGGAGGGTGTTTTTAGGAGTTTATTTTTCGCTTGAAATTCTGGGTTTATCGGAGTTTATTTTTGTTAGATTCCCAATTGGCTAAAATTCAGAGTTTGACTCAACAGTGGTGCCAATTTTTTTTTTATTGAAAATGAAGATAAATAATTTTCGGACAAAAACATACTCTAGGTCAGTGGTTCTCAAACATGGATGTTTTGCGAACCATATATGAATCGGCGGAGATGATGGAGGACCCCGTTCGTGTTGAGGGGAAGGCAAACGTATAGGTTAATTATGATGATGATTTAATAAATAATAAAACTAAGGCCTTTGTGAAGTAGACTTCTCTTTTTTGACAGATACATGAAAAATTTTTACCTAAAAAGTGGAACGTTTCTTCTCAATCTGAGAAAGGACATCTTTTATCGCAGAGCTTGAATGATGAAGCTGGGCTTTGTGGACCCCTAGAATCCCTTCGCGGACCCCAAAGTGTCCGCGGACTGCCATTTAAGAACCACTGCTCTAAATAATAAAGGTTAGTATTTCCAATCGCCCCTGTGATTGGGAATGTAACTGTCCCACGACAAATTTTTCAGAAAGTGTTGCTTCAATAACCATCAGTACTTTAGAATAGCCAAACTCCTGAATGAAGTCGTTGGGCAGCATAAAAGATTCAGCTATCCTCCCCTAAAATCCACAGGTGTTTTCACAGTTAAAAAAACACAACCCTTCCTCTATCTAAGAAGCACAAACAGAATGGTGCAATTTGGAAACCGGAATACCGTCTTTTTTGCGTGTCCGTTTCCCATCGTGACCTCGAAATTCTGACTTTTTTGCATAAATTCGAATTGACAAAAATTTTACCGGCAAACGTTTTTCGGAGTGTTTTTTTTTTTTTTTTCGAAAACACGGAATTTTTGCATCTTATACTATTTCCTATATTTGTTGCTGAATACCGCGTGAAGGTGCGTTCTCTGCATGAAAGAAGTGCCGAGCAAATCATTCCAATTTTATAAATATTCATGATAAAAAAAAAAAAACTTGGTAAAGCTGTTGCTCATTTGATTTTAAGTCGGCATTTTAGCATGCGAGGAATGCAACCCTAAGGTGTGCTCCGGCACAACTCACGGCCGGAAGGGCTGTATCCTAACTACAAAAGTTAGTTCTTTTTTTCTGCGTGTGTGCGTGTGTGTGTGCGTGTGTGATTGTAGCAAACGTTCTAATTATCCATGTCTAATACGAGCGATTATCAATGTTTTACGGAAGAAGGTACCAGCAAGTGCACGTAACCTCTTAAATGTTCATCAACCGCTCAAGTGTTCGCAGAAAAAAAAAACATGTTTAATTTATTAGCACTCTTTGCTACCTTTTGTTAATACTGAGAAGAATATGTATCGTCCGGACTAGAAAACATTATTCAGGATCCGGAGGCTCAGGTTACCAAGTCTCGAATGTAGTTCATGATGTTACTGCAGGCGGCGCACTTTTGCTGCCAATCAAAAACCTAACAAAACACGCCACTTTAAGGAAAGAAATCACAACATGAATAAAAGTAACACAATATCACAAGAAATTACCGCAGCGCGTAGTTCGGGAATACACGTACTTCAGATTATCGAGCTGGATGCTGGTTTTAGCGCAATTATCATACAACTCTTTATTAAGCAGGTAGTAGACATGTCCTAGCCATGTCAGGATACCAACCAAATTGAGTATCAAACCTCACCCCGCGGTGGTCTGAGCAGCGGCGTGCGAAGCAGAATCGCGAATGCGTATAGCGTATATAATGCACTTCTTCCGCAAATGCCATTGCAAATGGACTTTCTTTTTCCACGTTCGCACTTTTGATCGAGCTTTCAGAAACTTCCGTAGTTGTGCATTGGAGCTATTATTTTCGCACTAAACTCATTACAATGTCTCTTTTACGTTTGAATATTGAACTTGTTGGTTCACGCTGCATGGAATTACGTCGAGGCCTTGCTTCTTGCTATCATAAAAAAATAACTTTCCATTAAATATATTATTACACAAACAAACGTCTCGATATAAATGTACTTTATTAAGACGCAAGCGAACGAGCAAGGTAATATTATTTCGGGTAATTATGATCCTAAGCTGCGTCAAAGAAGAACAAAACAAGTTTTTTTATTACTTCATTTAATTATGACTTTCCTTTACATAAATAAGATTCGTGAAAGACCTTACGAAAAATGCAGTAGATATATTTTGTTATATCTCGTTTTATTTTAAGTAGAGTACATCCGACGCAACGAGTCATTTAGGCGCGCGAAAAGGGCAATGTTACGTTTTTTTCCGTCTCTCTGTGCTTTTGCTTACCCTCGTGAGATTGGCTTCCAGTTCGGGCGTCTGTATGTGTATGCCTCCAAGCTGTCGACTCCGCTCTGATTCATTGCAGAAGGAAGTATTGACTTTTACGTTTTTGCTTTCCATTGATGAACACGGAATGAGAGGCAAGAATTTGATCTCCAACCAAAGCAAAAGACGGCACTGCTCCCTAAAAGATGTTTTCACAAAAAAAAAAAAATCTAGTGAGTTAATTATTTAGAATTTGGTCTATTTATCTGAGATAACGCGGCAGTACACTCGCGCTAATTCTGATTTCTAGAAAACCGCGAAACGTGAATTGTGTGCGGCGATATAAATGAGCATGCAGCGAACTGTAAAAGTGGAGTGGGATCGCCGGAAGTGGCAGTGACAATTTTTGCGTGGTAACGGATCACAATATGGCGACAGCGACGCGTTCGCTTGAACGGCGGAGGTGTCCTTCGCAGTTGAAGCGACTCCTGGTTCAAAACAGGCACCGGTGGTAACGAAGTCTTAAAGGGAAGTTGAAGCAGATCTGCATTTAAGGAAACACGCTAAAATAGTCTTCATTTGGCATCTGTAATCTCGAATATCGAGATAATTTTAGGGGCGAAGCTCCTTAGGGTATAGCCTTGTCCGTCCGGCGTCCGTGCTCACGTCGATTGCACTGCCTCCGGGATCGGCTCTTAAAAACAAAAGCAAAAAAAAGAAAAAACGTACGCCCGCACGGGGGTTGGAACTTAGGACCGCTTGCTTACGAGGCAGACGTCGTACCCACTACGCTACACTCCAACGTTGCACGTAGCCGCTCGACATCTATACAGGAGAGAACGCTGCGGTCAAATGTGTATATAATCGCGCTAAACTTTGCATGCATTGGCTCAAAGTTTATAGACGAGAGGGCGCTGCGGTCAGATGCTCAACTGCGTATATAACCACGATCCATACCACACATTCTCTTTCTGACATGGACCGTTGACTTAAGCGGTGGAGATGCGTTCCCACGGCTTCTAGGGGATCCAAGCTGATCCGCTAGAAGAACCACTGGCTCTGCATTTCACGGACCATAAAGCACTAATAAGGAAGTCGAAACGCAACCCGGAACTCAGCACTACCTGTGAGCAATAAAAAAAAAATCAGCACCATCAGCACTACCTATGAACAATAAAATCAGTATCATCAGCACCACCAGAGATTCGCCCCAATCAACATCATTCACCACGTGGAGATGCGGTCCTTTTTTTAATTTGGTGCAGGGAGGCTGCAGAAATTAATTTTCCAAGTACCATCGAAGCCCCTCCTTCGCGAGGCGTGACGTCATATTAGGTGTTTTCGGAATATCCGCTTTCGAGGTTCTGCGAATATCCAAGCTATGCACCCGCACTCTCGCCATTTTCAAAAAGGTAAAACAAAGCTTAGTGTTTTTCTATTCTGCGCAGAAGGATAAACAGCGAAGTTGTATAGGGAATACTACAGGGTGATTCAAGGAGACACTAGGCTCTTTAAATCGACCGCAAAATTCGGTTTCTTAACCTATCGCGCTACGACTTTGTGCAGCGTTGCCCACATATGGTGCATTTTTTTGCGAAATTTGCAAAGAGCAAACTTACCTGACGAAAAAGTAAAGAAAGAAAAAGGTTTAGCTCCTATGGAAACGCAGCGAAGCCACCGGTCTTCAAACAACACGGCACCGTTTCGCACGGGAGACAAGAGATGGCGCAAGCGGTCGCGACGCCAACTGCCGCCAACGAACGAGCATACGATGCCGAGAGCCGGCGTCTTTAGCAGACAAGGAACTGCAGTTCCTTGTTGTTACCGCGCCTGTTTTTGTTTCTGCGACTGTTGCCGCCTGCGGAACGCGCGCCGCTTTTGAGTCGAAAAGATCGTCTGCTAAAGACGCCGGCTCTCGGCGCCGTATGCTCGTTCGTTGGCGGCGTTCGTTGCGCCATCTCTTGTCTCTCGTGCAAAACGGTGCCGTGTTGTTTGAAGACCGGTGGCTTCGCTGCGTTGCCATAGGAGCTAAGCCTTTTTCTTTCTTTACTTTTTCCTCAAGTAAGTTCGCTCTTTGCAAATTTCACAAAAAAAAAAAAAAATGCACCATCTGTGGCCAACGCTGCACAAAGTCGTAGCGCGATAAGTTAACCGAATTTTGCGGTCGATTTAAAGAGCCTGGCGTCTCCTTGAACCATCCAGTATATTAACGACTATATTGATTTATACTGTTCTTGATTGAATAAAGGCACATGCACGTAACTGCGTGGTTGTTCCCGTTTTCATTTTCTCTCATTCGTTACCACAGTCATCATACCTTTATGGTCGCTGCGGCACACCGCTATCGGTTGTACTTCTATGCTAGGCACGTTCTTGCCAAACCTTAAATCTATAAACGACCGGTGACGCGTTTTCGGCACATCGACGTTCGTGTAGCACTCAATTTCAAGCCGTTCCAACAGGAAGGACACAATCCACTTGCCGGGGGGACGCGCGAGGTCGACGTTAAAGTCTCCCACTGCGACGATCCACTTGTCTTTGACGGATGAGATTCAACCAAGAGCGTCTACTAGAAAGGTCTCAATGTCTCCTTTGGACGTAGCCGGAGGAACGTAGACCGTCGCGACGACGGTCCCATCTTTCGTCTGCACGGCACATACGTCTACGCACTCGGCTTGCTCTGCGATGGGTAACGCGTAGGGTGAGACCACAATCACGCTTCTGCTGCCGCCGACGCTCTAGACGGGCATGCGCTGTTGCTCTTCGTCGGGCAGAGAGCAGCTACTCGATGGTCCCTACCCGTCGGCCGCTGCGCGTTCGGCTGGCAGCGGCTTCTCTTCGCTTTCGCGCCACCACATTCGCGCTTTTGCTCTCATTGTCGCTCTTTGAGGGCACGTTCTTCTTTCTCAGAGTGAACTACACGCGTCCTGCCCATAGCAAGTCCAAAGTGCAACTGTTGGAAACGTCGCTAGGAAGTTATGAGCGGCGCACAAGTGGTGTGAGGAGCGGCGGCCGCGCCGCTCTCTACACGCTCTGTCCGCGCACGCAAACATTTTCAGACCCAAGCCATAGACGGCTTCGCTGTAAAAAGACGTCTCGACTGTTGTCAGTGCGGTAGAATACACCTGGAGAGCTTGCAATTTCACGCGCTGACCGCACGAGCGACACGCGCCTGGCGGCCCAAATATCCAGGTACGACGTCACGACTGGTCAGAGGTTTTTTCGTGTTTTCTCGCACTTAGTTACATCTTTTTGGGAAAACAAACGTGATATTGAAATTCAAGATATAAAAACAGGGATGCGCGTCTGTACCGGTTGTCCCTTGACGCCCTGTTTTATCAACGTGTAACCCTACTTCGTCGTTTAAAAAAAACAGGAAGATCCATTGGTGGAAGCTTAGGGAATACGTAAGCATAACCCTTGGGAAGCGCCACACACGTCCCTCGCTAACGCTGACCCTTTCACTTTTCTGCTTTGGCTTTCTTTTTTGCTTCCTCCATTTTTGTTTTCTGCCTCTTTTTGGCCTCGTTACGGGGGCAGTGTTAGCGTTTCCCAAATAGGGAAGCGTGTGGCGTTTGCAAAGGATCACGCTAACGCACTCCCTAAGGCCGGAGTCACACTGCTTATATGTACATCATACAAAAGACAGTCTCCAAAGACGTGTCATCACAATATCTGTGGTCCGAATGCCGCGTGCCAAGTTTTCTACTTTAACTCATTGCCATGCGGCATTTGAAGCACGGATCTCGCGATGACTCGGGTTCGAATTTCTACGCAGACTGTATTTTGTATAATGTAGCATAAGCATGCAGTGTGACCCTGGCTTAAGAAATCACCAATAAACCTATAGGAAGTATTCACTGGCGGCCATAGCTGTGTGCACGACTGCTGAGCGCGTGCTGATGGCGAGCTTGCACATTTCTTTTGTAACGTGCATTCCGCACCCTCAAGATTGCCGGTCTTAGCAGCCTATTAATGTGGGCTCGCACAAAGCATGCACTCTAGACATCGCCCACAAATATGGCACCCAGTGAATAATCCTTATTGATAAATTACCCAATCATCAAGAAGCATGCAGGGGACGCAGTTGCATGCGCTGCGCGTGCTGACGTTGGCAGTAGCATTTTTTAAGCAAAAATCTAAAACGAGTGGCAGTTCGCACGTGCGTCCGCAAACGCCTTTTTGTTATGACTTCCTTAAAATCCCTAATACAGGTAAGGTAAGCGAGGGCAGCGTGTGTAACTACGTTCTCTGCATGCCTCTTGATGCTTGGGTAATTTAATAATAGGTCAATGGATCATCCTGTAATTTTTTTCACCCCTTCGTCGACGTACTCTACCTGTCAGAGTACATCGACGCCCTTGGATACGGCCATCCATATCACGCCTGGAAAGAACCACATCCATGCCACTCGGGAAAAGAACCGCATCCACATCACTTGAGTAGGGAACCGGATCCATCAATTTAACTACACACGCACTTCACAGCCTACGCACCGCTATTACGAAAACCCAGAGCGAAGAACAACCGGCGACGACGGAGCGGCCACATGAGCACGCCCGCGTTCCACCGCGCCGTGGCACGTTCTCCTCTCTGGCTCCGCGCCAGCTATGCGCGTGACTTTGACGAAAACGAAAGGGCTCGTTTTGACGAAAGCCTGCCGGTGTCTGTCAGTTTCTCAGCGCCGGGGAGAGAGGGAGAGGTTGACGCGGGCTGACGTCAGCGCTTCAGACCAATGGGAGCGTCGCACGTGTCACTTTCTCCCCGTCCTTCTCCGTCTCTCTGGCGCTGACAAATAAAAGACACCGCCGGATTTTCGTCAAAACAAACTTTCTATTGCTTACGCATTAAAAAATGTAGCTAAAACGTATACGCCATTAAGGACATATCAGAGACATCAGGACGCTTTTGGTGATGTTTCTTACTTATCCCTGTGTTTTGTTTTGTTTTTCTCTTTTTTTTTCGGTTGGGGATGCGTTTGGCTAGTAGTGCTCTAAATAGCAGAGCTAACTAACTACCTTGTTCAAGCGAGTCGACTTAGTGCTCTTGATCTGAACGATAATCATACTTTAATGAGCAGTTTGTTTCTTTTATATTTTTTGTCTATTAAGTTTTGAATTTATGGCAAACGTTAAATTCCCAACAGCGTCAAATATACAAAATGAGGCTGGGAATACACAAACTGTAGCTCCATGATCGGAAACAAGGCTGGTGGGGCCATGTGTCGACTGCGTTGGGAACCAATTTGCGCAAGCGGTTCAACCGTCGGTGCGCAATCGCACATGGGAGTAGTTAAAAGCGACGCTTATTTTCTGAGCGCTTTTAGATAACCTGCGTGTCCTCAGTTTCATCTTCTTTTTCCTTTCGCTTACAAACGTATTTTTTATTTGAGGAACGTATCATTCCAGTAAGTCTGAACACGCCATGCATTATAGCTCATAATGTTTTTTTTTAGCTTCCGTTACTTTTTTTTTAAAGATGGTTGTCAAAGCAATTTAAAAAGTAGAATAGTATCTGACAAGAACACAACGTGAGGATCGGCGTGTGCGTATATGCGACAGTATATTGCGTGCACCACAACTCTAGCGAGAAATGTGAAAGCAATGTTGTTGTTTTTTTTCACGTTTTACTCCGTTTTTACCCAGCAGCAAGCTTAACATTCGACGTTGGTTCTCCACACAAGCGCATGCGGCGATAATCGACGACCTGAGTATAAAAGCCACAGGGCGTGCCTTTCGAAAATGCGGCTTTCAGCAAGCGCTGCATGCCTTCCGCCATTCTTTGGCTGCACGCACACGTTCCGGTGTGCACAAGGCGATGAAGCGTTCCCGAATGTATAGGAAGCTCGTACTCGAGGCGAGACAACTGAAGCTCCTTTCTCCCTGCCGTTCCCACGTTGTGAATCATTATAGAGTAGTGTCCGATAACTCGGTTTCAGTTGTGACCAAAAAAATAAGATATTGAAAAAAGAGGGATCGCATGCTTGTGTAAACTGTACGGCACTCCGTGGAATCCGAGCCGATATGGCAAAGGAGAAGTTAGTGCACTGCACCGCTTCCTAATAATAATTAAAAAAAAACTGAGCAAAATATGGTGAGCATAATTGCTCGTGCATTAATGGCAGTGGCGTCCCAAGCTCATTAGACTTTCGTTAGGACTAGGTCCTTGACTGTTACGTAATGCTTGCAAGCAGCGTGACATCAATCATAGCGACGCCGACTGTCCCTCCTAGCTTAATAAGTTGTATACCCAGATTTTTTTTATTTTTTAAATTACAAGTCACACTATTAAGAAGCCTATGCAGAGGCATATTTATGGGTCATGGGGGCATGGGAGATAATGTTGCGACGTTTCAAGTTATTCTTTTTTCTTAATCTGTAAAGCGTTTTTGTTTTTCTCATTTTTCTTCACCTAGAAAGTAAAAGAGGCTTTGGTTTTCAGAAAACGTGGTTTCTGTTTCGAATCTTGACATTGCCTAATTATTTTTATTTAATATCGCTTTGCTATTTTTTTTTACTTGAGTGTTTAGAAACTCATCAACAATATTCTACTACTATAAAGCCCACACGTGATTGCATAATATATACCGCTAGGGCACGGTAGATATTTAACCGCTGGTAGAAAAGATTAGGAACAATTCATTTTTTTTAATCTCTCGACTTGACCATTAATGTAAAGTTTATTCTTACATCAAAAATTATTCTTCAGTTTCTGTTCACAAAAAAAAAAATACCAATGTATATATATATATATTTGTAAATTTGACGGGTCTTGCAAGGAAAGCGTAGAAACTAGGTGCGTGCTCAGTTTTTGAGTGAAGGATAGATTTTTGTTTCCGCGTGGCAGAGCGAACCTATTTAGAAAGATAGCACGTTACTCCAAGTAACAAATATACGAAAACGAACTGAAAGGACTATAAGGTAAGACAATGTCAAGTGTGGAGCGTAAACCGACGTGTGCGACTGTCTGCGCGACAACGGCCGTCTGCGGATGTTGCTACGACACAATCCAGCACACTCTTTTAGTCGGTGACAAGCGGCTACATCTTTCAAGTTGCAATATCTATTTATCCGCTGGTGTCATAAAATATAAGAAAAAAAAAAGAGGAAACCACCGAAACGCATTGGCTATTTGCTACCCCAAGCACGTTACTTGAGGCCCTTACTTGACAGCTCCATGCTTTATTCTCCACACCACCCACGATTTTGACGTGGAAGGCGGAATTCCCGCGATAAAGTTACTGGAAAGTTTCGAATTTCCGACGTTTGATTTTGTTTAGCTATATAGGAATACGGATAGTTTGTTTCGCGTGTTTGTCTATGACTCCATGGGGAAACTACAAGCGCGACTTTGTAGATTTGTCAATAATACTTCTTGCGCGAGCACTCATAGATCTAAAACAATTTAAGCTATTTAAAAGCTATTTTCAAGAATTAAAATGATCTGAGTCTGCCAATCTCGGAGTCCATTCGCCAAAAGTTTTTCTCGGCGCTTCAAAACAAGCAATACGTAAGAATACTTGCGAGTTGTGTCTTATCACTAGATAATCCATTGAATTGTATATTCCTTCTGATTTCGAACCCTGCCACTTTTGTAGGTTTTCGTGTGGACGTAGCGCATATTTTTATATGTGTTTGCAATTTTTACTCGTTCACCAATTTCACTCGACTGTTTAGAACCGTTGATGTGCGCGTTAAGTTTATACGAGAATTTCCTTTCCCCCCGCACTTCCTTTATGAACTTGTTTAAAGGTCTGCAATACTTAAAAATAAATAAATTATTTAACTGTAGCCCTGTAGGACCGTGTCACACGCAGGCCATGTTTCGAAACTTGGTACAAAATTCGTGAAAAGGAGCATAAAGTGTATTCAATAAGAATTAAGCTCACTCATTTTGGTGCGTGACTAGTATATGATATTTTCAACAAAATCTACTTTTGACAAAAGCTCATGACTTTACGCCCTATTTTAAGGACATTATATTGTTGGAATTATCATATATCACTAGTCGGGCACATGCTGGCTTCCCGGTGGTGTCTTCGACAGGTGGTGTGTGGCGTTCTACAACCCATAACGAAAAAGGCATAGTGTCGGGAAAAACTTCTGTGACACGAACATTCGGGCTTTATGATACACGACGCGTGACAACAAGATGTAAATAAAACAACGAACGCATTCATCCTGAGCCTGGGAAAACGCATACGTACACATCAACTATTGGAGACAATGTTTTAGGGACATAGACGACAGTCCGATTTCTAGTGAGCAGAAAGAGGAAGGTTATGAATCAATTATTATGGGAAAAATAAAGCAAAGCGGGCCCTTTGGTGTTTTTTTGTTCACGTGTAACGACGATGCGACCCCGATAACCCCGGTCTCGTAGGTCAAAAGGTAACGGTTAAAAAGAAATCATCTAATTTTTAAGATATGTCAAAGAGTAAGCCATATATCTAGCTCTTATGATTGTGCATGACTGACTCCGCGCTGTGGTGTTACCCAGCTGTTATCAGGTCCGCCACCAAGAAGTGGTGAGCAACGTTGGAGAGTATGCGCGCTAAATTTGCAAATGTTGAGTTTCCATGAACGGCCTCAACGACCGAGCATCTCGCCACGCCTTCAGCGAAGCAAACACGGCTCACCTTTGACATGAAGCTTGAGGAGGACCGATAGAGCCAGTGTCAGCAGCCACACACCCCAGGGTCTCTTTTTAATCCGGTTCATACTGCCCCAGGTTCACTTGCCCGTCTGCACCGCACTTCAGGTGTCCAGTGTCGCGCGACCGTCGCGGCGAAACTGTCCTCGTGTTTCGAAAGCAGCGGACACCATGTCACCACGCGCCGCCGATCCACCACGTGCGCACTCAAGTCCGCCCAACGCGCCGGCGAAAACGACAGGAGAAGCCCAGCCTAACTCACCATGCCTTCAAGCACGGACGACGGCGATCTCCGCACGGAGCAGGGCTGCGAAAGCGATTGCGTGCATCGCGGCGGGAGCGAACGCGTTCCGTCGTGTGCCGGCGCTGACGCGATGTCAGCAGCGACGTCAAGGGTCCTGAGAGGGGGTGGCCGGGCGACCCGAAGCGAACAAAGGCCGACGCGATGACTCCGGCCGTTGGCGGGAGGGCGGGCTGCCGGGGGTTCTGGTCCTTCTCCCTTTCCCCAGAACCTGGTGGAGAAGCCCGGGGTAGAGCGCATGCGTGTAGGTTGGGTCACGTGACGTCGCGGCGGACGACCGTGCGTTTGTTCCGAAGGCGGGAGATGGGAAGCACGTGGTGCGGCGATGTTTGGGCTCCCGTGAGCCTCGTCCTATTTTGATCATCTGTTGAGACGGGCCTTCAAAATAGGACGACAGCCAAAACACGCCGCCTGGTGCGACGATTAGTAGCGATACACATCGTGTTCGTTTAAAGTGGCAGCTGCAGTTGGTGCGGTGCAATCGTGTCGGATGGGCGATCTTTATTGATTGATTTATTTATTTGACTTTTCTGGTGCTCCTAAACAGCTTGTGGGACTATGAGGGGCGCACCATTTGTCAGATAACATATCGCATTGATGCAGAAAGTTTGCTGGAGAAGCAATACAAAGTTGCTGTACATAAAGAAACGATTGAACGGAACGCAGTAAAAAGAAAAATCATTACAGGTAGCGTCAGCGAACTATGTTTAAAAAGTATGCAGTCAGTGTAAAAGAAAATTGCACACACCGTAGTCGATAAAAGAGTACCCGCAATTACATACAGTGGGGTGTAAGCTGTTGTGGCACGGAAGTTGAGGGATAAAAGTTCAGTTTTTCCACATAACAGTTTTGGCTAAAAATAAAGAAAAAAAAAAACATTCATTCGAAAAGGTTTCGGAAAAATCATATACTATGCAGTCGGCCGCGAATAACCTAATATGCGACGGTGTTTTCACAAATACTGATAATGAATATAAGAAATAGCATAGGCCCTAAGACACTTCCCTGTGGTACTCCGGAGGTCACAATCAGTGGTGAAGATATTTTACCATTAAGTAATACAGTTCGCTCGCGAGCGGAAAGATAGTCAGCGAACCAGTTGATGATTTTATCGTTGGTGCTCAGAGATACAAGTTTGTTTAACAGTAGATGATGTGGGACAGTGTCAAAAGCTTTGCGGAAATCAAGAATGCACAATGAACACTTTTTCTGTTTTCTATAGCACTTTAAACGAAATGAGTAAATTTTGCAAGCTTGTAACATATGACTACCCTCGACGAAAGGCGTGCTGTCAGGGGGGAAAAAATGACTAGAGTTTAGAAAACTATATATTAAACTATATAAAATGTGTTCAAACATCTTGCAAGCAATGCATGTAAGCGAAACCGGGCGGTAATTTTTATACTAGATTTTTTGACACAGGCTTAAAAATTGGAGTTACATTTGCTCTTTTCCAGTCAGTCGGAACTAAACCAGTGTCTAATGATTTGGTAAAACAATTACTTGAAAGCACTCCGACTTTCAAGAGCGAGCGAAACCATAAAGAAAAACAGCATTTATCTTGAGCCGGTTGTCATGGGCGTCGCTGTCTTGAACTTGCGCGACGCACTTCGCTGTCAACAAATGTTCTTATTCCTGGACTATCTCCTCCACCCCGGAGACCTGGCACACATATACCTTTTCTTTGCGGAGGTTGGCCTCCCTAAAACAGTATTCACCGTTTTCCAACAGACAGAAAGTCGCAATAATATTGCGACGCGGCCGCAGTAGAATTTTAACGTGTAGGTCGATCGCAATCGTAACCGGACCCCTACTGATATGGCGGGCGCTAAAGTATAGCAGTTTGGGCCGGTTGGTTCATGACCACCTAAGAAGCGCAAAAAGTACAAGGACGAGGAAGTAAACAGACAAGAGCGCACTCGCAACTGGTTTTTATTTGTGAAAACAATCATATATATATATAGCTTCGAACTAACAGAAACTCTCTCCTAAGTTCTTTTTAACCCCCGAAACAAAAAGGAATATTCATTCCCCGATAAGCAAAGGGACGTGTCACTTATGCGTTTTTTTTTTTTTTTTGGCCTTTGCCTTGATTTCGAAGGCCTCATGCAGTTCTCTAGAAACCCTATCCGGGTATCTAGCCAGAAACCTGGTGTCACCAAATGACCGGGCACATAGGCAACGACTGCAGTGAGTGGCAAGATGCCCCGATGGAGTGGCTCTCGTCGCCGCGGCGTGTTCCTGTGAACGATCATTGAAACACCTTCCCGTTTGGCCGATATAAGACGAGCCGTATGGCGTAGGAATTTCGTAGGATCAACAATCCCATTGTATCGAAAGATCCCTGTGATACCAGGCACCGCACAAAAAAACACGGAGTGTACTACGGGTGTTGTCTACGAAATTCCTACGTCATGCGGCTCGTCTTATATCGGCCAAACGGGAAGGTGTTTCAATGATCGTGCATGGGGACACGCCGCGGCGACGAAAGCCACTCCATCGGGGCATCTTGCCACTCACTGCAGTCGTTGCCTATGTGCCCGGTCATTTGGCGACACCAGATTTCTGGCTAGATACCCGGATAGGGTTTCTAGAGAACTGCATGAGGCCTTCGAAATCTAGGCAAAGGCCGAAAAAAACGCATAAGAGACACGTCCCTTTTCTTATCGGGGAATGAATATTCCTTTTTGTTACGGGGGTTAAAAAGAACTTAGGAGAGAGTTTTTGTTAGTTCGAAACTATATATATGATTGTTTCCACAAATAAAAACCAGTTGCGAGTGCGCTCTTGTCTGTTAACTTCCTCGTCCTTGCATTTGCGCTTCTTTAGTTGATTATGGAGGGCGGTTCCGCGCCAGGGCGCGGTGCCACTAGTACTGCTCCGGCGCTCCCTCCTGGCCAACCGAACAGGACTATGTGAACCCGAGGTGCTTTGAGCGACGCGACGCGACCGACGCGGTGACATCAGACGGGGCCGAGGAGGGCGGAAGAAGGGGAGCGCTAAGGAGACGGCATCCTGGTCTTGTTACGTCACGGCTGGCTTATCGAGTGAGGTGCAAGACAATGATTCTCAGTGGAGTTTTACATGCTTTATTCTTTAAATCGCGAGATGAAATTTTGTGGAGACTTCCACTGAGAGGTCCTGGTACCTGCCACGAGGTTTTTATGTAAAACTAACAAACTCCATTTTGGAATTCAGATGTTTTTTTTTTAAAGTTCATTAAAAGAAGTCATTAATCAATCATTTATTTTTCACAAAAGCTGTTTCTATAAAGTCTCGTTGGATATGTTGCTTCGCATATTCGTGAAGATCACCACCGCCAAGCTGAACCCCTTTCAACCGAAACACCGGATGGGGATTACAAGTAATTTCGCTACTTGTAACGGCTTACGAACGAGTATGCACAACAAACCTAGAAGCAAACAAAATGCATTGCGTTAAAGTGGCGATTCTCGTAAAGATTCACAGTCCGAGTCCTCGAGAGCGCTTTACCGTCAGATTGACTCGTCCTAGGACAAATAAACCGCAACTTTATAGCGCTCTGTGTGCTTTCGGGAAACAGAGAAGCAGTGAAACCTCTCAAAGTGATGTCATCTCTCACTAAAAACAGACTGCGATTGACATTTTAAATGCAGCTATACAGCAGGATAAAAGCCTACATGAAGATATGACAAAGACGAAATTGAAACTCCACGAAAAAATGTGTTCAGTACAGTTACATCATAGGTGTATAAACCAGATCACTGAAATCACATATATTTTATTGGAACACTGATTACACGATAAAAAAATAACTTGAGAAATCGATACCAAGAAATTTAGAAATTTTAAATTACGATGTTTCATGTGCTATTCAAGCGTGTGACCTTTCGGTAATCAAAATCGATTTTCTTCTTCCATTCACCTGTAACTCCACGCTGCGGCTCCAACGAAGCAGATTGAGAACACACAACCTATAGAATTGGAGAGACGTAGCTTTTCTGAGAGCTGTTCAGGCCTATAGAACCAGTAAAAAGTAAAGCAAGGGGATGCGATTGTTGAGTTACAACATTGCCCGCGCTGTACCAGAAAGCACCTCAAAATACTGTCTTCTTTTTTTTTAACATTCAGGTGACTTTGAATACGATTTTTCGTTAAAGGTTTTATTTTTTGACTGGAAAGTTTTTGTCTAACCGCGGAAAGCTCGGCGTTATGTTGTGTTTTTAAAAAAAGACCTTTTAAATTTATTTTCAGCTTTCTCCTTCGGTTTTATCGGCACTAGCGATACGTCATAAAACACAAGGGGTTTCGGTAGATATAAATTACAATATTATTAACAGCCATGTCTTGTACCTGTACGGCGCAAGAGTTTTTCCTCACCATGTTTATTTAGTGTCAGACAAGTATGCACACGCAACTGCTTCCTTACGTGAATGACTGACTACAAAAATAGTGCCTACAGGTATTTACATTTAATGTAAAAAGATTCTGCCAGTTTTTAAAATAGACTGAATATTTTAAATTTGGAAATTCGTGATTTTATTATGTTAGAAAAACGAATTAATGCAGGTGTTTAAACCGGAGTTGACGACATTGCACCTGAAGGGACTTTTAGCAAATCGTTCAAGTGTTTCGCGTACCGCACTACCGGAGCCTTTGAAGCATGCTTTTAAGCGTGGGCAAGGGTGATACCAGTGGGGCGCGCGTTTAAGAGCATGCTTCAAAGGCTCCGGTGGTGCGGTACGCTGAACACGGTAACGGTTCGAAAACAGTAGAGCGTTTTAGGGAACCGTTTTTGCAGATCCGATATGGTACGATGAGCTCTACGGTACAAACTGCGCATGGGCTGCCCCAGAAGACTCGCATATGTGCCGTTCGTACCGGACGGCCTATCGTACCATATCGGATGTGCAAAAACGGTTCCCTGAAACTCTAATACCTAATGACATCAACAAGTACCTAATGACATCGATACACCGAACATAAGGAAACAATTTGTTTTCTATTTATAAGAAAGCTTATGATTTTCGTATATTTATAATGTGCTTCATTATTAAAGGAGGTTTTAAGTACGCTTTCCGGACTTTTAACAATGTTTCTTAATACTCTTTTTTTTTTTTTTTCTGGGGGAAGGGGGAGGGAGGGGTTTCGCGTGTTAAACATTAGATTGCTTATGAATAGTGCGTACGGACGAACGTTCTATACAGGACGTTCCTCCTACGTAGAAACCTGGCCGAGTTCAGTGTTATGATAAACCAGTTGCTAGAATAGTTAAATATTTACGTGGGATAATGTTTTGACTCTTGCTGCAGTCTTTGTCGGGACGGATGGACGCGAATGTGACAAGGGGGATAGACAGAGGAATGTAGTTAAAGTAAATATTTACTTGTTTTGTTCATTTACATCCATGACCCCTTTCCAGGTAATACATAAGGGAGAGATAAACATCATAGTTCAACGAACGTGACTTTCATAACATAACATCACTGTTGAATGCGAAAGAAGAAGAAAAGAACCGATAACTTGGGGGCGTGTGCTCGGGCGACGACGAAAAAACAATAAAGAGATGGCGGCTCCGGCGACCGCGAACGCTAACCAATGTAAATACTGTACTGTATAAACCTGTCTGTTAACGCTCCGAGGCGGGTCGGATTCAGGCTTATTATCTTAAACACTGGTGCCCAAACCCGGTATTAAGGAGTCCAACCTGACCTCCGATCGTTTACTTATGCCCGTGTCCCACACAAGCGACGGACAGAAACAAACGACAGCGACAAGCCTCAAACCAGAGTCTTTCGCGATTTGATAGTCTTTGTATAATAAAGGAGGCTATGCTCAAACACGAGCATCATGCACGCGAGGGTATCTTTGGCAGGCTTGCAATCGCTCGTGCTTACTTCACGAGCACCGAACCACTAAACGCCTGCCAAAGGTGCCATCGCGAGCATGCTGCATGGGTTTGAGGCTTGTCGCTGTCTTTTGTTCTCGTCTGTCGCTCTAGTGAGACACGTGCATTACCGAACGCGCACCAGCCGCCTACCGCACCACCACAAACCGGTTTGCTGAACTGTATCGTCGGCCAAGGGAAGGCGGCCGAGTAACGACCCGAGCCAGCCAAGAATGAATGACGCAGTAGGCCTGTTCCGTTGTTTTCTGCCTGCTTGGATAAAGCACCACGTCCTTTTATTTACATGAATGATGACGTGTGTACGCGTAATCTAAGATAAAATAAATCAAACTAATTAGAAAGGCTGCCAGACGCGATACGACTTGAGCTAACCGACAGTACAATCGACTTAAAGTGACTGTCCTGTAAAATTTTGTGTTGCAGAAAATAATTAAATTATATAGTCATCCCTTTTATGGATATCAGCCGAACAATATCCTAATCTTTAATCCTCTGCCACACGAGTAATCCGATTTTGAACGGAGCCCAACTTCTCAGATTTCACTTGGAAAACACGCAGCGTTTTCGTTGGCAACAGCGGAACCTCCAACATAACATCAGGCAAAGGGACTACCTCAACTTTTTATTGCCATATCAGTAAAATAACTTCGTTCTAAGAAAGACAAGATTTACGGTATTGAGGCAAGCTCAATTCTTCGACGATGATCTTTGTACGCACCATCAACCATGTTGATCAAAAACGGGAATAAGTCAGCGCCCGCGACTCTGACGCAGACATGCAGACATAAATTCCAACATTTATACAACTTGGATACGTAGTGATCATAAACCACGAAAGCACACCTCCCTTACAGGGGGAACTTGGGTATGTGTCGAAGAGGCTTCCCAGGCCGGTTTTCTCGAAGAGATGGTAAACCCATTTTGGTAAACCACGGTGCCTAGGAAGGAAAAAGTACCTAGGTACTGTAATAAACGGCTGGATATAGAACAACAATAATTATTTTTGATTGGGCAATAAGATGCGCCACATATCGGTGAAACAAGCCAGTAATTTTGTTTATCCTCTTTTTCCGCTGGTTGTTACCGATCTAGTATGGTATTTTAAGTAAAAAAATAGTAATGTTGTACTCCAAGAACAATTTATTTGCTTCCGATGGTACGAAGAAATTTTAGCTACTATGCCATAGTTTGTCGACGAATATTAGAATATCTAAAAAACATTTCCTTCAAAATGTTTCGCCATAAACAACGCATAACTTTCCCGTGTTCCTTCCAGTCTGGCAACGCCGGTGCTGTATATAGTCTCGTTTTTGTTCCCTCTTCCATTTGCCCAACCGATCCAGCGGTGACGAGAAGCTAAGCTTCTCGTCACCGTTGAATCGCTGGCCACCGGGGATATGTAGAAGCCTCGATGCTGTCGGCATACTGTCGACGCACTGCGAACAAAAAATACAGTACAATGTCCCAGCTGTTCACCAGGAACGAAGACTTTATCGTGGATAACCCCCTTTCTCCGCAAAGTAATCGCTGCTCACGAGTTGGCATGCATAGTGTAACAAATTAAACGTGTTAGAATAAATATATACCAACACTCGTTCGCAAAACATTTTTTTTACTCACCATAAAAACACTTGCAAGGCTTATGTACCGTCATATGTCTCGGATCCCGGGCTGCTGAAGAGTGATGCGTTCGCGGAATGCTGCCGTCGGTTAGTTTAGTAGTCCCTCTGAACTACCGCTTTGCTTGACGTGCTAATAGGTTGATGGTGCGTCATTAATATAACAGCCGGATCGAAATGAATGTTCAGCAGAACCAAGCAGAATTATTAGCCCTCGTTGAGCGACGCCACGTCCATTTTGCTTCTAAGTACTGCTCCTACCTCGGCGCCCCTGCTCTCCAAGTTACGTGACCTAGAATTCCCCCTTCTAGGGAGAATAGTTAACTTTAAACCACGGTTCGCGTTCGAGAAAACGGGCCCAGCTGGGATGGTGTCACACGATCAATCGCCTAGCACCAAGATTCTTAAAACACTGGACAGTTGGGCTAGTTGGTCAACGTTCATGATGAAAAACAGCGCGAAACACAAGCACCCGTATTCGCCAGGCGCGAGTAGCGCCTGTTTAACCACTGACTGGCGACGTCATCGACAAAAATGATCACGTGGCGAGCTATCGTCGCCGCTAAGTGAGCGCTTGGTATTCACCGGTCGTGTTTAGGGCCTAGTCGCCCCGCGCTACTAAGACGTCGACTAACAAGTCTTAATCATGGGGTAGGGCCAGTTCAGCCGGTGTTTACCGGGTAACTAGCGGCTCAGCGCCATGGCCGACTTGTATCACCGCTGACCGCCATCCCTAACGAAGCACCTACTGTCTCGGAACGCTGGGGGACACATCTAGAAAGAATTGGAGGAGCAAATATTGTGTAACTAGCCATGTTCAAGGGTCAGAGATACCGCTAAAGAGATCTCAGCAGGGCGCTGGACGAAGAGAAAAAACGCATTTACGGGCGCTGTCGGGACGCCTTTTTCGGACGTCGATACGGGGCAGAGCGAAGAAGTAGAGTAGTAGTTTGACGTCTTTGACGCCATGTCCGGTTTTAGTCAAAATGGAGTTATACGCAGATATTTTGCTACCTTGACATCTTCACTTCGTGTACTCCTCCGGATTATGCTCCCAGCTCACCCCTCCGAAGTCAACACAGCTGTCATAGTACGTAAAAAACGGCCCGTGCCAGTCGTTTGCAAAGCGACGTAGAAGGAAACAAACCGCCGCGGTGTTTTTCGCGGCCTCGGAGATGCAGGAGCGAGCCGACGTTAAAAAAGATACGTTTCAACTACGAAAGTGTCACCAAGAGCCACGTTAATACCTGTGCACACTCGGAGCGGACGCGCACGTTTGATCAAAGTGCTTCGGGACCGATCTTTTACGAGTACCAGTCGATACTGACGTGACACTCGGCAAAGAAACGTGGGACCGACATTGCGTAGCTCCCACGAACTGTTATAGCTTGACAGTAATGTACTATCGGAAACAATTGAGCGTGAACGCGCCTCCCACGGTGACAAGCGTGGCAGAATAAAGATGGCCCACTAATAACAAAGTGTACATACCGTGTTGCGAAAGTAATCCATATGGCGTTTGTTTGAGCCCCATATCACACAAAACGAGGAGATAGAATCGACGACAGCGTTCGTCACCGCTGCCTCGGAAAATGAGATGACAAGGGGAAGAGAATGACCCCTTAATCTAAAATTGAGGTCAGCGATCGAACTATAATACGGAAAGGGTCCACAAGGGTCGCGCATTCCATTCAGCAAGCCAGCCGGTCGGTCGAGGGCAGACGGTCTTGGCCAAGGCAGCCAAGGACCGTCGGAGCAACGCCGGCAACGCTGCGACGAGTCGGAGTGCCTGCTAAGCCTCGAGCTCGCTCGGTCGGTGGCATCGTTGCCGTTGTACCTTTTCCCGGGTGTTCGTGGATCCAGCGTTCATGTTCGTTGTGGCCGGTTTCGAGTACTTCTTTTTTTTTTCTTGCTGCTTAAAATCGGGACCCGCGAGAAGAGCACGTAGAAAAATAAATGTCCGTTGGTCGTAGAGACCAAAGTAACTGAGCGACGTTGTCGGTCATGTTGATTTGATCGTGGAAAGACGGCTCCGGAGCCGTTGTCGTACGTACATTCTTGCCGAAAGACTGTTCCGTGTATCTGGTCTCTGTTCTTCAGCGTATGGTGCTGCAACAATAACACGAAGCGATCACCACCTCCCCCCGCCCCAACACTAAACAGAACAACCTGCAACAAGCTGTAAGCAAAACGTAAAAAAAAACAAAAAACTTTTGGTTGTTTTTACGCTTCCGGCAGTGACGTTACGGACGTCACTGCCCCGCATCGACCTTCAAAAAAGGCGTCCCGGCGCTGTCATATTTATTTATGTCGCTGGCAATGCGACTTCCGTATTTCTTCCTTGCCTTTTTTCTTTTTTTTTTTGTAAAATTTTGTCTCGGACAATTAGTCTCTCATTGAAACTTTCTCTTTTTTTTTTAGAGCGCAGCTCTTAGACGCCCGTTTCCGGCTTGAGCAGCGTCGCCGTCGGCGCTACCGCGCGGTGCGTTATAAGACGCGTGACGTCACTGCTGACGTCACTGTTGACGTCAATAGTGACGGTGACGTCATAAGTGACGATGACGTGATCAGTGGCGATGCTGATGACGTCATTGTCATCGTCATTGTCATGTCACCCCGTGAAGTCACGTGACCCTCGTGAGGTCAGTTGCCCCTCGTGAGGCGATGGCGACGCCGCTCGGAGGGAGGAGTAGCAGACAGGATGAGGAGGTGAGGAGGGAGGAGGGGTATACCCTTCCCTCACTACCTTTCTCTCCTCCTCCCCAAGAGCTGCGCTCAAATTCGGTGTTACAGGGAGTTGTAAACGGCTTTTATTTTTTAGATAAACATTTCAATATTATTTTTATAGAATAAAATACCTATTTGCGCAGCGGCGTTTAAGTACGCGTATGCATGACCTATATTTTTCTCTCACTTCCGCTTGTTAGTTCTGACTAGATAGTAACCCTCTCGCTTCTCGCATCCCAGGGATCTCTCCACGGCACGCGCATACCGCGACGAAAACGTCAGGCTTTGCGATGGGCAAAAGCCTCGCGTTTTCGCCTCGTGATGCGCGCGTGGCGGGGAGAAATCCCCGGGATTTCTCCCTCGTGTGAATACCCCTTTAAAGGGGTATCCACACGAAGGAGAAATCCGCTCCTTTCCTCCACGGAGCGCGCATCGCGTGAGACATACGTCATCCCTTTTTGACGCCTCGTGGCGCCGTTCTCTCGTTCTCCTTCGTGGCGGAGGCGCGGAGGCTTCGTACTCTTAGCATGAGAACTCCGCAAGTGCGCGCGGCGGAGCCGGGGACGGAGTTTCCCGGGTTGCTGACGTCACGACATCCGTCCGCGGAGTTCTCCTTCGTGTGGATACCCCTTAAGGGGTATCCACACGAAGGAGAAATCCGCTCCTTTCCTCCGCGGAGCGCGCATCACGTGAGACATACGTCATCCCTTTTTGACGCCTCGCGGCGCCCTTCTCCCGTTCTCCTCCGTGGCGGAGGCGCGGAGGCTTCGTGCTGTAAGCAAGAAAGCTCCGCAGGTGCACGGGGCGGAGCCGGGGACGGAGTTTCCCGGGTTGTTGACGTCACGACATCCGTCCGCGGAGTTCTCCTTCGTGTGGATACCCCTTAAAGGGGTATCCACACGAAGCCTCCGCGCCTCCTCCTTGTTGACGTCACGACATCCGACCGCTGAGTTCTCCTTCGTGTGGATACCCCTTAAAGGGGTATCCACACGAAGGAGAACTCCGCGGGCGGATGTCGTGACGTCAACAACCCGGGAAACTCCGTCCCCGGCTCCGCCGCGAGCACCGGCGGAGCTTTTGTGCTGACAGCACGAAGCCTCCGCGCCTCCGCCAAGGAGGAGAACGGCGGCGCGAGGCCAGCGAGGCGTCAAAAAAGGATGACGTATGTCTCACGTGATGCGCGCTCCGCGGAGGAAAGGAGCGGATTTCTCGTTCATGTGGATACCCCTTAAGGGGTATCCACACGAAGGAGAACTCCGCGGACGGATGTCGTGACGTCAACATCCCGGGAAACTCCGTCCCCGGCTCCGCCGCGTGCACCTGCGGAGCTTTCGTGCTGACAGCACGTAGCCTCCGCGCCTCCGCCACGGAGGAGAACGGCGGCGCGAGGACAGCGAGGCGTCAAAAAGGGATGACGTATGTCTCACGTGATGCGCGCTCCGCGGAGGAAAGGGGCGGATTTCTCCTTCGTGTGGATCCCCCTTTAAGGGGGATCCACACGAAGGAGAAATCCGCCACGTTCCTCCGCGGATCGCGCATCACGTGAGACATACGTCATCCCTTTTTGACGCCTCGCGGCGCGTTCTCCTCCGTGGCTGAGGCGCGTAGGTTTTGTGCTGACAGCACGAAAGCTCCGCAAGTGCACGCGGCGGAGCCGGGGACGGAGTTTCCCGGGATGTTGACGTCACGACATCCGTCCGCGGAGTTCTCCTTCGTGTGGATACCCCATTAGTCGCTGATTTTTTCTCTTAGTTCGCGACTACTTAGACGCGATACTAACTTTAAAACAGCGCGTTAATCATGACTCGTGAATAAGGCTGA
Source organism: Ixodes scapularis (assembly GCF_016920785.2). Taxonomy (NCBI): domain Eukaryota; kingdom Metazoa; phylum Arthropoda; class Arachnida; order Ixodida; family Ixodidae; genus Ixodes; species Ixodes scapularis. The sequence continues at coordinate 180,301,617 of NW_024609846.1, read as the reverse complement.
AGGTCGCAGAGTTGGGAAATACATACGGGACAAGGGCGCTGACTATCACCTTTCTTATTTCGAAAACACGCGGGTATGGGGTCTTCCTTTTCTTCCACTGTGGTGTCGCCTCTTTTTCTTTTACTGTGGTGTCGCTTCTTTTTTTTTACTGTGGGGTCGCTTCTTTCTCTTCTCCTTCGAAGGAGAAGTTATCCAGGGACAGTGAGACGAAACGTTATCAAAGGACATTGAGACGTCAGGGACAGTGAGATGGCCTTTTTGGACCTTGGATAACTTTTTCTTCCAAAAAAAAAAAAACGAAAATGAAGAGACCCCACAGTGAAAGAAAAAAAAGCGACACTACAGTGAAAGGAAAAGGAGACCCATACCCACTTGTTTTCAAAATAAAAAAGTTGATATTTAGCGCCTTGTTTTGTATGTATTTCTCTCCTCTGTGTCCTTGTGTTTCGCGCTGTTTTTCATCATGACCGAGATTCTTGGTGCGCAAAACCTTCCTCCGGCTTTTTCCGGCTTTTTCAAACGCTCGACTGCCCAGCAAAAGGAGCGTATAGACCACGACCGACGCTTTGCACATGCGCCAAATTAGAGCCGCCACTGCTGACCTTTCCTTGTCTTACCGAAATACCGAGCCAATGAAACGGTATTTGATGAGCCTCCACAATGGCCAATGATGGGGAAAACGACACATTAGGATCTAAAATGCGAATAACACGACTTGCTATGGTAATAACGAAGTGAAGTAAACAAAAAAAGGAAACAAAAACTGAAGGTCGGTTGTGGCGGCTCCCATGCACAGCTGCTGTAAATCTTCTCGCGCGAGGTGGGGCGAGTTCGCGGTCACACTAACACCCAAAAAGTGAAATGGGTGCGCCCGGTGAATAGCAGCATAAAAAAAAATAAAGAAGCTTTGCCAAAACTAGCGCACGAGCGGTGTAGCATCTGAACACGAGTCTAAACAACACCACCTAGACTGACAGGCCCAGACAGGCCTCTCCGCTCTTTCCCATGACGTCACGCTATGGGCCCGGCCGCCTGCCATCTCTATGTTTCAGTAGTGCTGCAATGGCCGCGGAGACCATGGCGTAGCGCGTTTCGTCGAATTGCGTTTTCAGTTTGAAATGATTTCTGACCGAACCAGGAATGACCTGTACGTGAGAGTGTGCTGTGATGTGTACTGTTATGTAGAACAAACGTCCAAGAAACGTGGGCCCCTAGATACCTGCACGGAAGGGAATTTGCCATGAGGATGTGAAGGGAACGGATTCAATTAGAACTGGTCTTGTTGGACTTGTAGACGGTAATTGTTCTTGACAACTACGCTACTGTACTTCCATGTAATCTATGTAATCCCAACTCGTAGAGTCTTACTCAAAGGAACACACTTGTTCACCGATTCCTTAAATGGTTTAGGTCTAGTGTTAGAATCACGTGGTTAGACTCCTGCTGAGCACGAGAGTTTACTAAACGGAAGGCTACAATAAACCCCGCGAAACACGCGGCAACGCTCTGGACGTTCTAAGCACCGTGTACATTTTAAACACATTTCACCTTTGGTGACTGCGTATTCGTCAAAATTGACGACGTATTTGACGACAGGAGAACAGCGTGGGCGAACAGGTTAGAACTTGCCTGGCGGCTCGGCTAGGCTTCATCGAGCCGAGTTGAGTTGACCGGAGTAGTGTGAACTAGAGGAGGAGTAGTGAGATCAGGCACCGACGCGCGTTATGCATTGTCGCGAAGCGGCGAGCGTGGAAAGGTTCCTGATGTACACGGCGGCGCTGCGGTAGCATGGGCTGAACCTAGCGCTTTAATGGGCTGGAGGATCCGAGCGTTTCCAGGGCCTCCGGCGAGCAAGATTGGTTTGGCGGTTCGGCAGCGCGAACTGACTCCCGTTCAGATCTTTATTTCGTGTTTTCTGTCGCTTATGTAGATTGAAGTGCAATGCGGAATCAACTACAGCGACAACGACGACGACGACAACGACAACGGCAGTAGCAAAGCAAATGTTATGCAATGCATGCGTTACTACAACCCATGCTTTAGTGGGGACCTCCTGTGCCGTCGACAAAATGTGCGGCAGCCGTGAGCGCTCGCTGAGCTCACTATCCCTCCTCTTATTCACTTTGACCAGAGAATCCGGACCCACTGGATGACGTCCCACCGATGTGCAGAGGAGGTATTGGAAAGGCTTGTCACTAGAGGTGGTGTTGGTCCAAAGCGCTGGCGCGCCCCGGCTTGGCAGGCCTTTGTCTCAGTTTTTACTAAGCCGATTCTGGTCATCTGCAGCATGCAAGGAGTAGAATCCCCGCAAACGAGCGCATTTTTACTGTCCATCCCGCAAACATATTACTTCGTGCCTGCCAAAACCAAATTGTTGTGCGTATGTTTGTACAGCCGGAAGTTAGTCTGCCTTAGTGCCGTCTCGTACCCCAAGCAGCACATAAACGTGAAGAAAACGTCGAAAGAACGTCGAAGACGTCTGTAACGTGACGTCGTAAAACGTCGAAGGTCCGGACGTTACCTTCCTTCGACGTCGATGAAACCTTTAAATGTCCGCGAGAAAAGGAGCACAGGAGGTCGAGGGAGCGTTCCAAATGACGTATGTCATAAGTCACATACACGTCACATGCACGTCTCGGTGGGCCGTTGCGTCCTCCCTCGACGTTTATGATACGTGTGTTTACGACATCCCGACTATCAACGACGTTCACAGAACGTCGAGAAACCTTTCCAAATTACGTTCCCTAGCCGTTGTGGGAAAACGTTGTGTCCTCCCCCCCCCCCCCCCCCCCCCAAAAAAAAAAAAAAAGTATTTTTTTAGTATTATTGCGAAGGCAAGCTGCTATCATGCAAGTACGAAGGAAGTAACAAAACACAGGTTTGGTGCGAACTGTTTATTTCAGCATGCTCCAAAAGACGTCCCTGGATGGGCCAGCCTCAAAGATATAAAAGAACAAACAAATTCACGTAAATAAGTGAACAAGAGACGATGTCACGCGGCCCGGAATGTTCCACCGCTTACCTCGTTCTGCTTCTGATTAATGCGCTGACGCGCGTGCTTTAGCCGTCCCATTGCGCGTAGCTGGTACTCTCGCTGCGTGCACGGGAATGGTTTCAGAAGGGGGATCCCGTCCGCTGGGCCTTCTTGATTGGGATCGTCGGAGGCGTCTGAAGGGTCTTGATCGGAGACTGGACTTGACGCGCCGTTATGTGCACTGCCACTTGTTTTCTGGGGGGCGTCATTCATATCCTCACAGGCACTTTGATCCGAGCAGTAGTACGATTCAACGTGTGAAGCGTTATGGCCTTGAAAGAGGTCCTCGAGCCGTGACTGAATACGACGGCGTTTTTGGCGATCACCGACTTTTTCCTGGGGGCGACTTGAACGACTCATCCAATCGCAGCACTTATACTGTACGCAGACTCGAAAACAAAAAATCACGGCTACATAGCAGCCTGCCTCGTAGACCTGTAGACGTGACGGCCGGTGCTAGTGACTGGCTTTCGGAAAAAGCTGGACCGGGTCCCAGAGATGTTCTCTCTGGGCCAATTCGAAGAACAGAACATTCAGTGAAATATTTTGGGAACAACTGAGAAAATACGTGCACCCGGAACTTAGGCTTGTCAATTGTTCGTCCGTCGCTATCTTCCCCCACTTTTCTCTCTCGCCCTCTTCTTGCCGAGTTTCCCGACGTATCGCATGGGGCTCTATGGAGTTGCCACTGGCATCTCCTCTGCCTACCTCTCCCCCTCTCTGTCACGCCGTGCCGGCTGTTTTTTCTTTTTTTCTTTTTTTCTTTCTTTTTTGTTGTGTTTTTTTTTTCGCCACGTAACTGCGGACTGAGCTTGAACGCTTTTTGGACCGTCATCGGGGCCATTCAGGGGTTGGCATCATGAATGTCAATCTCCACAAACCGTTGACAGTATCTACCGGATTTCGTCATTGCCGGGCATTTTATTTTATTTATTTTTTTGAGTCAACTCCAAAAATGCGCAGGTATGCAGTGAAGTTGTGCACTGATATAGTGTGTGCTGGCATGCGATTTTCGTTTGGGTACGTCACCAGTGGCAACGAAAGCCACATCTGTACTGACAGTCACGTGACAAGACTTTGCGCCCCGATCTACCGAAAGCGCTAAGGCGCTGGAAGTTGGTGTTATGGATGAACTGTGATGTTGATGCGATTTTTTGGTTGTGCGCAGGTAAGCATGGGTTACAAAATACGAAAAAAAAATTGACGAACCTTAAAACGACCTCGGGTAGTCGCGGAGCAGTATGGATGCTCCTAGGAAAGGATGCAGGCCTGAAATCACCTGGAGAGGGGATAGTGTAGCGGCGCCCCTGAGGCGCGTGCCAGGGCCCAGGACCCATGGAAGACGACAGCGCGCGTGCAAAATGCAAGAATAGTACAATTCGATCCGTTCTAGGCGCCATGAGCTTCGCAAATTAAACCCGTAACAATATTTTAAACAAACCAAAATTATAACAAACACATCTAAAAGGAATGATATTTCCAACATGCTTTCATATTATTTTTTTTTCTTCCGTGTACATTGAGTTTTGTAAATGCCCTCTTTAGCGTCATCGATGTGCAATTAATAGCATTTTGAAACTCTCTCTCTCAAAAAACTCTCAAAAATTAAGTTTTCTTTGCGGCTCTTGAGCACTGTCACCTTGACCACAGTGATTCTGCGGCTGGAGATTGAGCTGGAAAATCTAAAAACGTCGAAGAAAACGTGAGTGGTCGACGTTGCCAGCACGTCTTGTATGACGTTTACGACATTTAGGTGTGAACGCGACGTCACTGAAACGTCACTGACGGGGCGATAATGTAACGTCACCCAGGACTTTATTTTAACTTTGAAGACACGTGAGTGTTGGACGTTGCTAAAACGTCTTATCGTGACGTCGTGGTGACGATGACGACGTTAAAGTTGAAACGTGACGTCGCTAGTACGTCACGGACAGGACGATAATGGGACGTCATTTATGAACTTCAGTTCAACGTCAAAGGAACGTGAGCGTTGGACGTTGTGAGATCGTCGTGCGTCGACGTCGTGGGAACGTTGACGACGTTTGAGTTGAAATACAACGTTGTCACAACGTCACTGATTGGACTCTAATGGAACGTTATATAAGGACGTCACCTCAACATCGAAAAAACGTGATTGAAGTCATGCGGGACGTCACGGACGTCCGGGACTTTTTCTCGACGTTTCCACGACGTTTTGTGCTGCCTGGGGTGTCCCAGATGCAGATGAGCAATTTAGCCAGTGCGGTACAACCGCTGGCCTGTACGGTAACCGCACGCCTGTACGATGCTCATCCAGGTCGAAACGGGCACGGGTGGGGATAGACCTTAACGGAAATATGTGGGGACCCCAGCATCTGCTTTACGCATTGGGACGTTCAGATGTACAGCACGTGAAATAATCCAAGAAGCGGAAACGAAGTCGGCGTTCGTTTAACAGTTCGTAATTTGAGAACACAGAGAAGGCAGATGGAAAGCAAAACAGAGTATGTGATGACCTTCTTTCCCGTTCGTTTTACTATATTCCACCTTTTGAGTACCTAACGATAAAAAAAAATGAATTGCGACGCTGCCAGGGTATATGAAGCGTTCGAGCCGGCAGAAGCGTACATCCGAACAGCCCCACCATTCCTCTCGTTACAAGGTTTCCGGGAGTTTCTGGCAAGGTCTATTGAACCCAGGATGTTTGGGTTCTTCAGTGAAAATTTTCGCCCCACGTGCTCCGAGGTGGTGAGCGCTAGTCCACTGGGCCAGCAATCCCCTGCCTGCGTGCCAGTAAGTCCAAGCTACCCGAACAAGCGAGCAAGCCCGGTCAAGAAAAAAAGCAGCTCGCGGCCATGCGGAACGCAAGTTCGTCTGCTTCATGCGCAGAGGTGGCGGTGACTTCAGAACGCCGTGCTCTGATTGGCTCCTCATATTGAAAGGATAGTGGGTAGACCTAACGGCAGCTAGCGTTGAGGTCTACCCACTATCCTTCCAATAAGAGCCAATCAGAGCTCGGCGTTCTTACGCCATTGAAACCCCTGCGCAAGATGCAGACGAACTTGAGCTCCGTATTTCTGCCGCAACGGCGGTGCAACGGACGTGGTCACCCATAAGAGAGCCAGATTATAGAGAGGGTCCATCTCAGACCATGAGTAGCATTTGCAATTTAATGGCGGACGCCTCCTGCGGAGATTAGTCGCAAGTGCGCATGCTCTGCGTTTTTGCGTGGCGAGGACGAAAGCAGGCGGAAAAGCGGAGACGTTCGCAGACAATTTTTTTACGCCTCTTCGGAGCTCGTATTGCAAACGCGGCTCAAAAACCACGCGACCATGGCCGAGCAGCTATACACCCTCGATGACACAGGTTCTCTACCACCTGTTGCTTTGCCTCTTCCGGCGAATGGAACGGCCTCTGCGCGCCGAAAATCTCGGAGGCCATGCTCGAGCCTGTGTGCTTCACCTTTCCACCGGTTAGGAGCTACGCTGCTGCACTGTTCAGTTTAGTGTTCAGCGTCCATATATGCTCGAGGCAGCTTCATCGCTCCGAGCTCCGGCCGCGAGAGCTCTTGAATAAATTAAGGAAGATGAGGGGACAGCGGGGAGCAGGAGCACGTGAACTCGGGGACAGCGTGCATTTAGCAGTTCGAGGATGAATTAAAGCTCGCGCTGCAGAACCCAGGGATTCTGGGTTCAATGGACCTATGAGGGATTGTTACTGGCAACTGGCGACTGGTCTGTGTAAGAGTGAGGTGTAGGTTCTGAGTGCATCTGTGTCGTGTATTTAACAGTAAATAAAGAAAAAAACATCGGTGGCCGGGTGGCCTAGCGCACAGCGGCTCGGAGCATGTGGAGCGAGAGCTCAGGCTGGAGAGCCCAGGATCCTGAGTTCTATTCCCACCCCTGCATATTTCGATCTGGATGAGCATCGCACCGGCGTGCGGTTGTGTATCACCACTGCGTGATGCACGTTAAAGACCCCAGGCTAGCGGTTGTTTTGCACTGGCTACATTTCTTATCTACAGCTGGGAGACTCGTCGCCCGTCGAGGCAGACCAAGTTCTAGGCTGCATAAACATACGCACAACCCAATTTTTTTAGAGCGCAGCTCTTAGGCGCCCGTTTGCGGCTTGGACGGCGTCGGCGTCGGCGTAACCGCGCGTTGCATTATGAAACGTTTCCCATAATGACGTCACATGTGACGTCACGTGTGACGTCACGAAGGTCATGAGTGACGTCATGAGTGACGTCATTGCGCGTTGCATTATGGGTGAATTTCCCCGCTAAATTTAGCGAAAAAATTTTCCCGCTAAATTTAGCGGAATAAATTCCCTGCTAAATTTTGAGGAAAAAAATTCCCTACTAAATTTAGCGGGGAATTCCTCATTAAATTGGACACGCCATGTAAGCCATGTGCGCTCCAAAATATCTAGTTTAGTTGGCATTCTGAATAGAGTCAAGTTTCTTCTTCCCGTCTGGCTTATGTGCTAACTTTATTACAGCCTTACAAGCTCACATCTTAATTACTGTCTTGTAGTATGCGCTTCAGCCCAAAAACCAACCTTGAGAAAATCATTACCATTGAAAAAAAAAAAAAAAAAGCTGTACGCGTCATTGAAAGCGTATCATGCTAAGAGCATACAGCCGCTTATTTTTCGAAGTTCGTATACTACGTATTGATGAGCTTTTCAATGTTAAACTTGCGGTAGAAATATATGAACAGACTATTAGTGACCAGGTGGCATTTTATACGAGCTCTACGAACGTAAAAGCACATCTTATAATCTCAGAGATCAAAATTATGACACCAAAATCTCGAACTAATTACGGTTTACAAAGCTTAGCACATCAAGTTCCTGAATTTTTAAATAAGTATTTGAAAATTGAAGAAATAGTTGAAGATGCTGTATCGTCTTATAGCTTTAAAAGAGTGTGAAAGCTTACTTCTCGTTGAATTTCGGATAGTGTTTTTTTCTTTCTACTATACGGTTGTGATGTAGACGCTATGACATGTGTTCATGTGAATGTATTTAAATGGTACCCGAGCGTTATGTGTATTTATATTACTACTAGTGATAACATTTTAGGTTTTGTCTGATCATTGTCTGAATAATGTTGAAAATTATTTTTCCAATTTTTTTATTATATTATTTTTTCCCCTCTGCTGCTGAACGGTTTTACATAAAACATAAAAGTCGAAGAAACAGAACGGGACAGGACGACGTCTCAAACTCAGCAGCTTAGTTTGATACGTCGTCCTGTCCCGTTCTGTTTCTTCGACTTTTATGTTTTTCTACCCCAGTCTCAGGTATATTCACCATGGTTAACATCCACCAGCTCGCCTGCACCCTTACTATTGTATATCGGCATTAGATCGCTTTTTGCCCCACCAGCCAAGACTACTGAGTCTGAATAAAGTTTATGATTATTATTAGGTTTGAAGCGTCAACTGCGGGCTTTTTGTTCAGGCGTGAAATGCTGTATTTATGTGCCAATACAAATTTATGTGGCTCTTTTAACTTTCGAAGAACTCTGTGCATTGTGAGGCGGTGCTCTGCCTGTACGAATTCCCTTTTGTCATGCGTTCCGGTCCTCGACCTGTTCTTATTTTGATCTAGGTGTGTATTGAATTTAATATTTTAGGGACTAGTCTTACAAGCCTTTATGGCTTTGATGATCCCGCTATTGTGCCTTGATGTACTTAAATCACCTGAAATAAATATTATTATTATTATTATTATTATTACTATCTCCCGCTAGATTTAGCAGAAAAATTTCCCCGCTAAATTTAGCGGAAAACTTTCCCCACAAAATTTAGCGGGAAAATTTCCCCGATAAGTTTAGCGGAAAAATTCCTCACTAAATTTGGCGGAAAAATACCTCGCTAAATTTAGCGGGGAAATGCTTTCCGCCGAATTTAGCGGAAAAAATGTCCCGCTAAATTTAGCTGAAAAATATCCCCGCTAATTTCCGCGGAAAAAAATCTCCGCTAAATTTAACGGAACAATATTCCCGCTAAAATTGGCGGGTAATTTTTTCTGCTAAATTTAGCGGGAAATTTGGCGAATATTTTCCTCTAAATGGGAGAGGAGCAGGAGAGGAGGGTACGGATAAAGAGTAGCGGAGGAGGGTCATACCCTCTTCTCCGTACCTTCCCCTCGTCCTCCTCAAGAGCTGCGCTGTGATTCGGCGTTACAGGGGATTGTAAACGTCTTTCTTTTTTTTTTTTAATGGATCTATTGCTCAATTACTAAAGCATCAAGAAGCATGCAGGGAACGAAGTTACGCGCGCTGCACGTGCTGGCGTTGGCAGTAACATTTTTAGGAAGCAAAAATTCTAACCAAGTGGAAGTTCGCCCGTGCGTCCGCAAACGCTCTTTTGCTATGAGTACTTTAAAAAATATTCATACAGGTAAGGCGAGCGAGCGCAGCGTGTGTAATTAATTACCTCCCCCCGTATGCTTCTTGGTGCTTGGATAATTTAGCAATAGGTATATTCCCACCCCTACCCATTTTGATGTGAATGAGCATCGTAACGGCGTGCGGACGTGTATCACTCCTGCGTGATGCAGGTTAAAGACCCTAGGCTAGCGGGTTTATCACACTGGCTAGATTTATCATCTACAGCTGAGAGACAAGTTGTCCATTCAGGCAGACTGATTTCAGACTGTATAAAGTTATACCATACCCACACACCCGAATTTGTTTAGACTATAAATTAACGCAGGCGGCACGGAGCGACTTTAGCCTTTCTTTTGTGTTTAAAATAATAACCCTGAGTCCGACCTGCCTCGGGGCAGTAACATAAGTGTTTGTATACCCTAGCCTTGTCCAATTTACCTGTGTCTCAATACGTTTACCAGAAGTACACTGCCCTACACTTTTCTGCAGAAGGTGCAAATATATTTAAGAAGCTTACAAAAATAAAATGCCTGCGCGTGTAGTTACCCGCAAAAAACTCAGAGAGCCGTTCTCTGTGATCTACAAAATGAGCTCAGCGGATGATGAGGCAGAACATCCGTTTCAAGCCAAAAATAAAGTCTGCGCTGTGGCATTACGCAATGCAAAGCGCCATGCTTGCATTCCTTAATCCCACAGCGCAGACTTCATTTTGAGGTCTAAACAGATGTTTCTCGTCATCATTCGCTACGCTGATTTCCTAGATCGCAATGATTTGCTGTTCGACTGTTTCGCGGATAAATAAACGCGGAGGCACTTCTTAGAGTGTATAGCATTTAAATTGGGTATCCCTTTCACTGTCGCCGGAGCCATGACCTCTTCCTCGTCTTCTCGTCTTTGCCCGAGCGCACGCGCTCGAGTTGTCGGGGGTTTTCTACTCCTTTAATATTCACTATTTTGTGCTCAATAGAATAAATAACAGAAAAAAGGGGGATCGGTGGCCGAGACACATTCAGCGCCCGGCAGTCGAAGAGTGCGGAAGCGCGATGGCTCGCTCTGATAGCGAGGTGATAACGGCCGACGCCGGCCGCGGTGACAGGCATTTTTGCATCCCTGCCGACTACCGGATCGTGCTGCCAACGTTGCCGGTTGGAGACAAAGGAAAAAATCAAGTCTACCTTCACTGCGATGTGAACGCCAGGCCTATAAGGATCGTCGACTTCAAGGAGCCCTTGGAAAAAGTGGACCTTCGAAAGGATGTAGCAGGGCTAGGTGTGTGCCAAATGGGACACGTGTGGCTCTGTAGCCTAAAAAGTGCGGGAGCGAAAGAACGACTGCTACAGCTTGGCCGGCTCACGGTGAAGGGAAAGCTGTGCATCCCCGTAGACCCCAACCGGCAGGAAGTTCGGGCCAAGTTACATTGGGTCCCGTTCGACGTATCCAACGACACTCTCCGGAAGGCGCTGGAAGAGTACGGCACAGTTCACGAGGTGACCAAAGAGAAGTGGCGTGTGGAAGGCTTTGAAGACATCGAGTCGACCACCAGGATCGCTAAACTGACACTCAAGGAAGGCAAGACGCCGGAGAACCTACCTCATCAGCTAAGGCTTCAGGGGGGCACGATCCTCGTTGTCGTACCCGGGCGGGCGCCGTTATGCCTGCGGTGCCGAAGGCAAGGACATATACGACGCGATTGCCGTGTACCTCGGTGCGGGCATTGCCGTTGCTTCGGACATGTGGCCCAAGACTGTGCACGCACGTACGCGAGTGCTGTAGTCAGCCGAGCGAGCGACGAGGGATGCGACCTCATCATGGATGAAGCGGAAGCAGAGGAGGCCGCAACATCGTCGACGCCATTTGAAAGGGCACAGCAAGACAAGGCGACAGTCGAAGGTCAAGACAACAAGAGAGCGGAGGCGACAGTCCGAGACGAAAAGCGCACGGTGACGGCTCCTGAAGCCAACGAAAACGAGGGGCAGGCGACAACGCCTGGAAAACCTTCACCGGATGAAGTGGCGGTGACGGCGATGGGGAGCACCGGCACCGAGTCGGCAGCCATCGAGTGTGAGCCAGCCATGGAACTGGATCCCTCAAAGGTGAAACGGCGACTGGCCGACGAGTCTCCGAAAAACGGCGCACCCGTACAGCAGTGGTCTGAGGGGGAGTTTCAGCTGATAGGTAAAAAAGGTCGCTACGTCAGCAAACTGCGGTCCTCGTCGCTGACCCGCGACGGGGGTCTGTCGCAGTGAGTAGTGACCCTGGTATAAAAAGACGCAAAGGGTAACCGCCGGAAGCTGGGTCTGACACTATAAAAAACGGCACAACTAGCGTCTGGTCTGCGCATAGGGACCCTTAACGTTAGGGGACTTGCGGCACGCCGCTGACAGTGCCAGCTGAGTCGCCTTCTCTTGGAGAAGGACCTAGACGTTTTGGCGGTTCAGGAGACGAAGGTTGAAAGTGAGAGTCAGACCGAGTTCCTGGTAAAACCGTTTACGTCGAGGTATAATGTCTGCGTCAGCCATGCTGTAGGTAGATCTGGAGGATGTTGTCTGTTCTTGAGGAGAGCTGCTGGGCTCATCGAAGAGAACATTGTATCGTGTGAATCGGGAAGGCTTGTTCTCTGCGATTTTGTTTTCCTAAATCAAAAGTGGAGGGTTATGTGCATTTATGCGCCAAACGTGGAGAGTGAGCGACGCGCCTTTTTTGAATATATCGACAGATTTGTAATTAGTGACCGATTTGCGATACTGCCGGGAGACTTTAATTGTGTTTGTATGCCAGAAGACCGGACAAATCAAAGACGAAATAGTGATAGGTCTAGCGAAGTTTTAAATCAGTTGATTCAAGTTAAGGGGCTCGAAGACCTGGCACCCTGCATAACACCGGGACATCGGGTCCTTTACACGCACCACCAAGGCAGAGGTCATGCCAGGCTTGATAGGGTATATGTTTCAGCGGATTTAGTACCCCAATGTAACGATTTCGCGGTCAGTCATGTCTCGTTTAGCGATCACAGTTTGGTGAGTTTTACCTTGGGTCAGCGTAAAAAACAAACTAGCTTTTCGTGGGAGTTGTGGAAGTTAAACGCAAAGCTCCTCGAGGACCAAGAATTGATAGGGAAAATCGAAACTAAGCTAGACAGACTAGAAGACTTTTCGGAAAATAGCATATGTGAGGAATGGGAGCTATTTAAACAGCAAGTAAAGATTGACGCGATTGAACGAGCAACTAACATTAAGCGGGAAGAGCGAAGGGTAAAAAACGGTCTTCGACAGGATTTACAAAGGCTTTATGTAGAGGAAGAGAGAACGCCAGGAGCCTTCAAAGACGACATAAGCACTATCAAGGCTAAGCTTGAAAAAATAGATGAAGACAGATATAAAGGGGCAATCGTTTGTGCCCGTGCGATGAACTTGATTGTCGGGAAAACGCCCACAAAAAGGGCACTTGCGTTGGAAAAAAAGTATGCTAGCGGGAACCGGATTGAAGAAATAGAGTACAGAGGCGCAGTAACTCGAGATCAGGACAGTATTCAGCATGCTTTTGTGGAGTTTGATACACATTTGTTTGAAAAGAAAATACCAAAAGAAAAGGGGTTTGATACGGAATTTTTGCCAAGTCAGCCGAAGTTAGATAGCGATACTACGTCGTTTTTAGAAGATCCGATTAGTTTATCAGAGGTCGAAAAAGCGATAGATGACCTAAGCGCAGGCAAGTCACCGGGACCGGATGGTTTGAGCACGGCCTTCTATAAGAAGTTTAAACAGCGAATTGCACCGGTTCTACATAGGGTTTTTTCTCAGTCCTATCAGAAAAAAGAATTACCACTTTCTTTCTTGTGCACGCACACGGTCTTGATACCTAAGTGTAATGACGCCGATAAGCTCCGTAGTACTAGTAATTACAGACCAATTACCCTGGCCAACGTTGACTATAAAGTGCTGATGAAGGTTTTAGCCAGTAGATTGCAGCATGTTATATGGAAAATCGTAGGGCCGCACCAAACCTGTGGGATAAAGGGTCGTAGCATTGGGACAAACATACACATTACTCGAAGTGTTCTAGAGGTCTGTGACGCGGAATATCGGAAAGCAGCTATACTTCAGATAGATCTTGAAAAAGCATTTGATCGGGTGTGCCATGATGTTCTGTTTACCATTTTACAACATGTGGGAGTTGGATCTGTGCTGCTGGAGGGGGTAAGGATGGCAAATGTAAACTGCAAAACTAAACTAGTAATTAATAAAACAGTTAGTGCGGGGATTAACGTCCGCTCTTTAGTACGGCAGGGATGTCCCTTATCAGCCTTGCTTTTCGCAATCTACCTAGAGCCCTTTTGCCGCTGTGTCATTCAATCTCAAGACATTAGGGGTTTTACACTACAGGAATGTGACATTAAAATATTGGCATACGCAGACGATGTTGCCATTTTTTGTTCGGACCCTCAAAGTGTGTTAGAAGCTGTTGAACTGACCAAAAGGTTTTGTGAGGTCACTGCCTGCGCGGTGAATTGGTCAAAGTGCGTAGGGTTATGGCATGGTGAGTGGACGACTGCTCCAGTTGTTTTTGGGAATGTTCACTGGTCACGGACGCCATCAAAGTACCTAGGTGTTCCTCTGGAACATTACCGTGAGCCCACCGATTACTGGCGAGAAGAAATAGCTAAACTTAAGGCTACTGCCGAGAGGTGGGTACGGAGGGATTTATCCATTTTCGCGAGAGCGACTGTGTGCAATGTGTTTCTTCTGTCCAAACTGTGGTATGTCCTCCAAGCTCTGCAGTGTTCGAGAATCAACATTCAGCGGATTCACCGTGTATTTGCAGTGTTTATTTGGGCATCCCAATGGGAGCGAAATCGCCGTACCAATCTTTTTTTTAAGCCCAAAGCGGGGGGTGTCGGACTGTGCCACGTATTTGTCCGACAACTCGTCTCACGCTTTATGTTTATCCGTGACCAGCGTGATCCTTTTCTTCGAACGGTTATTCAGACGAGACTGTTTGACGTTTTACCGGGATTTGTTGTTTCGTCCTGCCCGGTACGTTGCGAACCTCTGTCGGGTTTTTTGCGCGAAGTTGTATCTGCCTGCCGTTTTCTGTTCGTTCGTTTTTCTATGAACTATTTGTCTAGTGTATCACGCAAACATTTGACGCGTGACCTAGTGGCTACGTTGTTGCCCATGCCAACGTATAGGGCCATAGGCCCTGGAGCCCCAGGAGATGATGTGTTACAGCGAGTCAAGAACGCCATGGCACCAGCGGCGGTTAAAACTTTCTTTTTTAAATTATACAGCGAAACGTTGCCAGTAAAGACTTTTTTGGAGGCTAAGGGCATGAACCTCTACTGGTCAGTAAATTGTATTTTGTGCAAACAACCGGAGAGCATCGAGCATGTCTTTTTGGGATGCTGGGATGCTCTTCTTTTTTGGGACGTGCTTCAGCGCGCCATAAAGAAAGAGCTCCCCCTGTCACCTCAAGGAATCCGGTTCCTAACAATAGAACGTGAACCTGTGCCCTACGACATAATCATGCTCCTGGGGCTCCACGGCATATGGAAGAGCAGAATGGCGGTGCGGCATGCTGATGTTGACGCACGCAACCCCCGAGAGTACTTCATTGAAACTATCAAATGGTTAAGAGAATGTTATATAAAGATAAATACTGATGTGGAATGGTTACCAGTTCTGGACGATTTGGCCGTGCTTAAAACCTTTTAAATTAATCATCGCAACGACCTTCAGCCAAGCCTGGCT
This sequence comes from Ixodes scapularis, assembly GCF_016920785.2. NCBI lineage: Eukaryota > Metazoa > Arthropoda > Arachnida > Ixodida > Ixodidae > Ixodes > Ixodes scapularis. Next base: position 180,286,457 of record NW_024609846.1, on the reverse strand, counting down.
GATAGGCTTTTAACCCCTCCATGTTAAGCAATTTTTGCTGTTTTCGGGGCACGTTATTTTTATCAATATGTGTATCATATGTAACCTGGCAATAAAAAAAAGAAAAAAGGATCGGTGGCCGAGTGGGCTGAAGCGCACACCCAGCTCGACGCGCGTGGAGCGAAAGCTCGCGCTGCAGAACCCAGGGATCCTGGGTTCGAGCCCCACCCCTGCCCGTTTCGATCTGGATGAGCATCGTACCGGCGTGCGGTCGTGTATCACTACTGCGTGGTGCACGTTAAAGACCCCAGGCTAGCGGTTGTACTGCACTGGCTAAACTGCTCATCTACAGTGTAAACCAGTGTCGCCCCTACTGGCAGACCAACCTTACGCTGTATAAATCACTCAAACGTCCAATTTTTAACAGAAAAAAAAAGTTTATTTTTGCATATCTAATTTTGATTATTATAATTTATGAAGACACGATGAAGAAGACACGATTTTGAGATAGAATTTGTTTAAATCTCGTTAATTATTGTATATTAATAATTATCAATATTTAGCGCGAAATATGCAAACGAAAAGTGATTGCTATCTAAAGATTATGCATCGCTATATATCTTTGTAATTTTTTGTTCGATGTTTTATTCTCTCATTTAGGGACTGATTTTTATAAAAGCAGATTTCACGTGTAAGTACCACCATATAATCAAATTATTTTTTGTTCTCTTCGTAATGTCGAGAAGGAAAAAAAAATGTACCAACGTCAGTCGTTATGCGTGATTTGACCAACTTTGAGTTCGACTTCATGAAAAGGGTTGAACACGCGTTTTTGAATGGTTAGGCTTAGAACTAAAAAATACCCCTCTAGCTACAAATAGCTGTCGTCACTTCATCAGATCCGCAAGGAACTACGCATGACGTCGAAAATGGGACCATTATTTGCCATCAATAAGGCATTTTTATTTGTAGGCGGGTGCGCAAAATGATGGACAATGTGGCTTCCACCAGGCAGTATCGCTTCAGGAAGTGTCACCCGCGTATAATGAAACTACATTTTGCTCGTTAATGGAATGCTAAGCCCCCTATCATCGGCAAAATTCACAAACATGTTGCCACTTGTCAAGATTGTCCAGCCTGAAAAACAACACAGCTTAATATGATACGAGTATACATCGTATCACATCGAGCTGAGAAGTCTTCCGACGGGCAGAACGCCAAAAATGCTCTCTTTTAGGTCTGATGGTGTCATCTGATGCACTTGTTTACGTCCCAAAGGCGTTGTAAATAATTAAAGGAGCAATGCAACAATTTTTGTACTTTGCACAAATACCGCGTAAAACAGATCCCTAACGTTAATGACCTATGAAACACGCGTTCGTTTTTCACCTCACGCAATAGAAGTCCCAGAAAAAAATTTAAGAAAAACGAGCAGCATTCACCCCCTCAACTCGCAGCCAGAACAAGCGGCCACGTGATCTGGAGCCGATTATATGCCGCCAATGTTGATCACAGCCACGCGCTGGGGTTGGCAAAGCGCAGGACACGCGCTGAGTTCCAGACATTGTTATGGCTCGGCTATTGTCGTCGTTGCAGCGATTGGACACGGGTTACAACCCGAATGCTCCTCGAGATAGCAATTGTCACGAGCCCAAGTCGAGTGCCCACGCAATGCTCGGGTCCAATCTATGAGCCGCATTCAAATATCGTCACTTGGGTGTACTGCGATCCCCGAGTTACGTCATCGAATTTTGCGAAGGAGAGATTGAATGAAAATGATCGCTTTTGTCCTTGAAATTACACCGCAACAAAGAAGTTTCTTGGCCAGTGGCGTTGCGTGTGAGTATCCTTGAGTCCCAGGTGTGCCAGTAAGCTCGTGTAGAGAGAAAAACATTCCAATTGAATACCGTTGCACAGCTCCTTTAAGGGCGCTATGAGTCACAACACATGTCGCGTCAAGGCCATGATAAAAAGGAGCGTATGTTATAGTTTGAAGACTTCTTTGTTGTTGTCGTTGTTTCTTTGGCAATCGTTTTTTTTTTCCTTGCGATGCGTGGGTAGGGTGTGTTAAAACTGGGAGGTTTGCCGACCGCATCGGCCCCTCCATTGGAGCTGGTTGTTGGGTTGTTGTGTGGCCCAATTCTGCCGCAGGGGCCTGGAATGGAGCTGCCAGTCACGGCGTGACCAGGGGGCGGGTATGATAGCGTTTAGCAGGGCTGGCTTTGGTAGTGTTGTTGTGACTATTTCTTCTTGTTTTTTTGTTCTGTGTGAAGCGGTATAATATTGTGTGGCTGGCTAGCTGTGCCGAAGAGACAAGACACTCACAACGATGTCAATTGCGATAAAAAACCAACACGAAGCGATGTTGTTTTGGGCCGGGGTGCAACGTGGGTTACACCACATGTCAAGAGAAACACTCCTTGTTTCGGACGCAGAGCGACGCCTCTCTGTTCGCGGAATGGGATTATCTTTTTTCAAGGAAAAGATCCCTCAGACCTAAAAGAGACAATTCCTGGCGTTCTGCCCGTCGGAAGACTTCTCAGCTCGATGTGATACGATGTATACTCGTATCATATTAGGCTGTGTTGTTTTTTAGGCTGGACAATCTTGACAAGTGGCAACATGTTTGTGAATTTTTCCGGCGATAGGGGGCTTAGTATTCCATTAACGAGAAAAATGTAGTTTCATTATCCGCAGGTGACGTTTCCTGAAGCGATACTGCCAGAAACCCACCTGGGGGTCGGTGGCTCTCTGGGCCACCGACCCCAGGTGATAGCAAGGATTCTGTGAGATGCTTGTTGTGATAAAAAATTCAATGAATAAGAGAAAGCCTGGACAAACTCCGGCGCAGAGAAAGTGTGTCCGTTAGCTGACCTGCGTAATCCTGATATGCTAATATAGGGAGTGTAGTCAGAATAAATTAAACACATTACGCGAACTTTGATACCTACAGGGAGCGCACTGGTGCCTATCAAAATGCCTGTTATCTGTCTGATCATCGTAGAACAGTAGTACGAGGCTGGGTTTGCGAGGCGTAAGTAATTATAGTTTTGCTGCATAAGAGAAATCTTACAAACTTACTTTATTTCTTCACGTCAGGCAGGTGCAGGCAAACAACTTTATGGTGAAGCCGATCATCCAGGAGCTAGGGCGCGCGATTCGCTCACCACCAGCGCTGAAAGTTGCGAATTATATATTCTAAATGGCTTCTAGGGGGGTGTTACTCTAGAAGGCTTTATACCGAAACACTGTACTGCCAAATATTTTTCGGTACGCGCATGCGTCCGAGAATAACTCATGGCGAGCCATGGTCGCCAAAATCGGTTTGGTTACTGATAAACCATTCCGTCGCCACTCAACACGGCTAAGAGATTTCAAAAGCCCGACTCCTACTCATGATGCTTTAATGGCGACTACATCATGGTAAGAATGAAGCGTGCTGGCACAGTTCCCGGTTCTCGTCTTTGTATTCCTTTCAAGCAGAAAGTTCATATAATCGTCCTCGCTTTTTTTTCTTCCTATTTTATACTGTTGATAAAACAATTACAATAGCAACATGCATGAGCAGAGTAATGTACCTGAACAATTAATGAGAATTAAATCCCTATATACTCGTTCTCTCTACGAGTGGTCGAACTCAAAACCTCTCGGCTTGAAGCCCGACGCTCTACCTCCGCGCCAGCTCTACGGCTTCCTATGTGCACCGGCTATGCACGTTTCTACTGTTCACAGAAATCCCAGTTAGCATGTGCTAAATCACAGTCCAGTCAGCGCTCGCTCGGAATTGCAGCCAACCAGAAACTGCGCGTGCATAACACACAAACACAGCAATGAAAGCGCCCTCATAGGCTTTCATGGAAAGGTGTATACTCCGTTCACCCTTAAAGGGTTCATGACGCTATATTGGGTTGGAATGTTCATGAATTTGCAGAGGCGTACTGGTTCTGATCTGGCGTAAATATACTCGCACAGAGTGCCACTAATTCACAAGCTTCTGTTTTGCGTTGAAAGTGCAAAAATGAGAGGTGACTCTTTCAGTCTTGCTCAGAGATGGCACAATTACTGTGAAGAAGTAATTAAATTACATTACTAATTACTTTTTGGAAACTGAAAACAGTGTAATTAAATTAAACTACATATTATCGCAGACCAAGTGTAGTGACATTACATTAGAGTTACTTTCTAAAAGTAATAAAATTACTTTAACTTTCCTTTTCAATACCTAACGACAGTAACTTCTGCTAATTTTATTTACAATATATGTACCAAAACTCAGATCATCCTGTTTGCACCGCAACAGTCTTATGCACCTCAAAGTGAACCTTACTGGACAGCTGTTTTGCTGGCACACAAGACGTAAGAGTTAAACATGATGAATACCTTCTTTAGATGTGACTCAAAGACATTCGACTCACTGGTCCCGCTTATGATTCAACAGTGAAGGTCCTTAGTTAAAGGGTGATATGTTTCCGTCTTCATGATTTAGAAGAAGTTAGAATCGTGTCGTATGTTAAGTCGGGCTATGGGAGCTCGTCCTTACAAGGAGTCATCATGTGAAAGGTTGCCCTTCCGCCTCGGACGCAATCTAATCCTATTATCCCAAGTGCACTAGTCAACGTATTTCCGCTCGTTCCCCTCAAGAAGTACGGTTCCCAAACACTCGAAGTGCCCAAGTTATTGCGCGTTGTCCCACAAGGGGGCCGGGTATTTTCTAGGCAGAAGCGTCGCCAGGTGAGTAAAGGGACGTGCGAGCTCCCTGAAATGTGTACTTTCCCAACAAACGGTGGCGATATCTACTCGGAGGCTTTTCTCGAATAAACTTCCCAATGAAAGGCAACGCAGCATATACCTCGAGCGGCACCAGCTTCGCTCGGTTTCCGTCTTTTCCGATTACAAAAATCATCTTTACTTAACAACGGCAGGGATACGCACGAAACGTTCTGGGGCCTTTGCTGGGCATTTGGTATAAACTATTTATTCAGGTCGTTTGTTGTCCACAGTGGTCGGAGTTTACGATTTGACCTTGCTTGACAAAAGAGCAAGAGGGCTGGGGCATGGGCGCTTGCCCCTCCCCCCCCCCCCCCTTTCTACGGGGGGGGCAAGGCATGTGTTCTGCCCCCCCCCCCCCCCCCTGGAACAGCCGCCACTGGGCAGGGAAAACACCAGCCGACGGCGCCCAAGGAATACCAGGGGCACCGCCCCCCGGCCCTGAAGAGGGGGGGGGGGGAGGGGGAGGGGTCTGGTTGCCCCCCACTCAAAAGCAAGTTGGTACACCACTGGGCTGGGGATGCGTTTGTTCTGTACTTTCGGGTTTTGAAATGTGTTAACCTCACTGGTGATGTGCCCTTCGCCTTGCAACATATAAGCCGTTCATCCTCATGCTGACAATGCGGTGGAAGCTACGTACTCGTTGGAACAGTCACACGTCTACCTTTCGCCAAGCAACCACGCTCAATATTCATACCCACGCGCAGAAAAAGGGACGGGTAAGGTTATCAAAGGAAGATGGTTGCTTGGTTCTGGTGAGCTAGTAGCTCTCACCACACGGTCAGCTTAGTGACGAACAAAGTATAGTATCGTCGCGATGACGCGACGCCGTGAATCCGTCTTGCCTGGAGTTCATGAGCCGCAGCGTTCTAGCGATATCTTTACTCGTAAGATGTTCTCCTTTGCCTTTCCCGCGCGGCTTTGTGCGTCTGTCGAGTTCTTCGTACAAGGGTTTGCGCTCAGATGGCCGTCGTTTATTTGCTCTGATGTCTCTTTCACGACATTTCACCAAGCTAAATATTTTTTTTTTATTTAAAGCTTGCAAACCGGCTTTTTCATTTGGGACTAACGTAATTTCAAAAGTAATGAGTAATTTTCGTGAGAGCATTGATGAAAGGTGCCGTTTCTACAAGATGAGTGGCGAAGGCACCGTGGTCGGATTTCGCTGCGTATTTATACTCGTGGTCTCTGAACCCTGCTGAAATGGGCAGTTGATTAGACAGCTGCTGCCTGTCTTGTAAGTTGTAACTTTCCCTATTTTTCCACTCAGATATACTGGTAACTTTATAACATCTCTTTATCGTTTGCCATTCGGTTCTCAACTACTACTTCTAGCTTTCTGTTTTCTTCTTCGTCTTTGTCGTTCATGAGTCCAGTTCGTGGCTTAATTTTAAATAAAATGAGGAAAACTGTTTTTGTTATCAGTACTTCTCACGAGAAGCATGGTGGCATTAAAGTAACCTTAGGTGTCACTAGTGGCACCCGGACTGAAATCAAGGACATGCGCGAGTAATACACCCGTGAACGTTTGCGGAACGCACGACAAAATTCGGTCCGAGCAGGTGATTTCTAGCGTACGCTATACTCTTGCGTATTGCGTACTCAAGCGAAGGCCACGCTATAATAAAAATGTCCATTATCTCCTAAGATTGCGGCGCTGAGGTTTTTTCTGTTTCTCTCAGTGTAACTTAATGCATTTCAGTTTTTGTATTATCTTGTCCGAAGTTAACCTAGAGATCTCCCGCTGTGGCGTGATATGGAGGAGATGACGGAAGCAGATAACAGCTACGCGTGGGAGGAGCGCGCAGTGACGTGATATAAGGAGGCTACGAGAACGCAGTGACTTATTCCTTACAATGCATCCGTAAAAAAAGACCTCTGGATCCCGAAAACGAGTTTACGAGCGGCGCCGCACTGTGGCAGACCTATAGTGCCGGGCGCGAAGGACGCCTGAAGAGTTTTCTAAACTTTCTGAAGGAATGCGTCAACGAATTAAGCTACGTAGCGTGTACGACGGTGGGGAAGGCAGAGGCAGCTATTGAATGTAGCACCACACTTCGCCTTTAATACTGAACAGGCAAAAGGTCCTAAATGCCTTCATATGACAGCTCTTTTTGTAACAGTCGGAGAGAGGGCGTAGTTTTGACAACGATAGCCTTTATTGGTGAGGCATCGCAGCGGATCCCATGTGTGCTTCGTGTAGGACAGAGACGTCATTCGATATTGATATTAAAAATAGCGCAAAACGGACGGGACAAAAGGACGAAGAAGCACGCAGGACAAGCGCTTGTCCTGTGTGCTTCCTCGTCTTTTTGTCCCGTCTTTTTTGCGCTATTTTTAATAATAATGTCCAGTATCAACTTGCCCAGCAGATCAAGCTTTTACGTCATACGACGTCACATGACGTCATGGTGCCACATAAGATTATGGCGTCACGTGAAAGCAAGCAAAGGATTCCCAAACGCCTTCGCATTACAGCTTCTTCAGCAGTAACCAGAAAAAAGGCGTAGTTCGTTTCTTTTCTCGTTTTTTACTGCGCTATTCGAGCTTGTACTTTTGCTTTACGTCAAGATTCGACAACCTTCGGGAGGCTTCTTTTTCTTTATTTAACGGGAAGAAACAGGCATCCGAAATAGGGTCAGACATCAGTGCGACGTAACCAGTTTTGAACATCACGTAAAAAGGGAACTCGGACAGTCTACACTCTCGTGAGCGCCCCAAATAGATGATGGCTTCTGCAACTCAGAAAGCGCCCGGCGCAGGCTCGTAGATTTTCCAAACCCCCGGGAGTCAATGCCCATCTGCGCGCGTGGGTTGAGCGCTTACAGCCAAGACCATCTACAACAATCGAGGTCTCCGAGCGCCGCCCTCTTACACCATGGAACGTCAACGCAGTCGGATGGCGCCAACTCAGCAATTGGTGTACACGTGCCCGAAACAGAGCGTCCTTCGGCGCGTTGATTGGACACGATGCTCAGCCGAGCACTGACGCCACACTCGTATCCAATTCGTGTCTTCGCCCGATCTCACTGTGATGACGTCAACGTTCTAGTACTCCATAGTGCACAGGCTCTCGTTATTCTAGGTGGGGTTGGTGCAACCCGGCCGTGTACTCCGCTATGTGGAGAGCAAGTCATCTGCTTCTTGCGCCGCAGTTGCTGTGACGTCAGAAGAACGCCGAGCTCTGATTGGCTTTGATCGAGAGGATAGTGGGTAGACCTCAATCCTAGGCGCCTCGAGGTCTACCCACTATTTTTTTTTTCAATCAGCCAATAAGAGCTCGGCGTTCTGACATCATCGCAACCGCTGTTCAAGAAGCAGACGAACTTGCGCTCCCCGAATGCTTCACCTTACGATGGACCCCAGAGGACGCTACTAGCCGTACCAGCCAATCTCACGCCTTTATCGCGTGACTACGCGCCCCGCACATTACCGCGTCCTCTCGGAAGGTTACGAGTCACTGTCACGGGGTTGGATTGGCTCCGATAGTTCGTATTGCCTCCGCTGCGGTCCATCGTGAGGGGGAAGCGGGGGACAGCCCTACGCGGAGACTTCGCTCTCTCCAAGAAACGTTCGGAAAATAGTTGCTCGGGGCGCACCGTTGAATCGGGCCCGGGCATTCAAAGATGTACTCGGGCGTCGAGCGCATGAAATCTTAAACATCGCCGAGTCCCGCCCCCGGCACGTTTTACTCGGAACAGGGATCAATCGAAAGAAACGAGTGCTCCCGTCCGCCCGAAGAACAACGTTCAAGAACGAGAGCTTGGTTTCCTGTTTCTCCTTGCCGCAACTGACCTCCAATGTCTCGGTGCTTTTATATATGTCCACCGGATTTTTGTTTTTATTTCTCAGTTTCCGTGGCCAAGCTCATCCCTGGACACAATAATTTCTTAAGAGTTTTTTTTTTTTACTTTTATTGTTGTTTCCACAGTCAGTTTTCACGGTTGAACGGAAGGTACGTTATTATCTGTCCTTTCGTCTGATAATACATTCAGGAAAGCATAATCCGTTTTGACTGCGCTTATAGAATAAAATCGATTTCGACTCCTACTTTTTTATATAAATATTTTTTTAGACTTAGGTTACTGTTCGGTCTTAGGATAAGCTTAATATGCCCTTTTCAAGAGTGCGTGCCATCTTGTAGCTGCACCGCCAAATATATGAGTCTGCCATTGCTTGGGCAGGCAAGCTGAGCACGGATTGGAGACGAGGACCGCGTCAGCGTTCGGCGACGACTCGTATCCAATCACGCGCTTTGTGTCCAAGAAATGGCATCCGCCAACGTTGCTTGGTGGAATTTTGAAAAGGGTCTATGGGTTGTTCATCTCGTACATCACGAAATATAATCTATTTCCGGGCATTACTTTGTTCATTACTGACCATAATATTTTTAACTTCCAGTAAACATGAAGGCGCCACTCGAATCTAAATTTGACAGTCCCAGGGAGGCTGTACCGCAGTGGGCAATGCACCTCCAAAGCATACGCCCGCATTCTCTCACATCGGACGTACTGCCAACAATAGCAAAACATTTAGCGATGTGATTTTTAGAGGGCGGAGCTTGGATAGCTGCGCATTTCAATGGACCCACTGGATACATCGGCTCCGTAATGTAAACTTATAAAAATTACCAAGGGAAGCAAATACATAATACAACACGCGGAAATATGGTAATTATCGTGCAAGATAGTGGCTCATATGTCCTGTAGCGCTATGTACCAAAAGCTACGCCACGTTTTTTTTTTTTTTTTCTTTCTTTACCTGTGCATAAAAAAGACTGCAGATTTCGCGATGTAGAATGTTTCGAGCCTATAACGCGACACCGCAGCTCAGCACCATGCAGAACGAAAAACAGAGCTGCAGGTTTCGACATTAAAAAACAAAACAGAAAAGTGTAGTACTTTTTTTATTTTTTTTTGCGATCATACCCACTCGATATACGTTAAACACTTTCAGTAAACAGTTTATTCGATAGAGTTGAATAGCAAAGTGAAACATTTTAAGGTCTACTTAGTTCTCACTGTATCGACCTCCATACAATAAACGAACACTCTTGACTTTGACCGGGCCAGCCCTCCCCCCCTTTTTCACCCAGCGAACTGAATTCTCACAAATTACAAGAGTAGAATTGACATTACTTTAGACGTCACTTTTGTAATCGCACACTTTTTAAAGGAAAGCAGCGATAGCAGCGTTTTCTTTAGCCGAAATCAACTTCACATCGTACACAGGTCTCGAGAGCACTCCAACAAGTCGTGGAGGCGGTGTGGCAGTATCCGGCGAAGTCGGGACGCACGATTGCCGTGCGCCGCGTCGTAAACAAGGAAAGCTAAACAAAAAAACAAGGTGAAGGATCGCGCATCGATTGAACGTTCGACGACGGCCATGATACGTTTTCCGAAACCCTGCCCCTGCGATTTTGCAGCGGCGGCCCAGTGTGGTGCAGGGTCGGGCCTTATGGGGGAGCGTGCCCCGCGCAGCAGGCCCGTCGTGTGTGTGCATGTACAGATGAAGGGCTCTCTCAGAATAATTTACGAAGCGCCTTCTCGAGCACCGAACGCGAACGCTGGCCAAGCAAAAACCCCCCATTTTGTGTCCTCGATCGAGGGAAAATAATAACCGGGCAGTGCGCTGCTCGGCAACCATGGATTGGCCGGGGATCACCGGGCACACGGATCGAACCGTCGACTAGGACAAGAAAAAAACAATTGCGAAACAAGTAGAGCGGGGATTGAAACGGGAACAATACAAGACGGTACGCCCTCGCCGCCTGAAGCATGCTTTTTGTGCAGTGGTTGCGTGATCGGTTCAATAACCCGTATGCTTGAACTGGACAAGTTGGGCTGACCGCGAGTGTTCTTATGCGTGCTTTTAAACGGCGAGGTACGGAAGGGAAGGAGGAAATACATGTTCAACGTACTGCCTTGGCAGAAAAGACTCGAAGGATAAGAAAATGCTATGTCGTGCGGATGCAAATTCACCTGATTCTGCTACGCTGGCAACGCTTTTGGGTAGAGGAGTGTGTTCGTCTGTCGCGTCTTGTTTGTAAGATAATGGATGCGAACATTCTGACTCGCTTCTGGCTTGGGCACACTGACGAAGACCTTAGATATGGACTACGCAGGAGGTTAACTTTAAATTGTGAACTTGGTAAGCTTCGCCATAGATTCGCATGCGGCGCTCCGTAACACTCGTATGTGTCTGGCTTCGTTCTCGCCCTTTGATTTCCCACTTTCCGCTATCGTATCTCCAGGACCTGAAACCTGCCGGGCAGCATTTTTGTTTTAAGAAGTCTTCTGAGCAGATGTTCCGTCGTCATTGCAGCCACAGAGCATCGCAATATATGATTAGAAATGCAGTTTTAGATGTCCTTCAGGAAAAGATAAAGGGGGGGGGGGGGGATTTTGTATTAATTTGTTTTTTTTTGAGCCCGCACTTTGTTGTAGAAAAATTTTGGAAACAATCCAACTAGAACCTGTAATCATATTTTTTTAAGCAAATTATATTAGCGGGAGGGGCTCAACTTTATCAATCATCAGGTAGTCTAGCCGCAAGTAGAGCAACATATATCTCGTGCTAGAGACTACAATGTTGGTGCAATAACCTTATATGGACGAGCGGATGTCCAAGACGCTGCTTCAATGTGGAGTGTTTCGCCGCTGTACAAAAAACATTCATACATACAACATGTTTGCCATGAAGTGAATGGGCACGAGGGGGAGTTCGCATTGAGCCCGATAAGTCTTGCTCGGACAGGTCTGACAACGCTAAGCTTAAAGCAACTTACCATTTGAAGTCTTATCACCCACGGTCATAATTAGTCTCAATATTACATGAATTTTCTTGTTTCCCACTGCTGTGTTGAATTCTGTCGATAGTTGCAGAGTCTACAGTCGGCTGCTAGTCAGCGCTGCTGGCGGCCAGAAAGAGCAGCCTGAGCAGTGCCTGCCACTGAAAAAATAAGACACGACAACGCTAAATCTCGAGATCAAGACCACGGAAGACGTTTGTGGTACGTCTCAGTGCGGCAAGAAGTCTGTACTTAATGCCGCCATTTGCCTAACCAAACTTTATTACCTGACCCTTATCTGCAATAATTATAATAGTGTTGGTGCAGCGTTTAATTATTTAGAACGTCCGGGCTTAATCTGGGTTCGTGTCCAAGCCTGGAAGCGTGTGAGTCTTGTTGGCCCTTGAAGTGAATTCTCTTCCATCAGTCCTCTAATCTTTTTTGGCGGCGTCCAGAGTAACTCTGTGTAGGGCATCGGCGGCCAGCATGTGGTGACCTTCAGCTGTGGGGTCACCAAATGCTGATATCCGGCGGTTACCTTGCGGTGACTCCGCAGGTGGTGTCAGACCACAGTTGGGCGCCATTATGGGCTGTCTGCAGTGCTGCATACCCTACTCCGGGGGAATCACACGAAGCCAACGCCTTCAACAATAAAAAATTACATTTAATGGGACACCTACAACACGGCAAACAATAACACTGTTTTTCTTGTCGAGGTGGTTCATCGCTAAATGCCCCTACCGCGCCTTTCAAGGTGCCGCGAGCAAGAGGAACGGGCCCTTGAGCCCTCGGCCACCATGTGGTACGAAATATCATGGCTGGTCCTGGTTTTGGATAATCTGGCCAGCCAGGAATATGGGAACCGCGAGGGCTCCACAACCTTTAATTTCACAAAAGGGCTTTTTGACTTTTCGGCTCGTCCTGTTTCGTCGGATTGGTGTGGGTGCCCCATTACGGACGATCTGAAAATTTAGCAAAGTTGCGTGTGCAAAAGAAAGCACACAAAATGGCAAGTATCAATAGGCTAATTCCATAAATCCGTCACCGCGCGCGTTGCATTCTGGGAACCTGTGGGCCAGGAGCGGAGAGCGCATAGATTTTGCTACCCAATGATTCCCACAATGCGTAACGTGTCGTTACGCAGCGATGAGGCGCATCGAGTTTTAGAATAAGTGTATTGAATAATGTCTCATCGAAGTGAGTATTGCAATAGGTATAAACTTGTTTGCTTGTTGGTGTTCTTTGCGCACGCCCCTTTGCAGTATTTTTGGATCGACCATAAGACGTCGTAATTCTTAAGGGGATTCTAGGGAGTATTCACTGGCGGCCACAGCTGTGGGCGTGAATGCTGAGCGTGTGCTCATTGCTAGTTTCCACAATTATTTTGCAACGTGCATTCCGCACCGTCAAGGTTGCCGGTCTTAGAAGCCTATTAATGTAAGCTTGTTCTGAGCATGCGCTCTAAACAGCGCCCTTAAATATTGCGTCCGGCGAACACCCTCTATATTGTAGTCAATATCAGTATGGGGGAGAACATTCTTTTTCCATCGCCACTCCAATAAAATACATTTAGGATATAAGAGTGACAGTCACCCATTCTCGTTTTTCTTTCCCTCTTTTTTTTACTATTTGAAAGGTGAAATGTTTACTTCGTTGCATATACCGGATATGCCTACAAGGTGGCTGTGGACGAGAGTAAACAAACGAAGGTCTATAGGGCAGCCAAATAACTCAGCCAACAACGTGGCACTACAAGGGCGCGAGCCTCTGTCCTATAATCGGCTCGGCTGGAGACGCATGTAGTCTATAAGACGATGCGTGTCACCGTCTCGTCGTGGACCCCGCACGCCCCGCGCACACTCGCGGTCATTGTGGCGCAATATCGCCGCTTGTAAGGCAGCGCAAAAAGAGGACCTATGCCGGACAATTTTTGCGTCAGATTCACCGATCCCCGCGTGGAACGACGAATATTAACCTTTTAAATAGTCATTCTGCTTGTATGTGTATCATCCTGAGCCCTGGTTTGTGTCATTAAAAAGAAATGTCAACATCAAACTGTATGGGGGTTCGTGTCTGACAGCATACACCATGCCACCACCTCCGAGAAACAAAGTTAGGACGGGTTCTTAAGGAAACTGACAGCTGGCGAAACGCAGGGGCGTGGCTTATTATGATCCCGCTTATGCGTAGAGCAAGTTGTCTGCTTCTCGTGCAGGAGTTGCGGTGACTTCAGAACGACGCCGAGCTCTGATTGGCTCTAACTGAAGAATAGTGGGCGGACGTCAAAGCAAGCTGACTCGAGGTCTGCTCACTATCCTTCAGTGAGAACCAATCAAAGTTCGGCGTTCTGACGTCACCACAACCCGTGCAAACGAAGCAGACGAACTTCCGCTCCGCATTGCTTCGTTATGCGTTCTTCTGCCCTGTGTTTTTTAAGCTGTCAGTTGCTGCAGTATTAGAGCAAGGTCAACGTGACTGAGACCCACTTAAAGCGATGCGCGTAGCAGATAATTCTTTCAGTCGCATATCTAGGCGTTACATACCTCGAAGTCTGCATATTTAATTATTACAAGAGTCGTGGTGTTATTCAACGAGAGGCAGAAACCTCCGATTGTTATTTCGGGAATGTAGCTTGTAAAGATCAAGCAGAATACTCTTCTATGTGCGGTAAAAAAAGGTTATCGATTCTTTAATGACACGGCAAAGTCAGCGAACATGACAAAGTGACCCAAATGCTTCTTTCGTGCCAAAGCCGAGCTGATTAAGGCCAACAGGAAAAGCCAGACTTCTTTCGTGTTTGCGATGTTTGCCGAGTTTGTCTGACCGATCGGTCTTTAATCGTGCTTCTGAAACGCTGGCGGATGGCAGTAAGCAAGGGCCTAACGATGAAAGACACGCATCGCAAGCGGCAGCGTAAATTCCCTTCCGCTGTACAGAATACCAACGCACTCCATTCTGTTCACCCATTTACCTGAGTTGTTTCCAACTCCTTTCAGCAAAACGGGGCACCAGAGAAAAGTCAGAACCACTGCCTTGTCTTTATTTCCTCTCTTTGGGAAATCATACCTTCGAATAATTTGCAGCAGGCTATCTTCACTTTATAAGTAAAAAGGCCTGACTTCATATAACACGAACGCGGAAATTGTACATACAGTTAAGTTGGACGTGAACGTTCATTAAAGTAAACTTTGGCAGCAATTTTTGTTCTTTTTAATGCTCACGACCGGGGCTAAGACATACAGGGCAAGAAACATACTTCATGCCTTTAACGGTAAAATTATAGAAGCAACGTAATGGAAGGGAGATGCACTAAGACAAGCGTCAAAAGAAAACTATTCCGCAAGGACCGATGAATTACTAATCTTTACGAAAGACTGTAATGCGCAATTTGCTTCCTTCGATCAAGCATGTAATGCAGGAAGTAGGTATACAAAGATATATTGCCGATGCCCACGTGCTAGTCAAAAAAGGAAACCAAGATGTAGCTTCACGATTAAAATTCCTGAGAACAATTCGGGGATTTCTTTAGTTTTCATTTGCCTTTCAAGCCTTTGGTCTGACAATATAATAAACATCCGGTATATGTACAGAAAAAAAATGAAGTTTAGATTCATTAAACTTGGATTGTAAACATAGTATACTTCCTTATATTTGCATAAAAAATGCGATCTAAGAATACCAACAATTCCGAATTATTATAGGCGTAAAGACGTAAATCAGAGAATTTCTTGAAAATAAGAACTCTGCACAACCGTTGCGGAACCAACATAAACTTGGCATTTATGCGTTGAGCAGGGCTAAAGAGGTCATACTTTGAGTTTTCTAGCCTTTAAGAGTAACATTGAAGTCTTCTGTCGTGTGTTCTATGAGAAAGTAATATAATGAGTGATCCCTGATAGCAGTATTTTGGCGACCCTGGACGCTTTTTTTACCTAAATTAAGAAAAAAACATAACAATCTTTCGAGTAATGAGCAAACATTAGCCCCCCTCCCCCCCCCCCCCCCCCCCCTCCCCCTCCCCCCCATTTAACGATACCTGAAGTCGTCACTTCAATAAAGAAAAACAGACAAAACGTTTCGAGGTCGGTGTCCTTTCAGTTGAATAGACGTAAGTAACTTCATGATATTTTAAAGAGATGTCGTACAAAAGCATGTGTAAGAAGAAATGACAAAAAACCTTGCACTCCTAGAAAGGCGCGGAAATAACGGAGGATGTTAGAGAAGCCCCTTTTTGCCTGCGACCACAAGAATTTACTTAACATCTTTCACAACCGAAAGAGTAGTAACATATACAACCTTGACTTGTCGAACGTTTGCCGCTGTTCGAATTAAAGCAACGTTAATATCGCTGAATGACACCTCTCTGAATATTTTCTAACGAGTGACGTATATATAGGGTGTTCCAAGTCACCAGGCTCGATCTAAAATTAAGCGTAAAAATCGACGCCTGCACGTAGCCATGTAAACTTTTCGTCAAAGGTGTATTTCACAGGTCGGTTTTTCCTTAAAACATTACAAAACGTAGCTCCCTTTCTGTAAACAATAGGGCCAAAACGCTTGTCAGGGTCAACGGTTGACGGTGACGCAGACGGCCGAGTCGAGTTCCGGAGCGCATTTGGTGAGTGTATTGATAGATGGCGTCGGAAGCAGCGTCAGAATGTGCATGCAACCAGCGAAAGAAAGCAGACGACAAGCAGAAGAAATCCGTTGGCAGCAAAAGCGCCGTCGTTATGCAGAGGCGTTTATTTTTATACTTTAAGTATTGCTTTAATTGTCCGCATTTATATTTTAACCAAAGGCAGATTACAAAAAGATTATGTTCATTTTAATAAACCATGGAGGTCGCGAGCCGTCTCGATAAAGAGGTAGCGCCATCTATCACTACGAGTGCCAAGCGCGCCCCGCCACTGGACTTTGTTGTCTGCATCGCCACCCGCCGTCGACCCTGGCAAGTTTCTTGTCCCTATCCGTTACAGAAAGGAAGCTACGCATTGTAGTTTTACAAGAAAAAAACCGACCTGTGAAATACACCTTTCACAAAATGTTTAGGTTGCTACCTGCAGGCGTCGATCTTTACGGTTCATTTTAGATCGAACCTGGTGACTTGGGACACCGTATAGAAAAGCAGAAAGGCTAAGATATTTGAGCTTGCAAATGACGGTGAAACTGTCATAGTTCCACCGTCGCAGTTGCTCGACCTTTTTGTGAGAAGGGAGTTGTGTTTCTAAACAGGCTTTCCACCAGGAGTTGAAGATGGACACTAAAAAGAGTTAGTCCAGGCCTACTGAGGTAAACATTGCGTTACCTTCAGTTGATGCGTACGCGCTCATTAAGAACGTTAAACCAACCAAGTTATTCCGGTGTAATCTAAGCCAATTCGATTAATAAAAATTGGTTTTTATTGTGTCTTTAGAGGAACCAATACTGCCGCACATGTTCATATGACGTACGCATCATACACCTGCTCTTCTCACAATAGAAGGCCGTTTACCGACAAGTGTTCGTACTCTGGAAGAAAATGCACATTAGAGTCGTATTACATTCTGCCAATCTACCATTTAGAGCAGACGCAGCAGACACCATTTAAAATCCGACTGTCTTTTGACATCTGCTTTTTAAATAGAACGTATAAGTTGTAACGCCGTGCTTTAGTATATGTCTTACACCCTTGTGCATTCATAGTTTGATGAAGCTTTTTTTTATCTATTGAACTGTTTTCATTAATTGATTTTCCGACTGGGTCCTATGTAATATTTTCCATAAATTAGTCACTTGAGGTTACTACATCGGTTGATAATCTTATACATTTTTTTTTCCTCTACGTTGTCCTTCCCGAAAACCATTCATGTAGACGCTAATAAAAAAACAGTAGCTAGATATCGTTGGTCGTTACTCCTTCAAATACTAACGGAGCACGTTACTCGTTACTGAGATTTGAAACGCGTTACTGCCGCTCAAAAATATCGAAATAAGCTCTAATTACTTGGAATGTGTCGTTTTTCTTTTTTTTTGTTCTTTTCTCAAGAAGTAGCGGCTTTTTGATGTTTTGGGCCGTTCATAATATCTCGAAATGTTAGCGCATTCATGAGCGCACTGGTTGAGAGGTTGGTGGTCGAGCGTGTTCACGCACCGCAGCTCCGTGAACGTGGAGCAGACTCTTTCCCAGCAGAACCCAGAGATCCTGAGTTCAACCTGCACCCCTGCCCGTTTCGTTCTGGATGAGCATCGTACCGTTGTGCGGACATGTATCACTACTGCATGATTCGCTTTAAAGACGCCAGCCTAAATTTCTCATTACTGTGGACACACGATGCGCCCATGGGGGCTTACGAACTTATCACTTTCTAAACAAACACAAAACACACTTGCAATTTGTATATTGAATTCCCACACCATGCGATATGTTGATTAGAAGAATCGGCTGGGGATTAGCGTTGCTGAGGTTGTAAGCATTTGTTATGCATGTGAGTAGAAAAAGACGTGACGTGCGAACTCATTGCTAATGCAATACTTTTTTTTGTTTTTTACTACAGCAACATCTTTAGATCGAATGTTCTTCTAAGACTGAGAATTGGCGGGTTCAGCCGAGGCGAAGGATAAATCAGGTCGGGTAACATTGTTGTCCGTAAAGTGATCCCCGCAGTGCCTTCTGAGCTTCATTTTTTTTCTTTTTTTTTCTTTGTTTTTTTAGTGTTATATATATATATATATATATATATATATATATATATATATAAACGAATATGTGCAGATGAATGAACCGTACTTAATCCAATGAATTCAAGAATCCAAGTTTTCAGGAACCCGCCGAAAGCCAAAAATTGGCGGAACCAGGATTTGAACTCTGGGCCTCCCAATGTCCGGTCGGGTGTGCTAACCACTACACCACTCCACCTTAGCTTTGTGGCGTTTCCTACCTGTCTTACTAATGCACAAGAAACGAAATGTGTCCAATCGGAGGTGTTCTGGAAACACCCGCCGCCGCGTGGAACGCGGTACGACGCTTAGTGTCACGTGGTACGTGCTCGTTTGTGCTCCAGAAATCCTTCCACTGTTTGTCTCGCCCCGTGTACATGTAGTATTCTTTGTTTATGAGCTTTTTTAGAGACACGGTATCATCATCATCTGCGAGAATCAAGAGCCACGTTATTGAATATACAACACGGGCACTTCACGTCATCGTACGTGGTCTCCGAGGGGGTATCCCCCTCGGAGACCACGTACGATGACGTGAAGTGCCCGTGTTGTATATATATATATATATATATATATATACTTTTTTTTTTTGAGATCGCGTTGAATCACGATTTCGCAAGAATCATTTGGAGTGCATTGACCGAAAAAAAAGGCGTCTTAGTGTGCTTGTTGAGTTCCATCTATCTCGTCCGCGTCGTACCTTACTGCGGAGATGAATTTTGCCAGTGTCTGGCGCACTGTACAATAAGAATAGGGAACGACCGTTGGGGCGTGGAGACCCAGGGAACAATCACAAGGAGGAAGCTTTCTGTTCGTGATCGCTTCCTCTGTCCCTAAATTCCAGGATTCAACTGTTGTAGTTTACAGGAGTTCGCCTCTGCCCTTCCTTTCACCTAGATTTGACCGCATTCAAGTGTTTCATGATTTATAAGACAGGGAAAAAGAAAAGGAACAAAGCAAAGATTTGCGGCAGCGTGAAAAAAAAGAAGGCTAAAGAGGCGCGAGAAGGGTTCGAAGCAATCCGACGAGGCGCGAGATTCGACGGCTGTCTTCTGGGGTTGCGGAGCTCGGGTCGGCCATGTTCCGTCCTCGCAATCGACTCCGCCAAGCTTGGATCACCTCGCTCGGCATCGTCATCTTGGTCCGAAGGGCACCAGCGGGCCGGACATCATTCTCCGACGATCCGCCCAACGACGATCCACCCGCCACATCCCATGGTGACTATACAGGGTAATGACTAATCGTGTTGACAGTGTATATATCTTTACTTTTGAATGCAATATTTATTTCATTTATCCGACGCTGATCGTATTCCAGTTTTTTTTCTTTTTCCTTTTTTTTTTCTTCTTCCAGTATAGTACGTTTGAGTTCTCCCGCTGGCTCTGGCTTCCATGATTCTATCTCACCTTCCCGAACGAACCTGACAAATCGGCAAGCCTGCCAGGATTCGTCTAGGCCCATTACATCCTAGTTGCGTTTTTTCGGGAAGTGAGAGAGTTGAAGGGAAGCTCAGTCCGTTGTGTTAATATGGAGCTAGAACGAATAATCGCGTTGGGTAAGGAATTGGGGTATACTGGCGACGAGCTAAAGAAATGGGTAGCTGAAGAAAGAGTTCGGGCGGATGAAGAGAAAGCGCGCGTGAGAGCCGAGAGAGCTGAGGGACGTGATAACGTAGGGGAAGACCGGGAAGCAGCCGAAAGAGTGTTAGCTGCAGAGTGCGCTAACTTAGAAAAGGAAAGGGAGATTCTGCAGCTGAAAATCGCCGCACGTGAGATTAGTCATGAAAGTGCAGGAACTGTGGGAGACCAGCGCGGGGAAGCGCCAGGCCTAGCAATTCGAGGGAGTCCCCACAAGTTAATCCCGCAGTTCGACGAACGGAGGGATGATCTAGACTCGTATCTACTGCGCTTCGAGCGTACAGCAACAGGGTTGAGCTGGCCTTTAGAGAAATGGGCCACCACACTAAGCTTATGCTTGACCGGGGAGGCACTGTCTGTGGTTGGCCGGATGGCACCGGCGGATGCGTTGGATTACGGAAAGGTCAAGCTAGCGCTCTTCCAAAGATTTAGGTATACTAAGGAGGGGTACCGCGAGCGGTTTCGCAACGCCGAACCCGAGAAGGGCGAAACGCGCAGACAATTCGCTGCCCGATTGGCCGGATTTTTTGACCGATGGCTCGAGATAGCTGGAGTTGATAAGACTTTCGAGGCATTACGAGACCAGGTCCTGATGGAACAGTTCATGTTGACCTGCTCCAGCAAACTGGCCGTCTTTCTTAGAGAGCGTGATTCTCAGACTTTGGAAGACGTAGCAGCATAGGCAGACCTGTTCCTAGAAGCCCAGACACCATCCAGCTCAATTAGGCAAAAGTCAGACGAGGTGACAACCAGTCAAGGTGCTGGAAACGGAGACACTCACGCAAGGGGAGAAACGCGAAGAGCTATCCGCTGCTTCATCTGTGGGAAGGCTGGACATAAGGCGAAAATTGCAGAAGCAACGCGCAAGGCAAGAAAACAGTGGCGTGTTGGAATTGTGGCCGAGCTGGTCATAGGGCGGAAAACTGCAGGGGAAGGCAGAACGAGAAGCAGCAAGCCTCGTGCTTATGGACTGCGTCAACAGGGGCCGTCGACGCGCCTGACGACTCCTACGTAACACTGGATAATGGTGACAAAATCCCGGTAGTAAACGCGGCCATGGGAACACCTCCAAAGTTCTTAGTAGAGAACATGCCGGTCGTGGAAGGCCGTCTCGGGGAGCGCAAGATAACGGTATTAAGGGATACCGGGTGTAACACCGTCGTGGTCCGTAAGGAGTTGGTTCCCCGAGAGAGCCTAACAGGAAAGTCAAGTCCGGTGTTTCTGCTAGACCGCACGGTTCGATATCTGCCCGAGGCGGATATAGTTGTACGAACACCCTACTATACAGGGAAGGTGACGGCAAAGTGTGTAAGTAATCCTCTCTATGATCTGGTACTTGGGAATATACCCCAAATGCGGGAGGCCAATGATCCAAACCCAGACTGGGAATTTAGAAACGAAGAGAGTCAAGGTCAAGTTCTGGCCAAGGAAGCGTCGAAGCCGGAAGCACTTCCGAACGCCGTTGAAGGCAGCTTCAATGGTCGCATGACACCGAGATTGTCTAAATGTACTGACGAGCTCCGGAAAGACAAGCCAGCAGAAGTTGCGTCCGCGAGGGAGAAGGGAGCAGGTGGTCAAATGGAAAGACCAGACCGACCTTTGAAGGTATCAGAGGCGGCAGTGGTCGATGCGACAACTGAGGAGCTCGCCATGGAGCAAAAGGGGGATAAAACTCTCATGAAGTGTTTTGGTAAGATAGGGGAAACGACCAGAAAACACAAGGGCAGGACGAAGTTCCAGTTTTTTCTCAAGAATGGTTTGCTACGTGGGGCCGTTGAATATTCATCCGGCAGAAGGATAGAGCAACTTGTACTCCCGAGAAGGTTCAGGAGCGCTGTCGTGGCTCTAGCACATGACAGCATCATGTCAGGACACCAGGGCATGAAGAACACGCTCAACCTGGTGGCGGAAGAATTTTTTTGGCCTTGTATGCAGAGCGAGGTCAAGAGATACGTTCGGTCGTGCGATGTGTGTCAACGCACAGTACCGAAGGGCCATCAGGGCAAGGCACCCTTGGGAAGCATGCCGACTATCGAGACGCCCTTTCAGAAAGTCGCGATAGACATAATTGGCCCTACTGTACCAATCGCGACCTCAGGAAACAGGTACATTCTGACAATGGTGGATATGGCTACGAGATACCCGGATGCGGTAGCGCTGAAGAACATTGGATCCCAGCAGGTGGCCGAAGCACTGGTGGAGATGTTCACGAGGTACGGTGTGCCACAAGAGATCTTTAGCGACCGCGGGACCAGCTTTACCTCAGAACTAATGAGGGAGGTGAGTCGACTTCTATCAGTGAAGCACCTCCTGACCACCCCGTACCATCCCATGAGTAACGGCTTGGTGGAGAGATTCAACGGCACAATCAAGCAAATGCTAAGAAGGATGTGCCAGGACAGGCCCAAGGACTGGGACCGATACCTTCCAGCTCTACTGTTTGCCTACAGAGAGGTTCCACAGTCGAGCCTCAGGTTTTCGCCTTTCGAGTTACTCTACGGGAGAAGAGTGCGAGGACCATTGGCTATTCTGAAAGAGATGTGGTCAAACGAAGCTCTCAAGCAAGATCTGAAGACTTCGTACGGATACGTGTTGGAGCTAAGAGAAAAGCTGGAGGACACGTGCAAGTTAGCACACACTTGCCTGGAAGAAGCGAGGGCGAAATACAAAGGCTACTACGACAGAAAGAACTCTAACCGAAGGATGCAACAGGGAGATCAAGCACTCATTCTTCTCCCCACCGATCATAACAACATGATCATGCAGTGGAAAGGACCGTTTCCTGTAACAGCAAGAAGGAATGAAGTGGACTACGAGCTAGAGGTGGGAGGCAAGAAGAAGCTATTCCATATCAACATGCTCAAGAAATATGAAGAAAGGAAAGAAACCTCACAACATCAACCACTTTGCAATGCGGTGGTGAATAAACAAGAAACTGACGAAAACGAGTCTGATGCCGAAGAATGCGACATCCCGATGCCAATCTGGACCAGACAGCAAGGGTGCGAGGATGTGGTCATTAATAAGAACCTAGAGAGCGAGAAGATAGGCCAAGTGCAAGAATTACTAAGAACATTCGAAAACATATTTTCTGATGTCCCCGGGAGGACAAATCTTATGACGTGTGATCTTCATCTCACAACAACGCGGTCGATATACGTAAGGCAGTACCCAATACCTCTGGCAGTACAAGATGTGGTTGAGGATAAAATCAGCAAGATGCTCGAGCTGGGGGTAATCGACAAGTGTACATCGTCGTACAACGCTCCAGTCGTGATTGTGAAGAAAAAGGTTGGATCAAACAGATTTTGTGTCGACTACAGACGATTGAATGACGCGACAATGACAAATGTAGAGCCAATACCCAGAATTGATGTGACATTTGCTAAAGCGGGACACAGGAGGTTTTTCTCGAAATTAGATGTAGCTAAGGGCTACTGGCAAATTCCCATGGAAGCAGACGCAAAAGAGAAGACGGCGTTTTCGTCAACAAGCGGAAACTACCAGTTCAGATATATGCCCTTTGGCCTCAAGACCGCCTCTGCTACTTTTACAAAGTTAATGCGAAAGGGTCTAGACGGTATTCAAGATGCATATCACTACATAGATGATATTTTGATCGTGACGAGCTCGTGGGAGAAGCATGTGGAAACACTCAGGACGATTTTTGAGCGTCTTTGCGAAGCCAACATTACGATCAAACCAAACAAATGCCAAATAGGGTTCAGCGAAATCAACTTCTTAGGACATAAAATTGGACTGGGGAATATCGCCCCTGACCCAAAGATCCTGGAAAGGATCCAAGACGCACCAAGACCCAAAACGAAGCGTTAAGTTTGGTCATTCCTCGGGCTTACGGGATTCTATAGACAGTTCGTACCAAACTACGCAGATAACGCAGCGCCGTTAGTGGATCTAACGAAAAAGGGAGCCCGCAATGATATTGAGTGGAGCCCAAGAGAAGAGGAGGCCTTCACGGAGTTAAAAAGTCGACTTGGACAACCTCCCATCCTGCTATCACTGGACCCCGAAAAGGAATTCGTGCTGCGCACGGACGCCTCTGAAGCAAGCTTAGGAGCAGTTTTACTACATAAGAGAGATGGAATTCTTCACCCGGTTGCATACGCGAGTCGCAAACTCAGTGGCTCCGAAAGGAACTTTGCTACTGTAGAGAAGGAATGTCTCGCGCTGGTCTGGGTAGTGTCTAGGTTTAAGCTGTTTCTTTATGGAAAAGCTTTCCGCGTTCAGACTGATCACCAGCCGCTAGAGTTCCTCAACAAGGCGAAACACACTAACAGCCGAGTAATGAGGTGGAGCATGGCTCTACAAAACCACACGTTCAGTGTAGAATACATAAAAGGCAGGGACAACGTTGGAGGGACTATTTAAGTCGCGTTTAGGCTTTATTTATTTGTTTTTGCTTTATAGGTGGCAACTAATTGATAAAAATCGAGTGTATCGAATGTCCAATGTGTATTTTTTATATTTTTCATGTCTGTTTCATTTTTTTTCATGAAGTGCGTTCCTTCTGTGTGCGAACGTGCGTGTGTGTAACGGTACCGTGCATTCGCGTCGGTGTGGCTGTGCATGGTGCATCAACCGAACAAATGTGACTCCTGCAAGAGTTCAGTGTGGCCAAGTTGACGATGAAGACGAGGTGCGGAACTGCTGGGTTACATGCCTCAATTTTGGGTCGACGATGACGGAACGATTCCCTGGGCAGAAGATAAGGTGAAGAAAGAAGTTTCTGCGTATAAACTTCTCGTAGTTCGGGGGTATTGTCATGATTTATAAGACAGGGAAAAAAAAAAGGGACAAAGGAAAGATTTGCGGCAGCGTGAAAAAAATGAAGAAGGCTAAAGAGGCGCGAGAAGGGTTCGAAGCAATCCGACGAGGCGCGAGATTTGACGGCTGTCTTCTGGGGTTGCGGAGCTCGGGTCGGCCATGTTCCGTCCTCGCAATCGACTCCGCCAAGCTTGGATCACCTCGCTCGGCATCGTCATCTTGGTCCGAAGGGCACCAGCGGGCCGGACATCATTCTCCGACGATCCGCCCAACGACGATCCACCCGCCACATCCCATGGTGACTATACAGGGTGATGACTAATCGTGTTGACAGTGTATATATCTTTACTTTTGAATGCAATATTTATTTCATTTATCCGACGCTGATCGTATTCCAGTTTTTTTTCTTTTTCCTTTTTTTTTTCTTCTTCCAGTATAGTACGTTTGAGTTCTCCCGCTGGCTCTGGCTTCCATGATTCTATCTCACCTTCCCGAACGAACCTGACAAAGTGTTAAAATTCCCACTGAAGGGAAGTTATAGTCAGGAAAGACGCACAAATAATTACAATGTACTAAGGGTGTTACCGAACTTGCCTACTTCTGTTCGTTTGTTGAAGGGTTATTACGGAGAGGGGAACCATTCGCTCATATAGAAGTGACTGGATTTGTTCAGCTGTAACTGTGGCGTAAAATGTTCCACTTTTTAAAAGGAGTTTTAAAATATAACTTTGAAAAAAAAGTTATTTTGTTTTGTTTTTTGAATTCTTGCGTTTACAAAGTAGCGAGCTTTATGAAAAGGCAGCTGTTTTGTGTACGAAAACTTAAAATAAAATCTTAAAATAAGCTTTATTTTTCGTTCACGATCAGAGCTTTCGTGATCCGGCGGCCCAAGACGCTCACCGCGACGGCCCTTAGTAAACTATACTGCAGCCCGAAGCGCCCCCTCCAACTTAAAAAAAAAAAAAAAAAATAATAATAAATAACGAAAGAGCTAGGCTCTCCTTGTTTGCAGAAATGAGAACGTGTCCCTCGCTACGAACGTAGCAGCAGACCGATGCATGCCGTGACGACCCCCGGCGAGGAATGAGCTTCGAGCTTTGCTAAACAACTTCGCAATTTATGAAGGATTATGTTTTTCCTTAGGCACCCAGGTCGCATTACGAGCTATGAAAAACAACGAATATCCTCCCCGTTCACGTATGCCTTCAATGACTCAGCTTAGCTTGTTTGTAAACATGTTTTTATTCAACGCGTTTCTTTCTTCAAAGCTAGTTGCTGCTTTTTTTGAAAATACTTTTTGCGTGAAACATATCCTGTTTTTTTTTATTCATGCGAATAATTAGCTCGAACCAAGGCTCCTGCAAGTAGTTTTTTGCTGTGCACACAAGCTTCCGGATGCAGGGCTTCATACCATCACCTTACAATAATTTGGTTTGCAGAACTGTGTGGCTTTTTTTTCTTTCTCCCCCCTTGATTCTTTATTGCTTCCTCTCTTTCTCTCTATTTCTCACTATAAGTGCATATTTTTTGGCGTCACTGTCACACGAGGATGCCCGCCCAATTTAGAAGGACCTCGCACGGTAAACCCATTCGATCCCGACAAAAAACCGTCGTCAAATATTAAATCATCCAATTAATCAGTCGTTTCGAAGATTAGAACGTACGTTGACGCTGTACCCCGTTTCCCAAATCGCTTCCTGAAAAAAAAAAAAAAAAAAAAAAAAGAACAACAATGTCGCTTTTTCTTTTTCTTTCTTTTTTCACCCCCGTTCGTGCCGTTTTCACTCTGAACAAATCAGCTCTTCCCCGCTTGTCAGCCAGAAAAAAATAAAGCGTTGGGGGGGCCGCTCCGCCGACACAGACGACGAGTCTGTTTCGATGATGCACGATCGGGACGAGAGAGTCCGGGGATATCTCGCACGGCCGACGCGGCGGCAGGCCTTCCCTCGCCCTTCCCGCCGTGGGGCATCGTTGGACGGGTCGCGCATTCGCCTCGAATTCGCGCGCCTCCCTCCTGTTTACCCAGGTTCATTACTGCCGATAATCCTAATTGAGCCGCCGATCCTGGAACCCGCCGATTATGTCCCGCGATGCGCCGCCGCTCGCTCTGCTTGATGCTCCCCTGGTTCATCTGTCACTCGTCGATATCAGCCGCCTCACGCCTGCCCCATTCATCCTCCATTTTTTTGTTTCGTTCCTGTTGATGTTATGGCGAAACTCCCGCGACAAAAAAAACAACAAAAAAAAAAACGCGAAAATAAACTCAGCGTCGCTAAAACGTCGATACTGACAGCGCTTATTTCTGTTGACTATTTATGCTTCAGTTCTGGTTACTGTTGTCGCTGTTATTGTTGTTGGGACTAGTACTTCCTACATTTTTTTTTAGGACGTTAGTGCTTTTTTTTTTTTTTCTTTGTGCTTTGGGTTAGAGGATTCTCAGCACTATTTTGTCTTCGCCGGCTTTGCGGAATTTTCGTCGTGCTTGTCTCGCCGCCATGTCGTAGCTTTCTAGATTTTCATACTCGTTTTCTTTTTTTTCTTTTTTATAATGTTTGTGCACGACCTTTTATCGTAAAGCTTTGCGCAGCGAAGAGTGCCAAACAAGATCAGTGTCCGCCCGCGTGTCTTCGTACCCGATCGGATTTTGAGCGCGGTGGAGCTCGAGCGCGTGGGAGGGCGTCTGGCGAAATGCCGTCGTCGCTGCAACCGCGCGCGCGCCCGGAGCAGAACTCTGAGGGGATCTCGAGTGGAGTTGCTGCTCGCTGCTCCGCTCACGCTGACTCAGCGGAGATTCGTCCGTGGGGCTTAAGGCCTTCCCCTCCCACGCTTCATCCTCTCCTCGTCTGCTCTTCTGTTTTGCCTCTTCTGTTTTCTTCTCTATCTCGTATTTCTTGTTTTTTTCTTTTCTCTGCTGGTACCTCCCGTTCTGTACCTTATTTCACCTTACGATGAACCTCCGAGGACGGTACAAACCATTCCAGCTAATCCAATGCGCGTCACGTGACCCCCGGGATAGGCGCAGCGAAGCGTAAGACGAGTATAGTCACGTGATTCGCTCATAGCGCGGGACTGGCTGGGATGGCTCGAAGAGTTCGCTGTATAGTCCATCGTAAGCAGAGACTGAGTCTAGTTTTCCGTGCTCCTGGCGTTCTATTTTATGCGTTCGGGACATTTAATTTTTTTTTTCCCTTAGGTTGCGGCAGCCATTGCTGTTATTCGACGAATCGGGAATCAGCCGTTTTGTTCGGCCGCGTAATCCTAGTGGCGCATCATTCTGTTCCACCAAGATTACGGGTAGTTGTAGCTTGACGCACCGACCGACCGGCCGTCCGACCAAAACCGTCTTGGTCTTTGCCTTTCTCCAATCTTGCCCCGTCCGCTTCCTTTTGTCCGTTTCTCGCTTCCATTTTGGGCAGCTTTTTCCCCCCGTCTCTGTATTGTTTTGTGTGTTCCTTCTCTGGCACCGCCCGAGTTCCTTCGTACTACCTTTGTTTCATTTTTTTTTCTCCCCTTTTTCTTATTCCACTTTTCCACAATATCTCGTTATATTCTCCTGTCTCTGCTCTGACCTGTTGCTGCGTAGTAACAGTTCGATGCACCCTCTTTCCTGTCGACTGAGCGCCTTTTGTGAGTGTTGTTAGTAACCTCCCGAACCCGCAGAACCTAGCACGGTAAATAAAGCCATGTTCGTCTTTGCATGAAATGAGCAATCGTGCCAGAGTGAAAATCAGACGGCTTATTACACACTTGATACAATATGTGCCATTGTTTTTATTTTGTTTATTGAACCATGAGAGTCCTTAAAAGAGCATCCAAGAAATTATATTTTTTTGTTTTATTTATAAACATAACTGAGGTCATAAAATCCTAAAACGTAATTGTGACGGGATAAAATATTTCTGTATACATAGAAGCTTACATTTTCCAGCTCCATACCATTTTTCTGTTACACGTAACTGTCGTAGTAGAGTCAATATAAAAATAAAATAAACGAGCTCTTTTTTCTTATCGCAATAATACTGCCTTTCTGAGTGATTTTCTGGTCACTACACGGAAGCACCAAGATTAGCCTAAACTGTTGAAATAAAATAACTAAAACTAAATATTGGACAAGACGCGCTCACTGTTGTTAATTTTTCTCCTCTGAAACGGCTGTATGAAATTTTTTCTACCCCCCCCCCCCCCCCAAATCGAACTATAAAAAACAAATCCACTCATGTTATTGAACTTTACCTTAGACGTTTTAGATGGACTCGAATGAAACACTTAGAAAGGTTAATTTAGAGGGGTCATGAAACGATTTTCCTACTTCTTCCTCCTTAGCTTTAATCCTCAACTGAAATGCGAATTGTGAAATCACGTCGTCGTGACATTCTTTGGCACCGGAACGATGACTCCTAGCTTCACCGTGCTTTTTATGCACACCGTATACGATGTGCATAAATGACTGGTGTGCATAAAGAACTGCATAACTGGGTAATGGCAAGTTCTATAGAACTTGTCATTACCCAGTGACGTTAAGTTCTGTCAGGGCACTCATTGGCCACGAACGCGAATCCGAATATTCGTCGACGGATTGATTGTTGACGAGCGCATACGTCCGAGTGACGCAGTTCTCGTGTCCAATGCGTGAGCTGGGCTCGGCTGACGTCAGTTTGGCGCCGGTGACGCGCTTTGGGAACCGTGGGTGTATCATAGTGAAAAGGCGGAGGGCTTTCGAAGGAAAGAAGGTACAAAATAGTTTGCCATATTTTCAAATGTTCGTAACGAAAAGCTGGCTGTTGACTTTCTACCCTCTCTCTTTTGGCCAACTAAACGATATGCGATTAGTAAAGTCCCAATTTAAAATCATTTATCCCAGCCCAAAATTCGTTTCATGGCCCCTTCAAATATTTGATTTTCGTTTTAAGTGTAATGCTCTTTCGAACACACTTCCAATGTGCTTCATCAAGGTAATGACAAACGCTATGACTGCAGCCTCTGACATAGTAAGAACAGCGGGGCGTGTCTTTCGAACGCCCATGCCTTGCACTGCGCTTTGGCAGATCGCGCGCGCGAGAGGGCGAAGCGCTGTTGGAGGTAGGAACCTCGCTCTGAAGGCGGGACAAACTGAAGCTCCTCCCTGCCGATGTCACCTTGTCAATGACTTTATATATTTAAAAAAAAAAATACACCTGTCGTTATATTGTAAATAAATTTATTACATATTTCTATTTTTACTACATTTTCTCACTCTATATATTGTGAATTGATTCTTAGAGACGGCATTGTATAAAAAGCGGAAGTTAAGAAGAAACAAATACCCCAGGCCCTTTTTTATTTCTCAAAACACTTCAAGTCTCTGATTTACGCAACTAGGAATGGAAGTTCGTACAGGATACACGATTGCACTACAAGATGCTTTGTCTAACTAAAACCATTCTCCGTCCAAGCTACGAGCATTAAAATACAAACTCTGGTATACGCGGCGTGAGGAAACCAAATTAAAAATAAAGAAGAGAGAAAAAAAAAAAAATAAAGTGTGTGCAGCAATATATACAAGCAAAAAAAAAAAAAACAATATATCGTTTTTTTTTCCCGTATCCCTTCTAGGAAAGTCGCAAGGGCTTCGGATGGCGCTGAGGTAGCAAGCGACGTCAAGAGGGGCTGACTTTGGTTCCCAGGGGCATAGGAGTCCCCGAAATGCATCTTCATGAAACGGTCCATAAAGGCGGTCCCGCTGGGAGACTCTACTTTGGCCGACAGAGAGATTTATTTAAAAGGTTGCTCCGCCAAAGCTATGCCTGCCTCTGGAACAAAGGGCGGCCTCTAAGGCGATGCAGGCGGGCTAGGCTGACCAACGGAGCGGGGACCCACTGGGTAAAGAAGAAGCCGCGTCGAGTGGAGGGACGCAGGAAAAACATCAAATCATAATTTAAAAAAAAAGGAACAGCTTCTTTTTTTACGTTTGCCGTGTGCATTGTCATAGCCTTATTAGCATTGTCGAACTGTTGTTGTTCCCGACATTGATGTTCTGCAAGCATATTCGGAGGACGCTCTTATTTCTTACTTTAGATGCGGATTCAAGCGGTTGCAGAAGGTTTTTACCACAGTTGGAGGTTGGCAGATAGATGGATGTACGCACATATAATAGCGGGTATATGCGACCCGAATAAAATGGTTCTCCTCTAGGTGACACATTTATACTTGTGAGGACTACATCTTTAGTATTGGCGATGTAAAGCTTTAATAAATCAATAAGCACGCCACATTAGGTATCTAAAGTGTTAGGCTGACGAAGATGAAATAAAATATTCAAAACCAACTTGATTTCTCCGGGGCGTTTCTTTTTCGGTAA
The DNA here is from genome assembly GCF_016920785.2 of Ixodes scapularis. Taxonomy (NCBI): domain Eukaryota; kingdom Metazoa; phylum Arthropoda; class Arachnida; order Ixodida; family Ixodidae; genus Ixodes; species Ixodes scapularis. The sequence goes on along the minus strand of NW_024609846.1, from coordinate 180,255,466 downwards.
AATAAAGTGCGTGAAATTGCGGTACGTAATTATTGCACCGATTGTACGGCTAAGTGTATTAGTTTCTGTCCTACAATATATACAAAAAAACTAACAACTTCTTCCCGGAGATTTTTTATTACATCCAAGAAAACAAACACGAGCGTGCAACCTCGTGTTTCAAGGAAGATCCGTTGCAACACAAACTCGCCTCGCCTTGGTTTAACGCTAATCTCAGGCGTCTGCGAAATAGAAAGTAGACTGCTTCGCGCTGCCAAGCGATCATCCACTGATGCACGGTGGGCAGCGTACAAAACTGCAGATCAGGAATATACATAACCTTTTACGGAAGCTAAGTCACATTTTTATAATAATACACTAAATGTCATACATTAAATAATATTGGAATGCTGTTAATCCCAAGTGTCAGTTCAAGATTGTTCTTCAGTCAACTGGTGGTATAAACATACCTGTAACTAAAAGTGCAAGTGTATTAAATGGTGTTTTTAGTGTGTCCTTTATAACCTCTGATGTTAACCAAGTACCGGTATTGTGATTTTCTGTTTTTTTGCGATTGCTGTTGCTCCCATCACTAATAATATAAAGCTTTTGTCCTGCGCCGGAATAGATGGGATTAGGAGTACGCTCTTAGAAAATTGTAATACGTATTGTTCAATAATTCTTTCAAAAATGTATATGCAGTCTCTTATTCATGGCGTAGACCCGAGCGATTGGGTGGTTGGGAAGGTGGTTTCATTACATGAATCTGGCAAAATATAAAACCCATCCAATTATCGACCGATTTCTTTAACAACTCTGCAATGTAAAATATTTGAGCACCTCACTTACTCGCAAATGATAAATTTTCTTGAAACTAATGACTTCTCCAAAAGTTCACAACATGGCTTTAGAAAACATTTTTTTTATGTGGGACGCAACTACTATCCCTCACGCATGATCCTATAATGTTCTTGATAATCCTAATGAAACCGATTGTGTTTTTTTTTTTTTTTATTTCTCAATAGTCTTTGACAAAGTTTCCCACAAACTCCTTCCTCATAAACTACAATCACTTAACATTGACTCCTCTATCTTAAATTGGATTCATGCCTCTTTAACTAACCGCCTACAATTCGTTACTGCTAATAATACCAATTCGTGTACTCTTCCAGCCACCTGGGGCGTCCCACAGGGATCAGTGCTTGGCCCGCTCCTCTTTCTTATTTACATTATTGACTTAGCGCCAGAACTTGTCTTCTTCCATTTGCCTTTTTGCTGACGACTGCGTAATATACCGGAAAATAACCGACATATCTGACACTATTCTTCTACAACCTGACCTTAATCATATATCACTGTGGTACAGACTCGGGAAGTAATTACCTGTAATTCGTTACTTTTCAAGTAATTTTGTTATTGCCACGTTACTTTTTTTTTCGGAAGTATTTTGTAATGTAATTTCGTTACAACATATTGGCAACGATTGGTTTAATTACTCGTTACTTGTTCAAAAATATTAGCATTATACAGTAACTGGAGCAATACGAGCAGAACATTCAGTAGGATAAAGAGAGCAAGTTCAACAAAATAAAAAAAATACCAAAAAGGGAAAGTAGCCGAAAAGAAAACACGATTTTTTTGTATGACCGGTCACTAGAACCACTCGAAAAGCGGGCAAGGCATGTACAAATGTACGAAAGACAAAGATCAAGTAAGAAAACGCCGAGAATGCTCTTCGACGCCTTCCATCGTGTTTTTCTTCTTCTCCCGGGCAGGAGAAAGCTCTTCGTGTTTATTTGTTTTTGTCTTTTACACCGTTTCACCCTTTTTTAACTTCTTCGACGTCTCCCGCCACCTGCACAGACATCAAACGCGGGTCCGTATCCCCTTGATTCGCGGGTTCACAATTACTGTAACAGACGATGTAGCCTCGCGCGAGGGGGTCGAATTCTCATTCTCTTTGGTGCGCGCTAGTTTATTCTAGCACGCTCTTGAGGCACGGCTGAAAAGCGCCCGGTGCGATACTAAGAGTGTCGTCTTCGAGGGTACGGATGACACTTTTCATTTACTTGTCTGGGCATAGTGTTCAAGCCCACTCCTCACTTTACAGTCAATTGTCAACTTAAAAGGAGGGGGGGATTAGGCCATCTAAGGAGTGCTGACAGAGAGAGAGAGAACGCGTAAAAGTGGTGTAATCTTTTATTGTTTTGTCAGACCAATGGCCACCGCTTCTCTCGCTCTCTATCCCTCCCCTTCCCTGGCCTCCACGAATAATGGTATGAAAGTGAAAACTGATGAACGATCGATAACCTGTAACCGCCACCTCTCTACTGACTGGTCGAGTTTTCGATCACGGAGTGTCCCTCGTCTCAATGTCCATCTCTTAATAAAATGTTGCTTGCCAAAAAAAAAAAAAAACAACAAAAAAAAAGGTGGTCATTAGCAAGAACAACAAACTCTAATCTACGGAAACACATCAAGGTAAGCTGGGACTCCTGCATTCTGCATTTTATATACATTGTGACGTTAGAACCAAGTTTTTCCTTTCTTGTGAATAACAGGCGAAACATCCGAGTCAAAAGGGAGCTTCCGTAGATCGCTTCTTTAGTTCCGAATCTCGTAGCAGAAATAGACGCTGCTACTGAGCATACGCATCCCCAGCTTCGTCTGCACAATTCCAGGGATCACTTCGGGAGGCCGCAAGCTGGAGGGATGGCGGGTGTAGTTGCAGCTTTCGGTGCCCTGTCAGCTTGCAGATAAACAGTGTGCACCTACACTCTGTCTCTTAAATACAATATTTAATTTCTGAAGGACTACCATATTACGGGCGCTTGAGAAATGAAAAGTAGTGACGTACAACATCTTTGAAAAATATCAAAATCGTGTCGATTGTTTTCTGGTTAAGTGTACTGAAAAAGTAACGAGTAAAGTAATTTGTAACGGTAATCGATTATATTTGAGGCTCGGTAATTCGTAATTGTAATCCATTACATTTTTAGGTAACAAGCACAAGTCTGCTGTGGTGTAACCAATGGCTAATGGAACTAAACACTGACAAATGCAAATCGATGAGAGTGTCATGTGCTCAATCGGTGTGTCATACTTACCATCTTAACAGCAATCCTCTCGCTTCAATGTCTGTTTGCAAATATCTTGGTGTTCATATAGATTCATATCGAATACGTAATTAACAGTGGTAACCATATATTAGGATACTTAAAAATAAATTTATATCTCGCTCCGTCTTCATTAATACTAACCATGTACAAAACCCTAATCCGTCCAAAATTAGAATATGCTTTTGCTGTGTGGGACCCCGCTCACTCGTGATTAATTGCTCTTATTGAATCCATTTAAAACCGCTCCAGCTCGTTTTATATTGACAAACTATCATCGCACTACCAGCCTTACTACCTTGAGAAATACTTTAGGTCTGCCGTTACTAATTCACAACCGAAATATTTCTCTCGTTCGTGTCTTTCATAAAAAAATATTTCATCATTGTTACCCTTCGTCATAAACCCCCTAATTACTCCACCATTCTACATAATTGCTCGCATTAATCATACCCATAAAGTCGGTATTCCAAATTTTAAAACTTAATTATTTCCATATTCTTTTACGCCACAAACATCTATAGACTGGAACCACCTTCCCGCCTCGATTGCTAACATCACTGATTTTGTTTTGTTTTACAGCTCTCTTCCCTCTTCAACGTACCATAAGAGTATTCGAAATAAATAAATAAATTCATCCCCTATAGATAGCATTCACTGGCGGTCATAGCTGAGCTCGCTGCTGCTTTCTTACCACCGGGGAAGAGAGAGAGGGGAAAGACGCTTTTGTACGAATTTTCAGTGGCAAGTTAATCTTCTATAATCTTCTAGAGGGAGAATAGCGAAGTTTAGGGAAGCCTGAGACCTACAAAGGAGAGTCCCGGTGATAAGAGAATTTCTCCTTCCTCTCTTCTCTTGCGGTTGCCCGAGAGCTGGTGGGAAACTCTTCCCGGGCATGCGCTGTGAGCAGTTACCTCAAATATGGCGTCTAGTGAATACCCGCTATACTGTAGTCCTTGCCCATTCCTAATGTAAACATTCTCTCTTTCCTCCTGCGCAGTTCCTATGCACCACACGGTGATTATATTTATCATTTGCAGAATTGGCTCTCCCTAACACTCGTGGCTATGATGGAGTCTCGGAAATTGATCAGCACCTCATATTCTCTATTTTACAAAGTAGAGATTAAACTGTTTTGTGATGCTTTAGTAACTCGCGCACACAAGTTTGAGATCTCAAGAAATAAGAAACATACGCGTACATACCGTCTGGTGAAAAAACGCACGAACGAATTGGCGACCACACATCGCTCTAGTCGTATACAATGCTCGCCAGTGAATCACCCGCTTACGACAACAACATAAGCGGCGGGTGCTGGCCGCATCGCCTAAATATACGAATTCTCGCCAAGACGTTGGGCACAATTCTACCGCTTGTTGCGCCGTGTCGCTGATTAGACAGCGCGAAGCCATAAAATAAACAGAAGAGTGTTTCACATGACTTAGAGCTTACTTCATTCACAAAAACTTAAGCTTCTCTTAATTATGCAGTTAAAGACATTTATCTTACTAATCGGACCTGATGAAAGTGATGGCCTCATATTGCGCAGTCCAGGGTGGACGAGGAAGTGAAGCGAAACGCTATACCAAAAACAGCTCACAAAAGTGAGAACCATACAAGTCACAAGCTGTAGTAAAACGCTAGTTTTAATCCGATTTCTTCGTGCCACTCAATTATTGCAATCTAAAAACAAAGCAAAAAAAAAAACTTCATATTTAAGAAGACATTTCTGTCTACAAAATGTTCTTTAGACCGCACTCGTTGTGGCGTTTCTAATATTTTTACGTCAGCGCACTGTATCCCTAAGCGCCCATCTACCTGTAGATAAATCTACTCGGGAGATCAACCTCTAAAACACTGCAGCACTGGATAATTTACGGAGCATCGTTCAGCTTTAGTTTCAGTTGTTAGGTATGAAGTATGTTTCGCGTGTTTTTATTCCGAATCGAGCACACTGTCGCAATTCATAGAGATTGCATATTCGCATAACATATATGAGCACGTGCAGCCAAACAATTTCCCAAATGCAGCTTCTGCCCTTTCGCATAAAAAGAAAAATTCTAAGTGCATATAAATTTATTCGGCGCTCATATTGCATTACTGGAATTCTAGCGGGCTAAAACTGTCTTTGTCTATTCGCCTCGCTCGTAACGTCCCTTTATTTTGCGTTATTTGCGTTATTTTCCGTCCCTTTATTTTGCGTTATTCTTTTTATTTACATAAAATATTCGGTCAAGGTGAGGTTTGTGAATGAATTTATTTGTCTCTCTAAAACGCCGTTTCGTCATGTCATATTTTATACCATTGCTTTTTTGAAGTCTATTTCGATTATTGGTAGATGTTATTTGTTGCAAGTTTGAACTGTTTTTTTAATATTCAAGACAAAACAACGGCGGTAAGCCTCTGTAAAATTTTTCTCGAACTCTCTGTTTAGTGATCTATGATATCTTACTTTTTTTTTATTCATTTAAATCAACATGTTTATGCGCAACGAGAAACCGTTGGGCGACTTCGCTGAGTGCAGCGTATTCCACGAACATATGTATGGATGGCAAGCAGATGGCAGGTTGCTGATTTCGCACCACTCCACGTGATGAAAAAAAAAAAAGAAAAAGAAGGGAGGATTAAATGTTTACTTTTATTTTACGGCATGCCTCCCGGCAAAAGGTATTAGGGCTTAAATTATTACAAAACTCATGCCAGGCGAGTAGAAAGAAAACTATCGCCTATCACTTCTGGCAGTTTCGAGCAGTTTATTGGCGTTACCGAAGAATTAACAAAATACGTTACTCGTTACTTCCAAAATAAAGGAAGGCGTGACCAAACTACGCTACCTCGAAAAAAAGAAGGAACGCATTACCGTTACTATTACTGATAAAAAGTAACGCACGTTACTTTTGCGTTACTTTATATGTATAAATGGACGGTAAGAGCGGTTTTTTTTTACGACAGCGTTTTAAGACACTGGAACACAAGGCATAAGCGTTGGGACGTTTCTAAAGTGGGACGTTTTTCGTGGGGAAAAGAGAATTTTGAAGGTATGTGGAACGAGTGCAATAATTAATGACTTGGCACCTATACTTTGCGTACGCTTATGTCCAAAGACCGCCAACGCTACGAGCTAATGGTCCCATCAAGCAGCCTCAAAAGCTCAAGTCACTTGGCCTTTTCTTGTTTATGATTGGTTCAGCCATGATAAGACACATCCAGAAACAGGAGGAACACCATGATGGTGCCCTTTTGACGCTGTCTGGTTGGTCCCATCAGCTCAATAGCGTCGGCCGCGTCTGGACTTAAAGGGGCCCTGCAAGGACTATTGTAGCGTGAGCTACACTGGCCGAGGTTAAGCAGTTTCGCGTGCTCGCTCCGTGCAGCGCATGCGCGAGGAGCAGTGACGTCATACGGCGCACAGCTGGCGCGCCGGAGCCGCCGCCGCGCCCGCCTCGCCGGTCTGCGCATTCCAGAAGAGTGACGTCATAGCCGCGGCAGACGCACTGGCGCCGCCGCGTGCCCATGGCTGTGGCCTCCGTTGCGCAGTAGCCAAGTCTGACGCTGCTCCGGAGCCGCTTGATAGCTCCTCTCATTTTGTGGGCATGAGCTCACGCAGCGTATATCCTGGCATAGCCGAGCTAAGCCACCGCAATTTGTTTACTGGTTTTTAATTTGCACCTATCCTGAGCGCACTGAACGTGGTAACGTAATAAAACATTTCTTTTCTCGAATTTCGCCTTATTTCAGAAGTTATAGGCAAATCAAAATTACAAAAACAAGCAACAAATAACCTCCTTCATGACGTCCTTGGCCGAGGGGAAGTGAGCTCAGCGAGCGGTCACGGCTGCCGCATTTCGTGTCGACGGCTCGAGTGGGCGTTACTCAAGCATGTTCTGGATAGGCTGTATGAAGCGGGCAGCCAAAGCGGCTCGCATTGCATTTGCTGCGCGATTAAACACTGATTCGGCATGAAACTTCATTGACCACAAACGACAGCAAACACGGGGTAAAGATCAGTTCAGAACGGGAGACACTTCGCGCTGCCATACCGCTAAAAGGCCAAACCGCAAGCCAAAGCTGCTCGCCGAAGGCCTTGGGAACGCTCGAAACTGTTCGGATCCTCAAGTCCGTAAACGACCGCAGCGCCGCCACGTACATCCGGGACCTTCCTACGCTCGCGTTGGCGCCTGATCCCACTACGCCTTTCTAGTACGCGCCGCCTTTTCCAGCGCTTGGTGGCGGGTCATTTCTTGTTTCCGTACTTTATAGACTAGATTTTTTTTTATTTTCTCATCTAAAAAACTGAACAAAACTACTTTCATAAATAATTGAAACGGTTCACGCCACTTATATTTTGTATTTCGACAAAAAAAGAAGTTTTTAGAGGCTCTGATCAGTAGTAAGCCCACGACATATAAGACGTCACATAGCGCGCGGTTTCGGCACCGCGGGTCGCCCTCGTAGGTGGAGGAGGTTTGCGCGTCGTCCGGCTGAAATATGACGCACTGATATTTAGTTAATCTCTCCGTGCCAGCTTTCTTGCCCGAACCTCGAGGGAAGTGGAAACCGCAAAAAAGGTAGACGCTTAAATATGATTGCAGGGCCCCTTTAAGGTGAAACGAAGCATAGAACGACGAACAAATGTAAGTGAATACTTTTTTTTTCTCAGGTCTTGGGAAGAAGATGTAACGAGTAACGTAACTTCTTTACACGTCACTCGAAATAAGTAACTTAAAGTACGTTACCCGTTACTAGGAGCTTTCGTATACAGTTTTCGCCGTCCCGCAACGCTCTTCGCAAACCGCTACTATCTCCGGAACTCTACAGTCAAGGTCATCGGCGCGCAGGCGCAGTAGCGACTTCTTCGTTACGGAGGGCTTAGCCAAGGGGGAAACGCGGTCTACGAAAACTCCCTACTATTTGAGAAATTCAGTAAGCACGTTACCACCTTACCGACAACAACAAAAAAAGTTACGCGTTACCGGTAATGCCGCTACTTCTAACGCGGTACCGACAACATTGGTTTCGAGTAATCAGGACATAAAAAGCGATATTGAACTATGCTCCGTTTTGAGTCGAGTCCCAACGCAACGACCCGACGGAGCTAACCAGGCCGCACCAAAGCTGAGTCTTCATGGCGTTCATAGTCTTTGTGCGTTGGCAATCACCGGCTAAATAAATTACGCGCGGTAAATACGGCGTCATCGTCCATGTTTTCTTTCGTTATGTTCTTGATCAGTTTAGTGGTTAATACCGAACGCACAAAGACGACGAGCGCAGTGACGATGCACTTTTGACGCTCCTTGATTGACCTCGTTGTATCGTATACCGTTGGCTGCGGATAGGACTTATTTCGAAAGTCACCTGCCGAATATTGTAAGGTCGGAACCACTGCACAATGGCTGGACGACTGCATCGAGGAACGTGCGAGTCATACCATAAGATATCCAACGTTGGAGCGCGGTCTACACTACGAGCAGGCGAGTCAATCGAACAGCGTCAAAAGTGCAACGTCACTGCGCTCGTCAATTTTTTCTGTGTCTGTGTTTTTTTCCGTGTGCCTTGACGTTAAGGTTTTACTTCGCCATTGTGCAGGGACTCCACAGCTCCCAACAGAGGACAATAGTTCGAAAGAGGTCTTTGGTCGGACGACCGGCTTTATCGGGGCGCCCGCTTAAAAGCGTGCTTTAAAGGCTCCGGTAGTGCGGTACGCGGAACGCGGTAACGGTTTGCTAAAAGTCCCCAATGACTCTTCTGTATGCCGCTATTCACGAACCGCTCCCATCAAAAGGCACTCCTGTTTTTTTTCATTATTATTAAAGCTTATAACGATGAAAAAATTGTAATCACGAGTTACTGATTTTTAAAGGTACGACTGAGATCACTCAACCACAGATCATACTGAAATACCTTATTTTTCATGTTTAATAACTGCCTAATAACAGCTGCTTCAGCTATGGCGCGGATGCCATTCCACCTTCTGCCAATGTCGGCATGCTAAAGCGTGTCAGCCCCCCCCCCCCCCCCTCTTTCCCCCTTTTTCAAAAAAAATAACAAAAACACGTATTGCAACTTTTTTTTTTTTCTTGCAGAAATAAATTACGAAATGACGAACGCTCCGGCTCCGCCCAAATGAATCGCTAGCTCTCTGAATTATATTACAATGTTTTCAAAACTTACCGTTGGTTTATTCGAACGCTGAGATGGATTTTTTTAAACTTGCCGGCAATCTAGTGATCTAAAGCATTCGACCAGGTTGCCCGCATGTTAAATCGTCCGCGGTCATTTCTAGCGCCATGTTTCCACGTGCTATGGACTGCACAAGCGGCTCTCCGCCACAGGTAAAAAAGCGGCGCAACGTGTGCGCTGCGCTTTTCGGATCCAAGCGCGTTGCTATAACACTCAGTAAATTACTAGGTGGGTCTGTTCACATAAGATCGTGCACGAAAGCTCGGACATAGTTTTGTTACTTTTATATTTAACACTCATTAAAATGTGTAGGGAAGGTAACCAAACAAGATTTGGCGAAAAAAATATAATATTTGAAGAGAAAACATTTTCTCAGCGCGCAAGAACGCCATATTCGAATTTTGAAGTTTTCGCTTATGTCATGTTTCGGTATGTGAACCTACTCCGTAAACTACAAATATCAGAAATATAAAAGATTTTCAACGTATAATAGATCACGCTTCTATTTAATTGAATATGTACAACATTGTAGATATTATATAACAATATTTCGCGTCAAAAAGGAGCAAACTTGGCTTCTTTGACGTTTTGTTACTAGATTTATGAGACGGTATCTAAACAAATTTAATTGGTACAACGTTTTAACTTAATTAATATATTTGTATTAACATTTCCGTTCAAATTATATATTAATTATTGCTTTGTCTAAAAAATTAAAATTTTTATGTCGCTCCAAACTTGTCTTCAAGTACAACGTTAAGCAATTTAAGAGGTCGATTAAATAAATAGGAGAAGGTATCTTCTATTTTCTTTCTAAGTTTATAGAGATAGCTCTCCATACTATTGAACTTATTCATAAAAAAAAAACATGTCACATAATTTAGTTTCCTTCAACGCTGCAAAGTGTACCTTCCACGGCGGCATGTTTGCCCAGTGCCACAGACGATATTATCTTTGAATTCCCGGTATTTTATTACTTGATATATTTTTCTGTTGTATTCGAGTATCAGGCTCAAGTTCAAATATTTTACTGATTAAAGCAATACCTGCGTTGCTTTTCCTTTTTATTTAATATAATGATAAGTCTGTTTCGCCGTTTAAAATTACAAGTTCTCGGAGCTTTAGCTCAACATGTTTCGCAAAAGTGGGATAAAAATTTGTAAACGCTACTACATTTTTATTTTAACAGAAAATTGTAGAAAGTTAAGGACAGCGGTGCAAATTATACGCGAATATAACTACCTATATTCACGATGAAGTGGGATTGTCTGAGCCGACGCTTACTACACGGCTATTCATGACGGTTGTACGTCCGGCTGACCGAGGTGAACCTGCGAATTTACTAGCAGACTTTCAGTAAGACGTCCGTTAAGATTAAAAATAGCTCGAATAATTACTTTAATAAACTAAAAAAAAAAAAACAAGAAAAACAAGTTGAGTAAAGATATCGAGCGCGCTTGTTGCCAGCGTTTGCTGGAGTGTGTCTCGAGAGGTCCGTCTTTTGTCCCTCTTCATACCTGACTAACGACTTCCGCGGAGCACTCAGCTGTGCTGGAAAAATTTTAACGAGTGCTCGGATATCGGTCATCTCCGAATGCGGTTTCATATAGAAAATGCAAGCACCGGAAGATTTTGCCCGATCCTCTTTGGAGAACCGACATCTAGATCGTGCACACCATGAAAATGTCTCTGCTCTGTTATTACCTTATTGTGTTTAGTAATATAGTCAGCACAGAATACACCACAGACGCTGTAAGATGCTGTCATGGCTGAAGACGTCCTGTCAAGACGCAACTTCACAAAACTAGCAACCTTTTTTTTTTTCTTTTTTTTTTATGATTCCGGCGCGCGTGTTGTCTGTCTCACGATCACTAGAGTCCGCGACCTCACGAAAGCGTGAGAGGAGAGAGTAGAAATCAAAGATGGTGTGTTTTTAGCTTTTCTATGAAGCAACGTACAGTGTAAGTCTAAGCATGTGACAATCAGTTTCTCCGAATATAAAAGTGTACCAGAAGAAAACAGGCGATAATTGGGTGTTCTCTGCGGTACATGCAGCGTCTGTGGTTCCCTAAAGCCCCCCCTTTAGGTTCACGAGGGGGGCCACCACCGCCTTGTGGGGTTTGCTTTCTGTCTTACCCCCCATTCACACTGGAAGCGGATCCGCGTTCGCGAAGCGGTTGCGAAAGCGGTTGTATAAAGATCCAGTGCAATTGCACGCGCATTTGATGTCATCGTGTGCGCGTGCAATTGCACTGAATCCTTATACAACCGCGTTCGCAACCGCTTTGCGAACGCGGATCCGCTTCCAGTGTGAATGAGCCCTTGGCCACTGCCTTTCTCAGTTACCGCTCATTCACATTGGAAGCGGATCCGCGTTCGCAAAGCGGTTGCGAATGCGGTTGTATAAAGATTCAGTGCAATTGCTCGCGCACTCCATGACATCAAGTGCGCGTGCAATTGTACTGGATATTTATACAACCGCGTTCGCAACCGCTTTGCGAACGCGGATCCGCTTCCAGTGTGAATGAGCGGTTAGAGCCGATTAGGTCGGTGCCGTTAGTATTGCGCCCGCGGCTTTTAGGGCTCGCGGCATTTCGGTTCTGACGTCGGTGGTGGCTCCTGGCGATCAAAGCGATAGCACACGATCTTTCCAAACTGCGTGCACGTGGAGACAGGGTTACAACAGATGTCCTTCAAACCTCGTGACTCTAAAATTGGTTTCATGGAAGGTCGTGCGTGTCTTGATGTTTAGTGGTTATGCTTTGCTTTCCGATTTGTCACGTCGAATGATGCAGGGCGAGAAAACAGCTTCCGCATCGGTAGAACGCCACCGTTTAAATACACCGACAACGTGATTCTCGACTGTTTCGGCGGGATAAATTCAGGCCTGGTTTTGTCGGCTGTTTCAAGAAGGGGTCGCTGCCACGTACTTAAATTAAAATAATCAGAGAGCCGGAGTTGGACATATTTCACAAAGCTTTCAAATTCTCCTCCCGAAACACTGCGCCCTCGAGACAGCGTCCATGAGTTCGTGCATTCTTTATTTGCGGCATCCGGAGCTGACGAATTCTCTCGCACTCGTTAGAATTATTGCAATGCATGGTAGTGCTTAGAGAAATTCGTCAGTCTGGTTTAAAGAAGCGCAAAAAAACGGAGTTCTCAAGTCACCCTCCTGCCGACGCGGGCAGCGAGTGCTGTCGATATCTTTACTCGTAATTTTTTTTCGCCATTTTATATATTTCGTTTTTATTTCACTCGAATAAATAATTACGAATATATTTTTTGTTTTGTTTTAATCTTTACGAGCGTTTAGTGAAAGTCTGTCAGTGAAGTCAGAGGTTTGCCTTGGCCAGCCGGACCTACAACCGTCATGAACAGCAGTTTGAAGTTCCAAGTTCTAGGAGCTTTAGCGGAATTTTTTCCACTTGTAATTGCTCCTATCTACCTTCTTTTTTTTTCTGAAAGCAGTATAAAACTAAGAACAGTGGTGCAACTTATATGCAAAGATTTATATCTATATACCCGATGAAGTGGGAATGTTTTAGCCGTCAAGCTTCTTAAAGGGCAAAAGGGCTTATTGGTTAAATAAATGGGAAGGACAAGCAACGTGAGTATTGTTTAAATCAGTAGTGTACTTGAGCTTGAGCCCAATACCCTTATACAACAAAAATATATATAGTCATAAAATACACGGAATCAAAATATAAACCAATCTTTGGCATTGGGCAAAAATACCGGCGTGGAAGGTACAATTTACAGCGCTGTGACTTTGAGGGAAACAAAAGGATGCAACCTGTTTTTTTTTTATGAATAAGCACAATAGTATGGTAAAGAACTATTACTATCAATTTAAAATAAATCGAAATTTTTTTTTATTGCGCCTTGAAATTTTTTAACTTTGCACTTTAGAGCAAGTTTGGAGCGAAATAAAATCTTTTTTAGATTAAGGAATGATTTATATATCATTCGAAAGAACGTCTTAATGATAATTTATGACATAATTTAAAATGTTTTACCTACCTAACAAGCTCAGATAACGACTCAGAAATCTAGTGACAAAACGTGAAAGGAGCCATTTTTGCACATTTTTAACCTAAACTATATAGCCCCCAAAATGCTCTACATATCTATGTAAATAGTTACCATAACTTATTATAAATAAAAAAATATTTGAGATTTTTGATATTTGTAGTTAGCGTAGAACGTATAACAAAACATGATATAAACGAAGACTTCAAAAATAGAATATGGCGTTCTGCCCGAAACAAAAATTTTTGTTATCTCTTTAAATATTATGTTTCTCGCGAAATCATTTTGATTGTGTTTCCTACAGATATTAAGGAGTACCATACAAAAAAGTTAACGAAAAATTGTGGTGGCTTAGCTCGGCTATGCCAGGATATACGTAGCGTGAGCTTATGCGCACAAAATGAGAGGCGCTTTCAAGCGGTTCCGGTGCAGTGTCAGACTTGGCTACTGCGCAACGGAGGCGCACAGGTAGGCACGCGGCGGCGCCAGTGCGTCTGCTGCGGCTATGACGTCATTCCTCTAGATTGTGCAGATCGGCGAGGCGCGCGCGGTGGCGGCGGAGCGCGCGGCGGCAGCGGCTCCGGCGCGCCAGCTGTGCGCCATGTGACGTCATTGCTCCTCGCGCATGCGCAGACCGGCGAGGCGCGCGCGGCGGCTGCGGAGCGCGCGGCGGCGGCGTATCCGGTGCGCCAGCTGTGCGCCGTGTGACGTCACTGCTCTTCGCGCTTGCGCAGCACGGAGCACGGCTCATTATACGAGCCACGCGAAACTGCTCAGCCTCGGCCAGTGTAGCTCACGCTACAAAATAAAAAATACGTCCGGACTCGCGTGTATGATGTTTTCTGAACAGAGCCAGGTGTTGTTGAACTAGTACGTTCTGTCATTCTCTGAGGCAGGTACCAGCAGCAAGGGAAATACTACACTTGCACCCAGATGTGTATTGTTACTCGCCTGGGAGGATGGCTGCTAAACTGGGCTCGTTTCTTTTTTTACATTCATTTTAATGTGTAAATATAAACATATTTTGACTATACTTGCAAGGCGTTTTTTTTTTTATTCCAGGGAATTGCAGCGTTTTTATTTCCGCCCTTCCGCACGACCTTTGTACTGTAGTGTTTGTTCATCATTATTACCGTGAAGGAGAGTCAGCGCGCCCCGGCTTAAGTTTTCTTGACCTTCGGAGCCCCCGCTGCTTCATGATGTCGCTGACGGAGGACGCCGACAAATGCTTGAGTGGTAACGACGACCTGCCACTAGGAGTGTTGTATACTGACAAAGACTAAAGTCCCTTCATGTTTTAAAAGTAGCGCAAAGTGCGTCGATGCGCGAGGTACCTGCAACACGCAGCCCTTGGGAAGATCATGGCGGCACAGCGCAGCACGGAGCTAGATTTCAGACGCCATGTTCTTCCCAGAAGTGGCGAGCGGCGCGTGTCTCGAGCATTTCCACAACAATGAATGGCGGCACTTTTCCCATGATAGAGGGGCTTTAGCAAAGACGGCATGCCAGCAGGCAGCGGTAGCGCGACCTCGGCGCGAGCTTGGCGCATGCCATGCTGCCATAGCTAGTGATCGGCACAAACTGATTATTAAAAAAAGGAACCTTTCATCTGGAACGACCTGGTCTTGGCTCTCTCGTTGACGACTTAACATTGGCGACGAGTGTACTGGTTACCTGTCGTCGAGGTCGGAACTTCACGGAAGACGGGGACCTGGATCACGGATACCAGTGTGCAGTCAAGAACCCGCAGCGAGCAACGAGAAGAGCCACAGTCGGAAGCACCACCAAGGAAGCCTGTGTGCACCAGTTCCCTCTACTTGTCAACGTAGACAGTGTCTCAGAATACCGAAATGCCAGACATATGGAAATTACTCAAAGAAGGTAGTTAAGTTACTGAGTATCGACGCCGAATGTAATTAGAGTAGAAGTCACGCATTTGTAATAGTATTTGAGTAAACTACTAACTACTGTAAAAAAGTAGCGAGTTACTTATGAAGTTATTTTCGAAGTTAGTTGTTTTTATATTATTGTGGTAGCAGAATAAACAGCAGTTTTGATTTATGAAAAACCTTGCCAGCCTAAAATAAATGCAGTCATTTTATGGCTTGCGTTTTCACCAAAATAGTTTATTCGCTCGCAGAAGCAATATACCTTTAAAGTTCTTATCAGAAAGCTTTCCCCTTTTCCTCCTAAAGACGTCCCGAGCCAAGCTTTAAAAGACGTCCCACCGACGCGCCGGATGGAACGGCAGCGTTGAATTTCAGAAACAGGCTGTGCAGGGTAGGGTAAGGGGGTGTCAGCATCTTCGGTACCCATGGCGAAACATGTGAGGTTTGCTTCGGCTAGAGGGTCCTTTATAACAAACTCGTCTTCTTTATTCTTCGGCAAGTTGAGATTATTATGAATGCTTTAGTCTTGCGCCATGATGATGAGATCATTCGGACGACTTCGCGTCTCGTTGCGGTGCTAGTACTACGCTACTGAAAAAAAAATTGTTTTGGTTTAAGAGAAGATGAAACGAAGTATACTTCGCCGCTGACGCCGGGTCCAACGAAGGGATCTTTCAAGGGTGACTCGCAATCCTCGTCGGCGACTACGGTGTCCTGACGCGCCTGACACACCTGAGAAGTAAATCGTTTTCAACAAGGAGGAGGTCTCCCTGGTGTGGAAGGTCGGAAGGACACGAAGCATTGCGTGAAAAAGCATCGTCGCTCGTACAGTTGCAGCTGGAAGTGGGAACGTGCTCCCATGAACGGATTATCCGTGTCTGCTTTTGTGCGCGGGGGAGTTCGGCTTTGCAAGCGAGTATGCGTTGACGACGAGACGACCATGGGAACAGGCGCCCAGCTGCGAGGTGATTCCAGTGGCGCCTCCCAAGGAACCCCCAAACCGCTTGAGTCAGAGCTCACTAAAGACAGACAACATGAAATAAATAACCCTCGGAGTGTCCCCCCGTCTTTCACGGTTGCAGCTGGAGGCGCGGCGCCTGCGTGCGTTACCGGATTTGGTCAATACCTGACAAAGGCTTGTTAAGCACCTGGCTCTTTCTGCGTTTGTGCGGGCCTGTGTTATGTTTTGGCTGCTCGACGCCAGCTTGGCCCAAGGACGCCTGTGATGCAGTTTCTACGGATGCCGAATGTAAGTGTGTCGGAACGGAATATGAGGAAGCCCCTTGTTCGGGAGTGCCACTTCATCTGCCGGCGTCTTATTCATTTCTGCGCTCAAACTTTTGTGATGAGCAAAATTAGCACCAGATTTCCAGAGTAGTTAATAATTTGAGTAGAAATTACCTGAAGAGCGTAGGAAAATTATATTACTAATTTTCCCAATAAAGTTGTAATTGAAAGTTACCAAGTTACTTGGAAAAGTAGATAAACTACACTAGATTGAGTAGAGTATTTTAACTACGTCCAAGTTTAAAAATGCAACGCCTCGGCAATGTACTAGAATTCGAAGAGACCTCTCAAAGTTTCGAAACTTACGTTAAGCGTTTCGAGCTTTTTATCGCTGTGAACGGCATCAAAGAATAAAAAAAGGTAGTTAAATTCCTAATAGTCATCGGCGATTGAACGTACGAAGTTATCAAAAACATAGCATCCCCAGACTTGTCAGGCGTTAAGACGTACAGCGAGATCCAGAATCTATTAGAGGAGATCTACGGCCCGCAGCGCTCTGGAATACCCGAACGCTGTAAGTTCAACCAGCGGTGCCGGCTAGAACATAGATTTGTGGAGGATTATATTTGTACCTTCAAGTGTTTGGATTGATTTATCAATTTAGAGCATTTTTGCAGAGCGCCCTCAGGGACAAGGCTAGTGACTCGCCTGTGAGGCGAAGAAACTCAAAAGGTATTGTCTGCTTTTTCGGAAGAAAAGCTAACCTTCGCAGTCGCTTCCAGGCCAGCGCGCGAAAAAGAAGCAGCAGCAAAACAAACGGCGATATGCACCAAGAATCCAAAGCAGTCAATGCTATCCATCGCTAGGTATCACCTCCTAAGAACAGAAGACGCCGGGACAACACGTTTCATGACCATGGCTCCCGTACTGCACCAGAAGCAAATTGTTATCCTTGCGGAAATGAGGACGACCCCAGTGACTGCCGTTTCAAAACATACCGCTACAAGCTCTGCAACAAGCCTGGACATATTGTGAAGATGCGTCGCAAAGCATACAAAAAGCTTCAGAACACCATGTCCAAGTACTTAAAGGGACACTGACAGGGTATTTATGCTCGCCGAGGTTTTTAGTTGTACGTGACATATGAGAGCTGAACTACCCAGGACAGAATTTGCGGCTCGAAATTCGGTTTCTTTCTGCCCGAAAACCGCCGATCTAGAACTGGCCGGTTGGAGTCTCGCTCACTCTCTTTTCCGCGGTCACGGGCCGTTTTCTAAGGTATCGATGCGACCACCAAACTTAATCAAAGTCGTGGGTCACTGAAAGCACGCGCTCAATATTAAAAATAGAAAAAAATATTAAACCCATTTTTTGTGGCTTCTAAAAAGCTGCAAATACGTTGATTGAAAAAAAAGTTCCACAGGCAACCGGAAGCATTCTGTGAGTGCGTCGTTTCGCGTTTCGTGGGACTCGCAGGGACGGCGATGGCAGCGGACGACGGGCGTGGGACCTTTATTTCAGAACTGTCGTTCGCGGTACCGGCGAATTTTGTCTGCCTTTAAAAGAGAAATTTGGGACTGGTCAAAAGAATTGGTATTCATCCCGTACGACACGCCCGACCACCAAGCCGATTTGCACGAAGACGTCGCCGAGCCGTAGCTCCCTTCTTGTGGCTGAAGACATCGCTCACGCAAACGTCAAGCACGACGTGTCTACTTCGAGTTGAATATGCACGCGTACGATTTCTTTACTAGGTGAGAATGTCGCCAATGCGTGGTGCATCCCGACTTCGACCCGGGAGTGCTTTTGCCAGAGGAAAATCGGCAGCAAACTTTCCAACTTACAGTTTATCAGCTGAATTATTACTAAGGAAAGAGATCCTCCAATTTCGGCATGCCCCACTAGCTCAGTGGGAAAGACGGCCGCTTTACACGCGGTAGGACCGGGTTCGATCCCCCGTGAAACCTTTTTTTTTTTTTTTTTTTCCAAATATTTTTTGATGTTTACATTTCTTTTTTTTTTTACAATTATTACTAAAGAAAGCAACAAAAAAAAAAGATAAGACACAAATGTTGTGGACGACACGTCGCTGAATTAAATGGTATGGGATTTCCTTTTTGACACCTGCGAACTCAATGTAATCACTTTCCACAAAATGCAAGGAGCATATAAATCAGGTAGCGTCCGCTTTCCGAGGTGCCCGTTAATGGTCTACAGGAATTGCAGCCAGCCATTGGTCCCGATCCCGTTGACCTTTCGGAAACTCTGTCGCACAATGCCACTTCTGTTTCGGACTTCCGCCACTCACTCTCTTCTCTCCACTTTTCCGACCTCCGTCGGGTTTCGGTTTCGGTTTCGAGCAGTTGCGTCTTTTGGCTTTATTAATAAAATACGCTACTCTGTTGTAAAATATTAATTGGGTAGTCCTCCGACACCATAATGAAGCGCCTGGCAAAAAATTAAAAAAATTTTTTGGGGGGTGTCAGTGTCCCTTTAAGGATTCAGATGATGATGAGGAGAAAGACCTTTTTTTAATTCGTAAAATGCGCCACACGGCACTACAAGGTACAGTGCCCTCCTTGCTACACGAAGAATACTTCGGCAAGTGCCGTATGAACATGCTAGCACGAGGATTTGTCTGGTGGCCGAATCTCGATAGAGGCATCGAGGAGTGCGTTCGGGGCTGCAAAGTTTGCCAAGTTGGTCAGGCAGCAGCTCCATTCGCAACTCTCCATCCATGAAGGTACCCACAAGAAATCTGGGAACACGTGCACATTTACTTCGCAACCACGAATGAGGTCAACTTCTTGATAATTGAGGATGCTTATTCTAAGTGACTTGAAGTATTCCCAATGCGTTACACGACCACCACCAAGACACTGGAAAAACTTCACATCGTCTTCACAAAATTCGGACTGCCAGAGGAAATTAATAGTGATAATGGACCACAATGTCCCTATCATAAATTTCAGATATCACTAAACGAAACCTAATCAAACACACAAGAACACTTTCTTACCATCCCGCTTCAGACGTAGCAGCAGAAAGGTGGTCCAAACCACAAAAATAGTATTGCTGAAGAAAGTTCTTTATGATCAGTTCACCAAGTCCACACGAAGCTTACAAGAGAAGCTCTGTGGCTCTTTCATGGCCTACAGAAACACACCATCGACGGTAACAAAACAATCTCCAGCAGAGCTCATTTTGAAGAGTCACCTACGAATTCAACCCTCGTTGCTCAAGACTGACACCACGGGTGACATGCGCGACAAGAAGTCGCGTCAGAAACAAACAATCAACCTCGATCGTGCACCAATGCGAGCATTCCCGCTCAACGACAACGTGTTTGCCAAGACGGTTCAAGGCCAGTGTTCTTGGAAGGAAGGGATGTTGGTGAAGGTCGTCAGCCCTGTGACCTATCATGTAGGAAAAGTACTCTTCGTACATGCAGACCATATGAGACGTTGGCGGACAACTGGGGAGCCACAAAGTACTTCGCTTTTCGAAGACCAAAGAGACCGTTCATTCGTCAATTCGCCATCATCGCAAGAAACGCCAGACAGTCCCAGGACAAGACCAGCTAGTTATATTGTCGATGATTCGGAGTTTCCGAACAACGGGGGCGACCCTGCTCCCATGGCCTCAGCCACGTCATCGGAAGCATCGCAACTTAAATGGGAATCCAAAAGTTCCGTTGCGACGTGGCTCTCGAGCCCGGAGGCCCCCTTCCCGGTTCACTTCGGACAACTTCTGAGGGGGGAAGAATGTTGTATACTGGCAAAGGAGACATGCCAGCAGGCAGCGGTAGCGCAAGCTCGGCGCGGGCTTAACGCATACCCCGTCCCAAGGACTACCTACGGCTCCCACTTAGCGTTCCGACTTTTCGGGGTACGCAGATACAATGTCATTTGCGGCGTTTGTCTCGGAACTTTGAGATTTCCAAGCTGCGTGGGGAATCGACAATGAAACAATGCTCACTCGTCTCTTCTCCGTCACACTGAGTTAAAAAAGTTGGCTTGGAGAAAGAGACCAACAAAATTCTCAACAATGGGTGATTGTGTTGCGCGGTTGGGAGCGGTGGTTTTGCTTCCCGGTTATAATATCCGGATGAAGGGCAAGATACTCGCTCACACTCAATGCCCACAACAATCGCTCATAGATATTTAAGGACCTTGCAAGGGCTGTATAACCTCGCGGACGCGGTGGTCCCAAATGCTGAAAAGGTAGCACGGGTTATTCGCCAGAGCCACCCACGGTTTTACCCTCATTTTAAGGAATGTATCTTAGGGATTTGTATGGGATGGCTCGGTCTGCACCGATAATTCAAGTGGACGTTCTTGCAGAATTTTAGTACCGACTACTTTTACCACAAAATACACTCCTTGAAACAACCTTCGCTTGGTCTGGACACCCGCAGGAGCAAGCACATCAAAGTAAGTCAAACAAATCGGCCCACAGTACCGCCCTCCGTGTCATTGATTCTCACAGATAAGAATCTCAAGAACACTTCTACCTCTAGCACAAAAAGGAATAACATTTCAGCAAGAAGCTATCTCAGTTCCAGCAGAAAGTACATGGGCCAAATGTGACACCCAAGGACGGAAAATCACATCCTCCTTCTCACAGAAGCAGATGATACGATGAAAACTAGACCTGGCTCCGCTGTCTTCAGTGAGGTCAACCAGGAAACGCCCGTTGGAACTGCTGCGAACAAGCCCAAATCAGGATGCGGTGAAGCGGCGGGAGCCGACGGTGGTAGACGTCTGCCAACTGCAGGCAACGTGGAAAACGCGGTCCTCAAGGTCCAGTCCTCGCAGCTGCCTTCGGGCCGCCAGGAGAAGGGCACGGCTATTACTCCGAGATTGTGGGAGGCCCGTGAAGTACGGTTTAAATCATGGGGTACTCGGCGCGTCCGCCGTCGAGGAGGACGGCGCGAGTCCTGCTGAGGCAGCCATTTTTCCGGATTCTCACGGTTCTGAGAACCACGATGCGTCCCCTGCTGTGGTGGATCTCTGGAGGCCCGCTGAGTACGGTCTCAGTCATGAGACAGTTAGTTTCTCTGCTTCGGCGTTTGTCTTCGATGTAACTGATCAAATCGCTTTAGGTCATCAGATATCCTGTTGAACCGCTTTGGTATCAAGCCCCGGGAGGTATGCACGAGAGATAGCCAAACCTGTTGGACCTCTTCAGTGTGAAACCACGGCGGGTCCGATCAAATCACTCTGGATCATCAGACGGGAAAGCGACAGAACAGCACACGACAAAACAGCACGCGGCAAAACAGTACCGCGTCAAAACAGCACAGTGACAAAACAGCACGCACGTAAATGCATTGTTTTCTTTTTTTGCTGTACGACATATTAACAGCACGCGCCTAAATTAAGTACTTGTTGCTAACGTGTTTAGCAGAACATATGTTGTGACCTTACATTTTACTATCTACCGTTATATGACTATATTATCACCTGCGCCGTTATATTTTATTACCTACTTATACATAGCTTGCAAGCGCCGTCATTTCTGAGTCCTGGCGTTTAGTTCTACTTGCTGGTTCCTTCGAAGAAAAACGCTCGCGGAGCATAAAATACTTTCGGCCGCGAATGACGGCAGATGCATGCTATGCATAGCTTTTTTCCATGTTGAGTAACAAAAAAGCCTTCCCACCGCTAGCCAATGAAGCTAAACTTCTTGTCGCCTTTTTTTATGACTGATTGATTATGGACGACTAACGTTTTATGTCAATACAAATGCGGCACCCCATCTACTCAAATGAAGAATGAAGATCACAATCGACGAGTTCAGTGGAACTGCTAAAGAAATTGTTCATCTGATATATGCGTTTGTTTACATATAGCTTACATGCAACAAGAAAAGTGACAGCCCAAATAGTGTCAATGAGGGATTGTGTGTGACAATGTGTCATACTGGGACAGAACGTTCCGTAGTTTTTGCGAGATTTTCGCGAATGGCTTTGAACCCAATGGAGTTCATCATCTTTGGCCGTCGAACATCGTCTCCTTTGGGTAAATAGGGTGACGTATTTGTTTCGATATAAAATCTATAACAACGGATTAACAATCAATCAGTCAATAAAAGACGGCAAGAAATTTAGTGGTGGGAAGGCTTCATAAATTACTGAACATGCACGCAAGGCTATAAGTAGGTAGTAAAACAAAACGGCGCAGGTAATAATGTAAAGTCATTTAACGGTAGATATTAAAAATGTAACGGCAGTAACCTGTTTTGACGAAGACGTTAGCAGTCAGTACTTAATTTAAGCGCGTGCAACTAATAGTGTGTCCTACATCGAAAAAACGGCATGCATTTACGTGCATGCCGTTTTCTAACTGTGTTGTTTTGTCGTTAGCTGTTTTGGCACGTGCTCTTCTGTCGCTTAGCTGTTTTGACGACGTGCTATTTTGTCGCGTGCTGTTTTGACGCGTGCTGTTTTGACGCGTGCTGTTTTGACGCATGCTGTTTGGACCGTGCTGTTTTGACCGTGCTGTTTTTTCGCGTACTGTTCTGTCGTGTGCTGTTCTGTCACGGTGCGCATCAAATACCCGATTGAACCGGTTCGGCGTCGAGCCCGAAGAAGCCCGAACGAGAGGTAGCCTGTCGGACCGCTTCGGCGTTTGACCACTGAAGGCCTGATCAAATCTCGCATGGTCATCAGATACCCGTTGTTCCGCTTTGACGCTGAGCCCCGAGACGTTCGGACGAAAAATTGCTTCTTAAACTGTTTGGGCGTTGCACCAGAGCGGGCCTAATAAAACAACTTTCGGTCATCAGAAACCCTGCTAGACCGATTCGGCGTCGAGCCCCGGGGAACCCAGTGATGGAACGTCTGGAGCGTTCAATTTTTTAATTTAACCCCAATGCAATACCTTTCACGTTGCACACAGTGCCGATGACGTTCGCTCTAGATCGCAGGGAACCCAGGGACTCGCGCCAGCCGTGACAGGCCGCAACAACCCACAAATCGCCGTAATCAACGGCATTCATTCAAGCGGTAAGTAGAATTGTGCACAGACAAACGTCTGCTGAACCTCGCACTAGTGTAAACGTGATGGGTGACCCAATAGCCAGGCTTACAGATACAGGCTCCAACATATCCCTTTTTGGACATGATATATTTGAGGTTTGTAGAAGAGAAACATAAATCTTTGTTGTGGGAGCAAACTTACAAGTCGTGTCAAGATCTATACTACTCGCTGGCGGGGCCGTGAGGTTACGAACCTCTTTCCGTAGTACAAAGCAGAGACAGGGCTTTGTGTATCTACCTGGATTACCAGTACCCACAATCCTTGGTCAAGAGCTCACTGTAGCGGAACAACTTACAATAAATTTGGCTCAAAATGCGTATTGGTTGGGATAGGAAACTGAACTAACGTTATTCCAAGGGCCGCAGTCGCGGTCAACTTTGCGGGGCAAGTTTCTTTGCTCCTAGACAGTGTCAACAAGGCTGCGGAAAAGTGTTCCTGTAGCAGCTCCCGGAAGCAGAAGCTCCAGCACTTTTTGGTGCCATTCTCGCAGATGTTCAAGGAAAGACCGAGAAATTCCGAGCTCCTACCGCACCGAATCGAAACTAAGGATGCACCACCCGGAGGTGCAATGCGAGCCCCACAATTGTCCACGGGTGGGAACTTCTTAATGAGGCGCTCACGGAAATTATCAACACAGGCACAGTACGTGAGTTGAAAAGCCCATGGGTTTCGCCGGTGGTCCTTGCTCTATATTTGGATGGCACAGCTAGACTTTACGTTGTTCACCCGCGCCTAAGGGAAGTGTCAGACATTGACAGTTTTTCAATCCCCAGTATTTCCTCACTGATGTACACCCTTAGATCCGTGACTGTTTTCATAACCCTCGGTTGCAACCGTGAATTGCTTCCAATAGATGTTCATTCCGTTGACCTGCCCAAAGTCTGCATTCATTTCCACAGGGGACTGTTTGATATCACTTGCCGTCACTTTGGTACACTTAACTCGACCGCCAGCTTCCTGCGTTCAGTGGATGTTTTTTCTCGGTGACGCAAACTACGAGTTCGCGATGGCATACATGAAGGACGTAGTCGTGTTTTCGCGAACATTTGAGGGCACCTCGCGCACCTTCGCATTACACTCGAGCGAAAGCGTCAAGCCTGCAGCCCTACGATTCACCGAAGTAAAGTTCAGTTGGCCTCGCACAGAATCAACCTTCTTAGATTACTGCGCAGCTTATCCTCATTTTGGGCACGCTGCGCCCGAACGAGGGTAAATTGCGCGCGGTAATTCAATACCCACATCCTCACGACGTGAGAAGCCTACAGAGAAATTTCGAGATTATTGCTTTCTATAGAAACTTCATTCCTCAATGTGCCGATAAAACAAAGCTTCTGCATCATTTTCTCCTCCCCCCCCCCCCCCCCTTCAAAAAAAGAAAAAAGTGGTGTTCAGGACAGCAGCAACAAACCGCGTTCACGTGCTTTACGAGGGCTATGACCAAAAATGCGTGTCTAAATATTCTAAACTTGAATCGTCTGTCCGTCCTACAGTCCGACGCATGCGACCAAGGACTAGGAGCGGTTCTTATGCAGGAACATGAGAGACGTTCTTCGACCCTTCGCCGGTCGTACGCTTAACGGAGCGGAACGTACCTACACAACAACCAAAAATGAGTGTCTGGCGGTTATTTTCGCGCTTAAGAATTTTGCCGTGTACCTTGACGGCGCTTCGTTTTGCATTCAAACTGACCTCATGCTCTCTCATGGCTCAAAGAGCTTCAAAACCCTGACGGACGTCTCGCTCGATGGGCTCTTACGCTGTAACGTTTCAAGTACGCTATTGAGTACAAGCGTGGCGTCACTAACCGCGTGGCAGGTTCGTTGTCTTGTGCTCTACTTCCCGGGGAGAAAGTGCAGATGGATACCGACTTGGCGGCGCTGGCGAATACGACACCCACTGCACTGGATTCGCGGTGGGGATCTCTCGGGAGCAGAGAGGACCTTCGGACGAACCAGCAATCCGATGGACTTTGTAAGAATATGGCACAATGGCTGAGGCTGAGAAGAAGCACAACCGACACCGGGAGTCCTAGAGACTTCGACTCATACTTGCTGAGCAGTGGCGGCATCTTCCTGCAGCACGTCCCTCAGGCAGAGGATGGGCCCTGCCGCTCGCCATACCGAACTGCAGTACCGCGCAAACTGAATTAGTTCTTTATAAGATATATGCATGACTCCGCCCAAGCGAACCACAGCAGTGAGAGCAAAACTTACGAAAAGCTATCCCAAATTGCAACGCGTACAGGCATAAGACAGGATGTAACGAAGTACGCACGTAGCTGTACGGTATGTCAGAAGGCGAAACCACGAGGTTGTCAAACTCCAGGTTTAAAGGGATACTTTAACGAAATTTGAAATATTCCCGCCGTGTTCAAAAATAGGTTGAATATGATCCACAATATCCGTAAATGACAATCGCACGTTTGTATTTTGAGCCTGGTGGCTGTATTTTTTGCTATAAACGGCCCACTCTGGCAAGCGCTCGGAGAAGGCCCAGCGGAGACCACGTGAAATCCAACGTAATCGTGACGTAGGTCGTCTCAGGACGAGCAAAGCTACGGCGAGGCCGACGTCGAGAGGATGGCCTAGTCGTTCCAGCCACCGAAGCGGCTGCTTTTGTACGAATTTTGAGTGACGGGTTAATCTTCCGTAATCTTGTAGGGGGACAATAGCGACTTCTGCGACACACAAAAGGCATTCTCGGGAACAGGGGAGTTTCTCCTGCCCCTCTTCTCTCGTCGTGGCCGGAGTCGAGACAACCTCCGTCACTAGCTGTCAAGGTTCCTAGACGGGCGTTACAAGCGAGGCGTTAGCGACATCCACCAGGTGCTCTTTGCTGATCGTTTATTTCGTTTTAAATTTCCTTTTCGTAACTTTTTTAACAGGATATTGGTATGTTCGATGCGATGCTGCTTTTTTGAACACATATAGACCAAAAAAATGAGCGCCGTAATTTCGTTGTAGTATCCCTTTAATGCACTCAGTCGAAATCAAAGGACTAAATTAAACTTTTTTTTTCTATGGGCTGCGCTGAACCCTAAACCAGGATTTTGAACATATTGAAAACAAAGGAGGTGTAAGACGTGATTGGCTTTCATAGTATGATTCTAATCTGATACTAACACGATGGCATTGTCAGATCACCCGATGAAAACAATGCGGAACCATCACGAAAAAAAGAAAAAGAGTTTTATAACATAATTATTTGTCTTCTGCGTTTTTTTATACACTATGCGGAAAAAAGGTTGCCGTTACTTTATTTTATGTAGTACATGTCATGCTTTGTTCCTCATCCTGCTTAATCATACATGTAGCCGTCTTCGAGTATATAAAAAAAAAACTGTAAAACTGATGGGATTATTATTGCGTTGGTTAGCTGGAAGGCTTTAGAACTTGGTTGTAGGATATTTGCAGCTTAGTTATGATCACAGCATCATGGAAGCCCTTAGTAATGATTCGTCAATCGTCTAACAGCTTAAGTGCTTTATATTTTTATAAGTTTCTAACTCTCGGAGTGTGACGCTTGCTTGCCTTGCTCTCCTGCGCCATAGTACTATCAACCACTCCCGACACAGGCTCGCTGTAGGAATCCACAATATTTTAATGCAAACTCCTCGCTGCCGGAAAAAGAAAAGAAAACGTAATCGCAAAACAGTAAATTTTAAATGGATTGTACGAATTTTTACAAAGCGTTACGTTTTCAGCCATTGAGCATATCCTCTACAAAAACCAAATTTGGTCCAGCGTAGTATAACTCCCAACCAATATCTTTTCGAAAGCTAACCAAAGCAGAAGTGGTTGCACGAATGCAAGCATGTGCTCCGCCTTATTCCTGTAGAAATTTATGGGAGTGGGATTTAAATTCAAAATGGGAAAATCTGCAAGTAGGCTGACCCTTTTGCATCCCATTATACTTTTATACTTAACTGTGATGCGCTAACACTCTAGGTCGCCGAACCCCAGCGAGGCCAAACTGTTTGGGAACGTGGGGCAGGTAAAAATGCCGCCCCCCTCTTTACATATCATTCAGTTACGTAGCGGCCGATCCATCTCGTTGCTCTTCATTCTTTAATTGCCTCGTTTTTTTTTTTTTTTTTTGCTTTTTTTGGGGGGCGTTAAATGTTTGTTTTATAATTATTTCAACTCTCTCTCCATTTTCTTCGTTTATCTCGTACACTCTTTCCATGTAAATTGATTATTCGAGGCTCTGAGCAGCGCACTTTTTGGCTCGGTTTTCGAAGTTATCTACGCGTTGAACACTCGCATCCGATCTCGGTTCAGTGGAGGAAGCATCTCATTACGATGTTCCGTTTCCTAAAAGTCTAGACACTCTTCTAAACTTCGCGGCCAAGCTTTTCGTTTGCTAAATATTTCCGCAAGAAGTCTTCATCGATCTATCCTTATTCGATTGCGGAACTCCCTCGTTTTGTTTGTGCACAAGAACGTGAAGCGTACTCCTAGCAGCCCCGTGCGGTTCCCCACTTCTGAAATATCGACGCGGTTTTGGGATGCGTTGATTAATGTAAAGTCTCCACAGCTTTTCAGTTTTAATTTTTATTCTTTTGATCGTTCCATGAAGAATTTTCGCGAGGGCAACGACCAATGAAATATGAAGTCTATCTCCGCCTCTGGGGATATTGTGCAACCAATTTAAGAAGTTTCAAAACAAGTGCTCATTCTCGACACGATGCATCCGCTGCTGCTCGAAAATCGTTCCGAACTCAGCGCTAACAGTTTTTTTTCTTTCATCAAAGTTTACTTTTATAATCAGAAACAAATATTACATTTCGAATTGTCTTTCATGTAGCTACTCCGCGGTACATGCAATGCACCCGAAAAATAATTCTATCCCTTCTGATTTCCAGTCAGTATTGTACCACACGAAGACGTTGCGTTTGTATTTATTAATTAAATTGAATGGCCGCTTCTCTCAAAGCACAGGTGCCAAGGTTTTGTCTGTCACGTACCGAAATCAAAGAGAGTCAAGTCGAGGCCGTCTTGCGTAATTGAGTTGGCGCGTGTTCTTAGCAGTGCGTCTGCCCCTCGCTGCCGAACGCATGGGAAGCACGTCGTTTTGTCGGAAGTTGATACAATGATTTTTTTATTCCGACGGCACTTCGTTCTAATTCCGTCAGCGGCCAATTTTGAAAGCTACGCGCGCACTCTGAAAGAAGAATATAATAAACTGTTTGGTCTGCGCTGCTGACCTGCCGGTTCTTTGAATTTGGTTTGTAAAAAATGGTATGCCATAGCAAACATTTCTATCGATATTTTTCTCTTTTTGACTTCAAAGGAAGGTCTCGACTCACACTTTTATCTCTGCCGAGCGTAACCCAAAATTATTCTTAAGTAAATACTAACCGACGCACGTGCACTCGTACATTAATTCCAAGTGTTCTGGGATTTGAGATTGGCAGTCTGAAATTTAAACATTGATTTTATTTGCTCTCCTTTGATGTGGCTACAAAGAGCAGCCTATACGTGCTTTCGTCTGCACTTAAAAAACTGGCCAATGAGGAGCAAGTCAGTAACCTTTTTTTTTTAATCGAAAGCCGCAGAAACCTGCCGCATTGATAGGAAAATGTTGTGCAGATAAACTATATGAATTGGTTGGGAGCTCACTGATTCGAAAGGAAGGAAACAAGCTTTCTTTATCTGGGGGTTTAACATTGCTGGATTTTTTTTTTTTTTAACTCGAGTACAAACAAGAGAAATTCCTTAAACACACTTGAATGTGTCAACACATACGTGACACAGAATAGACAGTGTCGTGTTTTGAGTTCGTCTTCTTTGTGCGTGTGCGGGTTGGAATACGTACACGCGTACGTGCGTGCGTGTGCGTGCGTGTACACTTGCGTATCCGTGTGCGCATGCGTGTTTTTGTTTTGTTTTAAATTTGAAGATATGTGTTCATAATATAAGCTCTAATAAACATCAATAGCTCTTATATTCATCTAGGAGAGCTACATCATTTTACACGAAATAGGAGGTGTTACTTACTTCTCTTCCATATATGAAAAAAAAAAAACGCAGCACTAAAGTGCACATATTTTAGCACTGCCAAATTAGCAGAATTAAGCCGCATTTTTGTTTCTAAGTTACAAACGCTAATTTTAAACAATCGAAGAGGTGTCGTATGTATAAACAAAATTCTGAAACGTCAGAACAAAACAACAAAGAGTGCGCCCCGTTAAACAAAACCTTCGCAGCTGTCACGTTCCGAATTCGTTCGAACAAAGTTCGCAAATAGGTGGAAAAAAAAGAGGTGTGAAAACGATTCGTTTAGATCGATACATCGATAAATTGAGGAATGATATGCTGTCAACCTGTTTCGCCCTCTCCTTGTTTCTCAGGACCGCCGTGAAGTGGGCGCTCCGAGCTCGGCAAGTCTTCTCTCCTTGCTTCCACGCATTTCCGTAGCAACAGCCTGTTGTTCTCCGAACAGATTGTTGGGGCGCATGGCGACACCTGTCACTCCTTGCAAGCCTTCTTTTTTATTTTTTTTACAATACATTTGTAATTGAATAATAAGAACTAACTATTAATGAAACCACTAAAATTACTCCAATTAAAAGCCTACGAAATCGTCTGAACAAGTTGTTGGAAACTGTTGTTAGCATATGGTGATGTTGGAGTGCGTGAGGCTCACAAAAACATACAGGGATTAAACCAATTTTTTTGTTTTGTTTTAAGAGAAGTGTACAGTAGGGCGAATAAAAAAGTTGACGAACTGACGTTCCAAAAAGTCGTCTAAAAATACGAAGTAAAATTAACAAAGAGACACTGGGTAATATTCGTCCTTTAAATAAAAAATATTGAAATTAGCGAATCACTTTGTTTAATGGAAATCGATTCGGCCCGTATTGCTTTTATGTATTTTGAATGCTCGCAATTTTCGTGGACGTTCCTACGAAAAACAAATGCATCTTGTAATTAAAAGGGTTGACACCAATCCTCCGGCAATATTGCATTAATAATAAGCTATTCCTGGTCACAAAGTCAGTATCTGAAGTGGCCGAGCGATGCTCTTCTTCGTTTCAGGATAGCCTGGCGTAAGTAGAAAGCTACAGCGCTCGCGAGCCAATTAGTACAACTGATGAAGTCACGTGACAGCTCTCTACAGGAGAAGCGCCCACCAACACTAAGTTGCCACCGGCAACCACATACTAGCTTGTCGCAAGCTGCCGAAGGCTTCGACACTCTGATTGGCTTGCCGGGGCCCTAGGTCTCGTCGTTTACCAAGTAATTTGTTTTTTACCGTTAACCGTTTTAACGTTTACCGTTAACCGTTTTACCGTTCACCGTTAAACTGAGAGTAGAAGTTCCGCCTTCAGCGCGAGCTCGCTGGCTTTTGCAGTGCTTCGGTTGCGCATGCCTCCGCGTTCACACTTGTGTTTGTAAGGGCGGAAAGCTCACACTTAAGTCAGAGCTTCTAGTCTCAGCTTAACGGTGACCGGAATATAGTTTTGAGTTTTCAGCTTAACCGACATGGGTATTTTTATTCAGGAATAGAATAATTTATCACCCTGACTTCTCTCGCAAATGAAGAGAGGTGGTAACACTCTTTCGTAACGTTTTTCCCACTAGGCCTAATTATAATCAGGGCAGTTTGCTCGTGCCAATCTTGTGCAAGTATGTGAAGGTTGTAATTCAGACAAGCTTTCAATCCTAGACTATAAAGAAAAAAAGTATGTGAGTTTTCTTTGCTTTGGTACACGGAGACAGCCAGTCATGACGAACAATAGGGACCTCAGCAAATTAAGGAGGCCAGAATACGCTAAGGCCGAAGAAATGCGATATACGTAGGGAGAGCGAGTGGCACCTCGCGTTTTTTGTTTTTAATCGTATTCTGAGGTTTGCCATCCACTGGAATACTTCTATACACTTCGGCGCGGTTGACCTCCTCCATGTTCTCCGGGAAAGTGAGCTCACATACATTTTTTTTAGAGTGTATGCTCCTTTGGCGGTGAGAATTATTTATGCTCAACAACAACAAAAAAATAAAAACTTTTAAGGGTTGCAAAATTTAAAAAGTGGATTGTTTATAAGCGGTATGCTCCTCAAGAACTTTGTAACTTCTTATATCTGTTCTTATCGCAAACGACCAAGCGGACCCGCCCTTTCTTAATCAAGTTCTCTTTTTTTATAACGTTTCTAATCTGGTGTTGCTTGTCTTTTTATACACATATATACGATGCAAGTTCAGTATAGATAAGAGAAGCATGTTTCGGCGCAATCTTTGCGGTGGAATATGCAATACAAATGACCACCCCCGGGGGCTAACTCGATATAATCGGAAGAGCACCGTCTTTACCCGCTTCCGCGAAACCTGCTATGCATCCGCTCTTCTCCGCTCCCTTCCTAAATCGCCCTAGGAAAGCGGAAGTAAATTCTTATCGTCAGTTTTGATATATTACGAGATATCAAAAACCACCCCTCCAAAACATTTAACCTCGGGTGGTGCTGTTATTAACGGCGCTTCTCGCCGGCGGAGAGAGATTGTAAACCCATATTTCTGCCTGCGTGTGCTCTTCTATTTTTACACGCTACAGTTTTAGTACTTAGTCCTGCTCCTTCTTAAGGCTCTGTTATACTCCGGCGTAACGCGCGCGCAGGCGAACGCCGGCCGAAGTCGGCTACGTCACGTCAGTCACGCCGCGCGCGTCGAAAATTCACCCTCTTTATGCGGAGGGCAAGTTCGTCTGCTCCTTGCGCAGGGGGTAGCGGTGACGTCAGAACGCCGAGCCCTGATTGGCTGATCGCGACCCCCTGTCTGAGCGTCGTCTGCTCCTTTGCAACGTCGTCTGCTCGCAACGTCGTCTGCGTCTGTCTTGCCTTTCCTGCGACTTTCGGAAGTGCAGATTCACAAAACGATCTTACGCCAAAAATGTGCGTAAGAAAAAACTTAAGAACAAATTCGTATTCACGAAACGAAATTTCCGTAAGTTTTGCGCAGGTTACGTCGAAATCCTACTACAGCTCCGAAGCTTTCTTACGCACTTCTTGCGATCAAATCAGCATGGTCGACAGCGTCGCGGTCGTGGCGAGCAACGGACGTTTATTTTTCTACGTGCGCTTATCACGCGTCCCGACTTCAAGCAGCAAGAAAAAAGTAAAAAGCACATGAAACAGACCACGACGAACAAGAACGCTGGATCCACAAACAGCCGGGAAAAGCTCCAACGGCCATGATTCCACCGACAACGACCAAGCGAGCTCGGCAGATAGGCCTAGCAGGCACTCCGACTCGGCGACCGTCTGCCCACGACCGGCTAGCGTGCTGAATGGAATATGCCGGCGCGACCCTTGTGAACCCTTCCCGTCTTATACTTCGATCGCTGACCTCAATTTTAGATTAAGAGGTCAATCTCTTCCTCTTGTCATCTCCTTGTTTTCCGAGGCAACGGTGACTCTCGCCGGTGAAAAAGCGGTGAATCTCTGACAGACGCAGGAAAGAAAAGCAACCATCGCTTTGACTAGCAGACGTAAAGCAGACGACGTTAACTGCTCCAACCCGCCGACGCCGCTAAAGAGTGAGGAGTGTCGCCGCACACGAAAGGAGGGAAAAAAGTATTTGGGAGGGAACTTGCCGACACGAACACGCTCACTCTCGGTTCTTAGCAAACAAACCTCGGCGCCTCGGGACACCTCGCCAGTGACTCCTTTGACTTCCCTCCTTGATGCGCGTCTGCTAGTTGTTAGACAAAAGCAACGTACCGCTCGAGTTATTCGTCTGCCCTCTCTGAAAGGCGAAATCGAGCTCGCTCGACTTCCGAAAGTCGCAGGAAAGGTAAGAGACGCAGACGACGTTGCGAGCAGACGACGTTGCAAAGGAGCAGACGACGCTCAGATAGGGGGTCGCGATCAGCCAATCATGGCTCGGCGTTCTGACGTCACCGCTACTTCCTTTCTCATGCGCAGAAGACGAAAATGAGCCCACTTGCGAGGCGTATACTCCGGCGGCCCTGGCGACTCCCGCGGTTCGCGTCGGCGGGCCGCCGGCGCGGCGCATGCGCAGAATCTGACTACGAGGGCACGTTTCCTGCGAGAGTGCGCCATTTCCGGTTCCTTTTCGCTTCGAATTGCAGACGAAACTTCTCGCGCTTCTTCATTGCCAAGTTCGAGCGATGGCGTGGACGTACCTTGCACGACGAAAACTCGCGCTTGCACTGTTGCTGCACCGCGTCGCCACAAGCGTCGGCGGTCAATGTACATACGGTACATCTTTGACAAGCGCCCTTTCTACGGTACTCAAGCTTTCTCGACTCGTAGACACACGGGTGAGGACGAATTCCCTCGATCAGCTTCTCGACCGACCGAGTCCCATACTTCAAACATGACGCCACACGGAGCGGTGCTCCTGTCGTCTGCTATTGCTCGTATTTGCCGCGCTTCCCGCGCGAGGACTGCTGGGAGCCAGCGCGTGATGCATCCTGGTCCGGCGTCGCCGGCGCGGCCGGCGCGGAATAGGGCATCCTCCATTTTGGCGTCGAGGCGGTCAGGCTGCGTCGAACGCAGCCGGTCGCGCCGGTTACGCCACGACGCCGGAGTATAGAGCGTCAGGTTTTCGCCGACGTGACGTCGCTGTGAAGCGCTCGGACGCGCGCACGCGTTACGTCGGAGTATAACAGAGCCTTTAGAGTCGGCATCCCTTACCAGTTCTTTTCCTTCTTCTTCTCGGTGAGCCGATAGGCCGTCCTTGTTTTTTGTTACTCTCCAACAAGTGGTTTTATGAAGAAACCTCTTCCATGCCTACACTTCTTCACAGGCAAGGCCAGTAAACCTCGACGAAAAGTAAGAATGCAAACTCTATATGAACCGAAAGACCCAAAGAAACCATAATGCCCTCGGTTTCAAGTTTCGCATCCTACTCTGTTCATGTGATCTGTTTTATTAGAAGGCCAGAAAATCTAGGGCACAACATAATGGGCGCCAATGTCTTTTTGTTTTGTTTGTAAAAACCAAAACAATAAATAAAGATTTTTCATTACAACATGCGATAGTCCCATATGAACAATGCAATTTAACATCACAATCCTGTACCACACTGACTCAAGTGAGGGTTCGTGCCTCTTTGTGTAGCTTGCCGCCTGCGGAGCTATCGGATCGCGCCAAGACACTTTAGTATGTTGCGAAAGGCTTCACAGGCATGCGTTTCTTTTGCTGTTGTTGTTTTTGGTTTTTTTGCTTTTTTTCTGGGGGAAAACACATTTAACGTTTTTTTTTTTTTTTTTTTTAATTGCATTAGCTGCCAAGATTATGAATTGCGCCAAATATTAGTCCTTGAATAAGAAAATATAAATAATGTAGCGTTATTTTCTATGAAATAGAACACGTCTGTCAGGGTGGGTATTTTGATTTGCTTAAAAAAAATAGATATATTTTAGCCCCATCTCCGGAATGAAGAAACCCACGTCTTAACATATTCTAGAAAACAAAAATATTTTTCTTGGCA
Organism: Ixodes scapularis; assembly: GCF_016920785.2. Taxonomy (NCBI): domain Eukaryota; kingdom Metazoa; phylum Arthropoda; class Arachnida; order Ixodida; family Ixodidae; genus Ixodes; species Ixodes scapularis. Next base: position 180,220,549 of record NW_024609846.1, on the reverse strand, counting down.
AAATTTATAAACTGGAGCAAGGTGAAATGCAACATTTATGCTGCTTGATTTCTTACCCAGTCCATGCGGTTGCTATGAATAGATATAAATAAAAACACCAGCAGTATTTTTTTTTGTAAATGTATATGACGCATTGCAGATATTGGCAGTAATGGCAATACTGTAATGAAATTACAGTGATTAGTTTACTTTCTGTTGATGAGTAGTGTAATGTATTAGCTGTCTAGGCTAATAATTTAGTAATATGATGTATTAGCTGTCTAGGCTAATAATTTAGTAGTGTAAGGACTTATCTCAGGCGGTAATTGAGAAAATTACTCATTATTTAAATTACCTTTATACCAAGTGATAAAGTTTGTTGGCGAGCTTTAGAAAAAAAATTGTTTTAAATTGTGAAGTGCCATGAAAGAAATTGAGAAAACAAACGACGGCCATCTGAGCGCACAGCCTCGTACAGAGAACACTGCAGGCACACAAAGGCGGCCTGGAAATTCGAGGGACGGAGAAAAACTTTCGTATAAAGACATGACTGGAAAACCACGGCTCGCGAATTGCAGACGTGACAGATTCACCGCGTCACGTCATCGCGACACTACTATAGTTGGTTCATCCCCAACCTGACAGTGCGGTGGGAACTACGAGCTCACCGAAACCAATCACCAATTGTCCTATCATCATCCGACCCGACCCCTTCCTTCTCTGCGCGTCGGTATGAACGAGAGCTTGGTTATGTAGAGAAGTATGGACGGGGGACCGTTCTAACGAGCACGTAGCTTCCACCGGATTGTCAGCTCAGGGATGAACGGCTTATAGGCTACAAGGTGAAGGGCATATCACCGGTGAGGTCGCGAGCAACAAACGACTAGAATAAATAGTGAATCCTCCCAAACGCCTTGTCAAGGCCCCAGAAAGTTTTGTGCAAGTATCTTTGGCCTCTTTAAATAAAGGTGTTTTTTTTTTAATCTGAAAAGACGGGAAGCGTGCAAAGCAGGTGCCGCTCGCGGTATGTCTTTCTGCCTTTCCTTGGGGAGTTTGTTGGGGATTAAGGAAACGAGCATCTGTCGCCACCCGTTTGTTGGGATTTTATGAAGCTCGCGCCAACCCTTTCCTCAACTGGCGACGCTTCTGCCTAGCAAACATCCAGCCCTCCTTGTTTTGGAATGGAAACGTTTCATATGATGACTCCTTGTAAGAACGAGCTCCTATGGCCCGGCTTAATTTACTGACACAAATTATAATAGCCTTCAAGATCAGGAAGACGGAAACATATCACCATTTAACTAGGGACCTTCACCGTTGAATGAATAGCCACACCGGTGAGTCTCATGTTTAACACTTCTGTTGTGTGCGCCAGAGAAACGACTGTTCAGTATCGTTCACTTTGAGGCGCATAAGGCTGTTGCGGTGTAAACGGGAACATTTGAGTTTTGGCACATATACTGTGCGTAAAAGGAGTACAAATTCGTGCTTCAAGGTATCGGAAAGTAATGTCAAAGTAATTGCATTACTCTTGGATAGTAATTGTAATGTAATTCCATTACCTTTAGTCTGCGATAATTTGTAACGTAATTTAATAACATTTGTCCGGTCTCTAAAAATATATTAGTAAAGTAATTTAATTACATTTTTAAAGCAATTTTTCCATCTCTGATGCATGGCCTATTCATTTCATACAACTAAACTGCATTGGCATTTGTTATGCCAGAAATAAAATTACGCAAAACATCGCATCTTTGACGTTTTGGTGCCATTTTTGGAGCCTCGTAACTTAGCATTCATTATACATTTTACTTATTAAATACTATATGCCTGCCATCCTATACTTGAGCTATCGACTGGTATCACTTTATTACAGATTATTTTCACAAAATCATTTCCTTCCTGTTTTTTTTTAAATTTTATCATAAGTAACACTTAGTTACAATTGAACCCGTATTATTAAAAATATTTGTATATTGTTTCTAATGATGTAACTTTCTTGTGCGCATAATCACCCATTTTTGTATTTTCTGTAAAAATGTTTAAGCACACATGCCTACATGCACCCGAATCGGCAAAAGGGTAGTTTCGCGAGTTTGCTTCACTTCAAGGTTTTAAGCCTGAAATTGCTAACGGGAGGGGTTTGGGACGTGTTTGGGAGAGAGAAGAGCGGACCAAGAGAGTGAGCGAAAGCATGTATTTATTTTATCAAAGAATCTGGCCGACTTAACCCGAGTAATTGAGGTGATGGGTACCAGATTATATGTAATCCGCCAGAAAATCGAGGATGACTTTCTTGTGTTCTGATGAGCCCTTGCGTCGGACCCACTGGTCTAGCGTCCTCGGTCTGTCATATTTTTGAAAATGGTGGTAGAGACGAACGACACGTCCCCCCCCTCCACCCCACACAAGAAAAATGTCTGCACCTGACCCTTAGATGTCCTGACGTATTTGGCAATGCAGCTTCTTATGTCGTTATTATTAAAGTTTGGACACTTTAGTCTAGGTGAAAAATGTTGTTAATCTCGCCTTAGAATATATAATATTGTTGCGAGGATGTGCGGCCAACAGCAAATGAAGAGATGCGTCCGCTCAATTATGGAAGCAATTTTATGGAAGCCGGGCCGTGCGCGCGGGGCCTGGCACGCGATGCTCAGGCCCCGCCGTCGTCCTCTTCTTCTTCGCAATATTTTGTATCCCTCATGTTGCCTGTGTTTTGTGTTGGTTTGTTTTCGGTTCGGCATGTTCTTTTTCCCTTGAAGAGTTCCCCGACTCAATGCCATAACAGTTGTCAAAAACGAAATTATATCTACAAACGGTAGACCTTGAGCTGTGACTAGCATTTCAGTCCTCTAGCTGCTCCAACTTTTTACGCTCAACCTTGTGTCAAGTTTCAACAATGACTGACGCTCACAGATTTTGTCAAGTCTCAATATGATGGCCGACATAAAAATGAGATATATAAAAATGATTCATCTTATGAAACATCTCAACGTGGATTTGTTCATCAGCTTTGTAAAAGGCTCATGGAGATCAGTCCTTGCTCGCAATTTCATCTCAGCGTATTCACATAAAAGACAAAAATTAGTACAGCACACGTAGACACATACTGTTTGCTTTGTGTTAATCTTTATTTATTTTGGACAGAGTTATTAAAATGTTGCAATTTCTGTTTTGACTCTTAGGAACATCAGGTAGGTCTCTCAAGTAGACCTTACCATGTCTCTATTGATCTCGACTGTAGTCTTGCAATCCATTGTTACTTTCATGGTGTGTTTCTTCTTTGGAATTTGAATAAAACAATGAAGACGGTCATTGTGCAGCACTCTGTGGCCAAATCCAAAACATTGACGCTTATCTTCCCTATACGGTAAAAAATTACACAATTTTCACGCTCTTTGTCATGTGTGAAGTTGTGTCCATTTTTACAATAGGTATTTTGATGATACGGAAGTTAACCGGAAATTGCCGTAACGCTGATGGAAGGAAGCAGCTAAAGCTGGCATCCCTCCTGAATCGACCAACCCTTGCCGAACATTGAGCCACAACTCACCACATACGAAGCTGGAGCAATAAGCTGGACGTCAGCTGTTTGGCTTTGTTTCACAGGCAGTAGAAGAATGAGATCTCTACTTCGTGGGGTATCGGTGGCCGAATGGGCTAGTGCACACCAGTTCGGAGTACGTGGAGTGAAAGCTCGCGATGCAGAACCCAGGCATTCTGGGATCAATCCCCACCCCAGCCCGTTTCGATGTGGATGAGCATCGTAACGGCGTGCGGTCGTGTATCACTACTGCCTGGTGCACGTTAAAGACTTCAGGGTAGCGGTTGTACTGCACTAGCTAATTATTTCATCTACAGCGAGTGGATTGTCGCTACTTTGAAATGGCTGACCAACGACACGCTGTATAAATATCCACAAAACCCCAATTATTATTTTACCTCTACACTCTACGAAATGCCTTCCTTAACGTCCCTGAGCATATCATGCTTGGGAGCTCCACTTGAGCACATACTTAAATAAACTTACTGGCACAGCACGCAGAGTTTTCAGCCAGGCGCGCGAAGCAGTTCTGGTTAAAGCACGTTAATAAAACCTCATCGCAGCAGCGCTGTGAATCGGCAACGTTGACCGAAGCAGAGCCATGTCGATGTGCTTTTCCGCAGAGAGAACCATTAATTTGGAAACATCTGTTTATGTCGACCATCTTAAGGCTACTTGCAAATATCTGTGAACGACAGCCATTGATAAAACTGGACACAAGCAACTTCGAATGTAAAAAGCTCGAGCAGACGACTGGAATGATAGCTGCAAAACAAAGCCTGCCGGTTGCCGATATCGTCAGATGCTTTCAACAGCAGAGAAATAGAGACATGATGAGAGATAAAGAAATATATACAATGTGACTCCAGTGACCTAATTAAACTTTCCATTTCCCCCTTTCCCCTGTTTAAAAAAAAAATATATGAACAAATATGTGCAGATGAATGAACCGTACTTAATCCAATGAATCAAAGAATCAAAGTTTCCAGGAACCCGCCGAAAGCCGAAAATTGGCGGAGCCAGGATATATATATATATAGGCGCTGCCAGTGGGCATGGAAAAGCTGAAGGTTTGTGGCAGACATTTTTTCCTAAAGGGGGCACATTCACACAACTATCTCCCATCTCCCCTCTCCACCGCCACTTTCCGTCGCTTCTTCACCTATCAAAAGCACTCCGACTCCCCTGCCCTTAGTATTTTAGAACGAAAGATCCTTGCAGTATAGCCAACTTGCGAATCTACGCTTTTGCCAATTCGGTGCATTATACGTGTTTAGGCACTTCTACACAAAATACAACAAAAAAGGGGAACTTCGGTTATGCGCTAAGAAAGTTGACATCATTGAAAACAATATAAAGAAATATAAAAACATTGTATTTTCTAGTAACGTGGGCTCAAATTATAATTACATTTTCTCATTGATAAATTTTAAATATTTATTGAAATTATTTTGTGAAAATAATAAAATAAAATAAAATAAACAAATAAATAAACAGAGGCATATAGTACATATTAAGGAAAATGTGTCATGAGTCTTAAGATACAATGCTCCCCATACGTCACCAAAGCATCAAAGATGCGATGTCTGCCATTTTTTTGGCATGAACGTTTTCTAAAGCATTTTAGTTTAAAGGGAAACAGAACAGGTCATCCGTCATATATTTACACTAAAAAAGTACCGCGGGAGTTTTCGTTTTTACTTATTTATAACAAACGAAAGAACTGAGTACTAAATCAAGCATCTTAAACGTAGCGTTTCAATTTGCTCCAATTCAAAATTTTAATGAAAAAAAATTTTTTTTTCGAGACAAATTTTTATAAAAAAGTGTTTTTGTTATTTGGGTAAATGGGTCTATATCATTTTTAAGGCGAATCAAATTACCCCCCTCAATACAAGTGTTTGATTTCAAATAAAACAACAATATGAAAAAAAATGGGAAATTAAAAAGGACACATTTGTATGTTTTGAAACAATTGTGAAATGCTCTACTAGAAGACACCAAAGGAGCTTCTTGCCCTTTATAACTTTTGCTTACATTTTTACAGCAAGCGATTTCAGCAATAGCCCATCGGGTTATATCTATACCTTTTTTTTTTTACTTGTAGTTTTATAGATTGTATATTCGAGTTGAGTCTTGCGTATACCTTGTAAAACGCATGGCGACATCAATACCATGCTTTTATGTCTAATTAGCGTCTGGCATCGATATGGTAAGACTTGTCCACGCCACACTTATAAAGTTACAACACAAGAAGCCGCATACTGGGTATTTTCTAATGCTCCGCCGTAGTCGTTAAATTGTTCGCATGAGCCTCTTCGAGAGGTTATACTTACAAACTAATGACTGTTTACACGTAATCCTAAGTCTACGAATATGAACAAACAATATATTTTACACTTCTAATAATAACAGCCCCGATTCTCGAAATATAAATAACGTAAGATCTTTTTTTTTCCATTTGAAATGGTATGTGGATTGTACATATTACATATAATGGGAGACAATCGAAAAAAACTAAATAAGATGCGGATCATAATTTTTTTTTCTGGTCCAAACAAGTTTGCAATAGATCCCTTGAATGTTTACAAACACAAGCCTTCTCTCGCACCCCAAAAGACTTCCGGACGTTCCGTTTCGGCAGGTTTTCCAAGCTTGTTGATGTCAAAATATCTTGGACGACGAAGTTCTTCAGAAATCACGAAGTTGGGGATCTAGTGAGGTCATTGTGTTCTGCAGCAAAACAGGTAAGAGGGGATCGGTGGTCTTACAGGAATAATAAAAAAAATATATCCGTCAACTCTCTCACTAATCGGTACTTTAGCTAACCACATAGAGAACTTGTCATAAAATATTTCAGGAACGTTGCAAGAAGCGGTGCTATGGTGAAGATTGCTTGACCTCTAATTTGACCGGAAATAAGCGCGAACGTGAATTGCCAACCGTGCCTCCTTCCGGTGGTTTGAACGAAATAATCTATGAATATGAACACATCGACAAGTCCCCGGTAAGGGCAACAATTAAATGCACTCACAACCTTTGAAGAAATCGTCCAACGCTCAGAAGCAATACACGTTGCACACTAAGTACGGTATCGGGGACTCCGCCCCTCAAAAGAATCGCTCCCCTCAAAACCCAATGCGCCGATACTGAGTCTACATTAGGGTCGCTAAACTCGTCAAACACAACTTTCCTTGCGTTATGACATAGTGGGGGGAAGAGCCGAAGAATTGAGTTTGAGAAAAGTTTTCTTTTCTCACAAACCCGCTTATTTGTGTATCTTAGGGACTGTTGCACCAACTTCGCTTACCTTAACCCAAAGCGGCTCTTTCCTACGTCGGCTTAGCGCCCTAAACCGAGCTCGGATAAGCACGGGTTTAAATTCCGGTTGCACCAAAGTTAACCCGGCTTTACAGAGGCGCCCCTAGCTAAACGCTGGAGTTGCCTAGGGAATGTAGGGACAAACAGAGCAAACTAGGGAACGCTCAAGCGGACGAATACGACTGGCGGAGAGGAATCACGTGATGTAAACAAAAACTGCTGTAGTAGCCGTCGTCGGCGTCTGCTTTCCGCTGTATTTCCTCGGTGAGTAACGAATTAAAGGTCTCCAAATACAATCATTTTTAGAGCGCAGCTCTCAGGGGCCCGTTCCCGGCTTGAGCGGCGCCGGCGTCGCCGTCGGCGTAACCAAGGTCAGCCCAAGGTCATCCCAAGGTCACGCGAACCCCAAGGTCGCCCCAAGGTCACGTGACCTCTCCCCCAGGGTCCCGTGACCCCCAAGGTTACGTGACGCCCAAAGTCACGTAACCCCCCGAGGTCACGTGACCCCCCGCCGAGGTCACGTGATCTCCCCGATGACGTCATCGTCACTGATGACGTCACCGGCATCCGCATCGTCATCGTCTCATTACTGATGACGTCATCAGTGACATCACTGATGACCTCACTGGCATCCGCATCGTCATCGTCATCATCACTGATGACGTCATCAGTCACGTCACTGATGACGTCATCGGCATCGGCATCGTCATCGTCACGGATGACGTCATCAGTCGTCACAGACATCCGCATCGTCATCGTCATCATCGCTGTTGACGTCATCGGAGTCCGCATCGTCATCGTCACTGATGACGTCATCAGTGACGTCACTGATGACATCATCGGCATCGTCACGTGACCCCCCAAGGTCACGTGACCCCCCAGGTCACTTCACCCCCCCCCCCCCCCCAGTACCCTTCCCTCCTTTTCCTCAAGAGCTGCGCTCTAATTCGGTGTTACAGGGAGTTGTAAACGGCTTTCACTTTTTCACTTAACTTTCAACACAGGAGTCGAAGCTTTAAATGAACACGAATGCTCTTTACATATGTGATTGTGTGTTTAATATCGGTTGATAAGGAAATATTTTGACAGTGACAGTAGTTTTCGTACTCACATTTTGAGATAAAGGAGCCATTGGGGGCCCCAAATCTCGCCGAACGCGAGAAGGACGTTCTACTCGCTACATTGCTGAAGACAAAACATCACCGAGAATAAGTTGGCAGGTAAGATGACTACTAAAAAAAGTCTTGCCTGAGACCGATGAAGTTCAAAACAGTGGCGAACTCGCCACGGCAGCTGCAAAAATGACCGGAAATCGTCGAATAGAAGTCGTCGAGATATCAGGTCGCGAGGTCCTTGCATCGACCGTACTCGTTGCTATCAGCAAGGTGACAAAATTCCACTGTACCGTCGTTGAACATCCGCTGCAACCTCAAACGGACTTCAATTTCACACTGTCGAGTTCAGAAAAGAAGTGAAAGCCGTTTACAACTCCCTGCAACGCCGAATTAGGGCGCAGCTCTTGAGGTGGAGGAGGGAAGGGTAGTGGGGGGTCACGTGACAATGACAATGCCGATGATGTCATCAGTGATGTCACTGATGACGTCATCAGTGACGATGACGAAGCGGATACCGATGACGTCATTAGTGACGTCACTGATGACGTCACCAGTCATGATGACGATGCGGATGTCTGTGACGCCATCAGTCACGTCACTGATGACGTCATTAGTGACGATGACTATGCGGATACCGATGACGTCATTTGCGTTGGCGTCGGCGGTTACGCCGACGCCAACGGCAACGCCGACGCCGCTCAAGCCGGAAACGGCGCCTAACAGCTGCGCTCTAAAACACAAAAAGAGAAATTTTTACTCGGTGTGTCCCTCCGCAGGCGCAGATTACTTGTCAACTTTCTATATGCCCCAGTACGCCAATATCATGAAAAGGCAACCACGGTGCGCGGTTTGAGCAGCCTTGGGATCCCCAAATCAATAACTTAAACCCGAATCGTTTTGATTGGCGTATAATCGAAAGAACACACAAACAATTACACCAGACTTCCCTGTGGCCTTTTTATGACCTTGACTGCCTTTATTGCAAATTGCAAAAGGATGAGAGGCGGAAGCTAGGCTGTAGGCGTACAGGAAACATGCTAAAACGTTCACCATCGGCAAAATTGTGAGCTTTCTCGGTCACTGAAGCTTCTGGACTATGAACTTGAAGATCTCCACAATATGTCATGTCAAAAGGTGGTTTGAACTAGTCGAAATAAAGTTCTTGTTGTTGCTCATTTTTAATCCTTTATGCATAAAAGATCGCCTGTTATTAAACGCACCATGCTGTGTTTTTAGAGCGCAGCTCTTAGGCGCCCGTTTCCGGCTTGAGCGGCGTCGCCGTCGGCGTAACCAAGGTCACCCAAGGTCAAGTGACCCCCAAAGTCACGTGACCCCTTCCAAGGTCACACAAGGTCACGTGACCCCAAGGTCACGTGAGCCCTTTCAAGGTCACCTCAAGGTAACGTGATTTCAAGGTGTCCCCCACGTGACCCTTAAGGTCACGTTACGCCCCAAGGTCACGTGACCCCTCCCAAGGTCCTCCAAGGTCACATGACCCCGAGTTCACGTGACCCCTCCCAAGGTCACGTGACCCCTCCCGAGTTCACGTGACACCTGAGGTCACGTGACCCCTTCCAAGGTCACCTCAAGGTCACGTGACCCCCAAGGTGACCCCCGGGTCATGTGACCCCCGGGTCATGTGACCCCCGGGTCATGTGACCCCCCAGGGTCACGTGACCCCTCGAGGTCACGTGGCCCCTCTCTCCGAGGTCACGTGACCCCCTCCCCCAAGGTGAGGTGACTCCCCGGAGCATATTAAAGAATGAGGGGAGGAGGAGGAGAAGGAGGAGGTGGAGGAGGGGTCTACGCTCTCTTCAGTACCCTGCCCTCCTCCTGAGCTGCGCTCCAATTCGGCGTTACAGGGATTTGTAAACGGCTTTCACTTTTTTTTATTTTCATATTTGTCTTTCTCACTGTTAATCTTTATATGTGAATTACCGACTCAGTCAAGTTACGATTTCATAAAAACACATTTGTGGAACTATGGAAATATCTACCTGTCTAGCGTATATGTAAATAATTAAAGATAATCGATTGTTTATAAAAGTTACGGACACTTATATCAACAATTATGACTGTAAGCTTCCTTTGATGATTTGTCCTATTGCACACTCCTGAAGTGAGTTATATGAACTACACAATTGAAATTCTACTCATCAGGCTATTTTCTTGATAACACTGCAACATATTCTTGGTCAGTCATAGTCACCCAATACATTGAAATATAAGCTAACAACCTCACAACGCTTTCTTCAACACAGTTTTTCGTTTAATAGCTACTGTTAAATAGCTTAATGAATTTATTTTTCCACGGCACTAATTAGCTGTCCCTAAGCTTTGTTCACTTGATTTTTATCGTGAGTAGTAAGTCTTGCACAGAATGCAGCTCGTACAAATTCAGTATAGTCCCATTATGGGAAAGGGCAATTCAGGCTAAGCCACCAAATATCAGAAACGCCTAAGCACAGTGAGATATCACCTACTGAAACTTGAATGTGCTTAATGTCAGTGTTGCATCTGTAATAAGATGTGAAGTACCCTTATGTGTCTTTTCAATAAATTTTACCTGATCTAGTTCCTTAAGCATCTGTATGTTTGCACCATGTTAGGATTACATTGTCATGTGTAAATGATTTTGAATAATTTTAAGTGATCACACCTTTTATTTCAGAGATAAATCCACAATCTGTAAACGAGGACCATCCCATGGTAGTTCTCAACACTTTTGTGCCTTCTGGGGGCAAGTTGGGTCACCAGATAAAAACTTTGTTGTAAAAGTACCATTTAAGACCAATGGCTGACTACAACCAGAGGATGTCGACCATCCCGTGGTAGTTCTCAGCACTTCAGTGCCGTCCGGAGGTAAGTTGGGTCACGAAATAGAAAACTTTGTTATAGTAGCATCATCTAAGAACAATGATTGACTACAAGCTGAGGACAACAACCATCCCGCGGTAGTTTTTGGCACTTCAGTGCTGTCTGGAGGCACGCTGGGTCACCAGATAGAAAGCATTGCCGGAACAGCATTGCCTAGACCAATGATTCACTATGATTTGGGGACGATGACGATCACGTGATAGCCCTCAGCATTTCAGTGCCCTCTAGAGGTCCCCCAAAGTCCTGCGGATGTGTCTCAGCACCTTTATAATGAGGCTAAAAGAATGGTTCAAGCATGTGAAGCCTCTACAGGTACTTAACAGGCGTATACTGATCTTTTCTCTCACTGTGGCGGTTGCAAGAGGTTACAGATTCTGAAAATCACTCGCCTAAAGTAACAACCTGGCTCACTGAAAAAGAACCCACTTCATAAATGTCAAAGCAGAATCTGGCATGCACGCTCTTTAATGGGAGCAGTAAATCTGTCAATTTTAAACTGAAGAAAAGAAGAGCAAAAATCTTAAATACAAGAGTGATTAAGAATTATTCATGCCTGTAGATTATATTTAGATCAAAACGTTCCAAAGCACAAGACTGTCATGAATTATTGCATGGGAAAAGCCTTGGCTGATTTGCAAACAGTTTATCATATTCACTGCCACTCGTCTATCCGGCAGAATGAGTTCACAAGCACGCTCAATGTCGTCATCAGTCGTCGACACGCACGGGCATTGGCTCCTTTATACACTCCGTGCGACGCGACTGGCGCGCCGCCGCGCGGCCGGTACCGAAGGTAGGCAGTGAGAACCCCAGAGAAAACGAAACCGAAACCACGCCGCGTACGTTGGTACGCATTGAAGTCGGAGTGGTGCGGTTGCGCTGGGTTCACAGCATGAAGTGCTGCCTGTGCTGCGTCATTAAGTGCTTCAATATTTATGCGTCGTATCTCGTGGAGACAAAGTTTCACAGTTTTTCACCTCGCCGATGTTTTGTGGGACAGCGACAACGATGGAGCCGTGCCGTACGACGCGAGAAATTTGATCTCCCAATCATGTCTGCCACTGTGTCGGCACGGCTGACATATTCTACACTGCCGCTTTGCGCTCCGAGTTTGTTTTCGTATCAGTAACGCCTACATGTGTCAGCGCCGATGGGACAGACTGAAATGCCATCCCACACTCGCGGGTATACAGTGCCAATTTCGTTGGAGGAATGCCCTCCAAAGAAGTTTCGTCACCATCGTACGTTTCGATGATATTTCCGGACAAGTATGGCACGCAATCTGTACTTTATGAAGAAAAATTTAACGGTAAAAAAAGTGACAAATATAAATCTAAAGCAAACAACAATGAAACTCGGAATCACTGGAGAATCGACGTGTGAGTATGGAAGTTTATGTGGTGTGCTTTCTTTCTTGATCAGCCTCGTTTTGGATGTGGAAACGCTGACACCCCGAGTTCTGCAGGCAACAATTTTTTTCTCGTCTTTAGAGCTACCTATCGCAAAGTGGTTCGAATTGGAAGTACCGTCCACTGGTCCCTTCCTACCTGTAAAGTGTACACCTCCCACGATGAGTGGTATTATCTGACAGCCTTTGACGGTCAAAGCCAGTTCCCATTTAGTTACCCCGCCCAAACTAAATTTCCACCTGGTTTCGCTATGCCAACTCTTTTTGTTATAATAAGTGTTGTGCCAAGTGACGGTCATGTCAAAGTACCTGTGCGCCGAAAATCAGCATTTCGCACAACATGTTATTACACAACAGCTGACCGCAAAAAGCCCTTGGCGGCCAAGCCGTGTGTTGGTCGACAACTTTGTTTTCTCGGCTTTAGAACCACCTTTCGTAAAGTTGTTTTAATTGGAAGTACAGTTCATTAGTCCCTTCCTACCTGTAAAGTCTGCACCTCCCCCGACCAGTGGTATTCTCTTGACAGCCTTTTCATGGTCAAAACCGGTTCCCATTGAGTTACGCCGCCCAAACCAAATTTTCACCTGGTTTCCCTATGCCACCTGTTTTTTTTTTTTGTATAATAAGTGCTGTGTCATGTTACTGTCAAGTCCAAGCACCTGTGTGCCCACATCTGCACTTTGCACAGCTCGCTATAACACAACATTTTGGGTTCAATATTAAATGTCCCGTACAGCTTTATTTCTTTCTTCGTTAGAAACATAATTTTCACACCTGCTGTAGTAAAGAAACTTGGCACTCTTCGTGCACAAACTTAGTGAACATCTTACTCGCCTCCAAATATCATCGTTCCAGCAGTCCTAGGTTTACAGCGACGAGCGAAATAAATTTCCCACTCAGAGCAATTATGGTGGCGGCCGTCTTGTTTTTCGGAAAATTGCTCCAACTCCTTTAACGACTCAAACTCAATATATAAGAAGTGGAAAACAGCTAAATGGCCCTTCTGTCCCAGCACTCATGCAACGTCACCCTCAACTTATCGGCTCAAACAGCAAAAGTTTCGCCCGTGCGCGGTTCCGCCGCCACAGCTTGGCATGCGAAAAGGCGCCGCAGGCTGCTGAACGCGCCTCACAGTCGAACGCCAGCTCGTCCGCTAGCGGCGCTGCGCGCGTTTTTCAAAGCGCCCCCTATAGTTCCCGCACGGAGTGTATAGCTGACACTTGTGGATCCTTCATATAACTTTTGTATTTGTTCAAACACACCTCTTTACAACAATACATTTTCATGATATACTGTGCACGAAGTTTTTTTTTTATAGATATTGGCACTAGACACTCCTTCAGACCGCGAAAAAAAATGATTCCTCCACTTGTAGATAGATAGACAAATATTTATTTCGGCTCAGGAGAGCCGCGTACTAATTACAGACGGGCAGCCATTCTTTCTTGCACCACTGCAACAACTGCCGCCAGGGCCGTACCCAGAAAAAAATTTCGGGGGGGGGGGGGGGGGGGTTTTGGGGACAACGGCGGCCATTTTGAAAGTGTCTATTGTCTTATTTTCGCCTATGAATCATGTGCATCGGTGGCATATAATGGAGAGTTGAAGCAAACCGGAGAACCGTTCCCGGTTTGGTACCCGGTAGCCAACCGGCGCCACTTCGCGTGCGCAGAGGTGGAGATTAAAATCGGCTGGCTGCAAGTGCACCGACCAGGGCCGTACCCAGAAAAAAATTTCGGGGGGGGGGGGTCAGAACCCCCTAACCCCCCCCCCCCCCCCCCCCCCCCCTGGTTACGGCCCTGACTGCCGCACCGTCACAACTGCCTGCACAGCAGTGACTGTAGAGACCATATATATTTCTCGATTTCTTTATTTCAGGAGTCAATTTTGGTAACAAAATACATATAGCATTTACATTAAGGCATTCTTGTATGATCACATCCACTACATATGTGATTTATATCTTTCTTTAAATTCAAAATTATCTACTTTGACTTTATAATGATCATAAACGTTAAAATCAAATGGGTTGTTTAATCTTCAGAGAGTGCTGAGTCAGTCAGCTACGAATTTAGATGGTTTGTATCATCGCTGTAGAGGGCAAACTTTCCATATGCAGCACGACTGCTAACTTGGGGTTTTTACACGCAACTTTCAAACCTGAACTTCCGATCTTCTGTGCACTAAATGAGTGATTATGGTTCTGCTAGCCCATGGGCCGCAGGTTGGCGACCCCTAAGGTAGTACATTATTTTCCAAAAGAAATAATTCAGATGCCCAAATAAGCCTTCATGGACATTTTGTGTTGTTGTTAATTATGCAAATCGCTTCTGTAAGAAATTTCATGATAAAACTTTTAAATAAACAAGGCATGGCCCTAGGGCTAGTGCCGAGTTGTTAGCCAAGAATAATACAATACAATACAATACAAAAACCATCTTTATTTACTTTGTTTGAAAATAATACAATATAAAGCCCACATAAGCCAATGATGGCTTGTGTGTGGGACGCGACAGGAGCCTCTGCATTTTTATTGCACACATAACTAAAAATAACAAAACATACCAATATTAGTACCTATTACTGCAGTTCCACCTCCTTCTACAGCTTATATTAGTTCGCCTACTTTGATAAGTACATGTGTAAACCCGTCGAATCATATTGAATTAGCATTTACATACCGTAAAGAAGAATAGAATTCACGACTTACGAGACAATTCTAAGAATAGAACACAATAACAACCTTTTATATCCTGCGTTTTCGGGGATACTCATCGGTTATACCTATTACCTTTTAAGAATCTTTTTTTTTCTGTTCAATTATCCACTTTTTTGCTATTTTTTTTTATTCTAGGGGATTTTATTTCAAGTAGCTCATCGGGTAATGTATTATAAAGCTTAGGTATGTAATATTTCCTTGTGGCCTCTCCATATCTTGTTCTTACAAATGGTTCAACAAATTTTTTATTAGGTCTTAATGGCCTTTCTTTTTTATTTTCGCGCCTATATTTATTGTTGAAAAAATGCTTTATAATAATGTCATACTTCATTTGATCTCTGAAACGTAATATTCCTAATTCTTTATGCATATAATCTGAGAGATTAGTTTCTTCGCGTCGGTACCCAATATTCCTAACTATCCTTTTTTGAATAGATTCTATCTTTAGTTGTAAATACTTGGCACAGTGCCCGTAAACTGTTATTCCATACTGAAGTACGGATTTACCCAGTGAATTGTATATCATTTTAAGTATGGATCGCGGTACTAGTTCTTGGATGTGGTACATATGGGCCATTAATACCCTTAATTTTTTGCAAACCTGGTCTATGTGAATATCCCATTTAACATATTTGTCTATGTGCATACCCAGGTATTTTACATTATCAGCGTATTTTAGCGGGATGCACGAGCAGTTGTTGCAGTTCTCATCATGCATTTTTATTGGAAATTCATTTACTATTTTTTTTCTTGGATCTCTAAAGCATATTACTTGCGTTTTAGGAACATTTACAATTATTTGGTTTTTACGGTACCATTGAATAATTTTATGTATATCATCTTGTATAGTCATTGCCGCTACTTCGTAATTTCTATGTGCGTATACAATTACCGTGTCATCTGCAAATTGAAGGAGCTTACTTTTTAAGCTAACCTGTGCTATCTCGTTAACATATATATTAAAGAGTAGTGGACCGAGGACTGTACCTTGTGGTACTCCTTGTTTTACCTTAATTTCCTTGCTATATTTTGAACCTAAACGTACTACCTGAAATCGATCAGCAAGATAATTCCGAAATAAATCATATGTTTTCCCTCGAATTCCAATACTATATAGTTTATCCATTAAGGTATCATGATTGATTGTTTCGAAAGCCCTCGTCAAATCTATGAATAAGGCTAGAACATAATTACCGGCGTCGATGTTTTCATTTACATAGTCAATCTTCTAGAAGGTCACTGGTTCCTATATGTTCCCTGAATCCATATTGTGTGTTAGTTAGTAGGTTATATTTAGCGATATAGCACTTAAGAACTTTATTAATATATTTTTTCATTATATAGTTTATCACAGAAAGGATACAAACTGGTCTATAGTTTAGGAGTTTATTTTTCTCACCTTTCTTGTATATACGCCGAACAACGGATGTTTTAAGCTTTTTTGGGATGATGCCGCTAGAAAATATACGATTGTACAACTGTAATAGGACAGGTTTCATTATAGTGATATGGTGTTTAATATCTCTAGCCCTAATTTGATCAAACCCTGTTGCCTTATTAGTCTTTAATTGCCTTACAATTTCAATTAGATCATTGTCATCCATATCGGGGAAAAATATTGAATCATTATTTCTTATTTGATTTGGTTGTCTTTCCGTTTTCGTACAACATAAAGTTTCAATTGACTGCACATATTCTGTATTAAAACTATTTGCTAGTACCCCTAAGTCATGTTCAGGACCGAAGTTTGTTTGAATAGTGTCTTCAATCGTTTTTTTTTTTTTTCGTTGTAACAGTTGGTTTACCAAGGACCAGCATTCTGCTGTATCTTTTGTCTCAGAGAATTTGTTCCAGTAATAATTTCTTTTTGTTAATCTTATTAATGCTGTAACTTTATTCCTAATTATTCTGTTATTTTCTTTGTACTTCTTATTATTAGGAAATTTTTTCAGTAGTTGCCAAGCTTTCTTTTTTTCTTTGATCAGGTCGTCATTTTCTTTAGTTATCCATTGATTCTGTTGTTTACGTTTTTTCGTACTGCATCTTTGAGTTGACTTTGTATAAATATCATTGAATATTTTAACAATATTATCGTATAATTTTTCTGGGTTTTGTTCTTCGGCGAGAACGTTCCAGTCGATTTCTTGGATATGTTTATCGACTATTTTATTATTTATAAATGAGCCTTCAACAATTTTATTACTGTTTTGAATAAGATCTGGAATAGTTACTGCCACAAAATAATGGTCAGCCACTTTTTCAGAAATTACTTGTCCTTCGGGTTTCCCTTCCTTCGACCGCACGTGTATATGATCAATACATGACTGTGTTAGTTTCTCGCCTAATATCTCTTCTCTTGTGAACTCATATATCATTGATTCCAGTCCCGCTTGTGCCATATCATCTAGGTAATTATTTATCATTAAACTAGGTTTTGTGATGTCAAGATTAATATCCCCTACAATTATTAAGTCTGTGTCTTTGTTGTCGTTTAGCCATTTATTGATATCATCTAAAAATGTGTTTACATTACCCTGAGGTGCTCGATATAATCCTAATATAGAAGTTTTTTTTCTGTGGTATTCTATTTCAATGTGTAGGGCCTCCGTTGAGCAAAAGTTTACCTTTTTCGTATTTGGTTATTTTCCATTTTTGATTTATCATGATCATGACACCTCCTCCTCTCTTCCCGTCTCTATTATGCGAAAATGTTTCAAAATTATCTAGAGAGAACAAGGCTTCTTCATCAGATGAAATATTTGTTTCTGATAATACAATTACGTCTAAATTGTCCAGATAAGGGCCTATCATACTGCTTATTTCATTAAAATGTTTTTTAAGACTGCGTACATTGGTGTGTAGAAGAACAAAGCAAAACTCGTTAACAGTAGCGTTTATTCTATCCCACCATTTTTCAAAAGAAAGACACGTTTGTTTCCTTTCCATGTCCAATATGGTGAATGTACTTCCCTATTTAATTTTTGCGAGGTCACTCTCATTCTCGATTCTTAGAGTCGGGTCGCCTTCTCGTTTTCGCACATACGAGCATCCTTCTTTAAGCCCATACATCTATCGAAATGTGAACTGCAGCCAAAATACTAAAACACTATACTTTGTCTATCTGAAAAAAAACAAAAAAAACATTATTACAGGTATATCATGGTGGTAGTTTGAGGTGGCCCGGAGGGGGCCACCTCTCACAAACACTAGGTCGGCTCCTTATGTTAGGTAATCATGTTCTTCAATGTATTCCATTTCATTATAAAAATTAAATTGAATTTCTATCTCTGGGGTGTGCTTTGTTGCAATGCGCAAGTGTTGTGGTGAAGTAGGCACCATGAAAACACCTTATGCTCAGCGACTTTATTTGGCAATGCAGTGGAGAGGAGAAGAGCGCGCGCACAGCTTTATTCAGCGCTCAAAATGGGAGAGGGAACGCGTGCATTGCCAAGAAAAGTTGTCGGCCAGTATTGGGTGTTTTCCTGATGCCTACTTCACCACACAACACTTGTGTATTGCAAGAAAGCACACCCCAGAGGTAAAATATCTATTTAATTTTAACAATGAAATGGAATATATTCAACGACATGATTACGTAACGATCGTTAGCTTCTACGATACTGCACAACATGTGGTAACATGGGTACCGAGAAGGCCATGGCATATAGGCTGTGGCACAGTACACTGCACCACAAGGCGAATGTGATTTTGGTACGGTGTGGTTCTAAGTACACAGATCAATGCTGAATTCATTAGTGTACCATTCAAGATGGTATTTTACATTAGCACATTCACCACACTCGTCATTTTGACTAGAGGCTTGTAGGTATGAGTAAATACTGCGGCTATAGGTTTGACTTGTGCCACATTGAGCTTTGTACGTGCAGTTTGTCACTCATGCCATCACGTATAAGATAGCAATATGTGTCATGTGCTTCTAAGCTCAGTATGAACCTAATTTTCACGTCCATAGCTTTCACATATTTCGTAGTTCCAATAAACTAATAGATTCTCCTGGCAGTTGCTAACTACTCTGTTGAAAACGCATAGAAAATACCTATGGTATTCCTAACATTATTTTTGCTAAGTGGTTAGGGAATCATTAACAGATACAGCAGGAGGCTGAGACAAACAACTGATAGCCTAGAGACAAGCAAAACACCAGCAATAGGTGAAGCACAAAGAAAAACTGACGTAAGCACTTACAATGTTGACAATCTAGTGTTCCATCCCATTTGCTTCCTGTTTTTCCTTAAAGTTCCTATCTCCAGTGAAAAACTTATCAATATGCAGAGTAGGCAGTTATTTATAGCAGCAGTTTAGAGAGAATCGGGTGGGCGCCAAATTTTGAAAAGTGGCTCTAGGCAAGTATCCGATTGAGATATGCGAAACTCCAAGTAATCAAAGGAACACGGATCCCGAAGAAAAACCCAGAGAGCGAAGGAGACACTGACCAATGATTACGAGAAGATATTGATAGGAGTAGACGCGTTCATGAAGAGAATTGGCGACTCTATCCAGACTGATATGTTTTGTGTTCCTCGGCTTGTCTGTATGGTACTGCACAAACAGGCAATTTTCATCAGGCTTGAAATGCGTCGAAAATTACTTTATTACAATCAAGTCCAACCTTCTGCGCTTTTCAATGGTAAACAGCATTGTAGAGGGTTGTAACTTGGACCTCATACAAGTTGTTCCAAAGGGGCTATTGGTAACCGCCATCAAGAATACCCTAGAACTGGGGTGAAACAATCTGTGAGCATGTATGTTAATGTGAGCGTAGAGGGAGGCGGCACTTTCACACTGCCTAGGGTGGCAAAGTGTTAAGTCCACCTCTTCCTTTTTGCAAATATGAGACTAGCCCAACGTGCACTTCTGGACTTATAATCACAAAATGAGATTAGGGACAGTGACACCAGTGCAAATGATGTACCACACTACTTGCACAAACGAATTGTAAGAGTATATAACTGTTGAAACTGCCCCATTATACATGAGCACAGTAAAATGTATTACTTATAAGGGTAGCTGTGAAATTATTAAAATAACTATAGGT
Source organism: Ixodes scapularis (assembly GCF_016920785.2). NCBI lineage: Eukaryota > Metazoa > Arthropoda > Arachnida > Ixodida > Ixodidae > Ixodes > Ixodes scapularis. The sequence goes on along the minus strand of NW_024609846.1, from coordinate 180,200,530 downwards.
AAAAATTTGTTTTTATAATACAGAGCATCCACTTGTTGGCCAGGAAACTTGTCAAAAAATGGTGTCACTCATGATGCCCATTCAGCATTTTGAAGCCATGCCTAGGAGCACTTAGGCTCGTGGCAAACACACAGTTGATGAAAATGATGTTAGTGCTGCTCTTATCATAGTCTGCAAGCGACTGTTCGGTTGACACAGCTAGGAAAACACGTCAATGCCTTACAGCCTTAGATCCACAGGGAGTACTGCTTCGATCATGATTACACACACCACAGCGCACTATAGTAAACAACACTCACACCTTACACACGAAAAATAAATCAAAATTCAAACAAACCGCGCTGACTGACAACTCTTTTTATATAACTTTCTCTTCTTCAACCTCTAGCACCACCGAATTTCCCAAATCACGCGCACCGATCTCCTAGATGCCTAAAACTTTTTTTCTCTTTTTCTGTCAGGTATAAAGATGGTGTACTACTACAGTTGTTATAGTTCCTGGCGATATGTTCAGCTTCGATAATTTCTCGAGTTAATTGGTTCCTGTTCCTACCTAAAATTGTACAGAATGGTAGGTGAACGTCGCACCCACAATCCCGGCAGTGTATGCCCAGATGCCCTGATTTGGCTCTGGAGCTGTTGGTGTTGTGTTCCCGGAGCCTATCATTAAAGCATTGTCCTGTCTGACTTATGTACACTTTTCCGCACGAAAGGGGAAATGAGTACACCACTTCATCGGCACACTCAACGAACCTGTTCTGATGGTTTTTGAAGCAGCATACTGTTCGGTGGGAATCAGGCGAGTTGACTTGTTTACACAAGTTGCCAAGCTTATTGGGAGCAGTGAAGACGACATTGATGCTGATCTTGTTGGCGATTTTCTTGATGCCATGGGAGAACCTGTGGAAGTATGAAAGCACGACAGGTCTCGTAGATCTTTCTCTGGCTCTTGGTGTGATATATGTTCTCGTATTTTTTGTTTTCAAGATGCTCTCAGCAATCGATGTTAATAATGACGTGGGATATCCGGCGGATGTTAATCTGGAAATTCGGGCATCAAAGCTAATTAAAATAGAGTGCTCGCAGGATTTTTGAAGAGAGTTGTTTAGACATAGTTTGACGATTCCTCTTTTTACTAGCTTAGAATGTGCCGAATTGTAGGGAAGAATTGGTCTTTTACCCCTTGGCTCATATTTGCAGCATATATGAGTGTGTTGTAAATTGAGCTTGATGTCGACAAATCGGATTGATCTTTCTTCCGGAAGCTCATGAGTAATCTCCAGTGGTTTTAGGCAGTTTTTGAAAGTTGATAGAACACCGGCAACAGTGGTTGGAACATCACTGTTCCCGGCGTCAAGAATGATCAAATAATCATCGACGTACCGAAATACTCTAGCAACTCTGGTGGAGTCAAGCCAATTGTTCAAGCGTCTGTCTTGGTGGGCGAGATAGAGATCACTTAGCACTGGGGCAATGCACGACCCAATGCAAACACCTTTCTTCTGTAGATACGTTTTTTCTTTCCAGGTAATAAAGGTCGAGTGTAGATAAACCGAGAGTAGATGTAGAAAATTGTCTTCGAAAATAACCGCGGAATTTCGGAACGCTATGCCACCAAAAGAATCATTACTCTCTTCTACACATCGCAAAAGGCCGTCCTGGGGCAGTTCGTAGTGTAGGTTTTTTATGTCGATGAAAAAAGCTTCTAGGTGATCATAACTCTGCTGTGACAGAAATTGGATGACCTTGTTGGAACTCTTAATTAAGAAAGGGTCGTCAATTGTAAGAAGGTTTAGCTTTTCTTTGAGAAAAAGGGCGAGTGATTTTTGCCAGGTTCCCTTTTCGGATACAATGACTCTGAAGGGGTAACCGGGTTTATGGGTTTTGGCACTGAAAAATACACTGAGGCTTAGCAACTTGTTGCGATCGATGTGGGTGCAAAGATTTTTCAGTTCATACGACAGGCACAATTGTCTAGCATATTTTTTGGCCTTACTCAGGGAGACATCTTTATGCACAATGAAAAACTGACTCAATCGCTGAGATGGCTTTTCTCCCAAACATATCTTGGTGCATGACAGCGAAGCCTCCTTCTTTGTCGGCAGGCAAAATAAATAAGGAATTCTCTTGTAGATATTTAACCACCCTCCTGGTAGATATAGAAGAGGCCTGCGGTACTTGTCGGAGTAGCAGTTCAACTCGTTCAGATGTAACCCGGTTGACTTCCAACTCAGGAACACGGCGCGAGACCTGGCGGACAAACGATAGCATTTCATGCGGTGACCTCTTTGGTTCCACAGCAAATTTGGGACCAAGACTAAGAACACTTTGCACAGCGTGGGGGAGATGAATGTCACCTATGACATGCACAGGATTGCTGGGACCTTTCACCTTTGTGGGTGTAAGACTGCGGAGATGTCTCAAAGTAAGTCGCCATAAATATTCTGTTAGGCGATCGGCGCGCAGAGAGTGCTCACGCCACATGCTCCTCCCGAACGGAAGATTACATAGGCTCACATAAAGAGAAGTCCGGTAAAAACGTGTCTGTCTATGCCATTCCGATTGCAGTATCTTGCACATTCGAGTGCCGTGGCCGACTGATGGGGCGAAGATTCCAAAAAGTGTTTTTACCTCAGGTGGTATCAACTTGTTGCGGATGCAATATCCAAAGGATTCTTGCCTGACACACGCTAATGGCAATCCAGATGGCAAGGAAACTTGGGGTCCAGGAGAGATGCGGAGAAAGGCCCGATGTATTAGAATTGTATCTTGTTAACGTAGCAGCTTGGGCGAGTTGGTTGCACATGATTACACACACCACAGCGCACTATAGCAAACAACACTCACACCTTGCACACGAAAAATAAATCAAAATTCAAAGAAACCGCACTGGCTGACAACTCTTTTTATATAACTTTGTCCTCTTGAAACTCTAGCACCACCGAATTTCCCAAATCACGCGCACCGATCTCCTAGATGCCCAAAATTTTTTTCTCTTTTTCTGTTAGGTGTAAAGATGGTGTAAAGTTGAAGCACCATGTTATGAAGAACCGCTGGTGCCGCAATGCCGCAAAGTGCGGTGTCCAGTCGCCAGGCTAAACTTGAAATCAGGAAAACAGCATTTATGTACATCCTACAGCCCTTACATGGGGTGGATATGTCTATGCATGACTTTTGTAGTACACACAGCCACTGGTGTAGCAGAAATTATTTTCGGGCGGGGGGGGGGGGGGACTTTTTTTCATTGTTTCATTGTCATGTACTGTACAATTCACGGGTACAGGCACGGCTGTCCCCAACCTTCGGGCGGTAGTCCTTCAATATTTGTCTTGCTTTACTAGCAAAACAAAAAAAAAGAAAAAGTGATGATTTCAGGGAGGGGGAGGGGGTGTTTGACCTTTCAAACCACCCCCCTTGTCTAGGCCACTGCACACAGCATTTTAGGCACACAAAATGGGATCGCATAGTTGAAGAGATGTTGAAGAGAACTTTAATGCATGCGATAGTCACAGCATGCAGCTGTTCAAGGGGGATCTTAACCACCAACATGAAGGTGCAAACATGAGCCCAGTCTTTCCTCCCTTTGGCAATCGTCTCTGGTGCCGCAACTAATGTCATGATGTCATGTAAGCAAGCGAAGACTTCATCTCACAGGAAAAGACCAAACCTGATATCTTTGAACATCTGCCTTAAAAGCCCATTTGTTAAAAACAATGCTCCTATCCAGTGATCTGGACACCGTATCAGATGCCTTCGATGAACAGCTGGTGGACAAGCTTTTTCTGCACCATTTGAAAAACAGCGCGAAAGACACACGGACAAGAAGGAGACACACAGCGCCTCGTCCTGTGTCTCTCCTTCTTGTCCGTGTGTCTTTCGCGCTGTTTTTTAAATGGGTTCTTACCAACTCGCCCAACTTTTTATTCTAGTAATTTTTCTGCACACTGCACCTACCGCATTTGAGATCGACATGTTCTACCGTTGGTTACTGTATAGAAAGGGGTGTGCAGTCAACCACAGAAATGACACCTTAAAATGGCTTGATTGTGTCAAACTCTTTGGAAATGGAACTACGTATATTTTGTTTTAGTGACGGGGAAATAAGGAATAACTACCAATACATCGAAGCGATACTACTGGTGGAACACTTGATGATCATACAAACTGTCAATGTTTGAACGCGCAAATTTCGCTCAGAACCGTCTTTTTTTATTATTACTGCTAATAGCGAATCAGAAGCTCGTTCCCGAGTGAGAATAGGCAGATCTGGAGTTCATACAAATCGACGGCGGCAGTCTTCGAAGTGCGGAAACTCCCACTAGTACATCATATCGTGCCGATGAGAACGGTCGTTTCTTCGCCTTACCTGCCCCAGCCTACCCCAATGCAGCGCTGAACGAATCTCGCATTGTAGTCGTTACGATTTGTCGTCGCCACGAATGAAAAATATAAAGCAAAATATTCCTAAAAAGCACGATCACCAGAAAAGTTACGGTTATGGAACGATACAGTTTTCTTAAGCCAAGATTCTACTCGCGAGACAAGAAAAATTCACTGAACATTGTCTCGAAAGTCAGAAAACGAAAGAAACTGAATTGTCGCTGTTTTAGCATTTACAAGCTCCGCAATCTGATGCAAACGGCAGAAGCGTCGACAATCAGCTCATCGCCGAGATCATGTACTGCAACTATTCAACGCGCTGATCGGATTGAAGGATACGCGTTGCAAGTAAACATAAACAAGGTGGTAAATAACAATAGGTTACACTTATGCGAAAATCAGTAAGTACATACAAATAAGCTCGTCGGCAAAATAACCAACGGGAAGGCAGACGTGAGCCCCACAGCTTCGTACGTATCTCGGTTAGGGTTAACACGCATTAAGAGTGGAGAGCCAACTTGAAAACAGGGATTGATAAGCACTTCACGCGACAATATTTTGCATCCTTGTCCCAATCGAACGTCATTCTGTCGGAACTCTCACGCTGTTGTAGACTAAAACGCTTTGTACAACCAATTTCGTCCACCGCGTTGACCACCACAAACCAGCCACAATGTTTGAAATCCAGGATTAAAAACAACCAAAAGCAAAGTGCCCAATGTTAAGAGCTTACGATAAGCGTAGTTTAGTGCTAGGTTTAGCGATAAGCGATTTTGGTGCAACCGAACGAAACCGAAACTTAGCTTAGGTTCCCGGCTAAGCTCCGCTTTGCGCTAAGCGGCGTTTGTGCAACTGGCCCTTACCGCTCATTCACACTGGAGGCGGATCCGCGTTCGCAAAGCGGTTGCAAACGCGGTTGTGTAGAGATCCAGTACAATGTCACGCGTACTTGATGTCATCGAGTGGGCGTGCAATTGCGCTGGATCTTTATACAACCGCGCTCGCAACCGCTTTGCGAACGCGGATCCGCTTCCAGTGTGAATGAGCAGTTAGTGGCGCTTTTCATTAAAGGGGCAAAAAATCGCCTACCACTCCCTAGGCATCGAACAAGAGCAGCACGAGAGAGCGCGCGTTGACAGCCGCGGTTCATACGTGTGACGTCACGACAAAGATTATCAGCTGCGACCGACATGTGTGATTGTCTTTATGATGGATGGTTGGGTAATTGCATTCTAAAATCAACACCGTCGAGGTTGATAGTCTGATATCGTTCTTATTTCCACCGATAACGCAGAATTTACTAAAAAGCGTCCCTGTGGTTCGTTTTATTTATTTCACCTTCTGAATCTGATCAAAGTGTAACTCGTCGTGTCTAGGTCACAACCAGCCGAGTAGCATTGTCCACTTTCACACGGATTTCGCTTCCGGGCAGTTGTCACCCCCATCGGCGGGATAAAATCATTTTATCGTAGACTTTCAAAGATTAGCCGAACTGAAATTAATTATGCGTTCGTTAACGGAAATAAGAGTCATGTCAGGTTTTCAATATTGAAGGTGATGTTTCGAGAACGCGAAGCTTTCATACTACACTACCAAACGTGTCACCGTCGACTCGAACAGGCAACATCAAATTTGTCGTTCAAAACTGATAACCCTGTCCCTGACCTCAAAGGTATGAACTATAAAAGGACGTCACTAAACGCGCCTGCATACAACGAGCCCAGGCACGAGCCTCTCGCTTGGAAGTCTGTCATGGCCGCTTGCGATTTCATGGAACGCAATCCTTTTTTATTCCAGAATCTCTAGAACCATTATTTCCAAAATTTCACTCTGTGCTGTTCCTCATCATCGCTCTTTTGGAACGCCTCTAGGAGAGTCGTCGAACCAGGAGGACGGGGAGGGGGTCATCCCCCCTCCCCCCCCCCCCCCCCCCCCCCCCCCCCGAGTGGCGTCGAAAGAGGGGGCAAGAGACATAAAGGTGTAAAAGGGGGCGGGGTGTATCGCCCCACCATAGCATTTCAGAGAGTTGTAATTAAAAAAAATTAAATACGTTTCCAGTTCCCTGTAACGTCGAATAAGAGCGCGGCTCTTGAGGAGGAGGAGGGGAGGTTATGCCCTTCCACCTTCCTCCGTACCCTCCCCTCCTCCTGTCCTGCTCCCCTCCCATTTAGCGGGGAAACGCAATCGATGTTGAGGCCACGTGACGTCAATTTCCCCGCTAAATTTAGTGGGGAAACGTCCCATAATGCAACACGCGCGGTTATGCCAACGGCGACCCTGCTTAAGCCCTAAACATGCGCTTGAGAGCTGGGTTCTAAAATTTTGGGGAAGGGATATCGCTCTTTTTCTCTACCGTCAACCCCCTCTCTCTCTCTCCCAAGCAATTTCTACGGCCCTTCCTGACTCCTCTTTGTGTGTGTGTGTGTGTTTTGGTCGTTCCTTTTTTTTTTCATTTCCCTTCGTTAGGTTTTCCCTCGCCATCCCTCGTCGCCCCCTCTTCTCTCAAACACTACCGACGTCAGTCCACACACGGCCCCTGGGTGACCTCGATAGCGTTGTTGACAGTTCCGGAAGATGAGCTTTAAAGTCGCGTACACCGCGCACGGCTCCAGAATATCACAAAGTTCAATGTTCGCCTCCATTCCGAAGCGAAGATTTTGGCCTCAAATAACTCCTACCCAAACTTGTGAAACGTCACTTTGCCGTCACCAATAACTTCCACAAACAACGATCGTCCGACAAGAAAATTCAGAGCATTTACAGCACGCCTACGTGCAATTACATATTGCTGATTCTTCAGCGTGTTTCACATGCAGCGATTCCGCGGCCAAAATCGCTGCTGCTAGCGGCGCGGCGGCGCGGCGGCACGGATTGTTCGGAACGTTCGGAACGGACGACGGCCAAGTGACAGCAGCTCAGCTCGTGACCACAACCAAAAAAGCCCTTTAATCTCACGCGCCGCTCCTTATATAGTCCTCTATAAATGATGGTGTCCTCTGGTGAGCAATAAGAAAAAACACCATCACTTCTGTAGCGCCCACTACATCTCCCCTCTTAAGATCTATAAGTCCAATCGCCTTGGCGGTCGAATCTCACGACCGCAACGTGTGCGTCTCAGCCGAAGTTCTTCTTGCTGAGGCTCTTGCGATGATGCTCGTTGACCCTCAACAGGCATAGACTGCTGTGAACTAGCCGACGGTTCTTCTTCTGCTTGGCCGTTTGAGAAGGGGACAAGATGCTGACGGTTTCGCTGCAGAGTGCCCCTGGGCGTTTCCACCACATATGACCGTGGTCGCTGAGCGGGGCTGAGTATACGGCCTCGGCAATTGACGTCCTTAACCCACACGTCCTCCCCCAACTTCAAGGGAGTCAGAGGACTTGAACTATGCCGGCGATTGTAGTTCTTTGCCTGCTGTAACTTGTTTGCGGCATCTCTCGCCTTAAAGTTCTGATGGCTGGGCAATGCTTGCTCAAGTCGTTCGGGTAAACCAGGAAGTCGAGTTTGGAGTTTTCTCCCTATTAACAACTGTGCAGGAGACACGCCATTGACACCAGGTGTGTCTCGGTACGCTAGGAGGGCCAGGTACGGATCAGAACTTTTTGCGAACAAGTCCTTCACGGTACGCACCATACGCTCTACTTCGCCGTTACTCTGGGGGTACCGCGGGCTGCTAGTCTCATGGCAAAATCCGTACGCCTGAGCAAAGTTTGCAAACTCGTGAGATGCAAACTGCGGTCCGTTATCTGACCGCACGACGTCCGGGATCCCATAGCGAGCCATGCAACTCTTGACAGCCGAGATGACTGCTTGCGCAGATGTAGATCCGAGAGAGATGACCTCAGGAAACCTTGAGTAGTAGTCTACAATCAGAACGTAATCACGTCCTTTTAGCTGGAAAAGGTCTATCCCGAGGCGCTGCCACGGTCTTTCTGGCGTTGGAGTCTGCATCATCGGCTCAGAGTGTACCACACGAGTTTCGGCGCATTTGGCACACTCGGCTACAAGATGTTCGATGTGTAAATTGCAGTTCGGCCACCAAACGCTTTCTCTGGCGCGTTCTTGACAGCGGCGAACGCCCTGGTGCCCTTCGTGCAGTAAGGCCAGGATACTCTGTCGGAGAGCGGACGGAATGACGATGCGGTGATCTAGAAGTAGTACGCCTTTGTAGACGCTCAATCGTTCTCTCTCCTTCCAATACGGAGCAATGTGAGCTGGCACTTTGTTTTTGCTGGGCCAACCTCTTCCACAGTAAGTTACAACCATGGAACACTCCCCATCTTGCGTTTGGTGCTGGCGGACGTCTTCCAGTCGACTCACCACCGCTGGCGGCAGGTCTTTGAAGACTTCGCCAATGAAGAGTTCCACACTCCCTACTTCTTTCGAAGCTGGCGCGTCACAAGGTGCTCGTGAGAGTGTGTCGGCAGTCGCCAAGAGCTTTCCCGGTACATACTTCATGTTGTACTGATAACGCATCAGCTTGATTCGCATGCGTTGCACCCGCGGTGGCAAAAGCTCCAGGTCCTTTCCTCCGAGAAGGGCGACAAGAGGAAGGTGATCTGTCTCGACCTCGAAGTTCAGACCACGAATATACTGGTCGAACCGTAAGACGGCCCACGTTACGGCTAGAGACTCCTTCTCCGTCTGACTGTAGCGACCCTCCGTGGGAGTGAGGGATCTGGAAGCAAAGGCGACAGCCCGCCGAGTCCCCGAAGGTTGCTCTTGAAGCAGCACGGCTCCCAAACCATAAGAACTGGCATCTGCAGATACTACGGTAGGGTAGCGCGGGTGGTACTTTGCCATGCATGTTTCAGAGCTAAGCAGTGACTTGAGGCGGGCGAAAGCCTCCTCTTGGCTAGGACCCCACATCCAGACGCTGTTCTTGTTTAACAGAGAGCGAATTGGTGTGGTAACGTCAGCAAGGTGTGGAATGAACCGTCCGATGTGATTAGCCATCCCAAGTAACCGGCGTACACCGCTGATATCTTCTGGTGGCATCAAATTCTTGATGGCTTTGATCTTGTCTGGATCTGGCGAAATTCCTTCGGCATCCACTACAACACCTAGGAACTTGACAGAGGTGACGCGGAATTCACACTTTTTCTCGTTCAGTGTAACCCCAGCTTGTTCCAGGCGACTCAAGACATCGGCCAGACGTTGATCGTGTTCGCGACGATCCCTCCCAAAGATTAGAATGTCGTCAATCATGTTGACGACACCCGAGAGACCTTCAAGAAGTCTTGACATCAGGCGTTGAAAGTACTCCGGTGCCGATGCGATGCCAAATGGAAGACGCTTGTAGCAATACCGGCCGAAGGGAGTGATGAACGTCGTGAGCTCTTCACTGTCACGACTAAATTTCACCTGATGGAAGCTGGACCTAGCATCGACCTTGGAAAATATCTGAGCTTCACCCAACTGACCCAGTATGTATTCGACAGTGGGCAAGACGTAACGTTCTCGCTGAATCACTTGATTCAGCTTTGTCAAGTCCACGCACAGTCTGTACCCGCCTGATGGTTTGGGAACAACGACTAGACCGGAACACCACTGAGATGGCGTGTCGATTTTTCGAATGACACCTTGGGCCTCCATGTCATCCAGTTCCTTTTTCACGACACCTAGCAGAGGGATTGGAATCCGTCTTGGAACGCTCAGAGAAAATGGACGAACATTCGGCTGGAGACGGATGTGATACTCCTCTTGGAGTTCCCCCAAGCCTTGAAAAATCTTGGCTTGAGTTGATGGAACGTATTCCGTCGAGTCCAGGAACTGAATAACGCCCAGAGCTTCAATGGCAGGCAGTCCGAGAAGAGACGTGTGCTGATTTTGCACGACGTAGAGACGCTGGACCGTGAACTTGCCACGCCACTCCAAGGTAGCCTTGAAAGTCCCCAGAACGTTCAGACGTAGGTTGCCGGGACCCGACACCTCGCCGTCGGCTTCGTCCAGGACAATAGGAAGCCCCGGAAAAGAGGGTGAAACAACGGTGACCTCCGCACCCGAGTCAATTTTGAACTTGGAAAGATGACCATTCACGCGCACCTCGGTGTATCTTGCATGCCGTGTGCTGACTGCGTGAAGCTCCACGGAGCCCAAGAGTTCTTTTCTCTTCTTAGCTTTGCAAACTTCTGCAAAATGGCCCTGCTTCTTGCAGAAATGGCAAGACGATTTCCGCGCTGGGCAATCTTTCCGCAGGTGAGGGTGACGTCCGCAATACTCACAAGTTGAACTGGCGGACTGCTCAGATTTGCTGTGATAGCGTGCCGATTGACTGGTCGCTATCTTCTTGCGTCTTGCGGTGTCGACGTTCAGTTTTTCGGGGGCGGTATTCCCGCGGGCAACGCTGGAGCGTGACAGCCGCTCTTTTTCGGCGTCCTCATGAACACGGGCCTGACAGAGCGCTTCTTCCGCAGAGAGCCTCGTAGAACGACACAACTGGTCAGAGAGCTTCTCATCCCGCAACCCCACGACGAATTTGTCACGTACCAGGCGGTCTTCGACGTCCGCACTGTTGTAACCGCAGCGCTTGACCAGGTTACGAAGCGACGTGAAGAAGTCGTCGACAGACTCGCCTTGCTCTTGCGTCTGACGGTGGAACCGGCGACTCTCGTATATTTCGTTGACGGGATGCACGAAGTGCCCGGCCAACTTCTCTTTGACGACCGCGAACGACAGGGTCTCTGGAGTTGGCGCTCCCAACGATGACAGGACGCTTCGAGCTTGCGGTCCCATGCAGTACAAGAGCGTGCGTACCTGCACTTCGTCGCTGGCAGTATCGAGACCGGCTGCGAAGGCGTAGTCCTGATAAGTCGCGATCCATGTCGGCCATTCCGCCGGGCTGGTGAAAGTGAATGGAGCCGGAGGATGAAGTCCCGACGCTCCGACGCGAACCACTTGGATACGGGGTTCACCTTCCGCCATAGTGACGGCGTTAACCAGCTTCTGACACCATGTTCGGAACGTTCGGAACGGACGACGGCCAAGTGACAGCAGCTCAGCTCGTGACCACAACCAAAAAAGCCCTTTAATCTCACGCGCCGCTCCTTATATAGTCCTCTATAAATGATGGTGTCCTCTGGTGAGCAATAAGAAAAAACACCATCACTTCAGTAGCGCCCACTACACGGATCGCGAGGTTTCCTTTCAGATGAGCGTGTTTAAAAACAAATACCTCCGACTTGCATAACAATACCAACATTTATCAGACGTTTCGTCTCCTATACGGGAGACATCATCAGTGCGGCCTGGGAACACCCGACTAGCTACCAGAAATCCAACGCTTCTTCTTCCTTCTCTTCATCCGTAGCGCTGGTTCTGCCGACGTCTTCGTCCATGGCATAAGGGAGACATTATCATCGTCTGCCCTCGCTTCAACTTCTTTTTACGTCCGTCCTGGATGGTAAGTTAAATGACAAGTTATTTCAGGATGTCGGTGTATACGTCGGGGAGGGGGCCGCGGTTAGAAATGCAGGCAGATGGGTCACTGCGAATACACCATGATTCCAGAAATCTTCTGGGGCCCCACCGTTGTTCGCGTGCCAGGGTCACAGCGTTCGCCAGGTCAAAAGTGTGACCAGTCGTCCAACAATGGTCCACCAGTTCAGTTTTTGATCTTGTGGCATGTGTTGCCTTCTCCACGTCTCTTTTGTGCTATTTGAGGCGGGTACTCCGTTTGCGGCCAGTTTCTCCGATGTAACACTTGTCACAGTCCTGACAGTTCACTTTGTATACAACACCACTTTGAGATTCAGGAAGGGTTGGATCTTTTGGCTTCGAAATGAGGTCACGTAATTTTATATGGGGTTCGAAAGTTGTTCGTACACCTAGTGGCAGGAGGGACCGGCGAATAGATTCTGAGACGCCTTTTACATAAGGGATAGTCACCACGCCTGCTTTGTAATTATTAGTCGCTTTTGTTCTTCCCTGCTGCATCTGTTTACGTGTGTTTTCAGTAAAACCTTGTGAATACCCGCGCCTCAAAAGGGATCCGATAACAGTCTGAACTTCCGATGCTCGTAAATCTGAATATGAAGGCAAATGTTCTGATCGGCTAATTAAAGTTTTTACAACGGCTCGCTTATGTTCTACAGGGTGGTGAGAATCGAAACTCAAAAAATTACCGGTATCACAAGGTTTACGATACACGGTGGTTTCAACCTGACCGGTGTCACTTCGGAAAACAGTTACGTCCAGAAAAGGTAACGCGCTATTTTGTTCAACTTCTCGCGTGAACTGTATGGAATGTTCAATGCTGTTTAGGGTTGCATGGAAGTCATCGACGTGATCCTCATTCAAAATAACGAAAGTGTCATCTACGTAACGTCGATAGAATTTGACAGGGCATGCTTTTACTTCTAACGCGGTCTGCTCTATGTGTTCCATTACCAGATTAGCCAAGGTCACAGATACCGGACTACCCATTGGGCAACCCTCAATCGGACGATAGAATTGTCCACGGAAGGTGAAATGCGACTGATTTAGACAAAAACGCAAAAGAATAATAATATCCTCAACTGTCAGAGATGTCCGTGACGAAAGTGTGGAGTCATTACGTAGGCGTGTTTCGGCAACTTCCACTGCAACAGTGGTCGGAACATTAGTGAACAAAGATTTGACATCAAACGAGACCATTACATCTCCCTTGTCCAGAACATGACCTCGAATTAGGTCAACAAATTCTCCAGAGTTTATAACTGTAAAGTTGTTATTCCCTGTTATGGGAGAAAGCAGCTCTACTAGATATTTAGATAGGTTGTACGTGGGGGAACCAACAAACGACACAATCGGTCGTGGAGGACAATCGGGTTTGTGAATTTTGGGGAGGCCGTAAAGTTTTGGAGTACAACCATCGGAAGAAAAAAGGCGGCGGTAAATTGTGTCATTTAAGCGGTTCTTCTTTTTTAGATCACGTAGGTGGTCAACCAGAGTCCTTTCAGATTTTTTAGTCGGATCCTGTGCTAACTTTACAAAATGCGCAGTGTCCTGGAGGATGGCATCCATTTTTTGAAAATAAGCCTCTTTGTCAATAACAACAGTGCCCTTTCCTTTATCTGCAGAAAGGACAAGGATTGAATGGTCGGATTTAAGGTCCCGTAGTGCCGCTTGTTCGTGCTTATTTAGATTCGACGGGGTGGTTCTTGCGTTATTTAAAGTAGTCATTATACGGTTGCGTGCTAGGTTAATCCCTGAGCTATCATGGAGATGACGTATCTTCTCTTCTATTTCCACGATAATGTCTCGTTTGGGGACAACGCGCGGGGCCAAAGCGAAATCTAGTCCTTTTGACAGAAGGCTTACATGACCGTCCGAGAGATGTTTAGATGACAGATTATAGACGGAAGTTGAAGTTGGTCTGGTAGAGGGCTTGGGTATAAGTTGTGATAATTTCTTGTCGTGGATGTTCGTGAGCTTGATTTTCTCCGAGTCTTCGGCTTGCTTACGCGCGCCAAAAAACGTGTAGCATGTCTTCGGGTTGAAGAATCCGCTGCAGGAATTCCTCAGCTGCAGCGAGACGGTGCCGACAGTCGTTGATCCTCTGCTTGTTGTCCAAGATCCGGGCCTTTAGGCAGTTTCGGCTGAATTCTTGCGCCAGTTTTCTGCCGTAGTGCGTGTCAACACGAGGCCGGCAACGGGACCTTAAATCCGACCATTCAATCCTTGTCCTTTCTGCAGATAAAGGAAAGGGCACTGTTGTTATTGACAAAGAGGCTTATTTTCAAAAAATGGATGCCATCCTCCAGGACACTGCGCATTTTGTAAAGTTAGCACAGGATCCGACTAAAAAACCTGAAAGGACTCTGGTTGACCACCTACGTGATCTAAAAAAGAAGAACCGCTTAAATGACACAATTTACCGCCGCCTTTTTTCTTCCGATGGTTGTACTCCAAAACTTTTTGCCTCCCCGAAATTCACAAACCCGATTGTCCTCCACGACCGATTGTGTCGTTTCTTGGTTCCCCCACGTACAACCTATCTAAATATCTAGTAGAGCTGCTTTCTCCCATAACAGGGAATAACAACTTTACAGTTATAAACTCTCGAGAATTTGTTGACCTAATTCGAGGTCATGTTCTGGACAAGGGAGATGTAATGGTCTCGTTTGATGTCAAATCTTTGTTCACTAATGTTCCGACCACTGTTGCAGTGGAAGTTGCCGAAACACGCCTACGTAATGACTCCACACTTTCGTCCTGGACATCTCTGACAGTTGAGGATATTATTATTCTTTAGCGTGTTTGTCTAAATCAGTCTCATTTCACCTCCGTGGACAATTCTATCGTCCGATTGAGGGTTGCCCAATGGGTAGTCCGGTATCTGTGACCTTGGCTAATCTGGTAATGGAACACATAGAGCAGACCGCGTTAGAAGTAAAAGCATGCCCTGTCAAAGTCTATCGACGTTACGTAGATGACACTTTCGTTATTTTAAATGAGGATCACGTCGATGACTTCCATGCAACCCTAAACAGCATTGAACCTTCCATACAGTTCACGCGAGAAGTTGAACAAAATAGCACGTTACCTTTTCTGGACGTAACTGTTTTCCGAAGTGACACCGGTCAGATTGAAACCACCGTGTATCGTAAACCTTGTGATACCGGTAATTTTTTGAGTTTCGATTCTCACCACCCTGTAGAACATAAGAGAGCCGTTGTAAAAACTTTAGTTAGCCTATCAGAACATTTGCCTTCATATTCAGATTTACGAGCATCGGAAGTTCAGACTGTTATCGGATCCCTTTTGAGGCGCGGGTATTCACAAGGTGTTATTGAAAACACACGTAAACAGATGCAGCAGGGAAGAACCAAAGCGACTAATAATACAAAGCAGGCGTGGTGACTATCCCTTATGTAAAAGGCGTCTCAGAATCTATTCGCCGGTCCCTCCTGCCATTAGGTATACGAACAACTTTCGAACCCTATATAAAATTACGTGACCTCATTTGGAAGCCAAAAGATCCAACCCTTCCTGAATCTCAAAGAGGTGTTGTATACAAAGTGAACTGTCAGGACTGTGACAAGTGTTACATCGGAGAAACTGGCCGCAAACGGAGTACCCGCCTCAAAGAGCACAAAAGAGACGTGGAGAAGGCAACACATGCCACAAGATCAAAAACTGAACTGGTGGACCATTGTTGGACGACTGGTCACACTTTTGACCTGGCGAACGCTGTGACCTTGGCACGCGAACAACGGTGGGGCCCCAGAAGATTTCTGCAATCATGGTGTATTCGCAGTGACCCATCTGCCTGCAATTCTAACCGCGGCCCCCTCCCCGACGTATACACCGACGTCCTGAAATAACTTGCCATTTAACTTACCATCCAGGACGGACGTAAAAAGAAGTTGAAGCGAGGGCAGACGATGATAATGTCTCCCTTATGCCATGGACGAAGACGTCGGCAGAACCAGCGCTACTGATGAAGAGAAGGAAGAAGAAGCGTTGGATTTCTGGTAGCTAGTCGGGTGTTCCCAGGCCACACTGATGATGTCTCCCGTATAGGAGACGAAACGTCTGATTAATGTTGGTATTGTTATGCAAGTCGGAGGTATTTGTTTTTAATCATGAATCCCGGCTTTTGGAACATTTTGGCATAGATGAGCGTGTTCTGCCGTTGCGATGGGCAATGTTGCTTGCAGCAAGCAGATGCGCATAGTCGGTTACAGCGGCTTCTAACAACAACTTTAATACCTCAGTTTTCAGTTTCCCCTTTAATTTCATCTTAATAAAACAAAAAAAGCGTATGAAATACTAAATAAACCTTGGCCTCATTTGTTTATGGTTCTTTCTTTTCATACTTCGTTGTCGCGGAGGTTTAAACCTCGAATCATCCTCGGCAGCGTCACGGGCAGCACCTTCCTCGGATGTAAAGACTCCAAATGATACGGCTGACCCGAACCTCCTGGACCCGAACCTCCCGTAGTAGTGCAGTGGTTTCATACCAATCTCGTCGATCACTTTCACGGCCTCAGTCGCCTTTTCCCAGAGTTCCTTTTAGAGCGCAGTTCTTAGGGGCCCGTTCCCGGCTTGAGCGGCGTCGGCGTCGCCGTCGGCGTCGGCGTCGGCGTAACCAAGGTCAACCCAAGGTCACGTGACCCTTCCAGGTCACGTGACCCTTCCAGGTCACGTGACCCTTCCAGGTCACGTGACCCCTCCCAAGGTCATCTCAAGGTCACGTGACCTCAAGATGACCCCACGTGACTGAAGGTCACGTGACCCCCAAGGTCACGTGACCCCCAAGTTACGTGACCCCTCTGAGGTCACGTGACCCCCGAGGTCACGTGGTCTCCTCCCCAAGGTCACGTGACCCCCGAGGTCACGTGACCCCCAAGGTCACGTGACCCCTGTCAAGGTCATCTCAAGGTCACGTGACCCCAAGGTGACCCCCACGTGACCCCCCAGGTCACGCGACCCCTCTGAGGTCACGTGACCCCCGAGGTCACGTGACCCCCAAGGTCACGTGACCCCCTGAGGTCACCTTGGGGGTCACGTGACCTTGAGGTGACCCCCATGTGACACCCAAGGTCACGTGACCCCCAGGTCACGCCTCCCCGAGGTTACGTGACCCCCCTCCCCGAAGTCTCGTGACACCCCCCCCCCCCCCCGAGGTCACGTGACCCCCCCCCCCGGAGCATATTAAACAATGAGGGGAGGAGGGGTGTGCCCTCCCCTCAGTACCCTTCACTCCTCCTCCTCAAGAGCTGCGCTCCAATTCGGCGTTACAGGGATTTGTAAACGGCTTTCACTTTTTTGGTCCCGTTGTTCCTGAATTCTTTGAGCTGCGCGTCCCAAAGAACCCGACGCTTCGACACTTCATTGATAGGCAGTTTAATGAACTGTGCGCGATGCATTTTGTTTTACTTTGTGTGACGATCTGTGTTGGAAAAGACACGTCAATGTCGCTCAGCTCTTCTTCTTCTTTGCTTTTCCTCACTAGCGCTCGCGCAAGCCACTTCGGATTAGCTTCTCTTGCTCTCGCTAGAGTTGGTACTCAGGCGAGGAAAGTAAAAAAGAGCCGCGTAAATCATTGAGAACATAAATTCCAAGGAAGGGGGCAGCAATCCTCCTCCTCCATAATCTCCTGAACATTTTCGACGCAACTGCTAAAGCAAAAGCTCGACACCCCGGAAAAAAAAAAGGAACCGCAAATTAGTCGCTCGCGTACTTTCTCCGCTTGGCGTCTGCTTCAAATACACCATCTTCCCGAGGGGAACCATGGGGTGATGCGGAGCATCGCGGATCGTTATTAACTGTGTTAGTAACGGTGTTAGTAACGTTGTTGAACTTCGCGGTCCCGAACCTCAGGTTCTGCTGCTCGACGTTCACGAACCGCCGCTGCTTCACGTTGTCGTAGTTCAGCATCCGCCGCTCGACGTTGACGAATGGACGCCGCTTCTCGTTGCCGTAGTTCAGGGTCTGCCGCTCGCTTCAAGGGTTTGCGCTCAGCGTCGCGTGCCCTTCGCTGCGCAGCTTTGTCTTCAGTGGACGTAGCGTTGCTGCTAGTTTGTGGGGTGGTGCTGACGCTTGCTTGCCCCAACCCACTAACTGACGGGACTGTTGCTTCCATCACACTTCATCGGAAGAACGGAAAGGAGTGGAGTCAACAGCGGGTGAACTGAACGCGCGCAGCGCGCTACCGCTGCTTATATTCACACTTGAAGGAGAGGAGACTAGAGGAGGAGAGTTGCGCATGCGCGCGCGGTGTGAGTAGAAGTGAACGCACGCGAAGTGCACGCAGCTGGTAGAGAGAGAGCGAAGAGAGTAACGCGCAGCTGTTGGAGAGAGGGAAGGAGGAGAGTTGCGCATGCGTAGTGTGAGTGCGGACTACGACGCCGCGGGACATAGACCCGAGCAAGAGATGCTCCGCATCTAAAACGTGAAAACGCTGCCGCGATATGCGCCAGCTTTTCCGCAATGTTTTTCGTCCTGTCACGTAATTTCCCCTCGCGCTGTGAGTGGCCAGCGCGGAAGCTGCCGCTCTGCCGCGGCGAAACATTTCCAACCTGGTGGAACCGTGCCGCTCAGCCGCTGCGGCTGGCCAGAGCGCCGCGACGGCAGAAATCGCGCCACTCTAGGGCCAAAATCGCTGCATGTGAAACCCGCTTAACGCGGCGTAGGGATGTAGGGACACGCGGGAGCGACGTCATCAGTGGAGCCGTTCAATCGCCTGGCCCCACGGTGTTGCTCACGCGCGCTCCGATGAAGCTCGCTACGACTTTGTGTTTCGCATCCTCGCTGGAATTTGAGCACCGAGAGAGCTTGGATGATTGACATCTCGTCCCACGTGACGCCATCGTCGCGAGAGTCCAATCAGCACGCTCCGCGAGCTTCGGCCCCGACTTTGTGTTCGAAGGGTTTAGCAACCTAGGTGGGCATTTTATTCTTGTGTGGGTCCCGATACGGAAAAAGGGTGCACTGACGGATGCAGCGCCCCAATTCGTGAAGTGAGTAAAAAGGTGCGTTCATGCAGAATGGCCCAGTGGCCTCATTTCTGTCTGGAAATGTAGGGTGGTGCATCTTTTGAAGTTTTGTATGGTGAAAGAGACCGTCGTAAACACCTGCTAGTTGACAAGGCCGTAGTGCTAGAGTTTCTACGTCACCTAAAGAAGGCCAACGCGGGGCACAAATTGGACACAAGTGCTGCTTAAGCGTTCGACTACAGACTGGTCTACTCACTTGCTTGATTCCAAACGAGTGCGACTGCAACGGCTTGCGGTGTACGGGTTGCTATGGAAACAGCTGCGTCGGCTCCAACAAAGCGCAGTAGAACCCGGTTTCGTTGGAGCCGACGTAGCTGTTGCCATAGCAACCCGTCAACACAAGCCGCTGCAGTTTCATTCGGTCGAACTCGACGCTAGTGCGTGAATTAGTCTCAAGGCTTGTGCTCTCACTCATCGAACACGTACGAGTTCAACTCAAATGTTCACGCAGCACCACAGCGTTGTGGTATGCCGTTACTATCATCCAATTCGTCCGAATACCTGTAAGAGGTCCAACTTCGAGACACGTGTGCTGTATTGCCAAGTATAAATAACTTAACCGAATTCCTCGAATTCGGTTTTAAGCACGCAGCACGGCCAGGGGTATACAGTAAATGGATGATCTGGCACTACTTACGTGTGGTAGTTGGTGAGTATTCTTGCGCAGCTTACATGCTTTCGGTTGACGTATGTGCATTTGTACCTACAATGCGATATTTTCAATCTGTTCAAGTAAACAGGATTGTTTTGCAATGTTCGTCCCCTTATTTCACTCAATGAGCTTCAAAATGGTTTCTCTAAAAAAGGAACCTGAACGACACGACACGACACAGAACAGATTGAGTGTTTATCGCGTACGTGAGGTAGCTTTAAGGGGAATTTTTAAGATCAAAGACATTGTAGCGATGAAGTTTAAGAGGAAAGATACTGAAAAAGTTTTAAGAGAAAAGACACCGAAGTGCTAATTGGAGAGGGATGAAAAAAGGAGCCACATAAAGGGACGAAGACGAGACAAAACATATTTTCTTTGTCTAATATGGCTTTCCTTTTATCCCTCTAAAATGCATCTTTCCTTTCATGCTCTTTCTTATGATTTACTTTGATTTACTTTAATAATTAATTTTCAGCAGACATAGTACACATATTTGGTTGATATATATATGAATATAATAATAATACTTTTTTATTTTCATTTGAAGAAATGGTGGAGCAAAAGGGAAAAAGCTTCAACAAGAAGCTTGACTGGCCATCAACCCCATTGGCAGCCATTGAGCAAACGAAATCCGCCGCACCACCTTCGATTAAATTTTTCACTACGTTTGATTGCATAGTTAGGATATGTCAATAACATATCGATTTTGTTTTCACTGCCACGCAATACTTCTGTACCGCACCTACTCACCAAACAAAAGTTTCATAAAATAAAAAAATAAAAAATTGAAACCACGGATTTGGTTTCCTTTCCCCATACCGAAATGGGCGTAACGACCGGGACACTGAGACAATCATCGAATCGTAGTTAACTCGCGAATCATCGTAAACTCAATTACTTCGTGCATTGCCTGTCCCGCTGTGTATGGCGAACACGTGACTCGGCGACTTCGTAGGTGCTGTCGTTTCAGTCGCCCTTAACCTAACCAGCGCAAATGCCTCAAAGAGCTTTTTGTGTGGGTGTTATACCGTAAGGCTCCCACTCAACTGAGAATCCAGGACTGATGGATCGCCGTTTGTTCATGGTCTCGCGTTCTGCTGGCTGCAGTTGAAAAGAAAAACAGCGGAAGCTTTGCATTCATATTTGCCTATGGCGGAGGCGGAAGTCACGGGCTGTGTAGCCTGAGCTACTATTGACTGATCGTGTGCATAGAGATGAAATTTCTAGAGGCGGTAAATATGGCGTGCAGTTAATATGCGTTTCAGCCGCATTGAAAACGCCTATAATATTTGCATTTCACCAGCCTCTCTCGAGCGTTCTTGTTTGAACTGAGATTACCGTGCGGGACAGTGGTGTAGGCCCGTACACACTACGGTGCGTCTACTTTACCCCCCAAAACATGTGGGAGAGCCAATCGCAGTGATTCGCGGAAGGCGCTCGGCCAATGACGAGCCTGAAAACACGTTTAGGCCTAAAAATATAGTGTTTCTCCGTGACACCTAGCGTCACACTCGATTCCCATGGTTCGATTTTGCTTGCGAATCAGCAGCTGCGACGTCGGGCAACACAGCTTCCCCCGGGCTCTTCCTTGCCGCACGAGTCACGTCGCAACTGGAAAATCGCGAGCGAAATCGCACCATGTGAATCAGGCTTTACGCAACAAAATAAAACGTCATACTTTTGTGTCAGCGCATATAATGTTTTACCTCGCCATTCGCGCACATCACAAGAATTGGATTTCCCAAGTGCCTTATGGCACTTGGGAAATTCGGTACTCCATGATGCGTATATGTTTAACTTAGTGCTTGATTCACAGGTTGTTCTTCTATGTTACGTTGAAAATTAAACACCTTGTTGTTATTCTGAGATATCATAATCTACATTTTTAAGCGCAGCTCTTAGGCGCCCGTTTGTGGCTTGAGTGGCGTCGGCGTCGCCGTCGCCGTCGGCATAGCCGCGCGGTGCATTACGTGACATTTTTCATGGTGACGTCACGTCTGACGCAACGAAGGTTACACACCCGTTGAATTATGGGTAACTTTCCCTGCTAAATCTAGCGGAAAAATTTCGCCGCTAAATTTAGCGGAAAAGTTGCCCCACTACATTTAGCGGGAAAATTTCCCCGCTAATCTGAGCGGAAAAAATTCCCCGAAAAATTTAGCGGGAAAATTTCCCCGCTAAATTTAGCGGAAAATGTTTCGCGCTAAAATTAGCGGACAAAATGCTTCGCTAATTTTAGCGGGAAACTTTTACCGCTAAATTTACCCGAAAAATTTCTCCGCTATATTTAGCGTAAAATATTCCGCGCTATATATAGCGGAAACAATTCCCCTCTAAATCGAGCGGAAAAAATGTCACGCTAAATTGAGCGGAAAAAAATCCCGCAAATTTTAGCGGAAAATTTCGCCGCTGAATTTAGCGGAGAAAGCTCCCCGCTAAATTTCGCGAAAAAATGTCCCCGCTAAATTTAGCAGAAAAATGTCTCTACTAATTTAGCGGAAAAATTTTCCACTAATTTAATTTTAGCGAAAAAGTTTCTCCGCTTAATTTAGCGGAAAAAATTCCCCACTGAATTGAACGGAAAATTTTCTCCGGTTAATTTAGCGGGAAAAGTTCTCCACTAAATTTAGCGAGAAAATTTAGCGAAAATTTTTCGCTGAATGGGAGGTGAGCAGGAAAAGAGGAGGGGAGGGTACGGATGAGGAGGAGGGGCATGCCTTTCTCTCCATACCTTCCCCTCCTCCTCCTCAAGAGCTGCGCTCTAATTCGGCGTTACAGTGGATTGTAAACGTCTTTTCTTTTTTGTTTCATTTTATGTGACAACCGAATGGCCTGGTTATCAGGTTGTTCTTTTATGTAATGCTGAAAATTAACGTCCTCGTGGTTGTTTTAATATATCGGCCTCTAGGCCTTCTTATTATATGTTGACAAGGTATCCTACTTTATGTCAAGCTGAAAATTGCCTGGTTCAGAGCTTATTCTTTTGTGTCACGCTGAAAATTAACGTCCTTGTTGTTTTTTTAAAATATAGGTATCTGCATCCTCTCATTCTATGTTAAAAACGTACCTTCTTCTATATCAGGCAGAAAAGTTCCTGGTTCACAGGTTGTTTTTTTATGCTTCGACGTCTTCTTGTCCTTTTATTTTGACAAGGCGAAGGCCCAGTTACTGAGACCTACAGAGCACGTCAAATGAACGAACGGGATCAAAAAGTGTTGCGGCTAGAGCCTAGAACAAGAGTGACATTAACAAGCTAATCTATATAGTAAAGATACTTCGGCCACTTGGTCGCTTTCGCCATCAAAAGCAGCTATCCGAAACTTTACTTGGGGTCGAAACAATGAGTTTTGCAACCCCCCGAAATTGTTAAAAGAGTCTCCGACAGAGAACGACGTACGACATAGCCTGAGGTTCCGGACGCCCTATTCAAAGCTGAGGAAGTAGCATTTTTCAATTGTAACGATAGCTAATTTTCACCCGCTCAGTACCAAGCACCAAAATTGCCGTGCCCATAACAACATATTCGAATAGAGCGCCGAAACTGTAAAATATGCTTATTTTGTGGCTCTATGCGCACTGCTCAGGAACAAAAAGAAATTCCTTTCACGCAGTGATAGACTGTGCACTTACAAGGGTTGTCTGTCTGCGTGGTGCCCTATACACCCGAGGTAAAATAGAAAATATGATTATTTTGAGAAAATCAAATAAATCAAAATTATTTAATTTAAATTAGATTTTTTTACGTAATCATGCAAGCTAAAAAAAGGGCTATTTATTATTAGAGGTATCTTCAAACATGATAGATTGATTCATCAATTCGTCCGATTGCTGAAAACAATACGGAACAAAGAATTACTCTAGACGTTAGAACTTTCGAAGTACAGTATAACTAGGGTGTGTATTTTCCGGTTTTAATCGAAAAACACCGATAAACATCCGTCGGTGACGAAAATACAAAATCGGTTAAAACCGAAAAACACCGGTGGTTGGATATTTTCGCCCAGGTTAAAACCGAAAAACACCGGTCGTTGCATGTTTCCGACCTAGCGAAATTCTTTCCACATAGAGGTTTGTCCAACGTGTTATCTCGTGGATCCTGTGGCGTCAGTCCGCCCTCCTTTCTGGGGGTCAAAAGCGTCAAGTTAACGCAGTCGAAGCTAAGCTCTCACACGCTTTTCCCCCATTGTGTCTCCCATGGCCCCCTTTTGTGAAAAAATTAACGCAGTGGAGGGTACGCTTTCACGTGCCCTTTCCCCATTGTGTATGGCTAAGTGATGTCGGTGCAAGCATGCATTCAGAGGTTGCTGTGGTTCCTGGAAGACACTGCCAACATCCGTGTCGTATAGGGCTACTGACCTTTGAGAACTGAAATGCGTTCATTGTTATCTGTTTAGTTTCCACGGGCTTTTGGAGAAACGGAAAAAGGGTTTTGTTGGCTTGGGGGTTTTTCGCTGTACATAAAAGGACCGTTTTGTAAAAAAATTTGCAGTCGTGTTTGAGAAGGCGCGTCCGTCCCGCGTCTGCGGGTTATCCCAACGTGAGACTTGCTTCCCTTCGTCGAACACTTCAATCATCGTCGTCACGCGGAGTAGAAGGCCACCAGGATGGGACGCAAGCGGAAAGCTCCGGATGACTACGCTAAGGAGTATCCAGATTTCGACACGTGTACGGACCCTTTGTCCATGGTCTGCAAGTACTGCAGAATCACGGTAAGCCTCAAAGATGGAAAAGGGGCTACAAGGATCACCGAGCACATAACATCCAAGCGTCACGTCCAGCTCAAGAAACCACGTCTTGATCGATGTAAGTAATTTTTCCCGTGTTCTCATTTGGTTTACAATGAGAAAAACTACCGCAATGTCCCACTTTTATGAGAGCATATCGTGTCTTGAAACGTTTTCATAATTTGTCATTTTTTCTCGTTTCAGCCGGGAGTGCTCAGGTACCCCACCAAAGCTCTTTGGAGGAATGCATCACACGCGTCTCAAGGAAGAAAGATGATGCCGACGACGGGGCGCACAAATTCTGCAGAGCCCTCTGCAAGGCTGGCATCGCTCTCAAGAAGACTGATGGACCCCTTGGAGAACTCTTCCGAGATATGTGCCCCGCAGCCCGTACAACGCCCTCTGCTGCCATGATGTACCGCAAGTACTTACCCGACGTATTCGCAAGGGATTTGTCTAAGGTTCAGGAACAGTGCAAGAATCGTCCTATTTCTCTCACAGTCGACGAGACACCAGAACTCCGTGGCCGAGCAGCGGTTGCCGTGCTCGTAACATTCTTTGATTTTGAGCTTCTCCAACGAAAGACTTTTATGGCAGATCTCCAAGTGCTCCAGCAGTGCAACGCCGTTGCCGTTGGGGTGCTCGTTCAAGAAGTTCTGGGGAAGCTTGGGAAGAGTTTTCGCGATGTGTGCGCCCTTTCCTCTGACTCGGCATCGTATATGCATAAGCTGCACAGAGACCTTCAGCTCTCTCAACCTGACTTTATAGCACTGCACTTTAAGGACCCTTGTCATCTTCTCAACGTCACTCTCAACGAAGGCATGAAACTGGTTGAGTTCGGGGTTGTTCAGGACTTTGTCGTCCACTTCCCTGCCCTCCTGAAAAGTTCGCGAGAGATACGGCGTAAGTTCAACGTGCTTTGTCAGTCCATAAATCTTGAGCCGAAGTGCCTCTCCACTGTGAGCCCCTCACGGTGGTTTTCTTTTTACGAGGCACTCGCTGATGTGTTGCATTACTGGCGCCCAATTTTGTCCTTTCTGAAAAGTAGTGATGCAGTTGGCGAGAAGTGCAAGAAACTCGGAGTGCTTGTCTCAGATCCCGAGTCTTCACAAGAACTTCTCATTAAGATGACTTTCATTCACGAGACATCGAGTTCGTTACTCGCTATCATGAAGGCTCTTGAGTCCGAGAAAACCTTGGTGCACGAGGTGTATTCTCTTCTCGGGGTAAAACTTGCAGCTCTGTTGAAACGATGGAATAGCATGCCAACAGAAAGCTATGGCAGTGTTGACCTACTTTTGAACATGACTGAAGAGGCTCTAAGGTTAAAGCTTGTTGATTCCTTCTCTGCCTACTATCAGATGATTCAAAGCAAGTGGTTTAGGACTGTTTTCATAAACATATCTGATGACTTAGATTTCATGGATGAATCGTCGTTCTGGTTCCGCGTGCAAATTGTTAATCCATGCATAAAAGTAGAGCTGCCAGAGGGATTCGTGCCTTATGAGAGCATTTATCGACTGGTCCTCCGAGACGAGCGCAAGCTGAGTGACCTAGAATCAGAGATTCTTTGTTACTGCCAGTATGCTGTGACTAGCACCGTTGATCCAGTGTTATTTTGGCACCTTCATTTTCTTGACTGGCCACTACTGTCCCAAGCATCGCTGGACATTTTAGGATTTCCTGTGTCCAGCGCAAATGTGGAGCGAGCGTTTTCAAAATTGCGGGTTGTGAACCGCAAGGAACGTGCTTCCATGACCGATGCAAGCCTCTCGAAGTATACTTTTATCTACTATAATAACCAAGTGTGAGAAATAGATGCTTCCTCGAGAACAAGTGTACAAAATATGTGAATAAAATTGGAATTCTCTGTTTGTGATGAATTGCATATTTTTCCACCGATAATCATCGATTTTAGCCTCGTTGTGAGACGTTCCACCGAAATACACCGGTGTTTCGAAAATTAATAAACACCGAAAAACATCCACCGATTTTTCTCACAAATAAACACCGGAAAGTACACACCCTAAGTATAACTAACAACGTTTTTACTGATTTATTTTTTAAATAAAGCACCTTGATTTATTTTGTTAACCAAAAAGCTTCATTCGCTTTTTTTTGTGTGTAAATATTGCTTTTATTATAAATTAAAGAATAAATAAAATAGAAAGAGGGATGCAAGACGCATTGTTAGTTACCCATAGAGGGGTCTGGTTCGTCGTCTTGCAGGGATCGGGAGAAAAAAGAGGATAGGGTAGGAGGTGACAATGAGGATGGGCGTATTTACAGAAATGAAGAATATAGCCGCTGATGCGATGGAAGGACAGGCTGCACACCACGGCCGCCCCAAACGCAGCCGGAGCACGCGCTCCCCTGCTGGGCGCTGACTTCAAGAAGCCGAAGCGCCGGGGCACGAGCGCCCCCGCCACGATTAGGGCGACGGAACGAAGCACCCGCCGCTTCGACCCATCGGCGACCATAGGATGAAGGCATGTTGTATGGTAGCTCACGGTCTGGATGACAGGTTTGTCGTTTCTAAAAAGTCAATGAGGGCTTTCAGTATATTTGTTCTTCTCGTCCGGGATCCTGAAGGGAAGAGGAGAGCGTTGGAATTTCCCGGCGAAACACGGAGAGCCTTCAGTGTTTGCGTTAGTGTGGTTCGCTCTGTCTCTAGCGACTGACACTCCCAAATAATGGGGTTTCTGTGTTCGATGATGTTGCATGTGGTACAGTTGGGAGACTAAATGCGCTTGATGAGAGATGTTTACTGATGTAAACTTTAGTTATTTTTGAAATAAAGCACCTTGATTTATTGTGCTAACCAAAAAGCTTCGTTCGCTTTTTCTTTGCACTTTGAGTAGCTTGCAAGAAAGTGTACGTAGCTAACCAACGAAATCGAAGGTATAATGTAAACCCAACGCTCTGATTTGCTCAGAAGAGCACCGCTATTTGTTCCTGTTCAGCCTGCAATAAATTCTTCTTGATGATTCTTTGATTTATTTACAAAATAAAGTGCTTATAGAGAGCATCAAATGATAGATAAGCTGCACATAAGAAGTATATACGCGATTATTTTTGATGGAAGGGTTTGAATGAAGACGTCATAGTAAAACTGGTGTGATTTAAATCATGCATGATTTAGATCACAATTTAAAACATCTTTATAAATTATCTTGTTTTATATGTTTATACAGCCTTGATGTTGGTACGCCTCAACGGGTGACCGGTCTCCTAGCTGTAGATGAGAAATTTAGCAAGTGCAGTACAACCGCTAACCTGGGGTTTTTAACGTGCATCACGCAGTAGTGATCACACGAGCGCGTGGCGGTACGAAACTCATCCAGATTGAAACGGTGGCGATCGAACCCAGGAGGTTCCCAGCGCAAGCTATCGCTCCACGCTCCGAGCTGAGACGCGTTAGCCCACTCGGACATCGATTCCTCAAAACATCTTTACTTTTATTCTTCACCCTGCCCATAATTCACATAAAAGGCGCAAACAGCAAACTTTCAAATAGCTTTTTGTTTTGTCATTTTGTTGATACGGTAATGTTTGAAAATTCGCCGTTGTTGTTGAGAGCGTGGCCATGAACAACTTAAAACTTCGGCAGCGCGTATCAAATCTGTCGTGTTATTGCCTCTGCGTAGCTAAACAGATCATACACCCATCACCTGAAAAGAACTATTATTTTGGTCATAAAATAAGAAAGAGAGGAAGAAAAAGAAACGAAATTATGATTATGACGAGTGAAAGGTGAAATTATAGGGTTGAAATTTTGCTAACCGGGTATTGCAAGAGGGCGTGTCCAACGTACTGTTATTGCTCCCCAGGCAATTAGATTGCGGCATCATTATCATCATTATCATCCTAATTATTTCTTTTCCTTGAAGGCTCTTACGGGAATTAACGAGAAAGAGGTACTTTTTTTTTCTGTCGGAAATTTTCGCACGCAATTTTAACACAGGAGAAGAAGATACTATAGTCAGATAAACCAGAAATGAAAGTTGTTACAGGGGCAGTAAATTTATGTGTCAGTTATGGTAACAATGTCCTTTGATAGATTATGTTCCAATCGTTAATGGCCAACAGTAAGGTTGAATTACCGTATGGGAAGTAGTTGACGAAAAAAATGGGTCGCAACTTATAGGAGGATATCTTACGGGCCAAGAAGAACACCTGAGGACAAATCAAAGAACCGCGAACATATATAAGCTACACACTGCGTTCCTTGAGCGTTGAGCGAAGATAGTGGGGCACGAGACAACTAAAACACATGCGGGCAGGTAGACAGAATCTTGATTTCTACTCTGAAACTTCGAAAATAAAAAATGCCTTTTTTCTTTATTGCTTCCAAATTGTATTGCGACTCCCCGATTCAAAACGGTATCGGACAGGTGAGTGCGGCTCACGAATTCAACTCTAGCATTGCGTCATCGGTCGGCTTATATTCAATAGCAATAAATGAGTCAGTTACTAAACGGACTCGCGATCGTGGCTTGCGGAAATTTGACAACTTCAATGATGTCTACAGCGCGTCGCCATTCCAGGCGCGAGACTGTGATGAATATTTGGCACAAGGCCGTGAAATCCACCAGTTTCTACCCGTATAGGGTGGTTCCATGTGACGCACTCCCGACTCAAACGTCTCCGAAAGTGCATGCTGGGATGCTCATCTCTGTGAGCTAGCATAAATGCGAAACAGCATCGTCTTCCAGCTTGCTCGAGTTCTGCAGACTTGTGATCGACAGCGCCTGCCCGAATGGTCGGCGACATAAAGGATCATCGGCTGGTTCTCACTTTATAGACATGTCAATGTTTCTTCAACGTCAAGGCAAGCCGACGTTCAAGAAGTCGGCTTGTCGGCTGCCAAAATGAACCCAGCAGATGTCTCCGACGCCACTCCGAAGGAAAACCAAACTACCATGCACGCGAAAGTTTTTGCAACCCAAATATCACCCCGATTGTGCTTCGCAGGTTCTGGCGTAAGCGAAGCCACTCGCTGTGATTCTGCATTGTACGAACGCCAAGCACGATGATAATGAAGAATTGCTTGCGTGCAAACGAATAGCAACAGTGGCGGAGACCATTCGCTGCTATGGCCGCTCACCACTTACCGGGAGTAAGAAGGCGTTTCCTGAAACAGTCCTATATCTACGTAACGCGATCAAATGCATTCGAACGTACTGTGCGAACGGGCAACTTTCTTGATTTCCTTCAGCGTTTTGTTTTCTAGTTTTTTAGCGTGTGTCTTATCATGTGCATTATGAAAAGTACGAGCTGTATGCTACCGTTTAGCGAATTCAACGAAAACCTTTTACGGTATTTATCACCCACTACGATTTCAAAAACGGCCACGCCGTACCCTTCTTAAGTGTGGTTAAAACCAGTAAAAAAATCTACCACTAGACCAGCTCACCACCCTTCTACGTACTTAAGCTGTTAATTATATTATTTCTAGGCATTGAAATTATTTATAAAACCCATTTTTCAAAGTTTGATTATACTTCAACGGCTGAGGAGCCAGTGAGAGGGAAGTGATTTTTAGAAAAGCTGGCAACTCAAAGAGGGAACGGTTTTTCCCCAACTAATAAATTTTTCCGCAAGCCACTAGTTGTTACTCACTGTTACTTTATGCATTTCTTTAAAAGCAGAGATGAGAGGCAAATATTTCTGCAAGCACGAATATTGTCGGCGGAAATTCGATAGTTTTCATTTCATTGTCGCTCAAGCCGAGTGTGTATGATTCGCCTGACACTCAGCTGTATTGAACACAGAAGCCGGTTCGATAAGTACCAAAATATTATTGGGAACGGCAAATGCTGTGAACACAGTGAAACTTGTCAGATTACTAAAATTCTGTGTCTTCCGCAAAAGTCATTTTGTTATGACTTCAGCGTAAATATTTAGACGTGCCAAACGCTTTCAGTGTGAACAATAATTTTTTGTAGATTCTGAAATAAATTAGTTTTTAAATCGAATAACATATAATATTCTAGACTTCGCATCCGACTTCATTTCAACCGGCGTCACTGTGGTCTAGCATTTCCTCGTCGCCTGATCAGGCGCGATCCCAATTCCTAAGACATCGATCGGAAACCGAAAGTAGTGGACGTTTTGATATTTCTTTTTTTCTACTTTGTCCCGCTTTCGCTTTTGTCAAAGTGCGTCATGTGGTTTCTTTCAGACCACACTGCTGCCTTTCAAGTAGAAGCAATAACAAAAATGTGTTCTCCCATAGTTGGCGCTACAGCTGCCGGTCTAACGCGTCGAAGGCCCCCGATCATTATTTTTCGATAGAGCAGCCGTTCCAAGGCCTTGTCGCTTGGCAATTCGGGGAGGAGACAAAGTTTTCAAACAGCCGTTAAAGCGCCGGCGAGCGAGAAAATGTGAATCGGGGATCGAAGTGGGGGGCGTTTTTTCTCTGTCAGCTGCGAGCGCTGCTTTCGAATATTGACCGCGTCAAGTGGAAACAAACGTTTCTATAGTTCTTCATTGTTTTAGTTTTCGTTTCCGGATAAAGTTAAAGCGTACACACCAACCTAAAGGGGTCAAACATTGGCGTGTTTTCGACATATTGCCAAAATAGTGTTATATATATATCAAGGCATTCGCCCAAAGAAGCGACTCCATACATTCGAACAATGCAACGGCTGCGCTATGATGCAATTTATTACATCAAATTAGAAAAAAACCTCGTCTTAAGGAATGCAGAGTTCAGTGAGTACAATATTGAAGCTGAAGATGTAATCCTATATTTTTTTCTGAAAACCGTTAAATTTTTAATTAAGGTGCCTCTGGTTGCTAAAAATACTATACTCGCGTATTTCGTGGATTATTGCTGACACCTGGGGCGCTTTTCTCATCTCGCGGCCGCGGCCGCGGTTGCGGCTAGAGCCACTAAATCAGCTTATTTAGTGGCACTAGTTGCAGCCAAGAGGGATTTTAATGTCACGTGACCAGCTCCATGGGAACAAGAAAGCACCCACCGTCCCTGCCTAATGGCAGAGAAATTCGTGTCGCTTCGAGTACAAAAGTCTAATTTCGCTCGCAGAAACTGACTGCACGGGCTTTCAACTGGAGTTCAATTAACCGCCCCTTTATACCGTAGTAGCGGCAAGTACAGTTATGGCCTTGGAA
Organism: Ixodes scapularis; assembly: GCF_016920785.2. Classification (NCBI taxonomy): domain Eukaryota; kingdom Metazoa; phylum Arthropoda; class Arachnida; order Ixodida; family Ixodidae; genus Ixodes; species Ixodes scapularis. The sequence goes on along the minus strand of NW_024609846.1, from coordinate 180,169,156 downwards.
GGTAAATATGAGCCAAAATAAAGGAAAAATGACGCGAAATAAAAAGAGTGGCACTATATTTATATACCTGCGCCAGTGTCAGAGGCCATAGCTTTCTGCTGCAGTAGGGAGAAAGAAGACGCCGTTTCGAACGGCTGCGTTTTCATGTTCTCGGCCCAAGAAAACGCATCGGGCTCCGACCGACGTAATACATCTACTGCTGCAACTGCTACCGTTACTACGATGGATGACTACCGAGTGCTGATGCCACGCCTGCCTTCAGGTAACCTTTTTCTTAATTCAGTGTTCCTGCATGGAGATCTCGCCGCTCGATCCTACCGAGCTCCTGACTTTCGTGACGCTCTCAGTGGCGTAATTAACCGAAAGGGTATCATCGCAATGGGATAATACCAAATGTCGTATGTGTGGATGGTTGTGTGGGCGACTTCCCTCGCGAAAGCCAAGCTCGTCACCTGCGAAGAGCTGAAAGTGAAAGGCCGAAAATGCCTCGTCGTTCACTCAGTCAAAAGAAGTGAAGCTCAGGCTTTTGTGGCTATCCCCCCCCCCCCCCCCACACACACATGGAAAGCCGCAGAGTTGTTGAAGCACGGGGTCCTTTTGGTACCGCGCGCCCTATCGTACGAGAAAAATGGAAATGCGAAGGAATCGAAGGCATGGATACTCTCAACAGAGAGGTGCAGCTGACGTTCTGAGACGACATAAGCATGAGAAAGTTTCCTCATCTACTGATTATATACCGGTGCCAAAGCTCGCTACTGATCCCCGGTCGACATTCCCTGTGCCTGCGATGCAACCGCGTGGGCCACATCCGCCGTCAATGTCGGATTCCGAGGCGTACGAAGTGTCAAAGATACGGACACAGCCTCGCTGACTGCCTCCTCACCTACGCCGACAGGCTGAAGATCGGAACAGTGAACGAGTCAGCCACAGAACACCTAATTGATGCAAGCGAGGTGGTTGAGCCGAGTGGAAATATCCCCATGATTACTGAGCCTCCAAACCCTACACTTCAGTCACTCCCACCAGAACAGCCAGAAGGAAGCCCTCCTTCTCTCGATGCGTGTACGGAACAACCCGCCAGCCCCCCGACAAACCCAGAAGGTACACTGAATACTTCTTAGACGCCAGAGCAAAGGGAGAATCTCACAGACGACCAACAGAATACAACAACCACCGGGGTTGAGGATGAAGCTAGCTCAACACGAGAAACTGACGGTGCAGCCGATCGCATACTTGCAATTGAAGCCCTTACAAACGCGACATTGAAAGACGGCGCTTTAACTAGATCAAAACTGTCCGACAGACGACAAGCTGGAACGCGGCACAAGCCGTATTTGAAGCTACCTTCTGGCCCTAAGCTTGTCGAAGACACCCTATTGAGCGATAACGCTCTACCATAAGCGATTGTACGTCCAGCGCCCCTCAGCTCCATGTAGCTACCTTAAATGTAAGAGGTTTTAATCTAAGCGCAAGCAGTGTCAGCTTCTTTAGCTCATGTCCCTACAACAGGTAGACGTGTTAGCTGTACAAGAAACAAAATTATCCGGCTAGGAAGAAACGGAGATCACTTTGAAACCTTTCCTGAATGATTTCAAAGTATGTGTCACCCATGCAACAAACCACTCGGCTGGGTGTTTTCTTTTTTTTTTTTTAAGGAACGGGTCCGACTGCTGAGGCTCTCACCACCGATCGGGAGGGGCGCTTCATCGTGTGCCCTCTTGTGGCAATGATGAATGGCGCATAATGTGTGATTACGCTCCCAACGCTGTGATTGCACGTAATGACTTCTTTTTATTTTTACAACCATATCTCAGCACCGATAGAAAATTACTGATACTTGAAGATTTAAACTGTGTGTTAAATTTTAATGATCGTTTTTAATTTACGACCAGATTTGACTCTTGTGCGGCATTAGAACACAAAAACAGCAGAGTTCCTTACACACATTTCCAACGCTCCTCTCACGCACGGCTGGGTCGAATATACATTTCTGGAGAACTCTATGAGGCTAGTTCAGATTACACAAAGGAACCTGTATTTTTCTCAGACCTCTGTCTCGTCTCAGTTATCCTTGGAGAAAAGGAACGGTATTCAGTACGTCCTGAATGATGCCTACGGAAACTGAACACAACTCTTCTAGATGACGAAATATTTACCGATCGTATCCCCAAAATTCTTTTACTAGAGCAACAGACACCCTCATTACACGTATTTCGCAAGTGGGACATGTTCAAACAAGACGTTAAAAATTGGGCAATCGAACGCGCCAGTACTATTACATCTGAAAGAAGGCGAGAACAAAAGACTCTCTTTAAAATGCTGTCAACACTTTATGAGCTTGATGGTAAGAAGTCCGGTGAATACGCAGAAGAAATAAACATGACTAAAACACAGCTCCAGCGATATGATGCAGAGAAGCATCGAGGCGCATTGATCCGATCGCGCCCACAAAAATTTCTACTCGGATTGATGCCCGGACGAAGGTCCTTAGAAGATGAGCGAAAGTATGCTTTAACGAAAGAAATAGTTGAAATTGAACATAAAGATAGTGCGAGAATAGATACATCAAATATTCCTGAAGCTTTTGTCGATTATTACACTAATTGTTTTGGGAAGAGTATTCTAATTGAAAAAAGTACAGACATAGAAGAGCTAGTTCAGCTCGTGCTCTCCTTATCAGACGAAGAAAAGAAAATAGTCGATCGTGCTCTGTCCTTGCAGGAAATGCAAAGTGTCATAAAAGCTCTTCCTTCAAACAGCACACCTGGGCCTGGTCGCTTAAGTGCTGAATTCTACAGGAAATTTTTTGATCTGTGAAGTCCATTACTACTTGATGTCCTTAAAGCCGCAGATGAACATCAAACACTACCGCTAACCTTTCATCATGGCCACACTGTACTAATTCCCAGAACAGAAGACACATTAGCTTTAAAAAAGATCAAAGCTTAGAGACCCATATCAATTTGTAATGTGGACTATGAAATCTTTGCAAAGTTTTAAAGGAGCGCTTACACATCGTAATACATAATCTAATTGGAGAACATCAAACTAGTGGTATACAGAACGAAACATTCATACAAATATTCCCTTAGCGTGATCTAAGATTGACTCCGTATCCGATCAGCAAGATCAAGTAGCTATAGTTCAACTGGACTTCTCCAAATCGTTCGATAGAGTAAGCCATTCATTTTTATTCAAAACACTTTGTCAAGCAAACGTACGGACCATGCTTCTAGAGGGAATTCGGCTCTGTTATAAAAATAGCAGCACAAGGCTAATTGTAAACAACTCTCTTTCCGATTCCATCTATACTAAATATTCAGTTAGGCAAGGTTGCCCACTACCACCTCTTTGTTTTGCTTTATACCTTGAGCCTTTATGCCTTAGCAATATAACGAATCATAATATCCGTGGCTATACCCTTTGCTTCACCGGATAAAGTTACTGGCGTACGCCGATGACGTGGCCTTTTTCTATTCGTATAAGGAAAATGTGGAAAAAGCCCTTTATGTAACGGAAAAGTACTGCGAACTAACTGGAGCGAGGTTGAATGCCGAAAAATCTAATGGTTTCTGGATAGGGGAGTGGGCAACTATGCCAGGGCGTTTTGCTGGGTTGTCGTGGAGTTGTTGTCCACTCAAATACCCTTGACGCTCCTCTAGATCAAACAAGATTCAATAATTTATACTGGAATTTTGTTGTAACTGCGATCAAAGAAATATCATTAACATGGAGGGCGCGAGATCTTTCAATCTTTGCAGAAGCAGCAGCGTGTAACATTTTTTTAATCTCTAAACTAATGTATGCCTTACAAGTATTATATTGTAACCCTTCAAAAGTACGAGCGTTCCACAGCTGTGACTTGTCGTCGCGATTCGAACTCGGAACATTCACGCCGCGACTAAACGTCGCGGCGTGAATCTTCCGAGTTCAAATCTCGGAAACAACTTCTTTATTTCTTATATATATATATATATATATATATATATATATATATATATATATGCCTTCCTTTTAACTATGATCTTTTTTACAAATCATCCAAATTACCAACTTGCACTACTGTGCCTTATACGTCTCTTGCTGCTTGTCCCACCGCTTGAGTTCACACACCGAAAAAGAAAATAAAGCCGAGTTAACGCGCTAATACAATCGTTTAATAATGTTCATTAAAAGGAAACCAAGATTACAACATCAGCATGACTTTCACACAAACGGGGCTGAAACAAGCATTCGTTCCCCAGCAACTACGTGTTTTTGAATATTCAACAGTCTTGCTACGATTCTTTTCAGTAAGAGGAGGCGCCTATTTAGTACTAATACACATTGCGGCAGTTGTCTCATTTATAAAAAAAAAGACTTCTACAAAATAAGCACAACACAAAAAGATTGTGGCTTGATTCGAACCTGGAACTTTCACGCAGCGACGTCAAGTGCTGGCGCTCTTTCCCCTCGACTACAGCAGAGGCTCGAGCCTGCTGCGCTGGCGCAGGTAAATGAATATACTGCCACCACTTTTATTTCGCGGGATTTTTTTTTTATACTGACTCATATTTACCTTCCCTGGTCGTAACTTTATCTGCCGCTCCTAAAGTTAACTGCCGCTCCTAAAGCTAAGGGGCGGTTAATTGGTCTCCAGTTGAAAGCCTCTCCAGTCAGTTTTAGCGAGCAGAATTAGACTTTTGTACTCGTAGGGCGTAGTTTGGGCAGGGGCGCTAAGTACTTTCTTGTCCCCATAGAGCTGGTCACGTGACATAGAAATCCCTCTTGGCCGCAGCCGCGGCCGCGAGATGAGCAAACCGGCCCTGGGGTGTAAATATTGTCTCCCATACTTTTTTTTTAATTTCTTTCCGCATTGATTTAGCACAAACATTTATAAATGTATCGCATGGAGAGCAAGAAGCCAACACCCTGTCTTTGACGCATCGAACCGCGAGGAAGGGTACGCGAAATCAAAGGACAATATAAAGAGCGCGCAGAGAACGCTCGATGACGGTGCAGCCACAAGCGCGCCGTCATTAGTTGAGGTCGGAGGAAAACAAAAGCACGTGGGCGCATTTGAGGTGTAAACAAACGCACGAGGTGCGCAAGCAAACAGAAGAACTTGCACACCGTAGAGTTCCTGACAACTTAAGAAGCGCGGATCGTGGCGAATCCCCAGATTTTATTTATCGCTCCACAGCTCATGAGACTGCAGCTTTGGCCCATAAGGACGCCTAAGAACCGATCCCGAAACAAGAAGTGTGACGAAAAAGAAATGTTGTATTCTTCGCCTGCAATGTGCGAAGAAACAAAAGCGATAACTGTAGTAGGGTCGCGCAATGCAAGTGGAATGGTGCCGTCAGGTACCTGGGAACGGAGGTGAGACGTGGTTAACTCTCATAGCCGTCGTTTTTGGCGTCGTGGATGCCACTGACGACCGCCACCTGTGCTCGGTGATTCGTGAGGTAAGTGGGTAAGCACGGTGGAAGTTTCTAAAACCATCCAACATTACGCGTAGCAACTGGATATTGCCAAAAGTGGGATTTCGCATAACGCGAGGAATGTTTGGAAACAACCGTTTGTTCGAAGCGGACGACAGAAAGGTGCTCCTTTCGTCGCGTTGTTACTGGCGGGATGCCGGGTGTGATGGTGACGGTACGGTTCGTGTTTTTAAGGCGTTAATAGAAGTACGGAAGACACAGGGTGCGTTAGGAAATATTTTCCTACTGCATTATAGACATCAAGAAGAGAAAAAAAAATATCTACTTCGCGGCTATTCTAAAGATAGTTATTCTAAGAGTTGTCTTTCTCACAGTTTTGTCCTGGTCACATTGAAGGGTGGCGTCGTCAGTCTTGTAAGGCGCTTGACTGGGCCACCGAGGGAAGATGGTAGAGGGCTCCTCGTTGATGGGCTCGGCGGTAGATGTGAGCCTAAAGCGTCTGGTTCCCGAAGATGTCGATGAACCCGGTCGCTGGAGTTGTCCTCCGCGCCTCACTTTGTCCAGTCGGCCCCAGGCATGCCGGCGCCTTGACCACGAGAGGAGGCGGGGACAGAATCGGGCCTCTGACGCCTGGTCACGTCGACGGAGGTCCGCCCAGCTGTTCGCAGCTTGGCCTTCCAAGTCTGAGCTGCGCTCGCGCCCTTCTCGCGCCCTTTTGCAAAACCGCGCCATTCCTCGCATATCTGTTTTCTTGCACGTGCTTTCTTCCTTGTCTTCGTGGTGGATCACCCTTCACACCGGGGCTTTCCTTTCTTCTCTCTCCGCGCTGCGCGGCCGACGGGAAAACCTGACTTCCCTCTCCTTGAGCCAAGAGAGGAGAGAAGACGGGTTTCTCCTTCGCTCTCCTCGCGCCAAGAGGGGAGAGAAGGAAGGTTTTTCAATAGCGGCGACGACAGCCCACGAGCTCGAGATCTCTGCAAAGTGTCAACCGTAAAGCTATTGCTTTAAAAACGAAGAGAAGATGTAGGATGTTGAACTGGGGTATCAAATAACGGGATAAAACGATATGTAGCGATATAGAGATAAGAAGTTGTATCGGCCGTCAATCGACTTAGCCACTTTACTCCGAGCTTCGCACTCACAGTGGCAGCAGCAGCACGCAATGCCGTCTGCTAAATCATATCTACGACTGTTACAGCTGGAAGGATCCCCCCTTGTCACGAAAAAAGCCGTGGTCGTCTTCATCGCTCTCGCAGCAATACCCGATCATCGTTGTGAGGCGGCCGTTACCATCACCCTCGCAGGAGTATTCTTCATCAAGTCTGTGAACTGTGATTGGTGACGGACTACATCGGAAACTTTACATCAGATCCTGCTTTCCTAATAAGAGCACCATCCTCGTTTCGGCGGCACACAGCAGCAGCGGCAGCACGCCTGGCCGTCTGCTAAAGCAGTGGTTCTCAACCATCGATATTTCCCGGACCCCTTGTGGATTGGCGAAGATGATGGAGGACCCTGTTTGTGGTGAGGGGAGGGGAAAGGTATAAGGTAAATATACTAATGATTTATTAAATGAATATAACTAAGGGCTAGTGTGCAGTAGCCCTCTGCTAATGACTACACGCAAGAAAACTCGCCTGAGAACAGAAACATGTCACCTCGACCTGAAAAAAGAAAAATTTCATTGCCACCCTTGACTGATAAGGCAGGGCTTCGCGGACCCCTAAAATGCTTTCACGGACCCCAAAGGGTCCGCCGCGTTAAAATTGAGATTGAGAGAAACAATATAATGAAATAACCTCTTATTTCAGTACTTTACCATATTGCACTGGGCCCTTGGGCCTAGGGAACAGCCCCACTCACAGTTCAGTTGCATGCACTCATTTGGTTTCAAAGCGAATTTAGGTTTGCTTCAACTCGCTTGGTGGAAATTTCGAAACTGTGCACTCCTGAGAAAACGGAACATCATTCTTAATTGGGACAAAAAAAACGGGATGGCAGAAGCGCACTTCAAAAACGGGACTGTCCCGGCCAAAAGGGGACGTCTGGTCACCCTATATATTGTTATCCTTACGGGCTGTTGTTGCTGCTGCTGCGGCTGCGGCTGATGTTTCTGTCTCGGTTTCCCGCCAAATCAAAAATACTTGTCCAAATTGTATGTACAGAAGCAATGTCGGGCATCGAATTCAAGCTGGCACGTACAGTGTGATAACTCCTCAGGAGTACGATACGGACATACACAGTGTGATAACCCCGGAGTATCGGACGTAACTTTCAAATCAAAGGACAACGCTTCGCACAAATCACGAGTATGTCGAACATGTAGAACGATAACATGGAGCAGTCAAAGTGCCAAGCAAGCTAAAGAACCTGACGTTGCCGTTTTGTTCGCATCTATCAATGCTTAACTGGAAAATCTACTGAGCCTAAAAGAAACTGTCGATGCAATTGACAAGTCTGTGCAAGCGACGGCAGAAAACTACGATGCAGTATTAAAACAAGCTACAGATCAAGGTAAAGAAATCAAACAAATAAGGAAATTCCAGTAATTAAGCTTGAAAAAAGCTGACGCCTGATGCAGAAATAAAGAAACTAAAGCAAGAAGTAAAGCTAAAACGGAGGAACAGGCAGCAAAAGCGTAAGGTTTACGCAATCCCGATGAATGAAACGGAGGACCTGAGGACAAAAAATGAATGATGTTGCAAAAACACTCGAAACGGAGGTTGTCACAGTTAACGAACTTGTCAATATTCACAGGCTAACGCCCAGACCTGATAAGACCCCAGGCATCATTGTCCGCTTTTTTCTCAAGAATAGTAGGGTGATTTTATCTCAAATTGTTCAAGAAAAAATTATGGGACATAAAAAAATTCTGGAAAAAATATATGTCGGTGGAAAATGTGTGACTAAAAAAACTGCTCAGTAGAACAAAATATATTTTTTGCTTTTGTGTTTTTAGTTCTGAAAGGGCGAAAGATAGGTTTTGCGAGTTATTTTTTGTTTTCTCTTGTGCCACAATTTGAAGTCTCGAAAATTTTTTATTGTCTTTTTCACAACAATGATAACTTTTCTACTGGTTTCATACTTTATATAAAAGGGTTAAAGTTCACTAAAAGCGTGTTTTTTTAAATTCTGCCTTATAATATGAAAATGATTGAATCTTACAATTTTGAAAATCATGAGCCCATTTTAAGCGGGCTACCTTTCGATGTAGAATTATTTAAGGCATAAGAAACATTTCAAATGCAAGCATGTATCTAAGCCTATTTAAAAATAATAATATTGTTAATCAAAGTATAGTTTATGTAAAAAAAACACCGCAAACATGAGAAGAAAAGCTAAAAGTACAAAGTTAAACATAATTTTAGGAAATTACGTGTTCTTTATTTATTTATTTTTTATATCAAAAGCTTTTATGTGCTCGTATAACTGCAATACAATTTATTTAACGTATGTGGTTTCGTCATATTAACGGTGCGTTTGAAAATAAGACATATTTATACTTCCATACGACGACATATATTTCTGCCATCTCGTTTTTCACTTAAATATTAGTTATTTCTGTAACGTGATCATTATTTCTATTGGTTCTGGAGTCCACACACAGTTCCGCAAAACTTATACATCGAGTGTTTTTATAGTATAATATGGTAAGGGGTTCGTCTGCACGTTCAGTTTGCTGACTTGGCCTATTATTGTTAAAGGTGCAAGATTCAAGATATTTTTATTTTATAAAATAAAATAAAAAAATCACTGTTCTAGAGAACATTAACCCTTCTATACAAAGTCTTAAAGCAGTAAAAAAATTATAATTGCTGAGAAAAAAAAAAGGATCCAAAAAAATTTCCAAACTCCAAATGGTTGGTGTCACACGTGAAAACGCAAAAATGGCAAGATGTACTTTCTCTCTTTTCGAAGCCCAAAACTCAAGAACAAAAATGTTCCCTAGTTCTTATTTCCAGCGTTGTTCTAATCACTCAATTTTTACCAACTTACATTTTACGAAATTGCTTGAGGACCCATCATTTTTTCTTGCACGATCTGAAATAAAATCACCCACTAGAGATCTGTGGTTGGAAAAACGTTTGATGCTGAAGAAATTGAAAAGTAATGTTTACATCCAAGAAAACCTAACAAGACAGGATTGAGTGCTTCTTTGGGAAGTGAGAAAGGGGCAAAGGAAACAAACTACAGGTACGTCTCGTTCAGAAATGGAAACGTCCTAGTGCGTAAGAAAGAACGGGAACCAGTGAACGTATTCATTAAGTCTTTGAGAAACCTCGAACAACTCCCGTGGTGCTTCTTTACTGCCGTCTTTTTAACTTTTTAATGCAAAAGCGTTAACTGGTCCCATGGAGCAGAGCAGGCATTGTCTGTAACCGCGAAAAACGGTAGAGAAATACCCTCCGCGCCCTAACCGCGAAAAGACGGCAGAGAAAGTCCCTCCGCGGAACGGCTCTTGATATGGCCGTGACGCGTAGTTCCAAGGAACGCCACCCCACAGCGAAGCCCTGTCCTGGCGCTGTTCCCGCGCGCCGTCGCAGCAGCGCACACCCGCCGCTCTCCAAAGCCCGGCCTGCTAGCGTCCGCAGAGGCTGCCCGACCGGCCTCTGCAGATGATAGCGAGGCGCGCAGCTTGTAAAAATACGCTGCGTATACGAATGCTTTCGCATTTCTACACGTAACCAGTCTGAAGTGTCCTCCTGTAATTTTTAAAACATTTTAAAGGGCGCAGCTCTTAGGCGCCTGTTTTCTGGTTGAGCGGCGTCGGCGTCGGCGTAACCGCGCGCATTGCATTATCTGACATCACAGTTTTCCCGCTAAAAATGGCGGGGAAACTTAATTGGTATTAAGAGCATGCGACGTCGATTCCCCCGATAAATTTAGCGGGAAGAATTAACCCGCTAAATTTAGCAAGAAATTCGGCGAAAATTTCTTGCTAAATGGGAGGCGAGGGGGTGAGGAGGAGGGGAGGATACGAACCGGGAGGAGAGCCATACCCTCCCCCTTCGTACCCTTCCCTCTTCCTCCTCAAAAGATGCGCTCCAATTTCGCATTACAGAAAATTGTAAATGTCATTCATTTTTAAGTATGGCTGACAAGACTTTTTTATTTACAAACCTTGTTTATTGTCTTGCAATAAACAAGGTTTGTCATCTCCAGCGTCGGACAACCATCTTTTTTACTTTCAGATATATGAACCTCCCTAGGAAGCAAGCTCCTTGTAATGTCCCCATCTTAACGACCAATCCGAATGAAACGAATAGGACCAACTATGTCTACTGTTCGATCAGTTTGCTTTTAGTCTTTAAATAATTATGCCATCGAACTGAAAGAGAACACTCCGCGTATTATTAACTGATTATAGCTGCGTTAACAAAATTATGTTCTACTGATCAATTAGAATATTATCACTTTCTGTTATCGTCCACCGGACAAAACCTTCCAAACATTTTTACTTCGATTCTTTTACATGAGGAGGAAAACAGCTCAGAAAACATGGACAACGAAGAGGAACAAACACAACAGGACAATGAAAACAGCATTGTCCTGTCGTGTTTGTCTCTCTGAGGGCCGGTTGCACCAACGTCGCTTAGCGCAAAGCGGAGCTTAGCCGGGAACTTAAGCTTAGTTTCGGTTTCGTTCGGTTGCACCAAACTCGCTTATCGCTAAACCTAGCCCTAAACTACGCTTAACTTAAGCGCCCAACATTGGGCGCTTTGCTTCTGGTTGTTTCTTAATCCTGGATTAAAAACATGGCGGCTGGTTTGTCACGGTCGACGCGGTGGACGAAATTGGTTGTGAAAGTGTTTTAGGCTACATCAGCGTGAAAGTTTTGACAAAATGACTTTCGATTGTGACAAGGATGCAAAATATTGTCGCGTGAAGTGTTGATCGACCCCTGTTTTCAAGTTGGCTCTCCACTTTCAGGGCGTGTTAGCCCTAACCGAGAAACGTACGGAGCTGTGGGGCTCACGTCTGTATTCCCGTTGGTTCTTCTGTCAACCAGCTTACTCGTATGTACTTACTAATTTTCGCATAGCTGTAACGTATTGTTATTTACCACCTTGTTTATCTACACTTGCAGCGCGTATCCTTCAATCTGATCAGCGCGTTGAATAGTGGCAGTACATGATCTCGGCGATCAGCTGATTGTCGACACCTCTGCCGTTTGCATTAGATTGCGGCACTTTTAAGTAATAAAACAGCGAAAATTCAATTTCTTTCGTTTTCTGAGTTTTGAGACAATCTTCAGTGAATTTTCCTTATCTCGCGAGTAGAATCTTGGCTTCAGAAAACTGTATCGTTCCATAATTAACTTTTTTGGTGATCGCATTTTTTTTATATACTTTGCTTTATATCTTTCATTCGTTTCCCGAGAACGAGATACTGTAGTTTCCGAGTTGTGCTGTGTGATGGTGTTTTCCCTTTACTTTTGTCGTTCGTTGTCATTGTGACGATGGTTGAGACTATATACCGGAACACGTTTTCAATAAAATTCAGTTGAAAGTTGCGCCTTGTTGTGTCCTACGTAACTTTTTTGGTGATCGCGATTTTTTAGGAATATTTTGCTTTATATCTTTCATTCGTGGCGACGACAAATCGTAACGACTACTATGTTAGATTCGTTCATTGCTGTATCGGGGCAGGCTGGGGCAGGTGATGCGAAGAGACGACCGTTCTTATCGGCGCGATGTGATGTACTAGTGGGAGTTTTTTTTTTTCTGAACTCGACAGTGTGAAACTGAAGTCCGTTTGAGGCTGCAGCGGATGTTCAACGACGGTACAGTGCAGTTCTGTCACCTTGCTGATAGCAACGAGTACCGTCGATGCAAGGTCTCGTGACCTGACCTCTCGACGACTTCTATTAGACGATTTCCGGGCATTTTCGCAGCTGCCGTGGCGAGTTCGTCACTGTTTTGAACTTCATCGGTCTCAGGCTTGACTTGGTTTTAGTAGTCATCTTACCTGCCTACTTATATCCTTGATGTTTTGTCTTCAGCGATGTAGTGAGTAGAGTGTCCTTCTCGCGTTCGGTGAGTATTGGGGCCCCCGATGGCTCCTTCGCCTCAAAATCTGAGCACGAAAACTACTACCACTGCCAAAATATCCTGTTATCAACCGATATTAAACACACAATCACAGATGTAAAGAACATTCGTGTTTATTTGAAGCTTTGAATTCTGTTATTGAAAGTTAAACGAAAAAATGATTGAATTTGGAGACCTTTAATTTGTTACTCACCGAAGAAATACAGCGAAAAGCAGACGTCGACGACAACTACTACGGCAGTTTTTCTTTTCTTTTCTTTTTTTTTTTTTTTTTGTTTACATCACGTGATTTTTCTTCGCCAATCGTATTCGTCGCTCTGAGCGTTCCCTAGTTTGCTCTGTTTGTCCCTAGATTCCCTACGCAAATCCAGCGTTTAGCTAGGGGCGCGTCTGTAAAGCCGGTTTAACCTTGGTGCAACCGGAATTTAAACCCGTGCTTACCTAAGCTCGGTTTAGGGCGCTAAGCCGGCTTAGGAAAGTGCCGCTTTGGGTTAAGGTAAGCGGCGTTGGTGCAAGCGGCCCTTAGTAGTCCGTGTTTTCTGAGCTAATTTCCCCATCATGTATAACGTCAACCAACTAGCCCAGTTCACCACCTTATCGAGTCGTTTCTTGATTTTGCCAGCCCTAGTAAATATAACGTAATCTTAGGAGGAAATTTCGATATTGCCGCGCGCGCAGCTGGCCAAGTGGGCAGCGCGGCCGTGGACTACCGATTATCGTGCTTGCCTCCCACGCGAAGAGTCAGGGTTCGATTCTTGGGAGTTACTCGTCGTTTATTTATTATTTCAGTTTAATGTTCCGCTGAATTCGAGAGCATTGTTGTTTATTCTAGGTCAGAATGTTCTACGCGTCAAACCTTCTACGCCGATTATTCCAGCAGCCCACGCGTGTACATAAGGGGCTTCGCGTGGCAAGCCCAAGTCAGTTTTCGCCCCAGGGTTCGACTCTGCTGTCATGCCGACTTCGACGCCCGCGACGCTCTGCTTTCTCCTGTTCCTTTCTTTTTATTTTTGGGCACAAGTTCGCCCCATTAAACGTTTAGTTCCTTCAGTCACCATCACCTCATCACTTGTCATTCGTGAAAATATAAATATGCTACTTGAATTGCCATGGAAAAGACAAATGAACGAGTTGATTAAAATATGCGTGTGCAGGAATGTAATCTTCTTGGCTACAAGAATCGCTACCGAGTAAGCAACATTACTTGATTTATTTATCTCAAATTTCGATGCGTCACAAATCAGGTCAGGCGTTGTAAAGACCGATATCATCGATCATTTAAGTATCTTTCTAACTAAAAAAAAAAAAAAAAGAAGACGAAAACACAGCAAGAAACGACAGTCACTACCAACGTATTAAAACATAACGCTTGACACAATAAACGAGTTAAGACAGAATCTTTTTTGACTTTGATTGGAGGGATGTTCTTCTTGAGACTGACGCGGCGGAGGTGTTTAATATGATCTTGGGTATATTTCAAAAGCTTTACGTATGCTGTTTTCCATGTGAATCAATAAGTGCACCTAAACAATGCTTAAATCACAGATTACAACATACCTTCTAGAAAAAATTTAAACAAAAAGAATGTTATATAAAAATATAAAAACAAAAGACGTCGATAAACTTCGCACCTATGAACGTTATCGGTTAGATCAAGGTATTTTCGTGATTTTTTTCTATCATGTAGATATGAATTCTTTTTGATATGGAAAAAGCTTAATTCTGTGTTGGAATATATTCATGCACAAATTTAACTAAAAAAGATATGATACAAGGGTGAAGAACTAAAAGAAAAAGAACCGGCGAAAAACTTCAACAAATATTTTGTAAACCTGAGTAAAAAAAGACCCAGATGGTGATGCCTGCAATTTTATACATTTTAAAAATTGTTTGTCATTATTCCTTGTCCGGTCACTGCCAAAGAGGTAACAACTATACAGATATAACCCGTTAAATATGTGATTGGTCGTATATCTTTCTGTTTGACACACGTCTTTAATCTTTGCTTATAGACCTAAATATTTCCAAAGCGTATGCTTTGGAAATAAAGGCCAAATATAGAAGGTAATTATAGACCAACTTAAATTTTGCCAGTTTTCTCTAAAGGTCTAAAAATATTGCTGTCTCGAATAACTACATTCGCAGATAATCATAAAATAATCACTCCACCTCAGTCTGGTTTCCGTAAGCAACGTTCAACTAAACTAGCCTTTTTAACTCAAAAGAACATATTTTTGGCATTTTTGAAAACAAGAAATTACTCTTCATTTATTCATCGACTACACGAAAGCCTTTCATTTTCTCGATCATTATCTTCTTATCCGGAAACTTGAAATATATCGTTCTCGAGGCCAGGTATCACTTCTTATAAATTCATACTTGCCCTCTCACCAACAGTGTGTCGAAGTAAATGGTCAAGTATCTGATATGCAACCAATTAAATCAGGTGTTCCGCGGGGAAGCGTCCTGGGTTGTTTTCTGCTCAACCTTTATATAAATGATATCGTCAATATCAGCAAATAAAAAAAAAAGTATTTTCTACGCAGATGACACGAGCATACTATTTGATGAAGATAGCCGCACACAACTCGTCAAATGCGAACGTAACGTTAAAAAAACTAGACACATGGAGTAGGTTTAATGGTTTAAAAATAAATGTAAATAAAATCAAAGCAGTTTTTTTTTCGACCAAAAGGAAACATGTTAATATGTGTAATGATATTATTTTTTACTTTTCAGAAATTGAAGTGGTACCGGAATTTGAAACTTTCGGCGCGTTCTTTTCTGAGAACGTGTCACGGGATGCTCATATAAACTATGTAACATTAAAATTGTCTAGTATTGTGGATCTGACGTATTGCCACAAAGATATTTTACCATTTATATAAAGTTGGTATTATATAATTCACTATTTCAATCGCAAATTAATTGTGGCCACTTACAGCGAGGAAGAGCTACAAATACAAATATACAAATTATATTCTATTACAAAAGAAGATGCTACGAAGCATTTTCAATGTTCCCCTGGAATTTCCTTCAGATGAATTATTTATCGAGATAAGTATAATTAAGGTTTTTAATTTGTAGAGATACCGCATTAGTGTCAAACAGAAAGCTGAATTAAATGTGTATATACTATGCCTTCAGGGCCAAGGTGACGAACAAGAAAAAAAATATATATATCGAACTCCCCAGGGTTCTGTGACGCATGCAGTGTATATATACATATATATATATAAATATGTGTGTGTGTGTATGTGTGTGTGTGCGCGTGTGATATCATCAATATTAGCAAATCAGCAAAATGTAATATGTAGGCAGACGACACGAGCATACTATTTGTGTATATATATATATATAGATAGATAGATAGATATTTGCGGCCCATTTCTGCGAAAAATAACCTGCGCCCGGCGTGCAACGTGCGCGCGAGCCACGCTCGCGCTCGGGCAGCAGTCAGTCGTTCGCCGGCAGCGAAGTAAAATGGTGTGTGTTCTGATATCTGCGTCGTTGGTCCTCCTTGCGGGTGAGCGGTACGCAGCGAACCCTAAATTATTTGGCGCTCCACGCCAGGCCTACTGCTCCCCCGCGGGTCGGACCGCAGGCTTTTAGCACGTTGTAGGCCTTTTAATCTAGTTTTTTTTTCTCGCTTTTGCCATCCCCGATAGGTCTACGTGGTCGTTCGACTAGGCTTCGGCCACCGGACGCCATCTTTGCCATTGCGGCTCTGCCGGCGTGTTCATTGTGCATAATGTATATTACGTGTTCTTCCTCTGTTCTTCATCGTTATGTTTTTTCTTTTTTTTATGTTTTGCCGTTTTTTCGCGGTGTCTTCTGCGATGAAGACCTGCCAAAGACCCGCCGCAGAGCAGGTGGAGACCGGAGAGGGGTTTGAACCGACGTCCAAGGACCTGATGGATCGGGTGGCCAACCTCTGCGACACGGTCGCGCAACGCCTGGTCCTGGCTGGCCACTTACGTCAAGGGCAAGAGTGACGACCCCAGGTGACGGTTCCGTTGCACATGGGCTGCGACGACCGGAAGTCCGTGGCCGAGTCCCTGGCCGAGCTGGCGGCCTATGAGCTCGAAACGGGAGCCTCGGACAAATACGTCCTCGTATGGGTTCTGGCCGTGGCATTCCAGGCGAACGCCGCGCATTGGTGGCGCATCGTGGCCCCCTTCCTCACCTGGGAAGACTTTCGGCGGAGGTTTCAACATAAATTTCTTCCACCTGGGTACCAGTCTCGAGTCCAGCGAGAACTGCAGCGCCGGACCCAGCACCCAGACGAGACCCTCGTCGAATATGTAAGGGTGATGCAGGAGCTCTACGCCAGAGCCTGCCCAACGACGTCGAAGTCGGACAGAGTTGCTCGGGTACTGCAGATTCCGACCCTAACTGCATGGCCGCACCTATTCCACCCTGGAGTACCTGGCCAGGGACGCTCACGGCATACAAGAGACGCTCCTGGCCGAGCTCCAGTCTTAACCCCCGCCGCTACCTGAAGAAGCTCTCGAGCGGTCCTGTGCCTGGCAAGCTCCAGAAGAAGTCCCATTCAGCGCCAAACCCGGGATGGCGCGTTTTGTCTCCCCCGTGAGCTGGACTCGTACGCCTTCGGGCAATGGGAGCGCGGGAGACCACTCAATGGTTCAGACCCCCGGCTACGTGCGCGGCCGGCTTGATTCAGATTACGGCAGGGTGAAAGCCATCCAAGGTCCTTCTCACCAGAATGCCAACCGGGGCGAGGATAGCTGGCCCAACGAGGGACAGCAAGAAAGGCCGCAACAACAAGCGCAAGCAAGCCCGACGGACGGCCCTGACCGGGGCAACTCGGTGCGCTGCTTCGGCTGCGGCCGAAATGGCTACTTCCGGCGTGTCTGCCCTGACCTGCGGCGCAAAACCCCTGCACTCTCGGAAAACGAGTACGGCCGGCGGCGTTGACCCGTGAACGCCCGCCGGCCGCGATGACCATGGACAACCCGGCAAACCTTCTATCGGTATGTAGAATCCAGCCTGACCCTGAGCTAATTGAGCCCCGTATGACACTCACAGTGCTTGAAATAGCTATGGTAGCGCTGATTGATACCGGTGCTAGTCTGTAGCTTATTGAAAACTACCTGATTGAACGCTGCAAAAGAGCAGAAAGCTAATCTGCACGAGAATAACGTACGCCTACAGCTAGCGTCAAAACCAGAAAAGCTCGCAAGTGATGCCGTGAGGTTACAGATCGGGTTTAACGAGAAAAAAACGCCGTCTGCGTTTCGTTTGCTTACCTGGTCTCACAGTACCAAGAAGTTTAGGGCGAAAATTTATTTTCTTGGAGAGCCTGGTTTTTGACTTTCCGAACAAAGGCTACCGGTTCGGTAGTGACGCGAAACTGATCCCGTTTACCAGACGAGAGGATTGTATCGTCAGTGTCGAGAGTTTTGGTGTTAGAACGCCTGCTTTGCGACTCCCATGTGCCGTAAGCGATTCTTTGCAGAAGTGCCTTGCTACAGACCAGCAAAAGCGGCGTCTTCATAGACTCCTGAAGGAGTTTTCCCCGATGTTCACGGAGAACCCCGGCAGAACCGGTGTCATAAAGCATGCAGTTGACACCGGGAATGCACGGCCTCTACGCTGCCACCCTCGTCCGATCAGCGTACACAAGCGAGCCCTGCTAAACAAGGCGCTCCAAGAGATGATCGACACGGGTGCCGTGGGTGAGTCGCGGAACCCTTGGGCCTTCCCAATCGTCCTTGCCCGGAACGGCTCGGCTCTGCGTCGACTATCACCGTCTGAATGCGGTAACCGTTCGTGACGCGTACACAAACACTTCGATTGAATCGATCATGCACAATTATCGAAACGCGAGCTTTTTCACGACTCTTGACTACAGTCGTGGTTTTCTCCAGGTTTAGGTCGAACCCGCTGACATCGAGAAAACAGCATTCACATGCTACAAAGGGTTTTACGAGTTTATGCGCATGCCTTTTGGCTTGAGCAACTCTCCTGCAGCATTCCCACGTCTTATGAACATCGTGCTTGGAGACGCGCGGCACAACTACGCCATGGCATACATAAATGACATTATAGTCTTCTCACGCTCGTTTGAGGAACATCTTGTGCACCTTCGAACTACCCTCGAGCGCATGCGAAATGCTGGTTAAACTGTTCACTCAGACAAAATTTAACTGGCAACATCTAAGATTAACTTGCTCGGCTTTGTAATCGACGATGGAGCGCTTCGCCCTAACGAGAACAAGGCCCATAACTGAATTTCCTCCACTTCCTACTCCCCCTATGATGCAAAGAGTTTGCAGCGATTTCTGGGCATTGTTGTAGTTTACCGCCAGTTTATCTGCCACTGTGCACAGATAACGCGGCCTCTGAACGAACTGCTGTGCAAAAACGTCAAGTGGCGTTGGACGGAGGTACATCAAAATGCTTTCCTTCAAATGTCCAGAGCTATTGCTGAAACAGCATTTTTGAAGTCCCCAGACTTTAACCGTCCGTTTGTACTGCAAACCGATGCGAGCGGCTACGGTTTAGCTGTTGCGCTGCTTTAGGACTTCGATGATGTCTTGCGACCCGCAGCTTCCGCTAGCCATCCGTTGACAGCAACTCAACGGAATTACAACGTTTACGAGCTCGAGTGCCTAGCCACCATATTCGCCCTGCAGAAATTCGACATACATCTTGGTGGCGCGCGCTTTGTGATCCAGTCGGATAATGCCGCCCTGTCTTGGCTTCAGCGGCTGAATAATCCGGCAGGATGATTAGCACGCTGGGCACCTACGCTTCAAAAATATGACTACACCATTGTGCCATAGCCTCCTATTTATTGACAAAAGCCTGGCAGACCGCCACCAGAAGCAGCCGTCAAAATGGAAAAGGTGGAGCGGCACACAACGGATCAATTCAGAACTGTATATGTAGAGAGTTCGGCCATTCATTGGGAAGTATAGGAGACAAATCAGGAGGCGCCGTTGGCCGAAAGCGGGCTGGGCGTGTTCCAGGGCGTCTTCACAAATTCGAATGTAGCCAACCAGAAGCCGGAAATAATACTCTGGAGGTGGTCGCGAGAAACAAACTTAATAAGTGCATCAAACTAACTCTCTGTGATTAAAAATATGATGCACGTGCTGTTTCAATCATAGTCGTCCAAAATCATGATGAAAGAGTGCGACTAGCGGAACGATCGACATAATCCGTACGCCAGACGCCGAGGGCCGGGAAGCTGCCGGCCAAGCGGTCACACTCTGCCCGAGCAAAACAAAGTTGAGCGGCACATTCGTTTCTTACATCTTTCTGCATGATCATGATCGAAACATCATTTTTTTCGGCTTCTGGTTGGCCAACAGAGCATGTCAAGCCCTCTTTCTGCGTCCGGTGCACGCCCTGGCTCCGCCTGCGCCTCCCATTGACCAAGCTCTCTCTCTACACACGGCTCTAGATAAGAGGAGAGCCATGTGACTGGCGCCCGCTGCGGCAAGGCGTCGAAACACAGTTTTCCCGAGCGAATAAGTGTGTTTCGGGTCCTCACCGCTGCAAAAGCTGTGCGCTGACGTTCAGATTCTCCGAAAAATGGCTCCTTGATGCTCTGTGCTACCAGATCCTCGCGCTTCAAATATGCGACCGGGCACTCTATGGCTCCGCCGTCGAACTGCTGGCCTTTGTGACTATAGAGGAGGCTATGATTGTGCACAAGCCAAGTTCACAAAACAAAGTCGCGGACGCTTTGTCGCCCGGTCTGCTAGGGGAAGATCGCATGCACGAGGAGGCCAATGCAGTGGCTGCGATAGATGCCGGCTCGCGCTGGGGTACTTTGATCAGCCGAGATAAGCTTCGTGCAGCACAGCAGAACGATGGACTTTGTCGCACGGTCTCTGAGTGGTTTTCTTGACATGACCGACGTTGTAACAAAGACTCTGACATTGATTTCGACCAGTACTTGCTGGCCGAAGACGGTCTGTTGCTACGGTACATACCTCAGATTGACGACAAAGAGGTTGGCTCCAAAGACACACCGGTTTGAGCCGTGATACCTCGCCTACTTCGCATGTCTTTCATTCAATACTGCCATGATTCTGCCCTGACTCGTCAAAGAAGTGGCTGCAAGACCGTAGAAACGTCAAGCCGTAGTGCAACTTGGCCAGGCATCCGTCCGGACATGCTGAAGTACGCTCATTCATGCTCGGTTTGTCAGAAAGTCAAACCGCGTGGAGATCAACTGACCTCGTCTCATGCAGCCAGTCGCGAGGAGTTGCTATCGACCTCATGTGCCCTTTCCCACGCAGTCATCGCGGCAACCAGTACCTGTTGGTTGTCACAGATCACTTTAGCAAGTGGGTAAAGCTCATTGCGATCGCTGAGGTCCCAGAAATCTGGTCCTGTCTCATGGAGACATTCACATGCTTCAAATTACCAGCGAAATTGATTAGCGACAACGCTACCTCTTTCGCCAGCAAAGTGTTCCAAAACTCATGTTCCTCATTGGGCATACCACACAGGAGGACATCTCCTCCTTACCCACAGGCAAATATCACAAAGCGGGTGAACCGTAACTTAAAATCCATGTTAATAGCTTACACCGAACGCCACCATGACTGGTACGCGAAGCTCGAAGAGCTTGCGTTTGCGACACGCACAACCATTAACCGGTCTACTGATTTTAAGCCAGCTTCCGTTAATTTCAGAAAAGAGCTGACTTTCCCACTAGAAGAAAATTGCACGACCAACAATCCTGGCTCTGCTCGCTCATAAGGTCGGTTTCCAGGAAGCCTATGACGCAGACTCAGGGGCATCATTTGTGATGCCCGGAAGAGCTTGGACGTCGCACGGCTGCAGCAGGCTGAGCAGTACAATCGTGGCTACCGGGACGTGTAATTTGAAGTTGGACATCTGGTACTTCGACGGGAACAACCACTTAAGGCTGAACTTCATGGGACGAATATGCTGCGAATAACCGACGAATTTTGCCAGGCGGCTTTTGCTCTGCGCGTGGAATCACCACAGTGGCTGCTACGTCACGCGCAAAGCGAGCGTGCCGTCGGGCGGCATTCGCCAGTTATTCGTCACATAATTTGTTCCAGGGAGTTCAGCCTTTAGTGACGCCTCCAGAGATTTCACAGCTTCGCTTGCAAGCAGGTGTGATGGTCCGTGTTGAGTGCGAGACAAGGGCTCATGCCTCACGTGCACGCTCGTCCATTGAGAGCCTGAACGACTCGCAGGACCTCCTCATGTCACCAAGTGCGTTTCAATAGGCTTTGGCGACCACTAATACTTATCGGCACCTCACTGAATTTGCGCGTAGTTCTGTGCGGTAGGAACAGAAAGTGTGCTCGCAAACATAACTTGTCTATTTCCGCGCCCAACGTTACCAACGCTTTCCCGTGTAAGAAGCTTCTCCAGTAGACAACTGGTGATGTTTTTTTTTTCGTTCTTTTCGGTTCTTCAGCATGTTCCGCTACCGCCACAACCGTAGCCGGAGGTTCTTCCACCCTCCTCGATGAGCCACTTGGTTTGGGGGCTATGGCAACGCAGTGGGTGGCCGAGAACCCACCACCAGCCCGAACTACGCCGTTGAACGCAAGGACTACCACCACGGTGAGAAGTCAGACAGCCACTTCAGCAGCCCCGGCAGTGGCTACAACGACGGCTACAGGGCGCCCACCAACGAACACCAGGACCGTTACGAAGGTCCACCGGGGCGCGAAGTTGTCAGCTACGGCCCCAGGGGTACCCACTCGTCCTCACGCGGCGGGCCCGCACCAAGGGTCCCTGCTGATTGCGTATGGCCTTAACTCTGACAACATAAATGCCGAGAAGCTCTTCAACCTGCTCTGCCTGTACGGCAGTGTGGTAAAGATCAATTTCTTGAAGAACAAGATGGGCTGCCGCATGGTGCAGATGGAGGACCACCTGGCCAAGGAGAGAGCATTGAGTCACCAAAACACTTCACAGGTCTCCGACATCAAGATGCAGCTCGGGTACTAGGCGCTCCTGTATGACGGGCAGCTGCCCTTCAAGCTTCCTGGCGGCA
Source organism: Ixodes scapularis (assembly GCF_016920785.2). Classification (NCBI taxonomy): domain Eukaryota; kingdom Metazoa; phylum Arthropoda; class Arachnida; order Ixodida; family Ixodidae; genus Ixodes; species Ixodes scapularis. Next base: position 180,146,660 of record NW_024609846.1, on the reverse strand, counting down.
CGTCGTCCTTCAAGGACTTCATGGGCAATTGAAACAACCGCCTCATCAATCCGGAAGTGGCCTCCAAAAACCGCATCCTGCCGCCTATGCGTCGTCACAATCCCGTCCTCCTCTACCACCACCAACCAGAGAGGACAGCCATGGAGTCGGAGGACAGGGGAGGGGGGGGGGGGAGCTTCTGGGCTTTGCGGCCCATTTCTGTGCAAAAGAATTCCCGCCCGGCGCGCAACGTGCGCGCGAGCCACGCTCAGGCAAGGGCGGCTGCCGTACGCCGGCGGTGAAGCAAAAAGGTGTGTGTTCCGATATCTGCATCGCTGGGGCTAGGGACCAGTCAAGCTTTTTTTAGCAGCCTTTTCCTATAGTCTCCACTGTCTCCACCAACACTGTATTTTGTTGCTGCTGTTTTCGAAATGAAGTTACAAATATTAGTATAATCTGGCGCCATTTAAACACCTCTCGTTTGGCTTTACCAAACATTGAAAAGTTCACTCTATGCATTCATTAGTGGGCATTCGTGCTTCGTATCTAGCCAAGTTATAAACAAACAAAAAACTGTTTTGCATTGTGTCTTCTATTTTTTTTATTGTTTTCAAAATGATTTTCAGCAAGTTGCAACTGCGTTGTTATTAAATCGAAATTCATCTCACTTTCGATTTTACGTTCCATAGAGAGGAGGAACAAAATGCAGCGGAAACCTCATGGGGCGTCCTCCGAGCTTGCCGAGATTAAAACCTCGCTAAGGTGAGACGTCGTCGTCTTCGTCACTGGCCCGACCCGTCTGTGCGTCGACGAAGATGGCTTCGAATTTCGTCAACAACTAAGCGGCAGTCGTCTTCGGCACAAATTGCGTTTCGGTTTCGCCTGAAACTCATAAGCAACGCCAATCACGTCCTCCCAGCGCTACGTAATTTGAGCCGGACTCCGTTCTCCTGTGGGTACCTTGCCTCAGCGAGAATCGGAAGAAACCGAACTTGGACCCTCGGTTCTTCTTCCTTTCCTTCTTTCCCTCGACTCCTGTCTCTTCGTCTATTGTCGTCTCCCTCCCTCTAAAGCGAGCAGCAATACATAGGAGACGTTTTATTTCTCTTTCATTGTTCGTTCTGTAAAAGAAGCGAAAGAATATATATATTGACTTCTTTCGGTCGCGATGTCTTTATAGTGGGAGAAGCGATATAGCACACAGTGCCGACATTTCTTTTTTTCTCTTTTTTTCTTTTTACTTTGGTCCTGCGGGGAATCTCTTATTAGAATCCGTGCCCCAAAAATTTCATATACCAGTTTGGGGAAGCATGAAAGAGAAGCATTGAGGGGCTTTTTCACTAAGTATCTGCGCTTCGGACGCGACGAGATGCTAAAATGAGATATTCTAAGGCAGAACTGTCTAACCCAATCTATCGTTACTGGATAAATTCAGAGTTATTATGTATTACCCAAATATCTCCAGGGATCTTGCGTGTTTGCTTTACCTCTTCTTTTATACTCAAGGTTCAAAATATTGTTGATACATTATAAGTTGGTATTCTATGGACCACAATTGTTCACCGCCAATAATGCTCTGGTGAAGACAAATGATATTCCGTGTTCCAGCTTGGTTTGAAGTTAATTGCAAGCGCTAAATGTAAAACGCTCTTTTTTTTTTCTTGATTGCTCGGGCCAAGCAGCTCTCACCTTTTGAGCTTGTATTACACATGTCCTTTTTTATGTTATGTAGTATGAAAATCCAAATATTAATATAACCTGTGAGTACAAAAGGACCTCCCGCAGCCAAAAGAAAAAAAATTATGAAAAGGAAGAGGTGCTCAGTTCGGTAATATTCGCAAGGCTTTTTATTTATTTTTTTCTTACTGAAAACAAAAATGAAAAGATAATAACCACCGGACTTTGGACTTAACAATAAATATTGTCAATTTACTGCAGAACACAGTTAGTAACAAAACAAGCACCGCGCAAAAAGCGCCTCCTTTCGCGTGAAGCACTTGGCACAATTGAGAGCCGATCGTTGCAATCTACGGAGGAAAGTAGGCGAATGACGGGAATATATCTAGAGCTAAAATACCGTTCACCCAAACGGTCGACCGGTCAGCCAAAATCAGGTTAAGGGAATCGGAAACTTCTTGCCAGGAGTATGTTTTAAATACGGGCGGTGCTCACCTATACTCGGTTTCACCTTATGATGTACCGCAGGAAAGGCTACAAGCGCGAGCTCCTTGCTCTGGGGCACATCTCGGCGGCACAAGCTCTCGTGAATTAGGAGCAACTACCAACGCTATGAGCTCGCGCTTCTAACCTTCGCTACGGTATAACATAAGGAGAAACGAAGTATAGTTACGCTTCGACAGACTTGGGAACTAATCCGTTACAAGTAACGGATTACTTGTAATCCGTTACTTTTTAAAGTAGTTTTTGTAATTGCCACGTTACCTTTTTTTCGAAACTAATTTGTAATGCAATTTTGTTACAAAATATTGGGAACGGATTACTTTAATTATTTGTTACATTTAAAAAAAAACGTTCAGCCTTTCCACTCTGGTGAAAAACGGAGACCAGCGGAGCTGTACAATGAAAAGTAATGGCCGGCCGCAGGTCGGAAAGCCAGAGTAGAAAGGCTGCCGCCATCTATGAGCGACGGCCGCAACCAGATACGTGGCTTGCTCCCGTCGCTCATAGATGGCGGTAGCTGTCCAGACTTCGGTGTCTTTATTTCTTTTTGGGAGACACCATCCTGGGGAAACTAGCCCTTAACAGCTCCGCTGTAAAATATTAGCATAATACAGTAACTGGAGCAATACGAGCAGAACTTTCAGTAGCATCAAGAGAGCAAGTTCAACAAAATAGAAAGCACCAGGAAGGGGCGAATAGCCGAAAAGAAAACACAACTTTTTGGATAGAGCAGTCACTAGAACCAAGACAAAACGTGCAAGGCATAATCATATATCTGACAAACAAAGATCAAGAAGACAACGCCGAGCAGGCGTTGTCCTCTTGATCTCCGAGTGGAGGTAAGCGCTGCTACTGAGCATGCTCACAGCTAGCTATGTCTGCACAATTCCAGGGATTATTTTCGGAGGCCGTAAACTAGCAGGATGGCGGATGTGGTCGTAGCTTTCGGTGCCTTGTCAGCTTACAGTTGAACGGAGTGCACCTACACTCTTTCTCTTAAATACAATATTCTATTTTTACAAGGACTACCATAATACGGGCATATGAGAAATGAAAGGCAGTGGTTGCCGAACATTTTTAAAAATATCAAAATTGTTTCATTGTTTTCTGGATAAGTTTACAGAAAAAGAATCGTGAAAGTAATTTCTAACGTAACGAGTAAAGTAATCCGTTACTTCTCAGCGAAAGTAATTTGTAACGGTAATCCATTACATTTGAGGCTCGGTCATTTGTAATTGTAATCCATTACATTTTTCAAGTAACGAGCAAAAACAAGTCTGCGCTTCGAAAGCAAAAATGCAATTTCGCGCTAATTAAAAAAAATTAATAGGTTCGTGTCCTTCAGGGGCGGTGTGTGTAGCTGTCCTGGCTCCGCCGTTTTTTGGCTTTCGGCGGGTTCCTGAAAAACTTGGATTCTTTAATTCATTGGTTTAAGTACGGTTCATTCATCTGCACATATTCGTTCATATCCTCCTCGGAGACCACGTACGATGACGTGAAGTGCCCGTGTTTTATATTCAATAACGTGGCTCTTGATTCTCGCAGATGATGATGATACCGTGTCTCTAAAGCTCATAAACAAAGAATACTACTACATGTACACGGGGCGAGACGGATTTCTGGAGCACAAACGAGCACGTACCACGTGACACTAAGCGTCGTACCGCGTTCCACGCGGCGGCGTGTGTTTCCAGAACACCTCCGATTGGATGCATTTCGTTTCTTGTGCATTAATAAGACAGGTAGGAAACGCCAGAAAGCCAAGGTGGAGTGGTGGAGTGGTTAGCACACCCGACCGGACATTGGGAGGCCCACAGTTCAAATCCTGGCTCCGCCGTTTTTTGGCTTTCGGCGGGTAAAACGCCACAAGCGTTTTTTTGTTGCGATGAGTAGTTTTCGCAGGAGCGATTTGGCCTGCGTTCGCTAAAACACCATATATATATATATATAGGTGAAGTAAGGTAAATATAAAACAATGAACCGTGAAAAGTTAATAAGTCAAAGATGCGTATTGACGGAGTTACTAATACGAAGTTTATTACGACGTTTCAAGCGGGGACCGCTCTTCACCAGGTGTGTATACATATATATATATATATATATATATATATATATACACACACCTGGTGAAGAGCGGTCCCCGCTTGAAACGTCGTAATAAACTTCGTATTAGTAACTCCGTCAATACGCATCTTTGACTTATTAACTTTTCACGGTTCATTGTTTTATATTTACCTTACTTCACCTATATATATATATATATATATATATATATATATATATATATATATATATATATATATATATATATGGTGTTTTAGCGAACGCAGGCCAAATCGCTCCTGTGAAAACTACTCATCGCAACGAAAAAACGCTTGTGGCGTTTTGGTCCTGGGCCAGGGCCCATTTAGTAAAATTATTAAAGTCCGGGATAATTAAATTGCTAATTATTTTTGCGTAAATAACTTTTCTATTATTATTGTGTTTAAGGGAATGGTTTAAGTTAGAAAATTGCTCACCATCATCGAAAAACACTAAATCAACAAATTGCAGAACGATAGAAGGCACGCGAAGCATTTTACGGCTTTCTGAAAAACCGCACAAATTCGACGGGTTTTTAAGTTTCGGTTTACTATCGGAGCGCATCTCGGCCCCGGTGGCACTGCGCCCTGTGGAAAGATAGTGCAACCATGCCTCTGCTGCGTCACGCGATGACAGCGCAGCAGAGGTTGGTTGCACTATCTCTCCATGGGGCGTGGTACCGCCGGGGCCGAGATGCGCTCCGATAGTAAACCGAAACTTAAGAACCCGTCGATTTTGTGCGGTTTTTTTAAAAATCCGTAAAATGCTTCGCGTGCCTTCTATTGTTCTGTAATTAATTGATTTAGTGTTTTTCGACGATGCTGAGCAATTTTCTAATTTAAACCATGCCCTTAAACACAATATTAAAAAAGTTAATTATGGAAAAATAATTAACAACTTAATTATCCCGGACTTTAATAACTTTCCTAAATAGGCCCCTGGCTCAGGACCAAAACGCCACAAGCGTCTTTTCGTTGCGATAAGTAGTTTTCGCAGGAGCGATTTCGCCTGCGTTCTCTGAAACACCCTATATATATATGGGTGGTTTCATCTCAAATCGTGCAGGAAAAAAGGGTAAAATTTTAATTTCGATGAAAAAAAATATGTTATGGCGCCGTTTCTAAAACGGCGCCACAAACCGCAAGTTCGTCGGATTTTTTGTTCTCGACTTATGAATTTTTAAAGAGGCCGCGGCGAGAAGCAGTGTTTTTCACACCCGTCGTGGGTCGGATGTTTCGCTTAATTTCCCGCCGTGGATCTTCAGTCGACGTCATATCATCTTTTTTCTAGCACTCTGTGGACACATTTAAAAGGCTCTAATACCATGAAATAATTTTAGGCTTTTGCTTTTTTCCTGTAAAAGTGTCAAATACGCCCCCTAGGTCAATTGTTGGCGAACTTTGACAATTAATTACTGGCGATCTACTTGGGTTACATTGATATTTTTATGTCCACAGAGAGCCCAAAACACGCTCTTTATATGTTTTATAAAATGACTCGGGTTGTATGAAATATTCTTTGCGGTGCGTTTACGCTAATATTATGCGAAAACCAAAAAGTACCATTTTTTATATTGATTTTCTCAAAAAACCCATTTTTCATTTTTTTTTTTAATTTTTTGTTCAAATGTAGATATGATAGTTGTCTACAAGAAAATCAAGCCGAGAAAGTGTGTATTTTGTTTGTATGTTTTAATTTAGGCCTCAATATAGGAAAAATACGTCTTTGTTTTGCAAGACCTAAGTCAGACATAGCGACCCATGCGTCTCTATGAATTGTGAAAAAGTTTTCTTGAATTTTTTTTTTTGCATTTTGTAATCAATTATAAACGGATTTTGTGGTATTGAATATTTATTTATGTTTTGATAAGAGCGGGCACCACGAGTTACATATCTAACCAAATCAGCAGGCCTAGTACACTTTCCGAACCAAAAGGCACAGACGTTGTATTGTTTCGATTTATAAACCTTTCCAGTAAACTAGCACGACTAGCTATTAGTTGTCATATTACTAAGACAAAGAAAGTCACCATATCGTCGATATATTATATACAATTCATTCCGAAACCAAACACTGGGGTTTGTTCACCGCACATCGCACATTTCACCAGGGAACGTCCTTTCACTTCCGTAATACACAAAAGTGATGACACAGAAACGCTCCGAAACACACAGAGAGTGTGTCACGGAGAGGGGTAGGAAATAAAAATAAATAAATAGGAACTAAATTGCCCACCTCCGATTTTAACGAAAATTGGGTTAAAAAAGAAGTATTTAGGTTCGAGCGGTGGCAAGGCGATAGGTCTACGCCTGGTGGAGAGTCAGACAAAGAAGTCGACGACACGTAAAGGTAAAATAGAAAACACAATAATTTAATAAAGACGGGAAAACTCAGCCGCGCATGGCAAGATCAAAAACCAACTCCTCCGGGCATTCCGTAAACGGGGCGCAGTCAAATGCGTGCGAACACGCTCTCTACATCACCGCCAGGCCGCTACGCCATGACGAAATAAACCCAATAACTGAACAGTGCTAACAAACAGTTAGTAAGAAAACATTGAAAAAAAAAAAACGTTCAGAAAAAACCGCACCCGAGAAACAAAGTTCAGCGGGGCGAAAAAACACACTAGTCGGTCCCACGACACTGAGGTCTGGCAGGATGACGGCGTCCAGATGATGCTCGAATCTGTTCCTCCCTCTATTACGCACATCCACGACGGCTGTGCGGAACAGTGGCTGTGCGAAACAAAGTGAAGAATAGATTCGAGCAGGCGATGCGCAAGAAGGTAACCGAGACTATGCCTCAAGCTTCATATCGGGAGAGGAGCTTTCTAGGTAGTTTCTGCAGTTACTCAGACTTTCTCTTTCCCCTTCCCTTTTTCAAAAGAACACGTCAGCGGGCGCTAACTTTTCATCTCGGGAGAAGCCCACTCTTCACAAACGGTTATAGTTGACAAGGAGGCTGACTTCGATCCAACTAGTCTCCGGGCAGAATACAAACCCAAGTATATTTACTAACACGCTCGTGTTAATGTCGGTCTCCGGGCTTTGCTGTTTCCAAAAGAGATAACCCTTTATAAGGACAGAACGAGCGGGTTGGTGGGATAATTTTACTTAAAAAGTCTCTTCTCGTTTTTTTCCTCAAGTTTAATAGATAACCCTTCGGTGCTATCGGATCTCCCCGGAGAGAGATAGAGCACGGCCGTTTCAAGGTAAGGATAGAGCGCTCGAAGCTAGGGCAAACAGGCGGTATCGTTTCACGCATGCACGGATGGCTGGTTTCAAATTTCTCCACATCCCTAACGAAACCGGCCCATCTTCGTGTGTGCGTCTGCGGGATTTGTGTCCCGCGCCGCCGGTTTTAGCGCGCACGCGGCGTTGTTTTGGCTGGCAGAACAGTTGTTCACCGTCGATATTGTAAGGCCGTGGTGTCCTCATCCTTTCAGGCAAGGATTCCTTTGCTTTCCCTTGTGCTGACTCCTCCTGGGTGGCTGTCACTGTTCGCCCCGTCAACGACACAATCGTACCATTTCTCTCCTCGTGACACAGAGTGCGCTGCTCGCTTTACTGTCACGGGCCGTCCTATCTAACACAACGAGCGCGAAAGGTCGTGGTCATCTGCTGGCTCCGAAAGGGCGGGACGTTCATGCAGGCCAATGAGGGCCCCGAATAAATACGAGATCTGCCGACTCCTACACGTTAAAAATTTACGACACCTGCTGGTCTGTTAAGAAGTGTTGCTTCCTCTTTTGAACTCCTCTGATGTAGCTTGCCGCCTATAATAAAATTTAAATAATCAATAAATATAACAGGGTGGATAAATATAACAGGGTGATTGTTATGTGGGAAGGTTCGAAATGAAAAAATTATTTCCAAGTTTGTGAAGGTCCATTTCGAGCCGTAAAAACACGTTTTTGTACGATATTGATGCCTAGATGTAGAACATACAAACAAAATACATACTTTCTCGACTTGATTTTTTTAGACAACTGTCATATCTACATTTATCAAAAAAAGAAGAGAAATAAAAATGTTTTTTTTTAGAAAATCAATTTAAAAAATGGTACCTTTTGGTTTTCACATAACATTAACGTAAACGTACCGCAAAGGATAATTTATACATCCAAGTCATTTTATAATATATATAAAGAGCGTGTTTTGGGCCGTCCGTGGACATAAAAAATATCAATGTAACCCAAGTAGATCGCCAGTAATTAATTGTCAAATTTCGTCAACAATTGACCGAGGGGCGTTTTTGACATTTTTACAGAAAAAAAGCAAAAAGCCTAAAATTATTTCATGGTATTAGAGCCTTTTAAATGTGTCCACAGAGTGCTAGAAAAAAGATAATATAACGTGGACTGAAAATCCACGGCGGAAAATCAAGCGAAACATCCGACCCACGACGGATGTGAAAAACACTGCTTCTCGCCGCGGCCTCTTTAAAAATTCATAAGTCGAGAACAAAACATCCGACGAACTTGCGGTTTGTGGTGACTGCGTTTCTAGAAACGGCGCCATAACATATATTTTTTTTTTATCTAAATTAAAAATTCGACTCTTTTTGCCTGCCCGATTTGAAATGAAACCACCCATATATATATATATATATATATATATATATATATATATATATATATATATATATATATATATATATATATATATATGTATATATATATACATATATATGTATATATATATATATGTATATATACCTTCGTCAGTCTTCCTGACGAAGGCCGGAATCCGGCGAATAAACCGTCCCTTGTTGCTGTTTTCAACAAAAGTTTTCTTTTCCTCTCAGTTATATATATATATATATATATATATATATATATATATATATATATATATATATAAGAGGACAAACGGGTACAAAAAGAGAACGACGAAGTGCGGCCTGTAGGAAAAGGAGAAGTGCTGGAACGCTCTTGACCTTTTAGTTTTGCCCATCACAATCGCCCCCTTCCAATGGGCTCTCCGTCCCGGACAGAACCAACGTAATCATTGCGTGCCACATACAGTTGGAGTTGACTGACATGAGCTGTCAGAGTCCGGTGTCTTCCTCGTTGAGACAGCGTTCGCAGCTCCTCGGGGCGATATCATAGGACCGAGTTGCCTGCTTATTTTGAAAGATCCGCAGTGTTTGGGAGCAATTTCTCGGATCGCTGTGGGCGTCTGACGTGACTTCGAGGAAGCACTAAATCTCCTGAATTGAACGATGGCCCAGATCTTTCAGTGCACAGGCGCTGAGTGAGATGTGGGTGCTTGTGAAGAATGGCAAGTCCAGCTCTTTCATTTGCTTCGCGTAGTCGCCCAGAGAAGCCGCATTCGTAGTCTTGTGCACGGCGGGTACACGCCATCTTCATCGCTCTCTCCGCTGGAAGCGTGAGAAGCCTTGCTTACACCAACTCGAATGGCAATTGGCTCGTCGTTTCTCGTTAGGATGTGTTTAGTGCAAACGTAGCAGTGTCAATATATTGGTCCCAGTTCTTCTGAGATGTGTTAACGAATGCAGCTAATATATCCCTCAAAATACGGTTAGTGCGCTCTACCAATTCGTCTGTTCGGAGATGGTAGGGTGAAGCTTCTGCGTGTTCAATCCCATAGTTCCTAATGACATCCTTGAAAGCACGAGACATGAACGATGTTCCTTGGTCAGAAATTATTATCCGTTGAGTCCCACGCCGCAACACCAATTGGTTGTTCACGAAACTGACGAGGTGTGCCGCTGACGTGTCAGGAACTGCTTGTACCTCAACCCTCATCGTTAAGTAGCCTATGGCCACAATTATGTGTCTATTGCCACCTTCTGATTTTGGGAATGATCCCATGTGGTCTATACCAATTATTTCGAATGGACTTCTTGGGAAAGGTATCTGATGACGTTCTGCCTTTTTTTTTTTCGCGGTTTTTTGCGCATTTGGCAAGTGGTACATGAAGCAGCGTACCTCCTAACGTCACCTCTGAAACCCGCCAACCGGAACTTTTGAGCGACTTTTCCTAGTGTCCGGTGTTGTCCGAGATGACCAGCAGTTGGGCCATGGTGACACATGACCTTAACATGCGGCGCAGACTCGTTGGAACAACAGGCAGTTATGAATCTGACTGCCGTGATCGATGGCAGAGAAGCCCGTCCCGTAGCTGGTAGTGTGCTCGTAAACGTTGCAAGCGTCGTCCGTGTAGACGAAAAGAGTCACTGCTTGTGTTTGCAAGATTGCTGATGATAGTCGACGTCTCTGTGTCGTTTTACTGCGCTCCCTGCAAATCAGGCAGAACTAAAACAGAAACTGATGAACCATCCCTCCTCCACGAGATTGCGGGCGAGGAAGTCGGCGTCTTGATGGTGTCTTCCGCTTCGGTGAATAATTGAAAAATTTTACTCTTGAAGCTTCATGGCCCAGCGAGCAAACTTTGGCGTAAAATGACTCTTCGGTTGGAGCCACTACAATGCAGAGTTGTCGGTGACCACTGTTAATTTCTTCTCGTAGAGTTAAGGGCGAAACATTTTCACAGCCCACGCTACTACGAGACACTGCAGTTCACTCTTAGAAAAATGGGTATGGATAGTCCTCCCTTCTGGGAGGAACGGTCTTGTAACCTGTGTTCCTTTAGAAAGGGAGAAACTTTCGTCCCTGAAGCAGGGGAACAAAGTTCCTCCATCGCTTGCATCTCAATATGGCGGCCCCGAATCGAGCAAATCGAGCCAAATAAGGCTTGAGGAGGACGCTACGTCTCTTGTACGGGACGAGAGCAGCAGCAAATGAAAGCGTAACACGAGCTTTCCGCAATCTGTGTTTATTTCCGAAGCCAGGTTCCCCCCACAGGTACAGAAACTTGCGTTTTGAAGGCAGTTACTCAGGTCTTCTCGTCGACAGCACTGCGATGTTAAACGGAGACAACCGATACCCAGTTATTTCGCGCACTTTGCGTCTTACCTTCGGTGTTCCTCGAGTCACAATTCCTTCGTCAACCGCACATCACGGAGAAGGGAAAACTCAATCCGCGAAACTAAAAGCCGCTCTTGAAAGAACAAACTCGAAACCGCTGTTTATCTGTTTATCGCGTAGTGTGAAAGAAGGTTAAATCGCTAGCCACCAGGTGGCGGGGTCAAGCAGAGTGATTGCAAGTAGCTAGGCTAGGTAGCGCTAGGTACCGCCCAATTCATGTTCTACAAAAAATAATTAACGTCTCTCAGGCCACTACTGCGCTTGGGGATTCTCTACCGTACATACATCACGCTTACTACAAGCATCAGGTGAACATACATTGAGCACATACACGGCACACACAAATATCAATACAAGTGAACACCACTCTAACCCGGACACTACACCCCTGCTCTGCGTTTCCGTCTTTTATACTGGTCGTTTTGAACGTACGGAACTTTTCGGTGACTCCCTAAGCAATAAAAAATATTCCCAGCATGTTGATTTTTTCCCAGCAATGTCATACCTCTGAGAGTATTTTGAATGGCTCAGGGGATGAATCTCTCATTAAAAAGTAAACGCTCGATCATGCCGTAATTATTTGAAAGCCAATAAATCAAGCCGCTCCAATGCGGTTCGAAGCCATGATTTTGTTTCCCCACACGGCACGTCGTAGCCTGTATTTCTATTGGCTTTTCTATTTGTGCTGTTCGCGCAAAGCTGCAATTGCCGTCTTGAATTAATCTCTGCAGAGCGGATAGAGCGTGAAGCATCACTCAGCTGGAAGTGATGCTTCACGGGCTGAGAAATCGCATTTCGACCAACTTGAATGCAGTCAAAGCCGCGACTTGCGGCAGGTGTCAAGTGTACGGAGCTACGCCGTGGCGAGCCCGAAAACTTCTAGCGCTCATCCCAGCGCGCCACGGAGGGCAGTTTCTCCAAGAACCGCAGTATATTTAGACAGCAAAATAAAGGGTAGTTTTTTTTTCGATTTTACCTACTATTGTTTTTTAATGCCGAAATTCCATACTGTAAATATACGTACTTTCCGTCACGATTTCGTACTGTTCAGTCCTTGTACCAGAGCGCAATCGCTCTCGGGGAAGAGACAATTCCGACAGTCATATTGGCCACTGTACGATAGAAGCTTCTACTGTTCAGATCAGCGTTCCAACATGACTGACTATCCGCACGTTGATCGATTGCACGTAAGCCCACAAGTGGTATTAGACTTTTTAATGTAAAGCGGAATGTCAACCTGCGACACCTCGCCCCCTCCGATCACGGCCCGACCAGCGGCATCAATGCCCAACAGTTTACGCTCTCATCTTCTTGTTACACCACTGATACGCGAACACACGGTCACATCGGCGATAATTCCAGTCTTCTGTTCACAACCGACAATACTGCCATCACGATGTTGCAGCTATGTTGCTGACACGCACAAACACGGAACCACGTTGAACGCCGGTTGCACTCGGCATCGGAAAACAGAACCGAACTCAGGGGGGAAGGCACCCAGGCAGCCGGCAGCAACACCTAAATGTCTTGGACGCAGTTCCCTGCGGTTTCCATAACGTCGAAAACGTCGACACAGTTCCGCGTGGTTTCGCTACTGTAGTGACTGTAGTGCTGTAGTTCTGTGCCGCGCGAGTCCCGCAATCCGGCAGGGGGGTAAAGGTGGGTGAGGAGTACTGGCAAATCCCGCGCGCCGACATCCTGGGTCCCGAGTGAAAGTTCGCGAAAGAGAGCGACAGAACACGGAAGAAAGAAACCATTGTTGCCAGCTGAAGGACGACAGTCGCAATGTGAATCGCGAAGACTGAAAACTCTCAGCAATATAAACAGTGATAATTTAACGTTGCAAACTAAATTCTGAGCTATTCTTAGGTTTATAAAAAGCAGCATACTCATTACGCTTCATTAACTTCCCTTTTGTCGAAATCTCGAAAATCTGGTAATTGCGCGGTTTCGTATTTCCGGGCGCAGTCACCCGCGCCCGGAAATACGAAACTAAACCAGATAACCGAAGCCGGTTATCTGGTTGAGTTTAGTGTTGATGGGAGGCCGTACATCTGCGTGCTATGCAAACAGAAAGCTTCGAAAGGAACGCGAATATCTTTCCACCGGTAAGTTCGTGGATTGTTGAAGTCCATGAAACTGCTGTGATGATATATTTGTGAAATCGAAGGCAGTTGGTAACCATGTGGGACCCCGAGGGTCTGCCTGCAGACTCCGCCGCTTGCGGCAGCCAGAATGCATGGGAAAATGGCGGACCTTTTCCTCTAGAGTTAGTATGTATCATCTCTATGCCATCCGGAGACGGCCACCCCCCAGTGTACGTGGCGCTGCTGGCACTGCTCCGGAACTTCGCTGTTTTTAGCGGCTTTGTTTGCTCGTTTGATAAAATTAGTGATAAAAACGTCAATGCAACCGAAATGTTCTGCACGTTAGGCTAGAAGACGGAATTACAGGCGGCCTTAGCTGCCGCTGAAGCTCAATCAACTCAACAACTATTTATTAAATAACGTGCGCGACCTGCTCGCAAAACGAAACCGAAAGATGAGTCGGGAGGGCGAAAGCTTTCTCCCGTCTGCCTGGAGAACGAGAAAAACGTTTCGTTCCTCCCCTTTTCTTGTGTCCGCTTGGGGGCGCGTCGGTAGAAGGGAGGAAGACGCGCCGTTGGTACTTTTTTGCTCCATTTTTTCTTAGAGTGTTCGAAAGAGTGTCACCGGCTTTCTTGTTCATCAAGCCTCCTGATTGCGTAGGCAACGAGGCGTTCTCGACCGTCTTTGTCTTGTTAAAGGACAGCACCTAAGCCTTCTCCACTGGCGTCAGTGTGGATGAGGTTACGTACATCGTCCACAAAATGTGCCAGCGTAGGTGGTTCCAGAAGTGCTCTCTTAAGGTTCCGAAGGCTTCCACTTCTTCCGCTCCCGATAGAAATTTAGCGTGTTTTCTTAAGAGCCGGTTCAGGGGACAAGCCCTCACGAGAAAGTTCTCCAAGAAGCGCCGACAGTAGGATGCAAAACCTAGAAAGCTTTTTAATTGCCTTGTCATTTTGGGTAAGGGTATATTAGCAAAAGCTGACAGCTTTGCAGGGTCTGCATTAATACCACTTTCGTGAACGACATAGCCGAGGTAGGTTACTTCGTCATATCCGAAGAAACATTTATAGGATTTTACACGAAGTCCAGCTTTCGAGAGGGCATCTAAAACAAAACTAAGACGATGTTGACGCTGCTGAAAGGTGTCAGCATACAAAATTACGTCATCGAGGTCGACCAAAGCCATGGTGCACTTCAAGTGGCCTCGGACTTTATCCATACGACGCTGTAAGGACGCCGGTGCGTTGCATAGTCCAAACGGCAGACGTCTAAACTGAAACAGCCCATCAGGCGTTACGAAGGCTGACCTTTCAGTGTCATCAAGACAAGTTCAACTTGCCAGTATCCCGAGATGAGGTCCAGGGTCGAGAAATAGTGGGAACCATGGAGACGGTGAAGAGCATCATCAAACCTTTGTAGGGAGTACACATCGGGCTTAGTGATGCTGTTCAACCTTCTATAGTCAACGCAAAACCTTGTCGATCCTTTTTTTTTTTTTTTTTTGACAAGCACCACAGGCGACGACCACAGGCTGTTCGAAGATCTTACTACGCCCCTTTGGGGCATCTCGTCAACTTGAGCGTTAATTTGCCGTCTCTCGGGTGTAGAGACTCATCGCGGCTGTTGACGTACTGGCGCGTGATCACCGGTGTTCATGGCATGGCCGCACGAGGGGCGTATAACTCAGCTCTTCTTTTGTAACGGCGATACAGTTTCGAAACTTCATAAGTAGGGACTGAACAGATTTTTTTTTTTCTGCCGCGATTAGATTGTATCCAAAGTTAAACTCAGTCTGTGGCAGGGGTCCGGTTCTGCCTAACTGTTTCTCTGAAATGGAAAACAAAGACGAACTTACAAGAGTGACAAACAAAGTTTGTGACTCAGCCTCAAAAGCAACTTATAAGCTGTCGCCTCGCTTTAAGTAAAGGTCGTCACTGGCCAAGTTGTCAGAGAGAATGTCCAAGACGCCATGGCGAGAGGAGGCGGGACAGCGGGGCGAGGCGAATTCCACCCCAGGGTGTGAGTGTAGAACAATTTCGATTATAAAGTCTCTCGATCGCTTATCTCCCTGAAGTATTGCTGGGACCCCGACCGCCGAAGACTTTTGAACCGTAATGTCTTTCGTGGCTACAACTGAGCCCATGAACGGTTCGCAAACGACCTTCAGAGGTAGCGAAGAGCGTAAAACATTATTCAAAGTTTCAGAAAGTAAGCGCATGGTGTTCTAACTTTCTTCTTCGATGCTGATTATGAAAACAGTGCGCAGCAGATGTAGCCCCACTACACAGATGCTTCTTTAATGTTCGGCCAAAGTTCATCACAAAGTCCCCACATTGATGCATCGACAGCCGTACAACGGGACTTACACTCTCGTGATGTTGGTAACTGTGCATGATCGTGTTCAAAGGAGACGAGCAGATTGACTGCCGGCGCACCAGTCATATCCGAGAATAACTGGAGGGTTTTAATTCTCCACAACGAAGAATGAAAGCGTCACACTCTCTCCAAGTGTTGCCACGGTCACTTCGATGCGTTCAATGTAAAAAAAACTACGACCTCTCGCCAAACGGAAGCCCCTTTCGTTTGGCGAGAGAAGTCGAGTTTCTTTGGAGTATGTTGATGATGCGATACGGTCGCTCGATCGTAGCAACTTAGCATCAATAGACAGTTTTAGTATAGCGTTGCTGGCTCTTGCGTACGCAATACGCAATAGTATAGCGTACGCTAAAAATGACCTGCTCGGACCGAATTTAGTTGTGCGTTACGGTTTTACGTTTTCGAGTGAACGCCGCGCATGATCTTGGTTAGCGCACACCAGCTCGGAGCACGTGGAGCGAAAGCTCGCGCTGCAGAACCCAGGAATCCTGGGTTCAATCCCCACCCCTGCCTGTTTCGATCTGGATGAGCATCGTACCGGCGTGCGGTCGTGTATCACTACTGCGCGGTGCACGTTAAAGACACCAGACTAGCGGTTGTACTGCACTGGCTAAATCGCTCATCTACAGCTGGGAGACTCGTTGCCCTTGTGAGGCAGACCAAGTTCTAGGCTGTATAAACATACACAAAACCCAATTTTTTTTTATAGATTTGCAAGAGCTGCAGAATTCCGCGTGCTAATAGCCCAACCATGCTCCTAAAAAGAAATATTGAAAATGAAAACGTGTCCAATCATTTTATTTCAAATTAAACCAAGCCGCAGCTGCCTTGTCAAGCATGCTTTTCTGCTGGGTACAGAGGCTACGAGTAAAGGCCGGTTCAGACACTTGCGTTTCAGTGCGTTTGACTGCGTTGCATTAAGAACCGAAAGCGAGTCACCGGCACATCTGTGCTTCGTATGAAGCGTGCAATCCAATTCAAAGAATCATCTTAGCACACGATATAAGTAGCAGGGATGTCCTGGTTTCTCGCTGCCGCAACGCAGTCAAACGCAACTGTCTGAACCAGGCTTAAGAGTGCGTAGCCAAATTCGAACACGGAGCCTCCGTCAATCGTCCTGTTGAAACGGTACCTTTTATCAATGCTATCGCGGAATGAAATTCATGACCCTGATGTCCAGTGCATAGCGAGATCTTCGGCGATTTCTTTTAGAGTCGTTCGTCCGTCGGCGATGAACTGTGCGAATAGGCTTAGCGTTGAGCAGATCGCAGCGTTGTAACATATTCCAAGCGGCGAACATTATCACTGTGCACTCCTTCAGCTGCACGACGATCTGATTTGACCGTGGTAGGTCCCAGAAAGAATTGCCGAGCTGAACACCACGCAATTTCACGTAACACAGAACTTCGAAAACACCACGTCGCCCTTGCTGCGCCAGTCGAGGTAACCGCCATCTTGAAACTGGCGCTCTCGTTGGGTCCGAGATCTCTCGAGAGCGTCCCGCAAAGCCCGCTAGCCCGCCTCGCAAAATCCCCAGCGTTGCGTGCGTACGCAATACGCTAGCCCTTCTATTGCGTTCTGCGCAAGCGCACTCACGACCCGCAATTTTATTGCGTACGCAAGGCTTTAGCGTACGATCCACTAAAACTGTCTAATGACGCACACCCCAGCTCCGGTGTCTATAATAGCATCGATATATTGTCCGATTCCACAGAGGTAGACAACGACATGTGGGGTCAGCGATGTGAACCTCGATGTTGTAGCCAGGCGGAATGCGTGGACTGTAAGGGATCCCGCCCGTCCGGCCCGCGCGGGGTTTTTCCTGACGTGGAGGGCACGAATTCTGGCAAGATCGAGCAAGGTGGTCTCGCCGTCCACAGTTGAAGCATTGACGCCAGTCAGGCCTGCGTGGGCCGTCTTGCGTGTCACCAGTAGTATAAATATGGTTTGCTGGGCTCACCGTGGACGCTGTTGCTCTTTTCGCTGCGTGCATTTCCAACGCGTGAACCAGGGCCATGGTGACTAGGGCGGAGCGAAGCGTGGAGGGTCGCGCGAGCCGCACACTTCGTTGAACTTCGGAATCCTTGATGGCATCCATAAATGCAGAAGTGGTCATCAGTTGGAGTGTATCTTCAGAAGACCCCACCAAAGCTTTCGTCGCCAATTTCACGACAGCGCTGGTTATCTCTTTTAGCAGCTCTGTTCCCTGGCGATAGGTTTTGAGTGCCGTTAGGTGTAACTGTTGAAGATGCGCATCATTAAATCGAGAGTTCAGAGCTTGTAAAGGATGTTAATATGTAGTTCGACTTGAACCTGGAATACATTTGAAGGACTCTGCCGCTTGTCCACGTAGCTGGGCAACTAAGGCAGCAGCCTTGTCAGAGAAGTTCAAGCCATTGTGTAGAGCCACGGTCTTGAATTGCAAGATGAACGCCCTCCAGGATTCAAGACCATCAAACGTGGGAGGGTTTGAGCAACCTAGCGCCGGAATCCGATAAAGCTATCCCTGCCTGTCTCTCGGGCTCCACTTTTCCGCAATCGCAATAGCGGATCGCAGCTGCTTTCTAATTGGGGGAAGGGCCACCCGAACCTCCTTGTCACGTATCAGTTTGTAGGGCCTGTTGCAGGTGCTCGAGCCAAGTATGCACAGAGGAGAGTTGTTGATGTACATCGGTAGCTGTGCTATGTAAAGTCTGCTTCACGTTATCAATGCGAGCGGTAAGACGATCGTCGAACTGTGCAAGCAAATTGGCAGCGTCAGCCGAGCTCTTCTCTGCCAACCGATTGTAAAGCTTTTCGGTGAGCCGCTCCCAATTCGGCTCCGAATTAGCAGGCTACGAGCGGGTGTTCATGCTGAGTGTCCCACCGCTGCCACCAAAATGTTACGAGCGTGCCAGCTCCTTTTCCAACTGTCCGTACTTCGTCCTTCTTCTGTTTATGACCCCGTTCGTCCTCTTTACTTTCGTCCGTTACAATATATACCGGGTGTTTCATTTTGATTTGAACAGATTTATTGGAAAACTTTCGTAAAAGGTTCACTTATGCGGTTTATCACGGTGAATTATACGGCCAGGGGAACATTATGGGTGTGGCTAATCTTTGCAATAAGTTGGATAGCTACCTAAACTTATTTAACAACATTTTTAATTAGAAAACTAATTATATGGTTTCAATTAGAAACATGTAGAGATTAATTAAAAACCACAATATCAGTCAATTTTAGAACGACTTGAAGCTTGTGGGAACCTGGGGGCGCACAAAAATGACCACTTGTGCAGAAAGCGCAAAGCTAGCAGTGGCAAAACGCGGATGATTAGAGTATTATCGTGTTCCGCCACTGCTAACTTTGCGCCTGCTGCTCGAGTGGTAACTTTGGTGCGCCCTCGGAATCTTCCACAAGCTTTAAGTGGTTCTAAAGATGATTGATATTTTTGTTTGAGATTATATTCAACATGTTTCTAATTAAAACCACATGATTTTTTTACTAAATACAAAGTTAATTAAGAAAATTTAGTTAATTATCCCACTTATCCCGATATATATATATATATATATATATATATATATATATATAGTAAAAAGAAGGTAAATGCTTTGAAACGAGAATATTACACGACGTTTTGAGAAGGGAAGCGTTCTTTATCTGATCTAATGTTGCAGTACAAGTTGGAAGCTAGCCATTTTGACACCCCCCCCCCCCCCCCAAAAAAAAAAAAAAAAGAAAAGAAATAAGGATAGGCGAAAAACAACGTCTCAGAACCGACCATGGATGGACGAAGGCCACGGCGAGGGAAAGGGCCATGCATGCGTCCCCAAATCACTTCCCGCTAGGCGCCGTTGGAGCTCGGAAGTGTCTAGAACGAAAGAAGGGAAGAAAAAAGAAACCAAGTGGGCACAACCGCGCGCCCATTGTGGCCAAAAAGAGTTAGCAGAGACACAGGAGTAGCGCGGACGCGAACCGAGACGCGCGAAGGTTTATGTTACAAACCAAACAACCCTCTCCCCCCCCACCCCCCCAACACGCACACAGACACACACCTACACACCCCCTCTATTTCCTTTATATTGTCCAAGGTGTACTCGTATGTTTATTGGACGACGTTCCGAGCGATTATGAGGATCAGGGATGTTTTATTCGCGGCCACTAATTTGCACTACAGACCGTAACGTAACTGAGCAACTGTTTGCCGTAAAGATATGCGTTTTCTAGCCGATCTAGTCTTTCTTAGCTCATTGTGCATTCTTGAGTTTATCCAAAATCGTTCGGACAAAAAGCAGACGGCAAAATATAGGATAAACGATAATTTAGTCGTGGGTTTAACGTATTGCAAATCTACCCAATTAGTTTTTTGTTTTTTTTTAATTTTCGTGGATTTGTCGCGAAGTCCGCAGCTGTTCGACATGTGCCAGTTGAAGCGCTAATCACATTTGTCTGGGTTTTCGTTCAGATTTTGCATATGCTTCGTGGTACAGAGTAAATAAAATTAGACGGATGAGCAATATTGGATAAACTCCATTAATACTCCTTGGCTTTAGTTATTTAGCCCATTGCCATAAAAAAAAAACTGTTATATCCGGGGTGCATACGCTTGTACACTCCAAATGTTCTCCGCCGCGCGAACAACGTAATGTTTAGCGCTGCCAACTTGTAAGTTCGTTTAATCTTCAAATTCTGTGAAAAGGTGGCAGCATCTCCACGTGGTGAATGATGTTGACGGGGGCGAAGCGCTGGTGGTGCTGATGATACTGATTTTATTGTTCATAGGTAGTGCTGATGGTGCTGTTTTTTATTGCTCATAGGTAGTGCTGAGTTCCGGGTTGCGTTTCGACTTCATTATTACTGCTTTATGGTCGGTGAAATGAAGAGCCAGTGGTTCTTCTAGTAGATCAGCTTGGATCCCCTAGAAGCCGTGGGAACGCATCTCCACCACTTAAGTTCATGTCAGAAAGAGAATGTGTGGTATGGATTGTGGTTATATACGCAGTTTAGCATTTGACCGCAGAGCACTCTCGTCTATAAACGTTGAGCCAATGCATGCAAAGTTTAACGCAATTATATAAGCATTTGACCGCAGCGCTCTTTCCTGTATAGACGTTGAGCGGCTACATGCAACGTTCTTGTTACAAAAAAAAAGAAGTTGGAGTGTAGCGTAGTGTTGAGATTCGCCGTTTGGCTTTCGAAGCGAACGGACGCGTCACTATGAGCTCCGTCGGAGCGGTATCAACGGCTGCTGATAGCCGTGGCGACAAGGACGAACGATGCAACGAACCTTATCGGATTGTCATGCCCCCGATACCGACAGGCGAGTACCTCCTGAACTCCGTTTTCCTTCATGCCGACATCGGAGCGAGACCATACAGAATTGAAGACTTCCAGGCCGGACTAGAAAACGCAGGAGTTCTCAAAGAGATAGCCGCGTGCGGGTCATTTCAGATGAACCACGTGTGGCTCGTGACGCTCAAATCTGCCGCTGCCAAAGAGAAGTTAGCAGCCGCTAAAGCTTTCGAGGTGAAAGGCAGGCGGTGCGTTATCATTGACCCGGACAGGGCAGAAGTGCGTCTCAAGCTGCACTGGATCCCGTTCTACATGCCAGACGACTGCGTGAAAAAAGCCCTGGAGCCCTACGGCAAAGTCGAAGGAGTCTCCAGAGAAACCTGGCACGTAGGTGGATTCGAGGGAGTCCAGTCAACCACGAGGACTGTGAGACTAACCCTGAAGGAGAACGTCACCGTCGAGCGCCTACCTCATTAGCTCCGCCTCACTGGCTGCTCGGCGCTGGTTCTTGCACCAGGACGAGCGCCACTCTGCCTTCGCTGCCGCAAGACCGGACGCATACGAAAGGAATGTCGCGTACCTCGCTGTGAGGGCTGCCGACGCTACGGACACACCCGAAGCGAATGTGCGAAGACGTACGCTGATGCGGCCCACGCGGCCCACGCGAAGGTGGACGACGATCTGGCGGAGCACATCATGGACCAGGATGAGGCGGAAGCGGCGGCGGGAGAAACCGGCAAAACCGACGTCGACCTCGAGCCTCGTGGCCAAGCTGGAACAGCAGCGAGCACCTCAGTCCAACCCCAGAAGCCTTCGTCGAAAACGCAAGTCCCAGTGCTCGTCACTCCGACGCAAGAAGCGGAGGGCAACGAGCCCACCCGTCCCCCGCCACCCCTGAAACCCGAAGGCAAGGATGACGACCTACACCGGGTGCCACCTGACTTTGCCCAGGGCGCGGAATCCGACAAACGTAACGTAGCCATGGAAGTCGTGGCTAGCACCGTCAAGCGACCGCTTCCGACTGCGGACGCACAGGACGGCGACCAATCTAAGGGACTTCAGCATTCGGTTCAGGACAGGTGGAAGGTGGTGATGACCAAGAGAGGCAGGCACCACGGGGGACCTCCGGCCCTAGCCTCGGCAACCCTCAAGAAAAGCCTCGACAACACCCGCGGCGAAGCCTCCGCCAAGGAGAGCTCCGCTTTGTGAGTGAGGTTGTTTTGTTTTGTTTTTTCTTGTGTTTTTTTTTTCTCGTCAGACAGACATCATCGCTGCACGATCTTGCCTTTCTTTGTAACTTTCGCTAGATGGCCCTCAGTTTCGCAACCCTCAATGTTCGAGGATTAAACTCGAGGAAGAAACGATATCAGCTACAGCGCTTGTTATTTGACGCGAAGCCGGATTTTCTTGCTGTGCAGGAGACGAAAATGGAAAATGATAACGACATTGCTGTTGCGATAAAACCATTTCTTTTTCATTACGAAGTATGCGTTAGCCACGCGGTAGGTTTTTCGGCGGGATGTTTTCTTTTCTTGAAAAAGTCTGTTAACCTTTCCGATCTGCATGTGACTGTAGATGAACAGGGTCGTTTTATTTCGTGTGATTTTATTTTAGCAAATGTTCAGTGGCGGGTTATTTGCGTCTATGCCCCAAATAATGCAGCGGGCAGAGAACAGTTTTTCCAGTTTTTAACCAGCTACGTAGAGTGCGACAGATCAGTTGTACTGATGGGTCGATTTCAACTGTGTTTGCGATGAACGCGACAAGTCCTCTCACACCAGAATAAGTGACAATAGCGTGAACCTTTTGAAAAATATGATAGTCTCCTGTGGCCTAGATGACGTGGGCACCTCGTGTGCCCCACCGCACTGCTTGAAATACACACATTTCCAAGCGTCCTCCCATGCCCGTCTTGACCGCATTTATTTATCCTGCGACATGTTACAGTAAGTACATAAATTTGACGTCCAACCCATTTTTTTCACAGACCACTGCCTTGTAACCGTTAAGATAGGGAAAAAGGAAAGCGCAGCCTCAAAGTTTCAATGGCACCTCTGGAAAATGAACAGAACTCTACTGAAGGGTGAACAGTTTATTGGCACTGTTACCGAACTGTTGCAGCGTATGAGCGAAACGAAGGGGGAACTAAACGAGGCGTGGGAGCAATTTAAAGAGGAAGTTAAATTAGCAGCGATCGAAAGATCCAGCAACATTCAGTTCCAACACAGAGAGCGCGAAAAACATCTAAAACGTAACCTAGACGCACTTCACAGATTAGAAAACCAAAACCCTGGAACAAGCATGGGTGATATTCGGAACATTAAAGCAGAACTAGACAAATTATACCTAGAGAAGTACAGAGGAGCTGTCATACGCTCACGGTCTGAGAAATATCTATTGGAAGAACAACCCACCAAGCGGGTTTTGTCCGACGAAAAGAGGCACGCTTTGGCGAAAGAGATTCATGAAATAGATTTCAACGGAACAACCAGTAGAGACCAAAAAACAATTCAGCAATGCTTTGTCAATTATCACGCTAAGCTTTTTGGCGAAAAGCTGACTCCCAAAGGTTTCACAGAACTCGATAATTATCTGAAGCTCATGCCTCAGCTAAGCGAAAACGAGAGAACATGGCTGGAAGGGGACATCACCATAGGAGAAATTGAAAAAGCTATTGATTTGCTAGCAAAACAGAAGACACCGGGACCAGATGGTCTCTGCGCAGAATTTTATCAAACCTTTCAAACATCTGTTAGCCCTTTGCTACTTTCAATATTTCAAGAAGCATACACAAAATATAGATTACCTTGCTCATTTGCAGAAGCTCACACCATCTTTATACTGAAATCAGATGACATGATCAGAAGACGCAGTGTAACAGGCTACCGACCTATATCTCTATGTAACACAGATTATAAGATTTTTACCAAAGTACTCACGCGCCATCTACAAGTTGTTATTCGCAACCTCGTCGGCGACCACCAAACTTGGGGCATGCAAGGGAGGTCCATACAAACCAACATACACGTCGCAAGGAGAATTCTGGAAACAGTAGGGAGAGGTCGCGTAGCTATGATTCAGTTGGATTTTGAAAAAGCCTATGATAAAGTGCGCCATGACGTTCTTAACCGGATTTTATCTCACATAAATGTCGGGGAAATTATTTTGAAGGGCATCGCAATGGCTTATAACAACTGTGGGACGAGGCTGGTAATAAATAATTGTTTATCAGAACGCATAGGAATACAGACATCAGTGCGGCAGGGCTGTCCTTTATCACCGTTACTCTTTTCGCTCTACCTAGAACCTTTCTGCTTGAAAGTTGCAGCTTGCAGAAGCATCCGGGGCTTTACCATGAACGCGGTTGAAGTCAAGGTGTCAGCGTATGCTGACGATGTTGCGATTTTTTGCTGCGACAAAGAAAGCATAATGGAAACCGCGCGGATAACAAGAGTGTTCTGTGATGTCACCGGGGCCGCAGTTAATTCGGGAAAGTGTTGCGGACTCTGGCACGGGAATTGGGTCTCAAAACCTCAATCCTTTGCAGCCATAAGTTGGACGGACACACCAACCACCTATCTCGGAGTGCCATTACAGCGCTACAAAAATAGCACGCCATATTGGGCCGAAGTCCTAGGAGATTTAAAATCAAAGGCAACCTTGTGGGCAAACCGTGATATATCGATGTTTACCCGTGCCACAGTGTGCAACATTTTTCTCGTCGCAAAACTTTGGTACGTGTTGCAGGTGCTTGCATGCAAGCGAACGAGCATACAAAAGTTCCACCGAGTATTCGCCACTTTTGTCTGGAATTCCAGCTGGGAGAGGACGCGGCGGGATAACCTTTTCCGCCGCGTCAAAGTCGGTGGACTGGGACTCACCCACTTGTTTGTGAGACAATTGGTCTCACGTTTCGCTTTTCTTCGAGACCAGAACCATCCTTTTTTACGAACTGTTATCCAGATAAAACTGGCGAACGCACTGCCCTCTATGCTAGTAACAAGCGACTGTCTCTTTGAGTCTTTTTGGGTTTCTGAAAGAGGTGAAAGATGCTGCCTCCTTTTTACAAGCACGATTTTCTATGGGGTACCTAGAGCGTGTAAACAAAAAGAGATTGTCGCGAGATTTGATTGAATTGCTTTTTCCCGCGCCCCTGTATCGCACTGTTTACAGCCATTGTCCAGGGCAAAACGTATTGTGCCGCGTTAAACAAATGTGTGTCCCCCCCGCAGTCAAGTCCTTCTTCTTCAAACTGCATAGCGGCACCTTACCTGTCAAGCCGTGGTTGAGGAAAGAGGATGTTTTGTTCCCTGGTCGGTTGACTGCCTTTTGTGCAAAGTACCAGAAACAACCGAACACATTTTTATTCATTGCTGGGATGCGGTGTTTTTGTGGGATATTCTACAGAGGACGTTGAAGAAGGATCTGATTATAACCCATGAAACTATCCGTTTTCTGCCAGTCGGAGAAGGAGACCCGGTTCCTTATGATTTATTTATGGTACTTGGCCTTTTTAGTTTGTGGAAAACCCGAATGGAACTGCATCATGCAAACCCACACATTAAACCTGCGCGGCTTCATTTTATTGGTTTGGTTACGCAGGTACAGTCTGTATACTGCAGGTCCCCCGACACTGCGCCCGACTGGGCACACTTGTTTGAGTCGATGAAAAATAGGAAAGAATTTTAGTTAGCCCACAAGTTGTTGGGCGGTTTGTGTGTGTATTGACTTAGCATTCGCATGCTGCATTCTGTGTTCAATAAAGAAAAAAAAAAGGTGTAGCGTAGTGTTTAAGACGTTTGCATCTTAAGCAAGCAGTCCTGAGTTCAAACTCCCGTGCGGCCGTACGGTTTTTTTTTGTTTTTTTTTGCTGTTTTCTTTTCTTTTTTTTTTTAATCGGCCGATCCCGGAGGCAGTGCAATCAATGTGAGCACCAACGCCGGACAAGGCTAGACCCTAAGAAGCATCGCCCCTAAAAATCCTACGATTCGAGAAAGCTGCTCATGTTGCCATGCAAATTTCCCGTTCTACTCATCTAATTTTAATTCATCAAAGTGTTCTTCCCCGTTCACTAAACAATTATTCGCGCGCACACACGCATTTAACGTTGTGGGAGTGGGGAATGTCATTACCAAACCAAAGCGTCGTTTCGTAACACGGAGAATTTTAATTAGGGCACCAAACTTTGGGCTCAAACCTCGGGAAAGAAACCGCTTAATTGAGGCTTGTTTCTCCGGTGACCGATGTCCAACCGTGCGTTCAATCGACGAGCATCCAAAGGATCTTCGAGACACTTTCTTGAGAGGGCGTGGTTTTCATCACTCTCTCCGAACTGTGGAAAGTTCGGAAAACATATAAAAAGAAGAAAACATCAAGTAAGCGTCTAGGGTATGGACGATAACTTATCAGAAGAAGGTGCGCTACGCAGAGCATCACAGAGCGTGTACCCGTATTATTTAACTGTTAAGTTACACTATCAAACTAAACTTGGAGACAATCTACTTTTTTTTTTTTTTTAATTTGTTAAATCGACAGTCGAGTCGTTTGTAGGTTTCGACGGGTGCGGCAATCACCGTGAAATCTACAGTAGACAAAATTTCTGTCAAATTATTGATTGCGCCGCCATATGACGACACACTCAAATGAGTGAAACGCTGGCCTTGTAGTGTGAAACAAAATGTAAATTGCTCTCAGAGAAATTGATAGTTTGAAAACATTTCTGAGGGAACAGCTTGCGTATGCAACGCCAGAAACTGCATTAGGCGGACGTCCTTGTAGCTAAGTTTCTAAGAAATCCTTTAAAGCGAAAACAAAAGAATTAGTGAAGTTTAGGTCTTATGCACATACCATTAGTTGAGCAAAATGGGATAGTCCGTTTTTTGTGGTTTGTGTTTATTTTTATACATTTTCATTCGGAATGAATAAATTTAGTGATTGTTGGCCAACATGAGATTTATGCATAAGCTTCCCGGCACACTCATCATCGCTTCGCTAATATTTTGCAATCGCTGAATCTCATACAGACACTACTAGCACTGTAATATAGGGGACACCTGTTTAACAATATAATGCTATTTTGTGGGGTAACAACATAGTACTAACTGATTGGTTGCTCGTTAACATGCCCCTCAAGATAACATTAACTTTTCCCTGCATCTATGTGCGGCAGTATAGTACTTCTAAAGGGACAAAACGTTTGTCTCAACATACAGGTCCTCTCAAATCCTTTTTACCAATGCATTACTTCATGACAAAAAATAACAGTTATTCCGTTATCCATGCTTGTTTTTGTTTTTTTCCAGCAGTTAAAGAGAAAATTTAAGCTTTAGTCTCAAAGCCGTCTAAATCTCACTATTTGTTGTTTTCAAAAGAATGCACAATGTTCCGACTTGCATTTGTGTAACCACTACTGCGTCATGTACGACAAACCGACCACTCTAGCAGTCTAACAGCAGTGAACATAATAACCCCTGCTTTGAATACACATGAACACCATACAAGGTAGACTAATACCCCTTCTTCGTGGGCATTTTAAAACGCCTTTAGACTAAACGTCTTTACAAAATCGCCGAATCAACTCGCTATTTTACCTTTATGCAGGTGCGACCCCCGGAATGAACTACTTCGCCGATCCTATAAAGCATTCTCGCCTGTGTATAACGTCCCGCTTTCTAAATCTTCAATCATCGAATCTGACTTCCGAAGTCAATTACCGCTTCTGTGTGTTTTGATGCTTCCTTCTACATTCACTGATGAAGGTAGAAGATAATGAGACAAGATATCTTCTTTATATATTGTTCCAAACAATTGGTTGCCTAAAATAGTAATGAGACTGACGCTATAACTTCGTTAGCGTTACTTTATTTTTGTATTAAGGACACTTTAAGTATGATAATTTTATTTGAAATTTAAATAAACTACTTTAAAACCAAGTAGTGAATTCTTAATTACCTACTTCCACCTCTCCAGTGGCAAGTGGATAAGCCAAGGTTGTCATTCGGCTAATTTCAATCTTTATTATTAATATAAATAGAATTCACATTTCCTTAACTTTGGCGTAAAATTAAGTAGTTGCATTCTTTTTGACAAAACGGAGCTAGGAAAACGATTGGAGGGCTATTATCAACAAAAGGACTGTACTAACGCTAATGAAAAGGCAAAACTAAAGTGTATGCGCGACTGATTTTATGAATTGGGAACGGTATGAAACCCCTTCCCTAGTTCATTGTTATATTTTTGCGTTTACTTACACTCGTTCTCTCGATCGAGATTGGTGAGCATTATAATCTCATTTGGAAGATTTTCTATAGAATACCCCGGGGATAATAGGCGATTGAGTTTCATCTTTAAAAAACTCTGTCAGGGGCAGGCAGTGTCGTTCGCATCATAGTGAAGGCACCTCGAAAAGAGGAACCCTCTTAAAAATTTCCCCGACCTAGGGAAACATTATTCGTGCTTCACTAGTATCCTTATCAGAAAAATAAGAAACAAAACGACAACCTCGCCTCAGCACATTCTGAATCCATTCTTATACTTTCTGGGCACGTATATTCACCGCTCTCATTATTGCCTTTCGCGGGGAGAGTACTCCCTTTTGAATTTAAAAAGGAGTTTAAGAATGCAAAAACACGGGCCATTTCATTTAGTATATAATGTTTCTTTTTAGACTGTTTGATAGCACATATACTCTCCGTGTGGGAAAACGTTTGTACGTATTACTTAGAAAACGCCAAGTTTTTAACTAGGGGGTAGATTAATATAAGGAGTTAAACGCCTGCATTTGTCTCTCCTCGAAACATGCAACAACCTCCCTACTTTATTCACAAAATCATAACACGGACAGAACGAGATTTGAGATAATAATTACCCATTTTTGTTTCCTCATTTCCGAACATCTTTCGGACACGATTCCAACGTGCAAATTTTGGAATCGACTGCGCATCGAACAAGATGAACACATATAAAGACGCCAAGGCTCTAACTTAACGGTGACCACACTCGCTGACATAATGAGAAGAGCAGAGAGGCCCTTCAGTTGTTGTGCCCCCGGAACGAGTGTTCTACTTTTGATAACGCTTTTGCGCCTCGTGAGCTTCGAGCGTGCACGCGCAGCCAGAGCATGGCGGAAGGCAGCGTGCTCGTGCTGGGATTCCGGGCATTCAAAAGAGACACCTCGCTCTTATTTTCCTGTTGGTGACTATGGCGGAGAATCCGAAGAAACACTTCACTCATCCAAGTTTTGTGACAAATACTCAGCGAAAGTATTTAAGAAAAAATCCTAAATACCAATTTGAAGATGTATTTAAAGTAGTATTCAGCTTACTTTTACTACAAACTATCATGAGTAGAGTACAAATACTTTGAAAAGGTAATTAAATTACAATCAATATAGTTGGCAAGCTTTGCAAGCTGGTAGTATGAGAATAAAAAGTCAGAAAGGGGTGCTCTATCTTTGATTATTTCTCCGATAATAACATTTTGCTGTGATCTATTTGTGATCTTCAAGAAGCGCCTTATCTGCTGCAATTAAAGCTTACTCTGAAATAATTCGGAATGGGCATCATAAATGCGTGTCAAAATATTTTAGGAACAGTTTTAGTTCTACGTTAAACACAATTCAAAAACCTGCAGTCTCGTTTTTTTTATTGTGTTTAATGTGCACCAGCTCGTTTGCGCCCTTACATTTATTCCGTTAGTTTTACGGCAGGCTCGGCTCTAAGACGCATTCCGCAATAAGTTTGTAATATGCCCCGCCGTGGTTCGGGGAACATGACATTTAGTCAGGCACTTCATATCCATAAGAACAAAACTAGAAGCTGATCAGGCAGCCAAAACTGATGATGAGCACGCGAGTGATCAACACACGTGCACACTCAGGAGAAACATTGACTCAAGGAGAGCAGCCTCTGACGCGAATTAACCATCAAGAGCAAAAGCGAAAAGCAACACCTATACCTTCAAACTGTTAAAACAAAGAAAGGGAAATAGGAAAGTCAAGAGGGAAACTAAGGAAACACAAGAGAGTGTCCACAAAATCGCACCTAACCCCCGTTCCCCTGCCTCTTCTGCACCAGTTAAAACAATTCTTGACGCACTGAGGTCAAGATCGTCCATACCCTAGAATAAAAATCTACAAGTTCATAAATGACTCTACCTGGCGGAAAACTGGTTTCGAGGATTTTGAGACTAAAACAATGCTCGCATTTCGAAGGAGAGGAACGAAACTCTTTTGAACGAGCTTCGGAGCAAACGTTGAGTCACAGTAGGCACACAAGGAGGTTTGCGGATGCTCAATTTAGGTCACCGCAGCTCAATAAAGCCAGCAGGATCTATATTCCTTGGTCGAGGGAGTGCATGTGCACGCATGAAAACGTGTTCGCGCATTTTCGTACTGGAACACCATGAACCGGCGATTTCTAAAAATGGTTCATTCTGATGACAATGGGCGTTGGCGTCGCAATCAATCCGTTGAGGGAACCACTCTATCTCCAGACAAAAGGTGGGGTCTGAGTGTAAAATCCGGATGACTTCACCAGCTGTTTGCTAGCTTCAAGCAAAAACAGGCTGAAAAAAAAAAAAGAGCGGGCGTACTTGGGGTTGTTCATTTTGGTCTTTTGTTGGCATTTTGGAGACTGCGTTCTGCTCTGCCTTGTTTTCTTTTCTGTGTGGGGTCGCTTGGCTCCAAGTTTGCAATTGGTTCAACTTTATCCTGTGGTCTGACGATGCCTAGTTCCGCAGATTGTTCCGGTGAATTGGTTTTTTCAGCGTTGCAACATGTATTTGAGATACTGAGTAAAAGGTAGTGAGAAATGCAATCAACATAGAATAACAAATACTCTAAACTAAATGTAATTGCGAGATAACAGAATACTACCAAAAGTATTTGAAATGCAGTATCTTGAGTAGAGTGATTAAGATATGCACAAGTCTGATCCATCCCCGCTAGCTTAGCACTCTTCCTTTTTCTCCTGTTTGACACGTCGCAATAAATTTAGAGTCTATCCATTGAGTGTTAATAAATTGGGGGGGGGGGGGTTCTCAGCTCGCAGCTCCTTCAAAGTAGGTATGCCCTCAGTGGCAAACGCGTGATATCACAAGAAACTATAAAGGAGTGATCCAACACCTTCTAATCAGGGGCAGGCCCGGTGACTTAGGTAGTTCTCTCTATTGTTCGAAAACAAACAAAAAAACTGATGGTGGAGGCAAGTTTGAAGAAACCACAGGGGTGATTATCTATGAATGCGATAGCCTTTAATGTCGAGCACACGGGCAGGTGCTCGGTTCCCCGTTAAATTTAGCGGGGAACCTGAATCGGTGCATAGGTCACGTGAAGTCCATTTTTCCACTAAGTTTAGCGGGGAACTGAAATGGTGCATAGGTCACTTGAAGTAAATTTTCCGCTAAATTTAGTGGGAAACCCGAGTTGTTGCATAGTTCACGAGAAGTCAAATTTTCCACTAAATTTAGCGGGAAACCTGGACACCTGTAGTCAATTTCCCGCTAAATGTAGCGAAAAATTGACTCCACAGACATAAATTTGTGGTGAATACCTTCATAATGCTTTCGCTGTAAAAAACAAACAAACTATGTTAACCTGGACAGACGTTGTGATAGATGTGGGTGGGTTTCAGACACCTCTAGTAGTGACGCGTCATAGTAACCAGAAAACGAGAGAAATTTCGTAGTCGTCGTACACATGGTACGAAGGGAGGAGCGAACGCCTGCCTGTTCACCGTCAATTGTATCCTATCAAAGCGAGATATCTTATCTGAGTCAGTGTGAAGTGATTGGTTCGTAACATGGGTGTAGTGTTGTCGCCGACAGCTTAGAAAGCGCCGGGCGTGGCGAATCCTGAGCCTGCCATTCTTATACATCAGACAATGAGACTGCCACGTGCAAGAGGTCTCAAGAACGAGCCACCAAGCAAAGAGAGTAAATTTTAAAAGAAAATAATTCACGCCCTGTGTTTCTTAAGATGTCAGGGACTATGCATGCTTGTGTTTTCGCGGCTTCATGTTTTAGTGTTTTTTTTTTAATTGAACTCAGTTGTAAGACAGGCGCCCGTTGTGTACGTTTCTTGAACTTTTCCCTCTACGTTCTGCTTTGTTTTAACGTAGCTCACCTGAAAAAAGTTTCCCGTAAGTTTACCTAATCTCCGGTGTGGTACGTCAGGAAAAAGGTAGATTGAAGATGCTGGAGGGGATAGCATGTTTCGATCAATTTCTGGACAGCAAGTCATTTATCAAGCTCCTTAGAACGTCTCGCTGTCTCATAATTCCCGTTAATCTCAATACGAGAGGTTGTACAAGTTATTTTCTCCTTCCGCTTTGAAAAATATGAAGAAAGGAAGGCTGCGGAAGTGAGGGAGCAAGGATGCCTCGTGCAAATGGGCTTAGGCTGATCACTCATTACAACCGCCCGCCAAAAACGCAAAAAAGAAAGAGAAAAATCTTTCCTCTGCGCATCCTCAACAAAATTGCGGTGGTGGTTCAACAGAGCGCCCCTATTAAAAGCCGTTCCTGTTTCCCGGAGGAAAACCACTTAGGGAAAGACCGAGTCCGGATTATACGTTGCTTCGGTCCACAAGCTGCGTGCGCTCTTTCCTGTGCTCTCTCGTGTAAAAACGACTGCAGCTGTCAATTAGTGGACGTTCGGACGGAGCGCCACACGCTCGTAATTATTTTCAGCGAGCGCGACGGTGTTGTTTTGAAAAGATGTAATGAATGCTCCTCGACTATTCGAAAAACGACGTGAAGGAAGACGGTTGCGCGCGCAGCGTGCGTCGCCACTTCTCCAGGAGATGTATCTTTGTTTTAGCGTCATCAACCTGAATTGAAAAAAAACTAAAAAATTGTAGATGTACTAAAATGTTGACTCGATCTTAAAACGGGTCCACTGAAGCTCTTTCGCTAACATCGCTACATTCAGCTTCAATTAAGATTTTCTACGAACAAATACGACTATTTCCTACAAACAAGCACTCACGGCCTAAATTAAAATGTCCTACAAAGAAACACTTACGACGTTGGATATATATTAATTATGTTAGCAAAACTCTACCAGACAGACCTCCATATTTTTTATATAAACTAATTGAAAAACAAACAAATTCATACAACAAACGTCGTGGTTACCAAAGCATTACAGTTCTTACGAATGTAGCCTGCGTCTTATTGCGATAGCGCGTATACAACGTTGCACTCAAGTACAAAGTGCCGCAACGGCGCCGCGTTTCATCGCCGACGCGTTCAAGCAACCGCGTGCCCAGTCGACAACACAAAGGGTTCAGGCAATCCGCACAGCGTACTCGCGGTCAGCACTTTGGAGGGTCAAACGCAAAAAAGCGATCGTTACGTAGGTGCTAAAATTAACCTGTCGTTCAGATAACGACTGTCGTTAATTTACGCCCCGACTCAACACACTGACCCCACCTGAGCCTTCCTCCTTTTACCCCTTCTCCTCCCCTTTACAGCCCATTCCCCTACTTCCACCGGTGTCGTTAAATCGGAAATCACGCCGACCGCAAACCTCCTCCCGCAACCCCACACCCCTGTTTTCGTAAAATGGTACCGCCCAATGTTATTCTTTTTTTTTTTATTTTTATATATTACGGCGTCGTTTGCCGTGGTTGGTATCGGGCAACTGTTTCACGACGTGATTCTCGACGATGTCACGTTTTAGAGTTTGAGCATCCCCCCCGGTATACGAAGCGGGAACGTGCTTGTGTGTTCCGAGAAGGCAACACGCGGAGGGTTGGAGGAAGGGGAGGACGGGAGAGAGAGGTCGCTTGGCCGATAATTATTTTGATAGTGGCCAGACCGCAGAGGGCTCTTCATGCGCGTGCGCTGTTTGTGTGGGGGTTTCAACGCGCGCTGGTCGCTCGCATGTTGCAGCTCTCGCGTGTACACCCGCCAGCGCGTCGGAGCTCTCTTAGGCTGGTGGCACGAAAGAATTATTTGCGTCCGTCTGTCGGGCCGCGCGGTCTGCGTGAGACTGTCATATTAGATTAATCGCCGCCGAAAAACGGAGCCGGCAGCCGGAACTCGGAATCATCAAGTGGTCTCCGGCACTTTTTCCGGAACTCTGCGCGACGGAACTAAATGACGATTGACGAGTCGTCGTACGAAAACGGTGTTTCTAGCAAGACTTGTTTAGTTGTCAGAAGACGTGCGTGATGCAATCTGCCAGGGTTTGAATTTAATAACGTTTCCAAATTTTTGAGAGCGGCTGGCTTTGACTGCATTTTCGACGATTGTTGCGGGTGTTTCTGTGATATGTTCTACGAAAATACGTATTATCGAATATGAGGCCTGCTCATATCGCCGTGCTAATGCCAGCTTCCTTCTTTTTTTCTTTCAGACATCACGTGACAGACGCCCGATACATCACAGCCTGAGACTTATTCTGGTGAACGTGATGACTCGCCATGATAAAAGTGTTCCCGTTATATCGTGTTCTTCACTTTTTCGTTTCTGGCACATGTTCACCTCCATTAAATCTTTAGTTGCTTCCGTTTTCGCCTGCCCCACCCTCTATCATTCGATACCAAACTATGTTTCACCATGAGCCAGGGCGTGGTCGAAGGCTACAAGACTCACATGTGCACAACCGCACAGCGTACGAGTGCAAGGTCACGGCACACTTTCTGCGCTTGATTGGATTAGCCGTCTGCAGCATACTGACTGAACGACGACGAACGCAATGATACTGCGCATCTGGCGCTAAGTAATTGACCCTATTGGCTTGTAGTGTCGAATGCGCTCTGAATAAAGTAATACCATACTCCTTCTTTCTTTTTTTTTTTTTTTTTTAAAGGTCTATATATTCCTCCACAAAGGGAGCAATGATCATTCCCCCTATGTTCATTTAGGAACGGGGCAGCGATCGTTTCTGCAAACGAGGGAGCAAAGTTCCTCCCTCAATTGCATCGCAATATGGCGGCTCCGAATTGAGTGAATCGAGTTCAGTGAGGCTTAACGAGGACGCCAGGACACTACTGTTGGTCTTTACGCGGAACGTTGCCGCGATTCAACCGAAAAGAGCTAGCATAGTGTTCGGACAGTCAAATGTCTCGCGCCACTGGCGGCCCCCCAGGCCTGCTAAGCAGCTATTGCGAGAAAGGCAGTCAGTCGCTTCGCAAACACAAAGAAGTCCCTGCTTTCGGAGCGAGAGCTGTCGCAAATGGAAGCATAACATGAGCTTTTCACGAACTGTATTTATTGCTGAATTCTGCTTTTCGAACGGGTACGGAAACGCGTTCCAAACGTCAGTCTTCTCATTTTAACACTGCGATGCTAAACGGAGACAAGCGAAACTCGACCACTGCGCGCACGTCACGTGTCACCAGCGCGATTCCCCGCGACACAGTTGCTTCGTTAGCACTACGCCTAAAAAAAATGTTGTAAACTATTCGCGAAGCCAAACGTCGTTCCCAATTCAGCTAATTCAAAGCAGCCTACTTTGTTCATTGCACGGTTCAGAAAATATAGCGAAGCGTGAAAGAAAGCTCAATCGCTAGTCACCAGATGGCAGGCACAGCCAGAGTAATGGAAAATGTCTAAGTCAGGTGGCGGTAGCAACCGTCCAATTCATCGGCAAAAAAAAAAAACAAAAAAAAACTATATATATATATTCGGCTATTGCGGTTTGACATCTTTATTATTCACCATTGTTATATACACACATACACGTCGCGTGCCACTACATACGATACTGTACAGTTCACGGACAGCGAGAACATACATATACACAGCACGTTCAAACATTAACAAGAACGCACACTGCCCCCATCACTGACTCCGTACACTGCGCATCCGCTTTTTATACTCGTTGTTTTGAAAGTATTTTCTTCATGATCCTCTGAGCTATAAATAATGTTACCAGTATGTCGATTTTCTCTCAGTAATGTCATTTCGTAGAAGGCATTTTTAACAGCACAAGGGATGAATGTCGTAGTGAAAAGTAAACATTCACGCTGTAATTATTTTTGCGAGAGCCAACAAAACAATCCGCTCTTCTGTGGTTCTTAGCAGCCGTGTGTTCGCTTCCCCGCACAGCACGTCGTATAATGGCTCGAAGGACGTCAGTTTTTTCTATCATAGTAATTGTTTTTTGTTTTTGCGCTGTTCATGTGTGGCGGCAGTGGCCGTCGTGAATTATCCTTTGTAAAGGAGAATTCGCTGAGCAGCTCCAAGAGAAGTTTCACGGGTAGAGAAATCGGATTTCGAACCACATGACTGTGATAAAAGGGGGGTAATTTGCGTAAATAAGTAAATACGCCGAGCCCGGTAATACATCATTGGCGTAAGAAAAAAAAAATATATATATATATTGGACGGAGTTGTGCCGAGTGCCTCTGGTGAATCCACAGAGAGACATTGATGAGGCGGAGCACTCGGTGTTCCGAAGTCATTCATTTCTGACCACTGGTTAGTTCAATATTTCTACGGTTAGCTTAGACGGCAAGAGCTTATAAATTTGGTATCGACGAGTGAATTATAAAATGCACATTCAAAATTGACGCGCATTTTGAGCTTGATCCAACAATTTGGGGTTCAATTTAATTGGAATAAATAGCACGAACGCGGTTTCGTTCCAAGAAAGAGGTTGAAAAGCCTAAGGCAGTGAAAAGCGTGTGTCCTTAGCAGTGACGCGTATATTAGGAAACGGTTAAGTACGAAAATCAAAAAGAAAAAACTAGAACGGTGGCAGGTTGGTTGTTTGGGCTCGGCTACGAGCCGACTGTCGACTAAATACTATCTGGCCATAACAACAAGTCAATTTACCTACCACCAGATTGATCGCTCTGTCTGATTTCCTTTAATGCTAAAATTCCAAACCATAGATATACGTACGTTCTTTCTTTCCGTCATATTTCAAGCATGTTTAGCCCTTCCCAGAGTGCCCAATCGCTGTCTTGGAGGGGACAACGGGGCTTTGAAGACGACAGTTATATTGGTCACTGTACCTTACAGGCCATCGCTCCAACACGATTATCCACCGATCGATTGATTGCACTCTAATCGCTTAAGCAGTCTTAATAAACTCTTTAGTGTTAAACAGAACGTCAAATTGCGATTGTACACACAGTCTGGTCTCGCTGTTACACCAATGGTACGCGATACACGTAAAGACATCGACTACGATTCCAGACTTCGTTGACAACGCACAACACTGCCATGGAAATGTTGGTGACTCGAGTACACAAAACCAGGTTTATTGTGCGATGGCACTCAGTAACAGGAAACACACCCAAACGTGGCACAGACGACGCGCAAGCACCCGTACATTTTAGTCCAGTCTACGTATCACTGCTGGCAGTGCTCAGGAACTTTGCTGTTTCTAACGGCTTCGTTTGCTCGTTTGACAAAATTAGCGCTAAAAACGTCACTGCAACCGAGGTGCTCTGCGTGCGTGAACTGCAAAACTGAATTACAGGCAGCCTTCGTTGCCGCTGTCGCTCATTCCGCTCAGTGGCGTTTATTATAAAAACGTGTGCGGCGTGCCCGAAAAACGAAACCGAAAGATGAGGCGGGAGGGAGGACCTTTCTTCCCGTCTGCCTCAAGAGGGAGTAAAACACCTTGTTCCTTTCCTTTTTCTCGTGTC
This sequence comes from Ixodes scapularis, assembly GCF_016920785.2. NCBI lineage: Eukaryota > Metazoa > Arthropoda > Arachnida > Ixodida > Ixodidae > Ixodes > Ixodes scapularis. The sequence continues at coordinate 180,109,122 of NW_024609846.1, read as the reverse complement.
CTCTAAAGGCGCATCAGCAGGAGGGAGGAAAACGCGCAGTTGCTACCTTTTTCTTCTTTTTTTTTTTCTCACAGTGTAAACACAAGGAGTTTGCGAGATAAGTGAACCGTGTTTTTTGGCCCAGGTAAATAAACTATGCGTTCGCTCCCACTTCGTGAGAATTTGACGGTAGCGGTTAAGATATAATGGGAAGTTTGAGAACGTGACGTGCCTAGATCAAAAATAATCAAGAAAAGCGAACTTTCTCTATGAGCTGACGTCCACCTAAGCCTAATTTTGTCAAATAAAAAAAACATTTTGCGCGCCTGCAGGGATGGGCAAAATACATGCCAATTTGTATCGAAATACAAATAGAAAATACCTCGTCAAAATTGTATTTAATTACAAGTATAATTACATTTCCAAAAAAAGTATTTAAATACAAGATACAAATACAACCAAATGTATTTGGTCTCCTCCAAGTACCTTTCCAAATACATTCCTCAAAATTTGCGTCAGCGACTTCAGGGCACCTGCAACGGGTTTCTGGGTATCTCACTTTAATTTTGCATCGCACATCGTTAGTGTGCGAGGCTCTAGTAACGTAAGAGAAATATAATCACAAAAAAATGTAATCAGCTTAGACGTAATAGGTGGAAGAGTAAAGAGCTTCAAGCAGCCTTTTTTGTCGATTACATTTTGGTATAGACCAACAAAGAACCGGGACGACCAAGACGCGCAGCACTAGCTAGAGATTTTTTTATTGTTGCAACTCGCAACAGTTACGAAAATCTGGACGACCCGCGAATTTAGAACGTTCCAGGCAAAAATATGGATGGAAATGAGGCTGGGAAGCATCACAAGTTGTCACACGCACTTATTTAGTCAATCTGCCTGTGGACGTCGATTTCGTCACTATTCTTGCCCTGGACTAGCACCGTAATCACGAAGTCACTAAGCGCTTGTGCTTGATTGAGAGACACTGCCGTTCGGTGCAGAACGTAGTTTTCTTCCTGCTCTGGTCAGTGCCTTTAATGTATTTTTGCCCACAAAATTGTATTTAATTACAATTGTATTTGAAATACCCACGTTTTAGTATTTAAATACTCACGTCAAATACATTACCCAATTTGTAATTAAATACAAATGCAAAATACACAAAGTATTTGAAATACGAATTTCAAATACTTGTATTTGAAATACTGCCCATCCCTGCGCGACTGTAGTATCTATTTTAGTTAAACAAACTTGTCAGCAAGAAAAAAAACAATATTGTCTTTTTTCAAACAAGCGTTTTTTTTTTTTTTTTTTTTCACTGATATAAAATTGGACGAGCGCTCACAATATAGTTTCTTGTTGTGACGATTATTAGGCTTAGGTCAAAGTCGGCTCATAGAAATTTATTTTTTTCCTCAATGCGGAGCCCAAGTTCGTCTGCTTCTTTTGCAGGGGTTGTGGTGCCGTAAAAATGACGAGCTCTGATTGGCTCTGACTGAAGGATAGTGGGTAGACCTCGAAGCAAGCTGCCTTGAGGTCTACCCACTATCCTTCAATCAGAGCCAATCAGAGCTCGTCATTTTTACGGCACAACAACCCCTGCAAAAGAAGCAGACGAACTTGCGCTCCTCATTATATTTTAATTCAGGCAACGTCATCTTCTCAACCTTTCACGTTCTATCCCAACCGCTAGCTACACATCATCGCGGAGTTTGAGCTTTCTGCGATGCATAAATTATTTATCCGGGCCAAAAAATACACTTCTCTTTTCTCGGGAACTCTCTGTACAGGGTGATTCAAGGAGAGGCCAGGCTCTTTAAACCGACCGCAAAATTCGGTTTCTTAACCTATCGCGCTACGATTTTGTGCAGCGTTGCCCAAAGATGGTGCTTTTTTTCGCCCATTTTCGCCCGTTTTCGGTAGCTATAGGTGTTAGAGAGCTCTGTTGGCCGCCATATTCTCATTGAGCAGTTCAGAAAATCACTTATAACTTTTGAATAAGGAAACGGTTAGTGCTGAAACTTTGGCATCTTGTTCGGACCGCTAGCGCTACATTGGGGCAAAGCATGAGCGTTCATCAATGCGTAGTTAAGTTTTATGGTAAAAAAAATACCCTGTCAATTTTTTAAGGGGACACAGTGTATATATATATATATATATACCAAAAAATGAAAGGCGTTTATAATTCTCTGTAATGACGAATTACAGCGCACCTCTTGAGGAGACGGAGGGGATGTGACAGAGAGGAGGGTATGCCCCTTCTCCTCCTCCGTACCCTCCTCTCCTCCTCGCCTGCTGCCCTCTCGTTTAGCGTGAAATTCTCGCTAAATTTCCCTCTAAATTTAGCGGGGAAGTTTTTCCGCTGAAGGTAGCGGGAAAATTTTTTGTTTAAACTTGGCGGAAAAATTTCCCCGTTAAATTTAGCGGAAACATTTCCCCGCCAAATCTAGCAGGAAACTTTTCTCGCTAAATTAACGGAAAAATTTCTCAGCTATCTTTAGTGGGGAAACGTCCCATAATGCAACGCGCGGTTACGCCGACACCGACGCCGACACCGACGCCGACGCCGCTCAACCCGGAAACGGGCGCCTAAGAGCTGGGCTCTACAAACATTATCGAACACTTCCGGTTCAACTTTTTTTTCCCCCTTTCTGTTCCAAGGATCGTTATGCTGTTATCTTGTTGCACTTAGAAATTGAGTAATGCAACAAAAATAATAGTTTTGCAACGCAGGGAGCCAAGCTTTGCAGATCTACCTGAACTGAGTTCCACACTGCGTATGCTAGGACGCAAAGCTTCCAGCCCTGACCGCTTTTCCCGGCATGTTCGCCACCTCAACATGTCGCTCCAATTAATGTACGTGACACTGTTGTTTATAGTTTCTGACTTGAATAACCGTCCAGCGTCAGCAGGCTCTGTAGAAGCGGTGCTGTGAAAGAGCTACTTTTGATTCGGTTGTTTTTGTTGGGGCTGTTATATTTTGTGAGCGAAGGTCACCTTAAGTTTGCCTCTGTTGTCTGCAAAATACACCTTTTTTTTTTTTAAGGAAGACACGCTGTCGCAAATATTGTAAATTAAAAAGCTTTTCCTGTGCGATGGCCACTGGGACAAATCGCTTTTTCGAGAGTTATTCCTGTACATATTTATCAGCTTATTCCAAATTTGCGCTGAAATTACTTAAGTAGGGTGGGCACAAATAATATCAATCTTCATAAAACAAAAGCTTTGGGAGTTAAGGTTTTAGTTTATTTAATTGTTAGAAGAAAATACAGTAAACAACTGATATGCGTGAGAAACTTCAGGCGTCTGCTTGTAGTGATTTTGAGTAGCTGTTTTTCAACTCTCAGCTCATGTGTAGGTAATACATATCAGTGTTCACGAGAGAAATTTGTTAATTTTTAAATAAACAGGAAAACAAAACTAACAATAACTAATGAAAGCTTACTACTGCTAATTTAGTGTCATTCTGGCTTTGTGCCTTCGCAAGTATTCACAACTTCCTTCAAAATTTTGTAAGATTGTCGTCCCTGCGATTATGAAATATTTAAGGTTGGGGTCCCTGGTCACCGCAGCTGGAACAGAAGGAAAGGTATAGCGTTCATAAGACACTGTAAAACGCCGGCACACCTACTTCCCCGCATAGCACGCCTGCACTTGAACACTAAGCATGGCGTCTTATATGCTCAGTGTCCCAGCACAAATCGTGTCATTTTGGATCCGATTTTTTTTTCTAATCGTCATTGGCTTGGTTTTTGTTTTTTTCCTTTCAACCGAGTTAGTAACTTTTGCCAAATCCCGCCAAACATCAAACGCGAATATATATATATATATATATATATATATATATATATATATATATATATATATATATATGGTAAACACCGTCAAGGACAGTCTAGAAGTTTCGAACTCAAAATTGATTTGGGGTAGCAAGGCCAACAAAAGCCTTCACTGATGCCTACAACGGCAAGAGTGACAAGAAAATGCCAAATAAAGATGTTCGATGAATAAATAAATTGCCTTTCTTCAAACAACTGACACACCTCACAAAGTATGTTTGCAAAAGTTTTTATAATATATGAATCTGTATACCGAGTTTCGAGCGATCAAGAGACTCGAGCAGCCTTGTTTGTCTACAAGTCTACCATAGTCTGTTTCCCAGGAACTCTGAGTTTGATCACCGCCCCTGTGTGTTTCAATTTGGGGTTGTTCCAGCGTACGTTCAATTGGCGTGACGTACAATTATTCTTACTGTGCTTAAAAATGTTTTAATCCCCATTAAAGTCACCAGACACCTCTTGGGGCAGGTTACCAACTCGCTTACTAAACATCTTCACAACAAATTACTTGCATAAGACATGCAGCTGAACCACCGCCCCCAAGTCTCCGGTTTCCTGGTAGTACCAAATGGGACACGCTAAACATGCGCTTAGATGAGAGCATAGAGTTGACTGATTGTGTTTAGTACCTGACATTATGTTCCAGGCATAAAAATTTGCAGACAAAAAAGAAAACGAGAAAAAAAAACGGAGATAAATGTATGAGAACAAGAACACAGAGCGACTCAACTGACATCAAATAAAGTGGTTCGCTTCCCGAAGTAAACCTCGGTTATTGAATTTTATCTGCCACCCTTTTAAACTGAGCATGGTGCTATTGTATATTGCTTTTTTGTGTCATTAATACCGGAAGTTGTGGTACGGAAATATGAAAGCTTTGAGGTTCTCCCGTCGGAAGAGCCAAATCTCACACTCGACCAGAATCGGAGCACTTCCTTACACATATATTGGTGTTAACGTTACCTCTAAAGTATCGCAGAAACCTCTTACCGATCAGATTTGGCCTGACGATAATTATAAACTTCGATATCTAAAACCAAATTTTACTTCAACCTTCGTGTCATTGAAATTATGTTTGTACAAAAACAAAGTTGGTAACATACCGCAGTACTTTGGTACCCCAACTTTAAAGCGATTGTAATAAAAAGCTGTAAGCTCTGCAATATCACGGTGCACGTTTCGTATACTGTGACTATCATCGCACCGTCAGTATAGCATCTATTAAATATAATTTATTCCTGCCTGTTCTTTTGATACGTCGACATATATGGCGTGCGTGTTGTTTCTACAAATTGTATTATTTACACGCTTGAATAAAAGTCAAGCTATTCCGAAGTTCTTCATGCGTATCTTTTTGTGTTTCTTTACGCGTCGATCGTCATTGTAAAGTCGCCGTTCCTCATGGTGGTTAAAGAGCGCAACAGGGCAACGGACAGAAAGGGTGACACAGATGCAGCACTACTTACAACTGAACTTTATGTTCGTTGTCACTCAATATATATATACATACACTCTCTGTACCTTTGTCGGACAAACAATTACTGTTCCTCAACCAGAGATGACTAGTCTGGGGTGGTGTAATGTGTAATGTCACAATTTTAGCCTTTTAACAATATGTGTATGTATGTCTTTGTTAACTTGTTTTTGTTGGCGCCGATATATATATATTGAGTGACAACGAAAATAAAGCTTTGTTGTAAGTAGCGCTGTGTCTGTGTCTTCCCTTCTGTCCGTTATCCTGTTACGATTTTAACCATTATTTATTTATTTATTTATTTATTGCAATACCCTCAAGGCGCTGACGGGCATTACAGAGGCGCCCAACTCTCCACCCCCGTCGACATTCCTCGTTATCAGACCTGTCCTAGCTGCCATTGACTCCTTCATACCAAGTACGTCATCTAAATGGAACCACCTTCCAGCATCTTTAGTAAATGTGCGATGCATTAATTTATGTAACGAGGCATTAACTAACCAACTTGTTAATACTACACAAAGTATTAATTTTAAAACAATGCATCACTAATTTGAGTTCCACTGGGGCTATTTTTAATGTTTGTGGTTATGTTTAATCGCTAACATTACTGATATTGTTTTGTTTAAGAGGGTTCGAACTAAAATGTGCACATCGTAATTATAATGTTGATCTACACTCCCCTCTTCAATGTATTAGTATCTTGAGCGTACTTGAAATAAATAAATTGAAATAAATGTCATTCCCCCTATTACGGCACGCTGGGTACCGTGAGTATTAAAATAAATAAATGAAGAAATAAATAGTGAAAATTTTCAAAACTGATGCCCAAGAATGATGCTATTGGTATTGGTATTCGTATTGGTATTGGTATTTATTGCGTGCCCAAAACACCATGAAGGCTTTGAAAGCGAAGTAAATCACCAAACTCTCGAAAACGAATTCCACGCAGTCTTTTTTTTTTTTTTTCGAATTCTCCAGATAATGTTTTTAAACAACGACCTGAACTTATTTGTTTCTCTAATTATTGTAAGGTAACATGAGCAACAACAAAGAACCAGGCAGGTAACACTTTATCTAGCGTTTTCTCCTCCCCAGCAAAAGAGCAAGACAAATATGTACTACTGTGTTGCAAGATTATAAGAACATGTAAAAACAAGACGGTGATGAACAGCTGTCTTCACTACTCAAATTGTCCCGCTTCAAAACTAATGTGGCCCAGAATAATAAAGTTACAAAAAGCGTAACAACACATTTCGCTGAACCCGAATCTCAATTCAATATTTGGTACCGTCGTGTTCGACCTGTCTTGTCTTAGCTAAATAAACATAAAAAGTACAAAAATTTTATCTTTGAAAAATCACTGTTATATGTCCCCCCATATGTTATGGTTAGAGTTGAGTGTAGATTAAAAAATGTAAAATTAATTTTTCTGAGTTCTGAACATTTTATGTAAGAACGATAGCTTTTTTGGCCATAATAATAGTTGTTATGTTAAAATATTTTACCGTTTACTTTGCATCTCTGAACTATTTGCGCTGCCTTCGCACCAGGTTGCATCGTCAAAGGCAAACACAAAATACCTCACTAAAAATACTCCACGTGTTGCCAAGTACAAGTATTACTTGCAACCTATGTGAGAACACAAAAACTATAAGTTTTAGTGGTCTTAATATTAACATGCTCGCAGTATTCACGAGCATGCTCAAAAACAACCAAATACAAAATAATAACACATTCAACAAGCCTTCCCGAAGAGAAAATGGTATCTAACTTCAGATGGGTTGTTTATCTTTTTCGGTGAATATGCATAGCAGAAGCATTAAGGTAAGTGAAGTTCGTTGTAAGCGCAACCAGACGGAAGATTGCCTAAGCAAATATTAATAAAGTTAGAAGCATCGGCCGACTTGCGCCATCCGCCGTTTCATCACAGATCGCAAACATCGGATTCCCGAAAGAACGGGTTTCTTTTTTATGGAACAAAACCCATCTGGATATAAAGCTAAACATCGTTCGAAAACGCCGCCCATGGTAACAGACACCCAGCATCAATACGCGTCAAAAAAAACGTCAATACTCCTTCGCATGTCGCCCAAGCCTTTATTGTAAGTAACAGTCCGTGACTCAAAGAGCACATGTAGTTCCATCGCGGCTAAAGGGACTTCTGCTACGAGCGCGTCGTATAATGTATACAGGGAGACAGCGTGTACAGCGGCAAACCATGGTAGATATCTCCGCGTTAGGTTCAAGCATGGCATGCTCGCACAAAACATGGCCAAGAATCAATAAGTCTCTTTATTTTCTTGTTTTCTTTCTTCTCAATCGAACTGGCTCGGCATGGTCATTAAAGCAGCGCATTTGAGAGAACCGATACGTTCACGGAAACAGTAGTAGTAGTCGGTCCATTGTGTAGTTCACGGGGCGACCGCGAGGGGTCGGGCGCTTCCACGCATGCGTCGTTCATTAGGCGATGGCGTGGCAGCAGCACGGTTCCCCCTTTTTTCGGATCTCCCGTCATTTCCGGCCAAGTGGTTCGAACATCCGGCTCCGTTTTTGAAAGGGAAATGCATTCATTAACTCGGTCCCCGCGTGGAGAGAGGGATAGCCCGCATTACGTGGTGGTGGTGCTGGCCCGACGACCATTTGGGAAAAATTATTCCCCCCCGACCTCCTCCTTACTTTGGGGTTCATTGGGACGGAGGGAGGAAGGAAAAGGGGTTGGATCTGATGGAAAGTTATCCATCCTGGGGGTCTTCCTGGTCGCGTCAGAAGATCCGCTCGTACAATTCACCCCTCCCTGCTGATACGGGAAACATTCATAACCCGATTGTGACCACTACTATACGCTTGTTTATGACCTTACGATGGGGTGTCAGCGAGCTGCATCGGAGTTCCGCAGTATTCGGAGATAGTAATATGAATACTATAGTTTTGCTCATATTTCTTTATTCTCTTTTTCTCGCAAACTCCGCAACGCCTTTACTTTTTTTTTTTTTTTTTTTTTTTTTGAAGTTTGGCTTAGTCAGCCTATTCCCTTGCTTCGTCAAAAGGAAATCGGCGCTTTAATCTTTCTCTAGCTCGTGCACAGGCGTTTTTTTTTTTTTTATGATATGACTCAGACATAGAATCGAACAAGTGTTTTATCAAGTTCATAAACAATTTGTAGTATTCTTCTATGTGCGCCGCGAGAAAACATTGCTTCGGCGGCGAACCCGACTTTATTCCCTTTTTAGTTTTTTACTCTCTCGTGTCCCGAAAACGACTCAATATTTTTTTAACAATTAATTTGTTGTTTTGAACATTTATTTTTCCTGAGTATATCAATTTAAGGTTGCTGTGTTTCATTGTAACCCTTCGAGTGAATAAATAGATTTGAACAGCAAGCAACATAGAAGCAACAAAGAACGTAAAATACGCAAAATATTTCAAGAATGCGCCGAAAAATGCGACTAAACAATACAGCAAAAAACGTACGGTTCCAAAAATCCTTTCGTCAAAACAAAAAAAAAAAAAAAACACGGGTCAAAGGGGCGTTCGCCCATCAAGGTACGCGTGTAACATAATAACTAACGGAACTTTTTTTTTTTAAATTTCGCTAATAACCTTTTGAAATATTCGTCCTGGCCGGAGCTGATGTTAATTTTGCCACTTTAAAAACAATATTCGGATAAGTCAAAAGTTGCTCCATTTTTGTATTGTAAGCCCATTTCCTCCAACAAGCAGATCTGACACTTTCATTTAAAAAGTCAGATCAGATTTATAGATCTGATCTGACTGCGGGAATTTTGACTGCCAGTGGAAGAGGTGACTATTTGGTAAGTTCAGTGTGACTGCTTATCTGGAGCCTTTAGCGTGCATCACGCAGTCGTGGCACATAACCACATACCGGTATACTGTAATGAGTATTAAAACCGGCAGGAATATGGATTGATACCCTGCTTCTCTGGATTTTTCTGGGAGCTGTAGTGTGTGACAACATTCCGTTTTGACTCACTTTTATTCACTTTTAAAGTCTAAAGTGCCTTCACAACCGACACTCAAGCACAAAATTCAAGGGCGAGCGCAGTGTGTCGGCCTGCATGTCTGGTGGGCCGGGCGAAAAGACCCGATTCTCCAGGCCGACCACCTGACCTTTGTACAAGCGTCCGTTCGGCCCTAGCCCCTTACATTACCACGGCAGGAGCTCGAAGTTGGCCGTCTAGTCTTCCCTGCAGGAATTGCTCTTCGCGGTCTGGACGTTCGACGCCTTCCACGTTGCCCGTCTCGCGGGTGTGCAAGCGGTGTCGGTGCGCACTCTCCACAAGACCACCTAGGGGCGTCGGTCCACCATCCCGGGCAACGGGTTCGATTCTTGCGGCAGGCTTTGCCTTAGCGGTTTCCTTCCAGAAAGATTGACGCGCTGGTTCTGGTAGTCGGGCTCGCGTTCGTCTCCGCTTCGCGGTTCTTTTTCCTTGCTTTTCCGCCAATAAATTTAGCAGGGACATTGACGTCACGTCACTTGGCACCACGTGACCTAAACACCAATTCAGTTTCTTCTTAATATTGAACGGTAAAAGTGACATAACGTGGCCTATTTACCGATTCAGTTTCCTCGCTACATTTAGCACGAAAATGGATATCACGTTACCTAAATAGCAATTTAGTGTCCCCAATAAATTTAAAGGAGAAATTGACGTCGCCTAACCTATACACTAATTCAGTTTCTCCGCTAAATTTAGAGGAGAAAACAATAAGAATATAGATCCTTCTTTACTCCCGAAACGACAACATAAAACGATTGCTCTTTGAATATTGTTTTGCATTAAAATACTTCAAAAATAAAGGTCGCCGTGGATTTTTTGTGTGTTTATTACTAATGCTTGGTCGCCGAGTCCTCTCGCTTTCATTAAGCGCAGTCACACAAATAAAGTTGCTCATTTTCCCTCACTAGACATGCCTGTCGGAGGTAGTCCTCTCCCTGTTGAAATAAACATCTTTTTTCTCTATTTTTTTATCGAGAAAAAAAAAACGACCTAAGCCAAAACGACCTCACTTTATCACTGTCACTGAAAATAATTGTGCTTCGATTTTTAGAGGAAAAACTTGAAAGTAAATTTAAGTCTCCTGGCACCTATTGCACTTCCTAACTCACTCGATCAGTCTACCGACCTCCCTTTTTTTATTCTTGAGATAAGACTAGATTGACACCTTTAAGAATCTGAATAGGGCTTTCGCCATGATGATAAGATCGCGCTGACTGTCTATCTTTCTGTGGAAAACCTACTCAGGGTAAAAAAAAGAAAAAAATAGATATTACCTCTCCCGAAAATAAATAAACAGAGCCGACGGGTATATACGCTCACCTTCACGAAGCCGAAACCCCACCGAAATATCCGTATACCAACAAAACCGGAACCAGTGGACTGCCGGACAGCCTCACAAACCCTCCATACGAACCGCCACCAAGATGGAAATTTTCTTCTGAATCCCTTTCACTCTTCTTGCCCCAGTCCGTACATCGCTTCCATGCCTCTTCTCGCCGCACTTTCTTCGCTGCGTGAATAAATAAACAAACATTTGCGTCGGGGGAGCCAGCTCTCTTGAACTTCCTGTCGATAGATACACGCAAGGGAACGAAAACGGACATCGCAAGGAGTCTCTGCGGAGAAAAAAGCATACAGAACAAATGCAAGTAAGCGAGCATACAAACAGAAAGAAAACGTACTGTTAAAAAAAAAGTTGACTGGTCATGGGATGGGATAGACATCTGCCGATATAAACTTCTTTTAAGCTGTTCTGTCAGAGTGATTTTCGTTCACCTTACCGTATGGCTGAACCAACACCTCAGAGATGTGTCGGCTCCCCCGCCCCGCTCCCCCCCCCCCCCCCTCCCCCCCTCCCTTTTTTTTCTATCTGAATCTAGTTTATTTGGTTTGTTGGTCAGTTTCTCTGCCGTAGCTTCTTCTTCGCCTGCTCGATTGATAAGTCTACCTCTCAAAAGCTGCCGTTTATGGAGTTATTTATACGTAAGGGTTACCTTGATAGGTGCTCATCTCTTCTAAACAGGCTGATCGTGTTTATATTATGTTTGGTCGTCCGTGATATCGTTTACATTTATGCCTGAGCGTGAACCGCTAGCTGGAAGAAAACCGGTCACCGAAACGGTTTGGGTGTTGTACGTGCCGGAGAGTTTGTTTGCTTGTATTTAGGTTCGCAGAAGTTTTTTTGAACTTTTCTTATCGGCCTTCCTCAAACGGAAAACGAGTTGTATTTGTGCAAGTTCGCAAAAGCAGTCGATCCGTCATTTTAAAGAAAACTCTAATGGCAGTTTGTGTAGCCCGTTTAGATTTCGAGCATCATCACATCCTTTTACGTAGTATTAGCAAAAGTTAACGATTGTATTTAGAAGCTCACGACCATTATCACGTGACTCATTCGAGCGAAATAAGTAATAGACGGGGGTAAAAAATAGTTGCAGCAGATTTTCTTACGACATTCCTTTCGTCCATATGTTCGTCAAGTTCGCTCGTTCACTTGCCTAACATATGAACATGCCACTCAAGAAAGCCATATGGATTGAGTCAAACATGGCTCGGTTGGAAATAATAGAGTGAAGGAAGAGCAAGCTATCTCTTTTATATTAAGTTTCTTTTTTTTTTTTTTAAGGTAGCGAAGCGGAAGCTGCTGGCCCGAGCATGTTGCCTCAAAAAACGCTTGCAGTTGTTTATTGTTATTGTAGCTACAGTCAATAATCCGTGTATTTTTTTTCAGGTTTGTCTTATATAACAGGTATTTGTATATTCCTACACTTTTGGAAACGCTTCCTCCGCACAAGTTATCAAAATAAGATGTATTTTTTGAAGTCGCTTATTCGTTCCCGCTCCTCAGAATGCTGCACAAAGCTCCTGAAATAAAGAACGGAGAATTGCATGCTGGGCGTCTGGCTGCATGCATGCCTTTTTTTTCGCATAGGAAAACATGTAGAAGCATACACTTGCCAAATTTACCTTCGCGTGCATACAAAAGGCACCAGTGAGAAGTCACTATTCACACCCAAATAAAAAATTGAAAAACGTACAACAAATCAGCAATTTTTTATTGTAAATTATCCTAAATTTTAGCTGACCATTTTACCGTACGTGACGCACTTGGCGCGGACACGACATTCCAGTTTTTCCATTCGAATACAAAGCACCAAAGTGTTACCGAAGCTAAGAAGCTCGCGCTGAAACTTCTACTGCAGATCTTACTTCGCTACAAAATACAGTCGTTTTGGTAATAGCCTTTCGATTCTACGAAAAAAAATAAATAAAAAAGAAATGTATACAGGTCACCGTTTGGTAAACCTAGCTGTGTCTTGCACAGCGCCAATCGCCTTCAAGTTGCTTAACAAGTATGGTTCAGCGCTAGTTGCAAAGCGCCCTAACTTTTACCGTCTCATATTTTATAGAGTTGAAAACCAGAGCTGTTCACCTTAGAAGTTTCGCATACAGCTTGGACCCCAAAAAAAGCGATACACTAATTGTGCCCCTTCAAAGCAAACACATTCAAGGAGCAAGTAAAAACTTTAAACGCACCAAAATTAGTTTAGATAAGCTCCCTTGGCGTACCTATAACAATAGAAACTTTACAAAAGTACGCACTCTTGAGCACCCGCTGCGCCATTTGTCCGTTACCATCGTATTTTAAGTGTGGTCTCTGGGCATGCGATGTAGTTGCACGAGCACAGCGTTAGCGTCCTACGGGAACCTTGGTAATAACACGCTTCGCGCACGAAGCAGTTTCCAAAACACGTTGAGAGCCAATGTTGCAAGATGGGATCTCGTGAATGGAGTAATTGTTACGGCTTTCCAGACGGACCGCCAAACTTAAGGTCAGTTGGGCCTCTAAACACGTCAAACACAGAGTTGTGGCCGAGGTTGACGGAGGGCATCGATTGGCTCATCACGGCAATGACTTCGCGCTTTTTTCGCCGACGTCCAATTGGCGCACTCCGTGAACTTTCGGCTCCACCTATGTGTTTGACGAGTTTAGGGCAACAGTATGACTCTGAATCGCAAATTTCGAGGACAAGCGATTTCTTCTGTTGTCATCGAATGTTCAAGAAACGCAGGGCGCTGCCAATCATTTTCGTGACTGGTCGTTCTCGTTGCAGCAATCTCATTGGCTGTGGGGTGATAATAAACTGCTCAAAACTCACCCATGCGCCGTGTTTACTGCTAGCGACTATACTTTGTCACGTGTTTTGTGAAAGTGTCACGAAGTTTGATTAGATTCATAAAACAATCACAATGCAAAAAAAAAAAATATTTCGCAAGGTCACTGATACTCGCGGCTTCTCGAGCCGCGAGTATCAGTGACCGCGTTTTGAAATTTTGGGGCCAGTCATCTGCTATCTTTCAACCCAAACTTATACTTCGTTTTAGCCTAGGTCCAGACACAGCCGACGCTACGAGGTAATGAGAGTGGGACCACTCAAACAGCGTCAAAACCCCACTCACTGGGCCTTGTCTGTTTGTAAATGGTTCAGCGATAACGAAAAGTGCACGTTAATTTGCTTCTTTTTCGAAGGTTCTGGTGACGTCAGAACGCCGTGCTCTGATTCGCTCCGATTGAAGGATAGTGAGTAAACCTCAAAGCAGCTTGCCTTGAGGTTTCACCGTTAAGGCCGGTTCAGACACTTGCGTTTGAGTGCGTTTGACTGCGTTGCGTCAAGTGCGGGAAGCTAGTCACCGGCACATCTGTGCTTCGTATGAACCGTGGAATCCAATCCAAGGAATCATCTTGGCACGCGATATAAGCAGTAGGGATGTCCTGGTTTCTCGCTGCCGCAACGCAGTCAAACGCTGTCAAACGCAACTGTCTGAACCAGGCTTTAACCTTCAGTCAGCCAAGCAGAGCTCGGCCTTCTGACGTCACCACAAACCCCTGCAAAAGAAGCAGACGAACTTGCGCTCCGCATAGAACCAACATAGAACACGTGCAGAAACATCACGAACACCATGATTGTGCACTTTTTACGCTGTGTTCTTGGTTCCATCAGCTCGTAGCGTCGGCTGCGTTCGGAATTTAGGTTAAACGAAGTGTAGACACCAGCAGTCGTTCATTAGCTTCTTCGCATTAATAAACAAATATTCCAATCCAGAAAAATAAAACGGAAAGAAAAGGCAAAAACACATCTCCACTCAAAACTTGAATTCGACCGACGATAGTCGCGACGACGCAGTAGTAACTGTAAATATGACACTTCAGTAACCATAAATATAAAACGACAGTAGCTGCAAAAAAAAAAAAAAAAAAAACAGTCTGGTGTTTCGTCACCATCACGGTACTGACGGTGTTTTTTTAGTTCACCTTGGCCGAGTCTCCTGCTTCATTTATTACCAACCCCACCCCCTCGCCACTCGCTCCTCACACTCTGCTGTGTATGTTGTCGGTCTTGTCGCCGGGTGGCGAGACGCAGAAAAATTGATTTTGCCACACAGGACGCCACTGGGCTGTAATGAAATTCTCGTGTTTCCCGTCAGAATCACTGGCTTTTACTTTTTTCAAAAATGCTGTTTTTGTTTTGCCCCAACTTGCAACCTTACGGTGCGCCACCACACCCTAGGGTGACCTCGATGTTTCGAACGTTTACGCCGTCATTGTTCTGATTCATTTTTATGGGTTCGCGTTTTCCGGCCAGGTCCCGACTGGCGCCAGGGTGATATCACTCGGATCTCTGGGGGTAAGCGTCTGTGCGATGAACAGCACAGCAGCTTCCCGTACCCGCTTTAGAGCACCCCGAGCCGTAAAATTCTGTTTTGTTTGCTTCGCCGCATACAACTTCCTTTTTTTCTTCTTTATACCGCACGAAATGGTGACGGCATCACGTCGTTCAGCGTGTACGAAAAATATACTTATTAAAAAAAAAAAAAAAATAAGAGTAGGGCGTTTCAAACTCTGCATCGTAGTTATTTAGTCACCCGAGACAGTTTCGTTTATACTATTATAAGCAATATGATTCCTGATGTTATTACTCCTGTGTCCCCGCGCTGGAAGAAGTAGATGCGTTTGAGCTCCTCCGCAACAGCTGAATTAAGTTGCACCCATTCCTTTTTATTTAGAGCACAAAAATAAGCGGCTTAAGGTTAACGAAGCTAAGAAGCGAGGCCTTTGTTTCGAGTATGAGCTGGAGTATAGACGCCTTTCGCAAAAGAGGGCGCACACGTAAGAAATGTCGTAAAGTTGTACGTCGCCTGAGGTTCCTTTTTGATAACACGGTTACGAAAGCCTCGATGCATTTAAGAACATATACTTTTTTCCCCCCCTATTTGCCCCTTAATTTAAAAAAAGTATATCTATATATGTATTATGTATATAAAAATACAAAAAAGCTTCGAGTGACAGCTGCGATGAAAATTTGTCGCGTAGAAAAAGCAGTAACAATAAAGAAATCCTCGTCTTCACTTGCCGCATTTCACAAGCGCCGTTAGAGCTTGAGCAAGTTAAACAGGACGAAGGCGGAAGACATGACACTTTGCTTAAGTACGGCGGTAGCAGCGGGGAGGTCCCGTTCGTGCGCTTCTGTCAGCTGACGTCTTCAAATCGAGTGGAACGCCTAAATGAGCTACGTCGAGACAGCGGGCATTTCCCTCCAGGGATCGTTACTGAAGCGCGGTCTGGGCTATAATGCTGTGGCGGCACCTTATCTCTTTCCTTGTACCTCTTTCATATGGCTTGATTTAAAAAAAATGGGTGCTGACCAAAGCAGTTGGGAGATGTTTCATGCAGTTATGCCGAATGGGCAACTCACTGTTAGCTCTAGTCGCACTAGCATCAATCATGTGCAATAAATAAAAATAAAATGTGCTACGAGCAAGCTTGCAAAATGTGAATCACTAGTTGAAGAGAGCGTGTTTAAGTTCAATTTTTATTTTATTAAAAATTCTTTTGTTAGAACGTTAAATTTCAAAGAGTACATGTTAGTCTTAAAAATTTAATATTTCTTTATATAATAAATTTCGAAAGCAGCCTTTTTTTCTTTTTTTGAAGTCCAATTTAGGGGTGGACGAATCTGTCAACTTTCAAAATGTTCTTCATAACACCTTAAAAACAACGATCAGTGCTGGCCAATCGGCTCTACTGGAAGTCAGTACCATCAGCATATTATTTATCTATTCCGTTTGCAGCTAGTAGTTTGAATATTAACTACGTTGCTGTTGTGTGTTTTTTTCCATGCTCAAGGGCTCACACTACTGTTTATGCTATGTGATGCTACCGTGTCTCGTAGAGGATCGTGCGTCAACATTGAGCTAAATCATGCGAATATAATAATAGAAACAGCGATTCAATGGTAGCCCGACACAACTTTATGAAGATTCATAACCAGAACTCGTGGCTATAAAACTCGCATCGCGTCAAAAAAAAAAAGTTGCCAAAATAGAAGTAAAATTTTATTAGAGTCCACAAGAACTCGTGACGAAAATAATCTCCGGAGAAGGGGAACAGGAGGGACAAAGGACAAACATAAATCTCTGAACACAGCTAGGTGACCGGTTAGCGTCTGGAAGAATCCGCCTGGTCCGGGTATCGAACACGGGACCTCTCCGTTACAGGTGGAGCGCTCTACCAACTGAGCTAACCAGGGGTTAGACGTCAGTAGAGCAAACGGGCTTTATCAGCCGCCACTAGTCTAACACCAACAAGGGTGAAGCTTGCTGCTCTACTGACGTCTAACCCCTGGTTAGCTCAGTTGGTAGAGCGCTCCACCTGTAATGGAGAGGTCCCCGGTTCGATACCCGGACCAGGCGGATTTTTTCAGACGCTCACCGGTCACCTAGCTGTGTTCGGAGATTTATGTTTGTCCTTTGTCCCTATTGTTCCCCTTCTCGAGGGATTATTTTCGTCATTCTCGTCCAGCTCGCTTGCACCTTTGCATTTAATTGTATCATAATAAATAAGAACTCGTCTTCGCGCCGTAAAAATATTTTCATCTCCAGTTTTAAACCTTACAGCGACTGATTGGTTGACACTTCCAAAGCGTCTCTTACAAAGGCAGGAGTTTCTTTCCAAGTTCTTCCTATCATATTTGGGTACTTTTGTGAGTCGTTTAGAATTGCAGTAACCGTAGACTAGAGTCCTTAATAAACTTTAATCGTAATGTTCATTGCCTTTCAGTAATAATTCGCGACATATACACTCCAGACTGATTATATTCTACTGATTTGGGTTGTAAGCGGGAAGCATTACCAGGAAACCCGCCTACAGTCCAAGGTCAACGTTGTATAGAAAGCTAGGCATCACAAGTATTTGACGCAACACGAAGTAACGTCTTGCAACTGGTCCAGGGCATCAAAAAAGAAAATGTTTAACTCATTTAGCGTAAAATATTCGGAATGTAGGGGGGCACACAAAACCAATCTTTGGAAATTAAAATACTTGGGCAAACCATTGACCAGGAAAATGCCTCGCCGCTGTAAGGTTTACTATATTTGTTTGTTTTCTTTTTGACACAATTGTCGAGGGGTTTGGGACATAGGCGAATAAAATCACCTGACTATGTCCCAACTTCTGTTAGAGCTTTCAAAAGCAGGGCGCAAATTGAGAATATAAATATAAAACCCTCTCGGCACGACAAAACAAGACTTAACTTTTTGTTCGCAAAATAAAACACTTTACAACAGAACTTGCCAGGCATTTGCACTGACAACATTAAATTAATGCCCGATACTTTTTTTAAATAAAATATAGAAGTGGTTTGTCAGACCAACTCATATATTTGATTGTCTTTTTAATAAATACCAGCTGACGTAAGAGTAGTGACAACTCGGTGCCTCGAAGAAACTTTCTAGCTGGCATAGGTGTCCAAACAAATTACATTTTTAAATAAAAATATTGTCGAATTTTAGTTTGTTTTTTATTTATTTCAGCAAGAACTACTTTTTTTAACGACGTAGTTACCTTCCTCTCATATTATATTTTAACACGCAGTGCTTCGGAGATGATTGCGTGCCAGCAGCAAAATCAAGTTTTTGCTGCATTTCTACATGTTGAGAGGCCTAAGCTTAATCATCAACCGAGAATTCAATTGGATACGGTTTACCAATTACTACATGTGGATACACGCCAGCATATTAGCGCCTACGGTGAGCGAGGAGTGGAGGGTGATTGTGTTAACCACGGGGTGTTTGCCAAGCACGTACAGATATACCCCAGCCCCAACCTGTTCGTGTTGGGGTTGATGTTCCCTGCCCCAACCCAATATACTAAGTACCCCTCATGCGCCTGTGCTAAGTTTCCCCTTTTGGTTGACCCTAAGACAAACCGCAGAAACCTCTGTCCCCTTAAAATGATCGTCTCGCGTGAAGATGAGCTTCCCTCCCCTGTCCTCCATGTCCACAAACACGTGGGCGTTCTTATAGGACATGCATTGAGGTCCATATATCCCGCACGCAGCTTGTTTGCTCTGCGTACTTGTAGCCTGAGAAGCTGTCGTTAGGCCTAAGAACACGACGAGAGAACTGACACGACAGCGCTAACAAAACAAATGGGTCCGGGAGATAAACTAAAAATCGTGCACGTCCCTGAGATATGTTCTGACATCATATGATTAAGGAAATGGGACCTTCCTTATGTAGGCTCTCTACTAAGATTGGAGGCACCTACCTCTCTCTCCCTCTCTCTGTCTCTCTCATTTTTCTCTTACTCTTTCTTTCTCTCGACCTCTCTTCCTTTTTCTTTTGATAGAAGCCTCTAAGGGGGAAAAATGCTTTATACGGGACTATCTTTTGACGCGAAGTCAACAGTAAGCTTTAGAAACTGCTTTTTTTTTTGTAATTAAGGTATTTTTGGCGGGAGCTCGAGCCGCCACTTTGAATCTATAATTAAGCGCACATAGTCCACAGCATACGCTATTTTAACACTCCTTAATAGTTGGACGAGTTCTAAGGCACGCAGGGCGTTTTGAAACTATGTCTCTCCGCTCGCTTAATGTGTTTTGTTTCATTTATGTTGTCAAAAAGAAGCTGAAGACGTTACTCAGCACAACATGCTAAAGATATTGAATGTGCCGTCCGTTTAATGAGGGTGCGACAGCCGGCCGTCGCTAAAAAGAGCGCGAAATTCAACAAGAACGAAGAAAGAGTGGCGAGCTACGAAATCCACTGCAGGTCCACCGGTCTTGAGGTTCCATGAAAAACTGCACGAGTGCGGCAAGTCGCCGCCAATGACGTGTTTTTATATTTTTCACCTGGTCTCTTGCTTTTGTGGCGGAAAGTTCTAAATTTAAGGGCGTGTTTGTAGATCTTAAAATACTACACTTGCAAAACTTAACACGGCCATAAAACAAGCGAGTGATGAGAAAATAACCCAAAGAACGGAGTGACAATCGGCATGACAGTCTGAGCAATAGTTGAGTACCTTCATAAATATGTACGTTTGGCAGCGATGACACCTAGGCATGCTTGCTGCATAAATAATTTCTACTTACTTTTTTTTCCTTCTTTCGACTGCGTGCAATCTGGGATTTTGTAGTGAGAGTAAAATTATAAATATCCATCTTTCACCAGACCATTGTGAGTTTATTTTTCGTGATAACTTTACGCAGGCTAGGTTTTTCGCACTGCTAATAGTATTTTTTTAACCTGAAAGTTTTTTTTTTCATCTAATAAAGGTTCCTTGAAACTTGCGGTTGCACAAAAGTTGTTTTGCAAGAAGTATTTTATGAATATGCTTTATAAATTTAATGAACTCATGTGCTGTGGTATTAAGATCTAGTTTTCTTCTCTTGTACACTTATTTACATTTTACCTATATTATTATTATTATCATCGTTTTAGCTTGTATTTTTATATTTTGTTTCGCTGTAAAATTTCGGTTTTTTTACTATATATATATATATATATTTTATGTGCACTCCCCCGCCACCTTATGTAATGCTCTCCTTGGGGGGTATTTAGGTGTATTTTGAATGCATAAATAAAGAAACCTGATGGAATCATGCACTGCAGCTTTTTTGAACCTATCTACATGACGTTTCATTATAAAACTTTGGATATGCTTCCCCGAGACAGCCTCCAAAATATTAATATTCTTGGGAGAAACATAATTACGCTGAAAATATCTATGCATGCACAATTATAGTGCGAATGATTTCCTGGGTTACATCAACCAAATATTTATATTTCAGAAATAACTAAGACTTACAGAGTGCGGCCATAAGGATCAAAACATGTGGCACGCCTTGCAAATTTCGAATGCCAAACGTCGATACCTGAAATTGGGCGCGCGAACGTAGTTTTGCAGTAATTAGTTGTCTATTTTTCTTCGGGGTTCAAGTCAGAGGCGGCAAAATATTAAAAATAGAGAAAACATGGCGGCCGCGCATTTCCTATGCCATATTCGCAACTCCAATTCCCTATAGATGGCGAGGCGGTAGTTCCTAGGTCGCGGAAGAAACGGGGATAGATTTACCTTGCGCCTGCTCGCTGACGCTGGTCAGTGCGCTTAAATCCATAGAGTTATTATAATGTACGCTAGAGGTTCAAGTGGCGCTAGTGTGCTGACGCAAATTGAAGCAGACAGCAACCAGTCGAAAATTGACTTCCGGTAATGCATTTCTATGGGAAAAAGTGAGTGCATTTTCTCCCTGCGCTTGATCATAAGAGTAAATATCCCAAATAATTCGTACGTACTAGGTAGTTTGGAACATTTCTCAGTCAGGCCGACGAAAGAATTGGTCAGTTACGGCGTTTTTCTCTCGAATTCATCGCACTAAAAACGGTGCTAAAACGGCTTCGTACGTGTATTTATGTGCACTGTCGGACACTGTTAGCGCGAACGCGGCGTCGGCGATTTCCAGCATGATACATGCCAAACGAACGAAGGACATCTGGAAAATCAAGAGCGGCGGCAAGAACTACGCAGCAACACCGGATCAGTAACTTGCAGTGCATGTACGATCAAAATAAATTGAAGGCCACGTAATCTATTCCGATTTTAAATAAGTGAGTACCGCTTTATTCTTTCTGTCCTGAGCGAAGCTGCGTGTTCTACGTTCAAAATATCACCCCGAACTAGACATCTTTGAGAACAAGTGCGCGATAAAAGCTGCCCGGCAGAGAAAACAATACGAAGAGACACCTTTCATATCCCACGGACTTTATTTTCTACGTTGAAGGTTTTTATCCGCTCATGCACGATGGGATCATTTTCATATGGTGACAGGACTGGCATATTATCAATATACAAGCGTCATCGGAATGCTTGCGAGCCTTGAACACACTCTATGTTCGTTTCGATCGTAATTTTGCTTTGAATCGTCGCTTGTTTTTACACACCTGCCGCGGAACACACGTTTGGGACTGAAATGCAGCGAAGTTAAACATCGCTCACTGATGAAGACAAATACGCAAACTAAAGCAATTACACTTTTAGAATGTTAACCAAGGTGCATACTATTCGATACGACCCAAATAACCAAAACGTTCAGTGTTGTTTTCCGGCGTAGAGACAAAATGCACGCGCGTTTTCCCATAGGAATGCACAGGAGCACTGCAAATGTAGACTGGTTGCCGTCTGCTTCAATTTGCGTCACGGAAGTCGCATAGACACTAGCGCCAGTTGAACCTCTAGCGTACATTATAATAACTCTATGCTTAAATCAGTTTGTTTGGCTACAAATACGAAACTGCCAGGGCAGGAACGTATCACGGGAGACAGAAATGGTGACGTACGTTAGAGAAACCAGCAGCTTTTTTTAGAAGTTGCGGAAACATCACCGAACTTGTGAGGCCTTGTAAAGGCCAGCGTATATTGGGCACCGGACTCATCACTGTGTGTACCATAATATATTTGTGGGTGGTAAAAACATTGCGGTATTTGCGCTGTGCCAGGCCGCCAGTGCTCTAAAACGAGAGCTGTAGATGGTGAAAGGCAACCTCCGGTATGGAGCATCTTTCACAGTGTATCGTGGCGCTGACCTTCACAGTGATGTCCCGGTTCCTTGGTCCCGTTTCGTCCCGCCGTGTAGATCATTTGCCCTTAGATGTTTCTCTGTCAGAGGCTCACAACTCACTGCACACCGTCGCGGTCTTAGTGCATCGCAACGCGGGATCAATTTGCACCATGGTTGCTGATAGGCAGTTTATCGCATAGCGTAGCCGCAGGCTGCCGTATACAGCGAGGCATTGCGACCAGAAGTTCGCTCTGCACTTTTGAAGAATGATTTTCAGCGCGCGCCAGTAGCGTTACTGTGCCTGAGATAGCCTGCGGTAACTCTGCGCATGAACTGCATAATGACGCCATCGGCGTGTTTGGGGATTACATTTCTTGCTATGTCAAAAGCAATATTCAAGTATACAGTATTCTACACCTGTGTACGGTGTTATTTGCATCGTCGAGACTGTCCGTTCTAAGCACACCTCACGATTGGCACACAGAAGGGCTTAGAGGTGCCACAAGTATTTTATTGTTTGCGTTTGTAATTAACTGAAAACAGGTCCCTGTAGTCTGTCTTTTGGAAGTGCTTAAAAAAAACTGTCATGTTTTTTGTTGTCGTTTTTTTGTCACGGTTTTTTTTACGCATAGAATGTGAACCCATTCCCGATGTATATCGCTCTTTATACCGTTAAACGAGCAGTTTGTTATCTCCTACTTTGTGGCAAAAAATTAAGTTTTCGTAGATTGTACGGAAAAGCTTTGAACTACAAGGGGAGCCTTTGCCGTCACGCTGAGCACAAATTGTGCTGGCGACCGCAGGACCCGAAATCCGCAGCATGCTTGACCTATGCAAAGTTCCAAATGAAATGAGACATCCCGGTTTCTTTTTGGAGCAGGGACGAAAGGAACCAAACAGCGTTTGGATTCGAACTGATTTTTTAATCTCGCGCGCTGCAGAGGCTTCTTTACTTCGTCGTCATCGTCTGTGCGACATGACCAGGCCGTGAGTGTCGCTACACCTTTGTGCAACGCTATCGCGAAGTGGACCACAACAATTCCTATTTTAACGCATTCGCTTTTCCCGTGAAACATGCATGATGGACGAACACGCCGACCAGAACAGCATCGCCAAGGCCGACAGTCCCTGCCACCATTTCCCTGCCACCTGCCACCTCTGATTCTTCGTTCGTCCGCGAGAGGGCGGGCGGCGGGCTGGAAATACGTATTTTCTTATTAACTGATGGCAAGGGGGTTTTATAGCCTCACTTTCTTTGCAGTCGGAGTGAATATAGGTTTCACATTTAAATATTCTAAGCTTAAATGGTAAAACAAAAGGGCTAGGTGGCGTAAGCTACCGCCCGATCCAAAAAGCTCAGCCGGATTCATTCATCCATCCATACGAATACCAGATGTTCGTCGTCTCCGTACAGGTTTGTGAGCTTGCACCCAGGTTGTCATTTTTTTATATATTTTAATAAAAATATAAATTATCGCGATTTTCTTGCTACTCGCCAGGCTCTACTATTGACAAAAATAATCCCTGGAGAAGGGGAACAAGAGGGACAAAGGACAAACACAAATCTTATAACACAGCTAGGGATTATTTTCGTCATTCTTGTCCAGCTCGCTGCATTTTTGCTTTTAATTGCATTATAATTATAACTCTACTGTTGGTTCCTAGCGTTTTTGCGTTCAGCGAGCCACCTGGGAGCAAGCTCATAAACCAGCCTGCAGACGAAAAACAGGCTGGCACAGGACATAGGAAATACACAACCTCGGATTTTGCTTTATTTTTTAATATTTCAATACCTCCGAGTTCAACTCAAAAGAGAAATATAAATTAAACGTCTTCCAAAACTACGTTCGCGTGCCGATTTCAGATATGTACTTGAATTCCATTTCGCGAGTCGTGTCAAATGTGTTGCTCCTTACGGCCGCACCCTCTAGATATATCTGATGGCTTCGCCCTTCACATTTTTAGATTCACGTTGGGTCGGACACATTAAAACACGAATAATCGGTTTTCAAACTAGCTACTCATGTGGGAATGTAGAAATTGAATTGTATTTGAGCCTTATTCATTCTTGCCTCAAAATGTTGTCATAATTGTATAATTAAACGAGGCTGAGGTGACGACAAAAAAAAAAAAAAAAAAAAAACGACAAGAAGGAAGGAACGAAAGGCAATTCTACAATTATGAACTTGTACTAGCTAACTTGCACCCTCAAGTTTTTTTTTTTTTTTTTTTTTTTTTTTCAAATAATGTATTAAATGTAACGAACTTGTGCTTATTTTGACACAATTATGAAATTTTGGAAATTAAAAAAAAACTTGATACTGCAACTTAATAAACATATAAAATAAGTTTTGTAAGCCCTGAAACTTCCATTTTTCAAGTGACCATTGTTGCACCTCGGACACTTTCTCTCCCGTTTAGGATCAGCGCTATTCGTAGCCTAGTAAATTTAAAATATGTTCAGTTCCGACTTTTTATATTAGGTGCCATACGAACTTTAATTAGCTCAAGTAAACGTTGGTCATATTTATTACTTAACGAAATATTTTTTTTAAAAATACGTTCATAGTGTAATTCATAGTGCACGACG
This sequence comes from Ixodes scapularis, assembly GCF_016920785.2. Taxonomy (NCBI): domain Eukaryota; kingdom Metazoa; phylum Arthropoda; class Arachnida; order Ixodida; family Ixodidae; genus Ixodes; species Ixodes scapularis. The sequence goes on along the minus strand of NW_024609846.1, from coordinate 180,084,328 downwards.
CTATCCCCGTTTGGTCATTACGTTTTCGGACAAATTCGCCTTGGAATGTATGAGGTTACAAAGAACTTAACTTTTGTCAGTAAATGGCTATCTACCAGATGCTGTCCTGCAAATCCAAATATTTCTTTTCTTTTCAGTTAAAAGATGGTTTGGGGTATAAACTGTCTTCTTCTACTGCTATCACATTCACATGCTCATCACATGAAAAATACGTTTTAGTAAGATCACCACAAAATTTCGGAACTTAGCTCGCCATTCTTCTGATTGTGTGTCGGTATCCTCTTTCTTTCTGTGCTTTTATTGATTTTTTTTTTACATAAGACATTTTTAGGTACAAACAAGCACGAAAACAGAAGCACATCAAACTTATTTCTGGTATAGGTCTCCCATATTTCCCATGGAGTCATCATGTCGACTCGATGACGGAGCGGCCTGAAGTCATCTGGAAGACTACTTCCCCACATTAAGGCTGTGAATGCAGCAAAGCATCCTTTCCGTTGATGTCAAACATCAAAGGATTTTTTTTTTTTTTTTTCGGGGGGGGGGGGGGGGGGGGGGGGGGGGGCGGGGACCGGGGGGGATCTTCTTCTATGGGGCACATTTAAAAGAGGCGTGTAAATACTGTTTCGATTCCCTCGTAGGGGGAAGGAAGTGTGGCGCACGTGCGTTGCGTGCCTCGGCCACGGGGACCGGGACCGAGGGCATAAAGATGCACTCTAATAGGAAACCGAAATCTAGAAACGCGTTTATACTGAGCGTTTCTCCGGAACGCCGTAAAATGCCGTACTTACCTTTTATACGTCTACAGTTAGTCGATTTAGTGGTGATGAACCTCCGAAACGTTCTATATCAAATCATACCTACAAATTTACTCACACACGTCTTTACTTAAAAGTAATTTATCAACTAATTATACCGAACGTTAACTCTTTTCCCAAATGGTCCCTTTTGAAGAGACAAAAAAGAAAATTAATCTTTCTTCTGTGCAATGCGCACTCATCGCCGGAATGATTGGGCTCATGTTTTGCGAAATACCCTGTATGTCCTTAGGGAATTATCCGGAACATGAATCTTCCTAATACTAATATTTAATTGGTAAGGTAAAACGAAAATTCATTCGACCTCAAAACGACGTTGAAAACTCCTTCGTTCGTCAATCATCATATAGTAGACTTTTTCGTAAACAGTAAGCTCGTCTGTACTCTTTGCATATTGACTAACATGCATATAGCTCACAGGTCGTTAAAATGATGAGCATTTAAACCCCAATAATTTTTTAGGCTAATAAACAAGAATATGGCCGGAAATAAAAGACTGGCTCGCAGAATTGTATTACTAAGATACATGCATAATCAACGTACAGGGTGCCACAATATGGAAACGCCAACCAGAGTTTCAATTTTTTTTCTTTGTACCCCAGGTGCAATATGCCATTGGGAGCGAGGTTGGAACGAACCACCGCAAACTCATGCAGAGGTGACGTTGCTAGAATTCATAAACCATGCGACCGTTGTGCATTTCATACATTGATCGGCTTGTCGGGCTGCTGGTTAGTTGGAATATGGAAACTTCAAAAGCCGCGCGTTAAATATAGTTTGGTTCTTTTTGCTTTTAAATATGTTAAGGATTACGAAAAAAAATCCTTTTTCACACCGGAGTCATGCTTTATCAATACTATCCTGCATGAATTCGCGGTAGTCCATATCAATCTCGTTTTTAATGACCCATGCGGATTTTTACAGCTCAGGACGGTCTTGCAATGGGCTATCTCATAGTGCCGCACCCTGTATGTGCTGGTTTTCAGTCAACAGTTATCTCACGGCAGCGTTTCAAATATTTAAACACCGCAAAGACAAGAACTAAATATCAGTGGAGTTTATTCTTTTATTAACGTAGTTTATCACGCAATTTCCCGTAGCGTTTATCTAGGAAACCTGCTGTTTTACAAACTTACCTGTTTTTATGCCAACATACATTTAACAGCTATCTTAGACCACTTTTTAGAGCCCTACAGGCGTCTCAAGGCGCCTTCCTCGCCAACGCAGCAAATAAAACAGATTGAGAAGAAAAAAACGGGAATTCCGGCTATTGTTTTGCACAAGGAAATGCATCATGTTTCCATTACACATACAGCTTCGAACACTGTACCTATCCTCAGGGGCGCAGGGCTTCATTTGGATTTAATTTGATTATGTTGGATAAACCGTTTGTAGCGGGTGATCATATGTATAAAATTAAACCTGACATATAAGTGTTAAAACAACTCCAATTTACTGCCTTTCTCTCTTCCCTACGCAGGTATTTTTCCGGCCTTTCCTACAGTTTTGCCCTACCAGTCCTCTAAGCGCCACTTCATGGTCTCCACCACCAGATTGTCTACCACCACCTTAGGTTCTCCGTCGGCCTGGTAGGTCGTTGGCGCTACTCCGTTATATACCGGCTGTACTTGCAGCGCCGGTCTTGTCCCTCGCACCCCCGGCGTAGCAGCATAGTCTTGTACCTCGAGTAGCATTGGCGGTTGAAGTGCCTGTCGCTCCATTACAACGTGCATGTCCGTTTCCTCTTTCTGACCGCACAGAACGCATGTTGTGCTCAGTCCCATCGTGAACTTGGCCCGAAGTGTGCAAGTTCTTAGGACCCCACTTCGCGCCTCGCACAAAATTCCGCTGCCTCTCGAGTTACCAAAAAAACCTTCGCCCGCGATGGTTTTCTTTTTCGCAGTGTAGCCTTCAAGGCACGGCCGTGCTCCACCTGCGGCGAACCATCTGGCCGTTTCATGCCCGGAGCTGCTGCTTCGTACAGCAGCACACGGTGTACCGGGAAAATCTCCGTGAGCTGGCGCATTCTTTCAACCCTCAGGTGTTAGTGTTTTCGAGGAATACTTATGTAACCATCTGGCGGGCCTATCGACGCTCCGGAAACGGGCATAACCGCCGCACATTGATTAGCTCATAAATTAGCGTGGCCTCACGCGATTCAAGACAGGACCACGTCCCATGACTCCCTACAAATACTCGCGTGTGGCGTTTCTGTGTGTCCGAAGCGCGAGGTGGCCCACCTCCCACTGCTTCACCTCCAGGTACTCCTGTGTACTCGCCGATATGCGCAGCACAGCATTTGCGAAAGTCAAACCCGGAACCGTGAACATCTTCCACAGCACAGTCTCGTATCGGCTGAAACTTCAGAGTGATGCGCATCCCATGTAGCCTTTGCGGGGATTCGCTATGTCTCGTAGTCCGGTTTCATGTCGTTCCAGATAGTGCCGCCCCCGGCGGTCTCGGTGTCACTCCCAAATATTTATAAGTCATGTCCCGTTAATATGAATAACTCGTTATATGGATACATTTTGGGGACAAGCAGGAAAATGCATGACATAGTGAATACAACAGCGCACAAAAAAGAACAAGACAGAGTGAAAGAACACGCACAACACACAAGCTCTGACGCGCAACTGACTTTATACACAAAATGAAGAATAAGAGTACACGTTGAAAGTCACGCAGGGCACGCAGTGGGTGTTACACGCGTAAAAACACCATTTAATTGCAATGTCCTTGCTCATAATCCGATCTAGAAACAAGGTTTCTGTCCTTGTATTTTTGTGCGCTGTTCTGTTCACTATGTCATCATACCAACTCGCCCAACTTACAACCCTTTCGAAAATGCATGCATTTTTGTCTCGCTATTATGGACAACTAACATGATATAGAGTTTTTGGAGGGAACAGAGGTGTCCGTAATAACGAGACAAAACTATGTCCACCCTTCCAGAAGATATCCTGGCCCTGAGTGGTTACCATCTGCGTCGCTATGTTTAAGGCGCCCTTCGGTTTCTGGGCCTGATCAGGCCCAGAAACCGGAAGCCATCCAGAAAACCCCAGATTTTACTAGGATTGAAAACCAGCCCCAACCTGTATTTTTTTTTTCTTCTCGGCAGTTGTTGAGCAGTCCCTGAAGCTCCTGTGTCATATTCTACGTCATCTTCATCAATGTTGCCTTCCACATTTACCTTGTTCTCAAAGTCCCTTTACGTGAACTACAAAAAAAGGCTCTCCTCAGTTTTTTTTGTTGCAATTGAGGTTTTTGTTTCGTTATTTACCTTTTTGATTACTAGAAAAATAACCAAAAAAACAGACCCCCGCCCGTTAGATCTTACAGTTAAGTAGACCAACTTTTGGTGTCGTTCTGAATTTTCTCTGCCTCCTGAAGCACGCCCCACGCCTTCTCTTTCCCCTCTCTACTTCGATAAAAGCACTTTTCGTTCAACATCTCTTTTTTTGTACAATATTTCAATAACTCTTTTGCATAATTTATGAGTCTGGATCGTTGAGCAACACAAACAAAAATAAATTAGCAAACCTCTAGCGGTTTATTTTTCGTTTTGTTCGTTCTTTCCACGTGTATACGGTTCTTTTTTTTTTTTCAATTCTAACTTAAAGAAAAACTAACGAGGCTACACTCTAAAAAAGTATGTGCGTCTACTTTTACGCACAACACTCGGAGAACCAATCAGCGCAACCTACAGAGGCAGCTCAGCGAATGACGATGCCGAAACATATGCTTAGACCAAAAAACGCAGTCTGAGTTGTGACATTAAGCAATGCAAGCGTGACGTTTTGCATTGCTTAATGTCACAACTCAGTCTGCGTTTTTCGGTCTAAACAGATGTTTCGGCATCGTCATTTGCTGAGCTGCATCCGAAAGTTGCGCTGATTGGTTCTCCGAGTTTTGTGCGTAAAAGTAGACGCACAGACTTTTTTTAGAGTGTAGCAACCTCTGCCTCGGCGGAAGTTTGATCCTTCACTTAGATGTTTCAATTATAACTTCTACCTACTTTTTTTTTGTTGTTTATTAATTTTTTTCAAGGCGGACATTAAAATGAAGCACACATCGGTGTCCAGAATCATGCAATAGTATGATATTTGCAACAAAAAAAAAAACAAAAACAAAAAAAACACAATCTCGAGAAAACAGAAAAAAATGTATATCTGGAAGAAAGATCTTTTTCCAGATATACATTTTAGTTGTTTTCCCAATATTTTGTTGTTGTTGTTTTTTTGTCAATATAATATGATATTTCGCGTACACGTTTTCCAGTTGGGACTATGTTCTAGAGTGGCTGAGTTCCTTTATTCTTGTTCGCTTTCTAACAGGCTTCTACGGTGCTCAAGTACTTAGATTACTTGTAATAGATCAGTTTTGGTGGCAATTTTGTAAACATTTGATTACTAACCGCAATAGTAAAACGCTTATTTTGAGAAGTAATAAAATTACTTGCATCCGTCACAAGTTCCTTTTTTTTAACGAACATCTCCCACCCCCGATATTGACATTTTCTCATCTCGTTTTATTTTAACCATTACAGCTTAATCTCCGTCTGTATAGAAAACGAATTTAAATGTAAAAAGCTTAGTGGCACATATAGTCGTAAAGAAGGTGCGCATAAGATAATTTCACAAACTATGCTTCCTTTCTTTTTGATACAGAGAAAAAGGAAATAAATATACATCGACATCTGGCAATTAGTGAAGGTTTTTTTATGTTATCTTTATAGTTGTGTATGCTTGACTAAATTAGGCGAAAAAATATTACTAACTCTACACAACCCATTGCGCACCATTACTCAAATTCGGGTTCTGCAACGAGGTAAAAATAAAATGGCTTTGTAAAATATTACCGAATAAAAACCCACTTTCCCTAGAAAATAAAATTCGAGACAACGTACACTTGAACCTTCGCTTTTCGATGTAATAAACAAAAGTAACTAACATGCAAATCGTATGTTATATAACACATGTTTCTGTTTCCAGTTTTATTTAGACTGACACCCTAGCCTAATTACCCCAAACTTTAGTGTATCTTTTTGACTCCCTGATTTATTACGTCCCAAAACCTATGTTACACGTGATTGCAAGCATTAATTTTTCTTCCTACAAAAAAAAAAAATTAAACGCGCGTCATCACCTGCTTTCTGGTGCGTATCAATAACCTTGGCGTCTTCCACTTTCGAGCTGTTCGACTTTGACATAGCCCTTCGTTGGCGGTTCTTGAATTATTGCCGCCTTTTTCTTTTATTTTTCCCTCAAGTTTTCTAATACCTCCGTATCAGAAGGAGGCAAAGCGTGCATAGCTTCTCGTGTGCGTGAGCGTTCACGATCATAATGTTCGGCATTATCCGTCCCTTTTCAGGGCGCTTGCATAATTCCGAGAGCGCGTCGTGGTAGCACAGACCCCAAGAAAAGGTAGGCGTATTTGGACGCAGTTTTGACACCGCAATCTTAACATGGGGAAAGTTTGCGCCGCATGCCCGACTGCGCCGCGCCGTAGTTGCCCGAGCGGAAGGGAATTTCGAGTGTTGCATGCGAGGATGCATGCAACGAAAGATGCAAAATGGGGATGTAGGGGAGTAGAGTGAAGAAGGAGAGACGCATAAAGGGGTGGAGGGAAGAGGGGGAGAGAATGTAAAAAGGGTCGGAGCAGCGCGGGCGAGCCGTCGGCATGAGCGCGCCCATCATCGGCTTAGAGCACCTGGGGTCTTTCTCGTTAGCGCCTAATCCGAGCGGTGTACACGAGGAAGGTTTAAGGAGAGGACCCTGCATGCATGCTTACGACGAGGAGGTGCCTCAGAGAGGACAGCGAACCATAGTATAACAGTTAAAGCGCTCCAACCCACCCGCTTCACTGCACTCGATGGAGCGCGTAGAACGTGTTCTTATTATGATGCGTTTATGGGAGTGTTCTTGCACTCGCTGTGCTCGTGAAAGTTGGGAGCTTTATAGTTGTGAGGCAGTTCGTTCAGGGGTTCGCGAATAAACAGTAACTTTGAGACGGAAGAAGAAAGAGCACAGTAGGGGCTTGCTTTCTATATTTATAGGGAAGTGGAGGAAGGTAAAACAGCACAAATTACGACAACTACCAGAACTTGTTTTATTTCATTTGGCTGAATCTGCAGTGATTGCATTCGCAACCTCGCGCTCATGCTACACAAATTCTGCAGTAGGTTTGTTGACGTTATACGAAATGAAGCAGAGTTGTTGATTCTGTAGCAGACTTGTTGGCATTATACAAACTAAAATTGCACGTGGCGGGATGACTAAAAAGGGGAAAGAGGGAAGGGAATAGGGGCATTTCTAATAACCCCCAAGGTTTGCTATGGCTATTGTCTCACCGAACTTGTTTATTATGAAGTTAGAGATAATTTTTTTTAAAAAGCTGTAGCGAAACTGCAGTGAAGAGAAAGGGGTAAAAAAAAAAAGTTACTCATGGAAATATTTTTTTTTATGGAGCGGTTGCCTTCCATCTTTATTCGGTCCCTACAAACGTAAGTGCAGTATCCGCACTTATGATCACTTATGAGCAAACCCGTCTTGTTTTGATTTTATGGCTTACGGGCAACACAAGCTCATATTCAAGTAGACCCCGCTGATTTTGCTTCCTCAAAAAACAAAACCATGCATCCTTTTTTTTTTTAGCGGCCTTGAAGAGATTTAGCCAAGGTAGAAGTTTCAGCCACTAAAAAACTATTTGTTTAAAAATCTCACGTTTTGCATGTCCTCGTTGCTTAGTGTTATTTATTTATTTATCAATACTACCTGACCCAAAGGGCCGTGGTAGGAGAGGCACTACAAAAATTAAGAAGAATACAATTGAACACCAGAGATAATGTGGCCCAAAACATTATACAATAACTATAGTACCCAGCATACGAAACAATAAATATTAATTGGACATAGAGTCTATATTGGTGACATCAGTATGCAACTGGTATTGAATTGGTGAAATCAGCGTGCAGAAATGTGGCATGAGCGTGAGAAATGAAAGGATTCGAGAATGCTAAACATTTCTAAAGCACGCCACGCGGATTCTGTTTTCTCTCTGCATACGAGCAGCGGGTGCCCAAAATATCGAAGCAAAGCGAGCAAGGTTCTTCTGTTCAACTCGCGGGCCACAACAGGAAGCCACGGGATGTTGTGGTAATTGTATGTGCACAACGTTGATCATATGCCCCAAGAAACTGAGGGAGAGGAGACGAAAGCGCGCGGGGACGTCGGACCCAGAGTGTCAAACCGGAATTGAACAGTATCGAACCGGAACTGAACCGGAACTGAACCGTAAAACAATTTAACGGTAACCGGTTCAAAACAGTTCAGTCTTTTTTTTAATTATATGGATTGAATATTTTAAATTATATGAAAATTTAAAAGAAATTTTTATATCTATCGAAAAATTTCCATTCACAGAATTTAAATTATTGGCAGTGGTGAGATTTCCATAGCAGGTTTGTATTAACACTCCTATTATTTATGTGACGTCACATGTCACGTAATGTTATGCGATGTAATCAGGGTACGCAACGGCGTCAGATTGTCGCATCGTGTTACGCCATGACATCAATTTACACGACGACTTTACAACCAACGTTACTAAATATAACAGAGGTTTTGACACCGTGACGTAACGTGATATCACAACATCGCACCGTACGTCGAGATACCACGACGTACTCGATTGTCGTGCGCTCGAACACTAGACCGGGGCTTATGAGAATCATAGCATCGGCAAACATTTGAGTATTAGGTCGTGTTCGAACAAAAATGGGAATAGACGAACACTAATAGCAAGTTGTGAAGCCCAGCCCGTGCCCCATGCTTTGCCATTCCCAGCACGTGGCTATGATGGACATTGGCGGTATATAATCAGCACTAGATCACGTGGCCGCTTGTTCTATTTGCGAGTTGAGGAGAAAAGCTGCCTATGTTTTTTTTTTGTTTTTTTTCTCCAGGTGCCATTTGTGCAGAGGAAAGCTAATACGCATCCTGTAAATGTACTTAAAGTATAAGGAAGGCGGGACTCCGGCCGAAACGTCGAAGATTAAATCGTCCATTGTTGCTGTTTTCACTAAGGGGTTTTTCTTCTCAGTTATATAAATAACTGAGAAGAAAGACGTTTTGTGTGTTGTCCCCTTCTTCGTCCGTCGTCTCCGGTTTTCAAAAATGTGTAACATCAACCAGCTCGCCTGCCTACTTACTTTATCTTCAATATAAATATATATATATTGCCAGTGGATTTATTAAGGTGTCAGAAGACTACCCAATCAAAATTTTCCTAAAGCGTCATGTATATTTTTAATAAAGTCAAAAAACGCAATTGCTCGAAACAGAAATCGAAACTGACTGGGGAGAAAGAAGAAGTAGAGAGGAGGATAAAGTTACCGGAAGTCACGGGGCTGTGCAACTTATTTTTTTAGTCAACATATTTGCAGCTTTTTAGAAGCTGCAAAATATGGGTATCGTACTTTTTGTTCATTTTTAGCATCGAGTGTGTGCTTTCAATGACCCAAGACTTAGATTATCTTTGGTGGTTTTGTGTAAACCATAGAAAACGGCACGTGACCACCGAAAAAAGACTGAGTGCGACTCAGACCGTCCAGTTCTCGATCGGCAGTTTTCGGGCGGAAAGAAAACGAATTACGAGCCGCAAATTGTAGTCTGGGTAGTTGGGCCCTCATATGTTATGTAAAAATAAAAACCTTGGCGATCATAAATACCCTGTCAGTGTCCCTTCAAATACATTTTTTTTTTTTAAGTTGATTTAACAAGTTCGTTTTTCTGACACATCATTTATATTTCAAACACAGAAGCATGTTATTGATCTTTTTATGTGATGGGCAGCAAACTTACGTGTCTGTGGGCTGAACGAACACAATATACAGAGGGGCACATGGTGAAAAAATGACGGTTTCGAAGTCAAGCACTCAGACCGAAAGAAAGCCAGTAAGCAGCTAGTATGACGGGTAGGGTATCAAGTACCCCTTTTATTTATATAAAAACCAAATCGTCAATCAGCAAGAGTGTTGTCTGCTTGCAAAGTAAATTGACCGGTATCTTGTCAAGGACAGAGCTTTACCTTACCCAGTATGGGCCAATTTAGTCGTGCACGAAAAATTTTCACTGGTTACGCACAGTTTTAGACCAACTCAGACGTGAGTACGAAAGTACATACATATTAGACTGAGGAATTTTTATCACTCCTTTTTGCATGATTGTCGTCTACATCACGGTGCTGAATGTAAACATTGTTCAATAGGAAAACATGTGGTGTGTTTGCCGATAAGTGTTTCCATAAAAATTTACTGAAAAAACTTATCCCAAAACTTTGATGGCATTTAAAAAGTATAAGTTTAGCTTGCGTATATAGACCGTTCCATTAGGGTCATAGCAGAGAGGGTAAAAAAGAAAAAAAAATGCACTCCCCCCCTCACCCCGGATGTCGTCCGCTACGCCGAGTGGGCTGTAGCTAGCGACCGGCTCTGTTTAAACTCTGTTTAAAATCGCGCCATTTTGGAACTTTCAAGCGCAGATGCGCAGATTTTGGTATGCCAGTTATCGTGTAATACTATGCTAGATAAAAAGACTCACAGGGTCCAATTGCGCTGTTACCTGCGTGCAAATAAAAAACAAAAATAAGGAAAACTGTGTCAGATTGGCCGGTCTCTTTGGTGAAAAGTAAATCCGGTTGCTGTACCTTTTTTACTATATACAAAAGTTCGTACTGGTGTAGGCCTTTAGCGACCATGAGTGGAAGTCTGAAATAATAAATAAAACGTGCTCTCCTGCCGCAATACAAGCAGTAGTTGAGGGTAGTACTGCCGGCTGACTCAACTGCTATTTAAGTAACGGAAAAAAGATATGCTAGTTGATCATTTAGCAAATTAGAACAACAGAGAGCTGTAGGCTGATTTTGGAGTAGCCACAACTATTCTAAGAACGCGAACCACTTCACAACGGCAGCCATGAGCGAGAGTTCGATGTTCGGTAGAGCCTGCCGATACAGCCCAAAGATGGAGAACGGCAACCTCCCGGTTTGTCGTCTGCTAGCGGAGTCGGGCGCGTGCCCTTTCTCTCGTTTTACCCCGCCAAACCCGCTGAACTTCCCGGATGTGTGGAGAGGGCGCTGCGGTCGAACAAAATGGTGCCGCCCAGAGAGTGCTAAATTGAACGTGAAACATATTTCGTGAAATATATTTTAATAAATATATAGGCCGACGAGGTACGCCTGTTATAGTTATATGCACCGTAATATATACTTAATGTTAAAAGCACAACCACGATTTATATTTTAAGACTGTGACACTACGCTGCAGCGATCAGTGGTATATTTGGTGACTGACCTTACTTTGTAACTTCTATTAATATGAAACATGTTACATGGGTGAACAATTTAAAATTTAGTTAAATAAATGATGTAAAAACGAAGTTTTTATTCTTACCTAGTTTATAGGTTGTCGCATCTAACAAGAAAAACGGAATTCCTTGTTTTTCTAAGTTGAAAACAAAAATAAAGTGCACAAACGATAAAAAGTTTACTTGTTTCACTGCGGAATTTGTGCTTATCGCGAAATAAAACTTGCAAAAAATATATTAAACTTTTGGTGGTTCTGATCGGTTTGAACCGTTATCTTTACTTTCCATACCTGAGAAACCGGAACTGAACCAAAAGTCGTGAACCCGAACCCGAAGCGAACCAATAAAAATGTCGGTTCGACACCTTCATCACAACGCCGGGCTCTGGTTCGAATGGTTAATGGGTAGACCTACATCTAGTTGCCTTATTCTCCACTGCACTCGTCGAACGCGTACAAATGCGAGAGCCAAACGCCGGACGACTGCGTTCCGCGTTTTAACGCGTTCGGCGAGTGCAGCGGAGACAAAGGCTCCCTGCTTTGGGTCTGCTCACTTACCATCCCTATCGGAGCTCGGCTGTTCTGACGTCCGCGCGCACACTCGCCTCCTCGTCTCCCTCAGTATCTCGCTGCATACCCGACAGCTGATGTTAGCCGAGTGTGCCCTGCTCCATTTACCGAGTCGTTTCTGCTTAAAATGGCCAGAGAGGATGGGAGATTCTCTATACACACTGACGACCTAAGAAAAGAGGACGTGGCTTTATATGTTCACTATTCTTGGTTCGTGGTTTTTATTCGGCATGCATATTGGCTACCACCGTAAGCTCATTCGCTGCGGATCGATATTGCAATGCTCGAGTGTGGCCACGTCCTGCGTTTTTGATGGCCCTACAACCCCTGCGCCCTTCTGGCGCAGGGGTTGTAGGGCCATCAGAATGTCGAGCTCTGATTGGCTCTGATTGTCTTTGATTGGCAGGTTAGTGGGTAGACCTCAATGCGAGCTGCCTTGAGGTCCACCCGCTATTCTTCCAATCGGAGCTAATCAAAGCTCAGCATTCTGACGTCACCGCAACCCCTCCGCAAGAAGCATACGAACTTGCGGTCCGCATCGTTCTCACGGTGGGTTTAGTCGAAAGTTTACCAATCAGAATACAAAAACGGCTTGATAAAAAAACACTGTTTTGAATATTTGAACAGTGTTAGACCGATGTTACGCCTGTTTGAACTTCCATTTTTTTAGCTTTTGAAAAAGGTTTTCTGTTCGAGCATGCAAAGTAGGCACCAGCGAAGCTACACACTCGTGCCTGATCCCGTTTGCATCTCATCGTGGTTGCTGTTATCTGTAAATCAAAAGGTTATAATGTATTCAAAGTTGGCACACAGTCTTCATTTCCGTCTTCCAAACAGAAATGTTTAACCTGCTTTTTTGAGCTCGTGTCTTGACCGGTAGTCGCTGAGAATTAACTCGCATTTGACGTGTCCACGGTCCTGTCAAGCGAACGCAACCACAGCTTTTTGCTCTAAATACTAATATCTTTTTTTCTTTTTTCTTTTTTTACATGCGTAACCAACGAAAGGCATCTGGCACACTCCAGCAAAAAACTGAGGAATAATTTTGAGAAACTGGGTATTTTCTGACGTGACACCAAAATCTCGGTTACACCGCACGTTCCCCTCGATAAGCCTCCCTCAGATTGCAGGCACCTCGGCCGATGCTCTAACCACAAAACAACGTCGATTTCGCAGAGGTTGACATACCTAAAGTCACGTGTTCTAAACTTTGCAAATGGAAAATGATTCCCATTACCCCTTTTCAAACTGTTTTCGCGGTGGCCCCTACCCCGCTTTCGTGAACGTATAGAACTTAAGTTATTTTCCAACAGTCTTGCTATGCCCATTCTCTGACGGCTGTAACTAGCCCAGCCAAGAATGAAATTTCCACGCTGATCATTGAAGAGATCATTTGGTGGGTCCTGTAGCGTTTGCGTGCAAGCTCTCAAAACACACTAAACACAGGCGTTCACGTTAGTGTTGAAGCAATATTATATGCCTATTTTTATTAATTATGATAGTAACTATGTTACGGTTAGTTCGTAAATGTAGACGTTATATCGAGCTTTTAGAACATCCTTAGGCGGAAGTTTTTCACGTGCTCAATATTTAGCGTGGTTTTCGAAATTACCGCTCCCCTTATATTTCGCGGACCTTTCTACTCTGGGTTACTGTGATAGGCACGGGATCTAACTTGTTCCATACTACGAATGCGTACGCTATTTTAACTATATCAAAAAAAACTATATCAGGTTCGTTTTTGTTTTTCCTAATTGTATATTGCGCATTGCGCAGTGTAACAAAATAATACACCTTTTCCAGATTTATTAAATGGTATTCGAGGAATCGCTCAACCAGCGCGGGCATCTACTGACGCTACGTCGCACCCGCACACACGACGCTCGTAACCGGGATCTCGATCTGATTCACCGATCGCATAAATGTAGCTAGATTGAACGGACTTTAACGTTGCCGTACAAGAATAAGGAGTGGGATTGGAATGTCTGCTGTAAAACTTTAAAAGAATTTACAGGAGGGCACTAAAGGCTCCTTATGTGTAGCAAAGCGAAAGCATTATAGTCCCGCTGATGAAATGTTTTCGAGTAATGTTTCTACACGTACTAAACAATAGGGCGACGTTTAGGACGACGTCGAGGACGACATCCTAAAGATTGACTCCAAGTGTGACGTCTAGGACGACCTCTAGGACGACCTCGAAAACGGCGTCAAGGACGGCGTCTAGCACAATCTCAAGGACGACCTCAAGGGCGACGTCGGGTACGACGTCTAGGACGGCTTCTAAGACGACTTCTATGATGAGTTTAAGGACGACGTTTAGGATAACATCGAGAACGACGCCTAGAGGACGACGTCTAACACGACCTCTAAGACGACCTCTAGGACGACCTCAAGAACGACGCCTAGAGGACGACGTCTAGAACGACCTCAAGGACGACCTCAAGGGCAACGTCGGGTACGACGTCTAGGACGGCTTCTAAGACGACTGCTATGATGACTTTAAGGACGACGTCTAGGATAACCGAGAACGGCGCCTAGAGGACGACGTCTAACACGACCTCAAGGACGACGCCTAGAGGACGACGTCTAGAACGACCTCAAGGACGACCTCAAGGGCGACGTCGGGTACGACGTCTAGGACGGCTTCTAAGACGACTGCTATGATGACTTTAAGGACGACGTCTAGGATAACCGAGAACGGCGCCTAGAGGACGACGTCTAACACGACCTCTAAGACGACCTCTAGGACGACCTCAAGGACGACGCCTAGAGGACGACGTCTAGAACGACCCCAAGGACGACCTCAAGGGCGACGTCGGGTACGACGTCTAGGACGGCTTCTAAGACGACTTCTATGATGAGTTTAAGGACGACGTCTAGGATAACATCGAGAACGACGCCTAGAGGACGACGTCTAACACGACCTCTAAGACGACCTCTAGAACGACCTCAAGGACGACGCCTAGAGGACGACGTCTCGAACGACCTCAAGAACGACCTCAAGGGCGACGTCGGGTACGACGTCTAGGACGGCTTCTAAGACGACTGCTATGATGACTTTAAGGACGACGTCTAGGATAACATCGAGAACGGCGCCTAGAGGACGACGTCTAACACGACCTCTATGACGACCTCCAGGACGACCTCAAGGACGACGCCTAGAGGACGACGTCTAGAACGACCTCAAGAACGACCTCAAGGGCGACGTCGGGTACGACGTCTAGGACGGCTTCTAAGACGACTGCTATGATGACTTTAAGGACGACGTCTAGGATAACATCGAGGGCGCCTAGAGGACGACGTCTAACACGACCTCTAAGACAACCTCTAGGACGACCTCAAGAACGACGCCTAGAGGACGACGTCTAGAACGACCTCAAGGACGACCTCAAGAACGACGTCGGGTACGACGTCTAGGACGGCTTCTAAGACGACTGCTATGGTGACTTTAAGGACGACGTCTAGGATAACCGAGAACGGCGCCTAGAGGACGACCTCTAACACGACCTCTAAGACGACCTCTAGGACGACCTCAAGGACGACGCCTAGAGGACGACGTCTAGAACGACCTCAAGGACGACTTCAAGGGCGACGTCGGGTACGACGTCTAGGACGGCTTCTAAGACGACTGCTATGATGACTTTAAGGACGACGTCTAGGATAACCGAGAACGGCGCCTAGAGGACGACGTCTAACACGACCTCTAAGACGACCTCTAGGACGACCTCAAGGACGACGCCTAGAGGACGACGTCTAGAACGACCTCAGGGACGACCTCAAGGGCGACGTCGGGTACGACGTCTAGGACGGCTTCTAAGACGACTTCTATGATGAGTTTAAGGACGACGTCTAGGATAACATCGAGAACGACGCCTAGAGGACGACGTCTAACACGACCTCTAAGACGACCTCTAGGACGACCTCAAGAACGACGCCTAGAGGACGACGTCTAGGACGACCTCAAGGACGAACTCAAGGGCGACGTCCGGTACGACGTCTTGGACGGCTTCTAAGACGACTGCTATGATGACTTTAAGGACGACGTCTAGGATAACATCGAGAACGGCGCCTAGAGGACGACGTCTAACACGACCTCTATGACGACCTCCAGGACGACCTCAAGGACGACGCCTAGAGGACGACGTCTAGAACGACCTCAAGGACGACCTCAAGGGCGACGTCGGGTACGACGTCTAGGACGGCTTCTAAGACGACTGCTATGATGACTTTAAGGACGACGTCTAGGATAACCGAGAACGGCGCCTAGAGGACGACGTCTAACACGACCTCTAAGACAACCTCTAGGACGACCTGAAGGACGACGCCTAGAGGACGACGTCTAGAACGACCTCAAGGACGACCTCAAGGGCGACGTCGGGTACGACGTCTAGGACGGCTTCTAAGACGGCTTCTATGATGAGTTTAAGGACGACGTTTAGGATAACATCGAGAACGACGCCTAGAGGACGACGTCTAACACGACCTCTAAGACGACCTCTAGGACGACCTCAAGGACGACGCCTAGAGGACGACGTCTAGAAGGACCTCAAGGACGACCTCAAGGGCGACGTCAGGTACGACGTCTAGGACGGCTTCTAAGACGACTTCTATGATGAGTTTAAGGACGACGTCTAGGATAACATCGAGAACGACGCCTAGAGGACGACGTCTAACACGACCTCTAAGACGACCTCTAGGACAACCTCAAGGACGACGCCTAGAGGACGACGTCTATAACGACCTCAAGAACGACCTCAAGGGCGACGTCGGGTACGACGTCTAGGACGGCTTCTAAGACGACTGCTATGATGACTTTAAGCACGACGTCTAGGATAACATCGAGAACGGCGCCTAGAGGACGACGTCTAACACGACCTCTAAGACGACCTCCAGGACGACCTCAAGGACGACGTCTAGAACGACCTCAGGAACGACCTCAAGGGCGACGTCGGGTACGACGTCTAGGACGGCTTCTAAGACAACTGCTATGATGACTTTAAGGACGACGTCTAGGATAACATCGAGGGCGCCTAGAGGACGACGTCTAACACGACCTCTAAGACGACCTCTAGGACGACCTTAAGAACGACGCCTAGAGGACGACGTCTAGAACGACCTCAAGGACGACCTCAAGGGCGACGTCGGGTACGACGTTAGGACGGCTTCTAAGACGACTGCTATGATGACTTTAAGGACGACGTCTAGGATAACCGAGAACGGCGCCTAGAGGACGACGTCTAACACGACCTCTAAGACGACCTCTAGGACGACCTCAAGGACGACGCCTAGAGGACGACGTCTAGAACGACCTCAAGGACGACCTCAAGGGCGACGTCGGGTACGACGTCTAGGACGGCTTCTAAGACGACTGCTATGATGACTTTAAGGACGACGTCTAGGATAACATCGAGAACGGCGCCTAGAGGACGACGTCTAACACGACCTCTAGGACGGCCTCTGAGACGACCTCAAGGACGACGCCTAGAGGACGACGTCTAGAACGACCTCAAGGACGTCCTCAAGGGCGACGTCGGGTACGACGTCTAGGACGGCTTCTAAGACGACTTCTATGATGAGTTTAAGGACGACGTCTAGGATAACATCGAGAACGACGCCTAGAGGACGACCTCTAACACGACCTCTAAGACGACCTCTAGGACGACCTCAGGGACGAAGCCTAGAGGACGACGTCTAGAACGACCTCAAGGACAACCTTAAGGGCGACGTCGGGTACGACGTCTAGGACGGCTTCTAAGACGACTTCTATGATGAGTTTAAGGACGACGTCTAGGATAACATCGAGAACGGCGCCTAGAGGACGACATCTAACACGACCTCTAAGACGACCTCCAGGACGACCTCAAGAACGACGCCTAGAGGACGACGTCTAGAACGACCTCAAGAACGACCTCAAGGGCGACGTCGGGTATGACGTCTAGGACGGCTTCTAAGACGACTGCTATGATGACTTTAAGGACGACGTCTAGGATAACATCGAGGGCGCCTAGAGGACGACGTCTAACACGACCTCTAAGACGACCTCTGAGACGACCTCAAGGACGACGCCTAGAGGACGACGTCTAGAACGACCTCAAGGACGACCTCAAGGGCGACGTCGGGTACGACGTCTAGGACGGCTTCTAAGACGACTGCTATGATGACTTTAAGGACGACGTCTAGGATAACATCGAGAACGACGCCTAAAGGACGACCTCTAACACGACCTCTAAGACGACCTCTAGGACGACCTCAAGGACGACGCCTAGAGGACGACGTCTAGAACGACCTCAAGGACGACCTTAAGGGCGACGTCGGGTACGACGTCTAGGACGGCTTCTAAGACGACTTCTATGATGAGTTTAAGGACGACGTCTAGGATAACATTGAGAACGACGCCTAGAGGACGACCTCTAACACGACCTCTAAGACGACCTCTAGGACGACCTCAAGGACGACGCCTAGAGGACAAAGTCTAGAACGACCTCAAGGACGACCTCAAGGGCGACGTCGGGTACGACGTCTAGGACGGCTTCTAAGACGACTTCTATGATGAGTTTAAGGACGACGTCTAGGATAACATCGAGAACGGCGCCTAAAGGACGACCTCTAATACGACCTCTAAGACGACCTCTAGGACGACCTTAAGGACGACGCCTAGAGGACGACGTCTAGAACGACCTCAAGGACGACCTCAAGGGCGACGTCGGGTACGACGTCTAGGACGGCTTCTAAGACGACTTCTATGATGAGTTTAAGGACGACGTCTAGGATAACATCGAGAACGGCGCCTAGAGGACGACGTCTAACACGACCTCTAAGACGACCTCTAGGACGACCTCAAGGACGACGCCTAGAGGACGACGTCTAGAACGACCTCAAGGACGACCTCAAGGGCGACGTCGGGTACGACGTCTAGGACGGCTTCTAAGACGACTTCTATGATGAGTTTAAGGACGACGTCTAGGATAACATTGAGAACGGCGCCTAGAGGACGACCTCTAACACGACCTCTAAGACGACCTCTAGGACGACCTGAAAGACGACGCCTAGAGGACGACGTCTAGAACGACCTCAAGGACGACCTCAAGGGCGACGTCGGGTACGACGTCTAGGACGGCTTCTAAGACGACTTCTATGATGAGTTTAAGGACGACGTCTAGGATAACATCGAGAACGGCGCCTAGAGGACGACGTCTAACACGACCTCTAAGACGACCTCTAGGACGACCTCAAGGACGACGCCTAGAGGACGACGTCTAGAACGACCTCAAGGACGACCTCAAGGGCGACGTCGGGTACGACGTCTAGGACGGCTTCTAAGACGACTTCTATGATGAGTTTAAGGACGTTTAGGATAACATCGAGAACGGCGCCTAGAGGACGACCTCTAACACGACCTCTAAGACGACCTCTAGGACGACCTGAAAGACGACGCCTAAAGGACGACGTCTAGAACGACCTCAAGGACGACCTCAAGGGCGACGTCGGGTACGACGTCTAGGACGGCTTCTAAGACGACTTCTATGATGAGTTTAAGGACGACGTCTAGGATAACATCGAGAACGACGCCTAGAGGACGACGTCTAACACGACCTCTAAGACGACCTCTAGGACGACCTCAAGGACGACGCCTGGAGGACGACGTCTAGAACGACCTCAAGGACGACCTCAAGGGCGACGTCGGGTACGACGTCTAGGACGGCTTCTAAGACGACTTCTATGATGAGTTTAAGGACGACGTCTAGGATAACATCGAGAACGGCGCCTAGAGGACGACGTCTAACACGACCTCTAAGACGACCTCTAGGACGACCTCAAGGACGACGCCTAGAGGACGACGTCTAGAACGACCTCAAGGACGACCTCAAGGGCGACGTCGGGTACGACGTCTAGGACGGCTTCTAAGACGACTGCTATGATGAGTTTAAGGACGACGTCTAGGATAACATCGAGAACGGCGCCTAGAGGACGACGTCTAACACGACCTCTAAGACGACCTCTGAGACGACCTCTAAGACGACCTCAAGGACGACGCCTAGAGGACGACGTCTAGAGCGACCTCAAGGACGACGCCAAGGATGGCGTCGTCCTTGAGCATACGATTGAGCGGCGCGTGCTTGATGACGTATTTTTATGGCCATCTTTCGGGCACAACGACGCCGCTGTTTCGCGAAATAGGTCAAGTAAGGTTTTCGTCTTAATTAGAGCGACCTATTTGGGCCTTGCTAACATTTGGAAAGTCTTCCTGCGTTGTCGCGATTCGCCAGGCTTCACACGGTCCCTGGGCCATCGCGGCCGAACGCGACGCACGGATTAGATACGAGTGATCCGGACGCGCTCGGCAACGATCAAACCATCGACAAACATTCGGGTTTGCGTTCTTGGCCAATCGGTGTCGTGACGAAATTCGCCGAACTAAATTCAAAGCTAAGAATTCGCTTCGAGTATACTGCCAACCCAGACGTGTGTGCGATGAATATTGGCTGGACGAGGAAGGAACATCCGACAGCTATCGTGATAACGAGTTGAGGAGGGTAATAACAATTCCATTTCTCCTGTGCTTTTTTTTCGAACACTTAATTAATTACCTGAGGGCTAAAAAGGAACGCATGTTTTAGATACCAGAAATTAGGTCTGAATATAGCATTAAACAAATTACTCTGTACAGATAAGATCATGCACGCGAGACCGGACGTATTTTGTTTTATGTTGTTTCTATTGATTTTTAGATGTTATTTCTTAACATGTGTAGCAAACGTAATCAAAAAATATTTCGCAAGAAAACATAATACTTGAGGATAAAATAAAGTTTGAGGGCGGCAGAACGGCATATTCTATTTTCGAAGTCTTCGTTTATGCCATGCTTTGGTGATTCCTGCTACGCAGACAACAAATATCAGAAATCTCAAATATTGTTCACTTATAATAATAGGTCAAGGAAACTATTGATTTAGATATGTACTGCATTGTGGAGGATATGGCGTCCAAAATGTGCGAACATGGCTCCTTTCACGTTTTGTCACAAGATTTCCGCAACGCTACCCAAACACGCTATATAGATACACCATTTAAACTCTAACTTAGAAAAAATTTAATACGCCATTCGGGACCACTCAAAAAATGTGTTATCTTCATTTTTTTTTTTTTTTTTTTGCAAAATCTTTTTGGTACCGTTTTTTACAGATATTAAAAAGTAATATATAAAAAATTAGCTGAAAAAAAAATACGTCCGAACTTGCGTGCATGATCTCATCTGAACAGAGCCAAATATTAAAAAGATTTTTTTATAAACACTAAGAGCTTGAGAACTTTTTCAGCATTCTTATCATTTAATGCTGAATTCTCATCGTTTTCGGACCGATTATAATCATTTCTTAAAAGAACAATCACACCCCCCAAAAAAAATGTTTTCATTTTTACCAGGCGATTTAATATGGTATCAAGAGACTGCCCAATCACTATTCTGCTTCAGAGTCACGTATATTTTTAATAAAGCCAAAAACCCTAAACTGCTCAAAACCGAAACTGAAATACGAGCACTCATGCGGGAAGTCAAATGGCCACGCCCGACCCAGTTTTTTTTTTTTTTTTCCTCCGTTTCTTCGGCGTGTGAAGAAGACGACGACTACGGCAAAGTTGCGTGTACCGTTTGTCGTGCAATTAATTACCGCTTAAAGATCGATTCACCGGTACCATGAACGACGATCCCGAAGTAGCGGGCCCACGTCCATCGCACCGTTGGTCCGTCGTGCTATAGTGCCTGGAACGCGACTCCGACTGGTGTGTTTACCGCGTCCAAACAAGTAGTCGCTCAATTTCCGTCCGATGACGTCATAGAAGTATCGAGCTGTCGCCAGTCGCGACCCTGGCGGCGTCCCGACAGCCGTGGTGCATGTGGCAGACGCCTGTTCTGCTGCAGGTCGTTCTCCAGTGTGGCAGTCCACGGAAGCCTCGGCAGCCAAAAGTTGAGACGCCGTGACGACAGCGACACTCGCGTTCGCTTCTGCAACGCGTAGTTTATCGTTATCCTTTCTACGACCAACCGCCAGGATCGCGACATGCAACAGCATGACACTTCGGCTCCTGCGACGACATGGGTCGGCTCTTCGGTACCACTTTGGATCTAAGAGAAGCATAGGACGCTAAGCACACCAGTCGAAGACGCGCTCCAGGCACCATAATCGTTCGCCGCCATCGCGTCGTCCAGCCCGCGGTACATCGCTATATTGAGAATGTCCTAAACATGTACTTTCTGCGATGTGTGCAACATTTCTTCTTTTTTTTTTTTTTTCGATCAACGTATTTGCAGTTTTTAGGAGGTGACAAAAATGGGGTTAATATAATTTTCTATTTTTAATATTAAATGTGTTCCTTAGACGACCTACGACTTTGAATATATTTGATGCACATGGTTTGAAGGTCACGTGACCGTGGAAAAAAAAGAGTGAGGACGGAAAGAAAACTAATTTCGAGCCGTAAATTGTGTTTTGTGTAGTTGGGTTATTAGGTCATGCTCAAATAAAAAACATCGGCAAGCACAAATATCCTGTCAGTCACCCCTTGAACAATCTATGACTGTAGTTTATTTTTTTAAGAACTAACTTATAATCAAAACAAACCTCCAAGTACTGGACCTTTTCGTTTTCGCCTAAAAACAATGAACACAGATCAACTAATTTGCGAACTGGTAGGCAAACTTTGGAGGTTGTTTAAAGTTACTTTTATAGTCTCCTGATGAAAAACAAAGCTGTAGGTAGCTCCAGTATTTATTTTATTGGACGAGGATTTAATTTCAAGTTGAAAATAAGTAAAACAAACAACCCGGAACGAACAGCGATTGAGCGAATAGAGCATGGGTGGCCAAACCGCGGCTCGCGAGCCGCATGCGGCTATTTGCTGGTCCAAGTGCGGCTCGTGGATTCCTCGTAAGAGGACCCCCCCCCCCCCTCCCCCTTCGCCCCTTTCCGGTTTCCCCAAGAAAAAAAAAAGTAGAAAGGATTCCAGAATAAAGCGCACTGCAGCTTGCAGTTTGACAGCCCTTACTCCCATACGTACAGTCGCTTTGTGTCCCCATACGTACAGTCGGACTCTGAACAAAAGTTAAGTTTGCCCCCCCCCCCCCCCCCCCCGGCGGCTCTTAGAAGTTCCGTGGTATTGTTTGCGGCCCTTATGCCAGGCCAGCCTGGCCACCCCTGGAATAGAGCGTCAGCATATGGCATCCTAATTTCCTAGACATAGTAATATCGTTTCATAATCGAGTAATAAAAGCACACGTTACTTCGTTTACAAAACTCTCAAATGCGTCCGCAACACCTCTGAAAATCAACGCCGCGTGTATTTATTATTAAAAAAATGTCCCGGACTTCTAGGAGTGAATGGCTCTTTTCAAATATAATCCTGCAGATAATGTTCCAAAAACAGCCACGATAGCCGCAGGTCAAAGCAGAACGCATTAATTCGTGCGAGACTAATTGGGCTCCTCACTGAATCATTTTATTGTGGCTTTCGTGACATCTTCAGCCGAGACTGCCGGCGGCTGGAAACTATATAACACAAGCTTTCCGCCTCGCCGTCTTTTTGAGTGAGTGCAGACACGACAAAACCAAAATAGTGTAAAACAAGACCGCACCGGTTAGCCCAGGCTCGACACGCACTCATCGGGGAGCATAAACAAGAAACCCACTCTGGCGCGGCCTTTTTCCGAAAGTATGAACTGCGTAAGCGGTCCCGACGAGTGCGAGTGACGGCAGTGATGTTCAATGCCCACAATGACGCCCCTAATTGGACGCCCTCGAGGCCCAGTGTCAGAAACCGCTGCGCACAAAGCTTGGCCACGAGTCGTTCCCGTGACGACGGGGACTCGTAGAATGGAAAAGCGGTGCTTGTGCAGTCTCTAATAATCACCTTCAAACGAACTGCGCTCACAACTGTGTGCATATGTGGGTGTGGCTGCATGGTACGTGCGTACGTACGTGCGACGCGTGCGTGTATGTGCGTGTGCGTCTCAAAGGCGGTTCCTAGCAAAGCCCTCCTGTCTTTAGAATCACAGCTATTTTCTAATAAGCTACGCGTATATTTGGCCGGCCTTAGACTTACAGCACCTACACTCAGACAAGTGTTTTTAAACATAATTATTGTAGGAACCGATATTTGAGCGGGCAGCTCTTTGTTATCCATGTGAGGTTGGGTTACGTACCAAATATTGCCGCGTGCATGACCGATAAGGAACGCTTCTTTGTACATCTATAAGATCCGTGTTTACTCCTTTTTGCACTCGGGGGAGTGCGAAAGATAAGGAAACCAGATTGCCCTTGTCTAGTTAGTCTAGCCCTAGCTCACTCCGGAACATTCTAGGTCGAATATTCAATATACCGAGTGTAGCAGATAAATAGCTGTCCATGGGCGTGCAGACTCACTCTCCCGACGACTCATTCTTCCGCCAGCGATCGACTCAGCGTTTCCATCGACTCGGACGCCCTCGACGCTCTGTAGTTGTCTTCATCTACCCCTTTTGGTTGTTCTTTCATTTTGGACACAAGTTCGGCCCATTAAAAAGCTTATGCCAGTTCATTATTCATCGTCTCGTCTCCTTGTCCGTGACAATATTATTTATTATCGAAATAAATGAAAAGATATAAGCGAGCATATGAGCTTTCAAGGTCTTGAAAACACGAGAACGAGGAACAAAACCTTATATAGGCTTTATAAGGTGTTTATCTATGACTTTTTCGCCATTCACTTACGTTACCTCATGATGCAAGCAATATCTTAACCTTGCAACATGCTAAGGTACCTTAACCTTAGCTCGTACAATAAAAAGACTGGAACTAGTAGTATGTCTGTTCTAGCAAAGTTTCTCGTGATTGGCAGCTGGATGTTCCTAGTGTCAAACCAGCCAACCACATACCAGGATTATTGCCTGCCTTCAACCGTTGACTAAAAAAAAATGACAAGAGTGATATTTAACCGCCCATTTCTAACGCTTAAGAAAGCAGTCTATATTTTAGGACATTCCGACGTGTGTCAGAAGGACACATCCTCACTCGCTGCTCATACCTTCTTGTTATTTGAAAGTCGGCTCTTCCAACCACTTCAAGCGAACTTGGACGTCAGCCGCTCCTTGACCGCGCCAGACGCAGGCGATAGCCCCTTCACGATTTTGAGTGTAGACCAACATTGTCGCGGGGATCCCGGACAGCTTCGGCGTCATCGCCCAAGAAGGACGGGGGATCTAACAAAGCCCCGAGCAAACCTCGTGGGCCGCGGTCTCACGCCGCCCCGGGCCTGGGTTGTTTGTAGCCCCAGGCCAACCTTTTGTTGCGTGTCGCTTTATCTGCGGTTCAGTGGCCGAGAGCCTCCTTTGTGCGCCCGTTGATTGCCAGAGGCTCTCGGCCGATAAGCCAGTAAGTAATGACCGTTTCCGAAAGCCGTCCGTAGGTTTCGGTTGTGTTGTTTTGAACCGTCTAGGTTCCGCCTACTTACTGTTTCAGACCTGTATTTTTTATTATTATTATTTAGTGCCACAACAGCGCGCCTGTCCTTCTTTTTTTTTCTTTTTTTTGTTTTACGTCATGGCGGCTACTAACTACAGCCTTACACTGCTTCTACCTTTGCCTATCTTTCTTTTTTTTTTCAGAGGAGGGGTGGGGGGAGGTGGATTAAACGGCAGCAAAGCCCATGAAATAACTTCGTTTCGCTGATGAGTTTCCAGCAAATGGCTTTCTGTTCACGGACTCAAGACGTCGCAGTAACTATAGCTATACCCTTGTGTCAGTCTTTACCTTCAATCATGTAGATAAAATGTGTGCTTTCATGACGTAATAAAATCAAAATTTCGGCTAGGCACGTGGAAGGGTAGAGGTTCATTGTTACCACGATATTTAGTTGAGTTCGTTTTAGCTGAACCTGAAAGTAGGAAACAAAAATGCAAAGTCAACACTCTTGGATTACCTCAAGCGGACATAGTCAAGTTCATATGCCCCCTTTTCATTACCTAAAGTTGTTCTTCTTCAACTGGCTGATTGCGCTATAGTTGGTTTTAATAGATTCTATTTTTTTCCCGTATTTACCTTCTACCTTGTCCTCATTTTTCTGCATTTTATGCTCAACTTGGTTTTGTTTCACTTTTTGGTCAGCCTGTTAAGTATATAGTTGAACTCGTCCGTAAATGTTATCAAGAAATTAAATTCGCGGTCTGATCGCGCATGAGTCCAGGATCGTTGAAACCAAACTTGGGCCTAATCTGTCAAAAGTAACAAAATTAGCTGTAACAGAACATGCACATTAATTTTGATCTTCCACCTAAACACACCAAGTCCCTAACAGTAAACAGAATTAAACCTTTTTCTACTCTTCCGTTAATGCCACTCAAACAGGTAGTGTGCCATCAAAACCCGGTTCAAAGCACGCCAGAAAAAAACAAGAAAAAAAAACGGTGTGAAAACCGAACAAAACAATTAGACGATGTCTTGGCTACCATACTGCTGCAAATTAATCTTGCCCAGGACCATGCCTGGTTCGTCGCGCGTCCGAAGGACAAAGCTGTCCGGGTGTCCGGAACAACGGGGGAGAAGGACACACGCGCCTCGCATTCGGAGCTAATTCAATTCACCGGAGGGGGGGGGGGGGGGGGGGAAGGAAGCCCCCGCCCGTGCGCGGACGCAAGATCGATGCGACTCCGATGCTGTGTCCTCGAAAGAGCGGCCTTTGAATCGACTGTCACCTCCGACTCGAATCAGGTTTACCCAATTAGCGATCGACCCCGTACGCGCGCTGTTCCTTTCCCGCCGAGAACTGATGACGCACAGGTCCCAGTGTGGCACGCGTCACCTGTGTCACCCCTCTCTCCGCTCGAACGAATTCTGCGGGTGCGCGCACCATTCAAGCCCGTTGGCTTTGATTTGGCCCTCGGGTGGTTGGCCAGTGGAGCGTGCGTCGCATGGACGCATTCGCGACTCACTCCTGCGAACACCACTAAGAGCAGATACCAAAGCCCTCGCACTATCAAATCCACGTCATCGCAGTGAGATGGAGCGCAGGGGCGGATTGAACACGAGTGTTGTGTCGTTCGGCGGGCCCTCGTGTCCAATGAACGCGTCGAGGCACGCTTGGCGTCGGCCTCGGCCCCAATTGCTGAGTTGGCAACATCCGAGTGTGATGACGTCACGTGGTGGTATAGGAGCAGCTGCTCACAGGCTTTGAATCTTCAATCCCTGACAGCTTGAAAACAAAAGGCCGAGTGTAGTCTACCGTGTTTACGCTTCTCGCCTCTGTGATTGGTTGCTGGGCTTCCTTATCGGCGAACACCGGAATCTGATTGACTAAAGAGGGGCAATGAGATTCACGCGATTCGCCGCGCCCTGCGCTCGTTAAATTGTCTGTGACTAAATAGAGTCTTGCTCCAGCGGTGTGCACTTACGTAATTTCCGTTTTCCGCTGCCTCACGTCTTTGAAGACCAGGTTGCGCCAGTTTTTGCTTCTATCCATTGGCGACTTATCTCCGCTGTGTGCCGTCGCCTTATCTGGAGTTGCGAATGGATGTCGACGCTTCGGCAGAACTCGTACTGCGTCAATAAAGTATACAGTTTAGCGTTTACGCGCGGAAGCTGATCACAAAGTAATCGTGTATTACGAAATAATTACGAATAACACTCGCATTTGCAAATGCTCAAGGAGTAGGTGAGTTTCGTCAAGCAATCGTGCGCATTCAGGAAATCACTGGTATCTTCGCCTCTTTACGCTGCTCCAAAATAGCCGCGGCCTGTTTGACGCAGCTGCCGACGTGACAGGTTAGATAAAGTTTATGTTTTTGTTGTTATTGTTTTGCTTTTATTTTTATTTTTTAAGATAGCTATCAAGTTTTTACTTTGACACGACGAAGGTCAGAAATTTATGAAGACTTTAAATGTTCGTAGACAAAAGCATACACATAAACCCCGCGAGTTCTTAAAACTATTATTTTGAGGCAAGTTTTTTAGCCATTTAGTTCTTAGCCCGAGACTGAGGCAGGAAAAGAGGAAGGTTTCAAAGTAGAAGAGATATACTGGAGCTTATTTTTCTTCTACTTTGAAACCTTCCTCTTTTCCTGCCTCAGTGTAGGGCTAAGAACAAAATGGTTAACATCCACTACATCCACCACCTCGCCTGTGCACACACTACATGATATGTTTTTTTAGCTTGTTTGCAATCAAAATTTTCAGCACTTCAAATATATATATATATATATATATATATATATATATATATATATATATATATATATATATAAAACTAGGTTTAGGAGGTTTTCTTAACACAATAATGTCATGGGTGGATAATACATTTGTTTTAATATGTTACTTTTCTTCGTTTTTCGCTTTTCTCAAGCTTTTCTTCGTTTTTCGAGTACAGAAATTTTACACGCTCCACACGTTTTGTAAAGTCAGTATAAAAAGCCTTTTTATTAAATGACATCAGAAAATTAAAAAAAGAAAGTCAAACTCGGTTCGGTGTTTTGATTTTTTTTTATCAGTTAGCTACGAGAATCCGTACAGCACCTTCACCTTAGATCTATAGACCTTTTCACCCTCCGCCGCATGGGCGCTGCCATCTTGGAATCACGTGTTGCGGCCGCCATTAGGTTGCTTCAACTTGTTGCTCCGCTCTCCCGTCCGCGCCTTGGCGGATGCGTTGAATCCGTGTTTTTCGTCGCCTTTCACCGCGTCTCTTGCCTCACTCCGTAAAGTGTCGTCCGATACTTATACTTACTATGCAATTGCATTACATCATTATGCGCGCAACTTCTGTAGTTGATTTTGTAACACGTTTTGAATATTTTTTACCGTCGGCGTGCGGGATATGTGTGAAAACGTTTTATAGGAACAGGAATCAGCGTTAGCACTTGCCCACATTAAATACATATATGACTTGAAGAGAGCCTCGAGGGTTCAAATACCAATAACTTATGAGAAGTGAAGTTTGGTTACTAATAAGGGCGGAACATTTGCAATAGGAAGCCTAGTGTTATTATATATATATATGAGTGCGCATTGGTGTCAAGGAAGAAAACAAAACCACCCAGCATAATTAGCCACGTGTTTTTCCTGAAAAAATGGTGTTTTGTAGTTCCAGCAGATCGAAAACAGTTTCTTTTGATTACACTAGGGAACTAGTGGACAGGGCGCGGGAACAAACATTTAGTTTGAATAATTTTTTATGCTAGAAATAATGGTACCTTAACATTAGGCAACTTGTTTGTTCGCAAAATCACACCTATATCTGTTTTACGTTCTTAATCGCGTGTGTGATATAAGCATTCGCTTTATCGGTTTATTTATGAATTCCACGGAATTGTATATCGTGCTTGGTCCATGTCCATAGTTTTCAGTTGCTTTAGTAATTTTTAATATAACCATGCAATTTCAATTAATTTATTTCAACACAAATAATTGAACTCCCCGCGTAAGAAACTACCACAGACAGCTTGATAGTGCCTATGATTCATAAAATGTGACGCCGAAAAGAATCCTTCTGCATGAAAATCACCGGAGTGCAGCCAATTGTCGACGGCGCATAGGGAGTTACTTTCAGTAGATGGCGACGTCAAAATGTGCAAAGAGCATCGTTTCAAATCAGTGAACAGCTTTCCACACAGGTCCATTGGGTGGCGCCTGGCGTTCGACTTCAGCCAAACTTATCGGAGATCATTTCTTTTGCGCTCTTCAATTTCATTCGGCAAATTTTACGGAAGATGAATATCAGACTTTATTTGAAGCCTGGCATTCACTTATCTTACCATTCTCATACCTTGAGAACGTCGTAAGCAAATGTCCATATGACGAAAAGTTTATTTCATAAGGCCAATATTTTGAAATGCTGTAAACGAGTATTTTAGTTAAAGAAATTTTCTAGTCAGCATAGGCTGGTCTATCAAAATATTTGTCGAGCGCCTAATTTTTTTAAATAAAACAGGCCGAGACAATATCACTTTTTTTATATTATCTACGTGATTATATAAAACTTGTCTAGTCATTATAAAAGACATTTCCAGTCTCGAAGTTAGAAAAAGTTGGTGTACGGAAACCAAACATCGAACAGTAAACTTGTCAGTTCATCTGTTCTTGGTGATTCAGCAGATTGTTAATCATGTTGTCGACCTGATTTTTCACTAAGCACTCATGCAATATAGTCTGTTGCAATATAAGATGATCAGTTCAATATCTGACTTGAGCGCGAGCTATCTACTTCCGTACCGCTCGGTGCACGCACAGCCAAAGCACGGCGGCAGGCAACGAGCGCACGGTGCAGGCGGAGCTTGTCCTGCTCTTTATTTTTTTTCTTCTTGAAATTAGTGCCCGCGGGTACGGACGTGGACTATGGTACTCCTCCCTGTGCATCAGCGCAGTTGTTTCACCGCCGAACCTGGCCGAAATTAATGATGGACGGAATCAGACGCATATAGTGTTCGTAAAAAAAGATCGCAATTTAGGCTCGAAACCACTTCGTGGTTTGCCAAGTGGCTCAATACTATTGCTACATTCGCTGTGTGCTACTAGAAAGGAATTCATATCGCAAAATTAATCGAAAGGGGCATGAAACAGCATCACAATCGTGTGTACGTTGAAACTGAAACCGACCGAATTGAAGCAACCTAATGGCGCCGAGTGCGCCAGCGCCCTCTACCCGCCGGTCAGGCAACTACTGAAATGAAAAGGTCTATATGATGCACTTCCGTCTGTCCGACTTTCGTCCAAAAATCCCTGTCCAACCAAAAAAAAAATAATAACTTCGGTGAGCGCAACCTTTCTGTTATGCCTTTTCAAGACACGACTGGAACGGGAACGAGTTTTTTTAGTCCTGTTTTTGAGCTGTAACAAGTCGAGATGTACTGGAGCTTGTGGATGCCGCAAGCGTTACACCAGGTTGGGTAATGCGGTAATGTGTTCTCTTCTATATTGACCGGAAACAAGGAGGGAGGGGGGGGGGGGAGGGGGCAATGTATTCGTTGATTACCCTTGTGCGTGTCAAAACGATTGCGAGCTTCTATGGTCCGATCCCTGATTTCCGAACAAAGCGTTCCAAGTTGTGCCACCATTGCGGTTTCCTGTCGTACAACAACGAAAGCGATACCAAAGCAGAAAAGCAAAATAATCCATGCACGCCCCTCCGAGCCCGTCCCAAATCGCCGGGACTGTAACCGGAACTACATCGCAATCAGCGGAGACTTCCGACTCCTTACCGGATACTTGCCGAGAACCACTGCTTTGTGCTTCGCGCTCTTTGTGAATGGTGAGGCGTCTCTCCGCTCATCTGGGATTGCAGGAATATCGCTGTGGTATTGCTTGTTTGCAGAGGGCCGCATAATATTATGACGCCGATTGGTCAAATCAATCGACCAGACCATGGCACTGGGAGAAGGCCTGCAAGGCCTTCTTGCGATGGCGAGCAAAAATAGGTATCAAAAAGACCATAAACTATTTATAGATTTGAGGTTTACAGATTAGCCTAACGTGTAACACAAACGGATTAAAACATAATAATGATGAGCTAGAAATTGGTATTTTGCTATAAACTTTCAAAAATACGAGTTTTTTTGTTTTTTTTTTTTGTTTCCCCGATGAGCTGAGTTAAGAATCAAGAGCGATGAAACATATTATAGTAGAGACGAATCGTAGATATATAGTGCAGGAACCTTATCACATAATTACCGCACAAATGTAGGCAGTTATCAATAGGTGGCACAAGCTTTTCGATGCCATCCTCAAAAATGGTTACAGTTTGATTCTCAGTCAGTCCATCACGCGTCAGCAAGACAACCAATCGCAGCCGAAGTTCTTTCCTGACCCCATTATCATAGAAGTATGTTCGCTGTCCCGGAAATTTGATAAAGTTCCCTTCATGCACGCTTCACGTCTGTGGCGACTTATGGTCTTGTTGACCGTATACAGAATGGTTAGGAAAAATCAGGTGTCAAAATTATCTGAGTAGGGCATCCAAAAGCTGTGCAGCGTCAATATAAGCACCTAAATCTGCGCGGTGATAACAAGATAAGCAACGTCTACTTAATATGTTAGAAACACCAAGGATTTATTAAAACAGTAAATCTCTCGTTTTGAACTGAAGGAGAGAAATTCCCCTTTCAATCTGGAAAAGCATCGAAATGGCGTGAGCTCGTCTATCACTACCTCGAGATGCACATTAAATACCTCATGGTTAGAAGACGTGATCGCGCTGGCTAAAGTTCTTATCTACAGCGGGAAAAACCAGACGTTCATTGGGGCTGATTAACATTCGACTGTCTAAACAAACACACAACGGAATCACAATAAACAAAAGTGCCTAGCTGTACTATCAATCCCGGCTCCCGACGCAAACACTAAGTATCTTTCAGTAAGCCTCACATCACTATAAAGAGCTACCTCCATTTTTTGAATGGATCGACATCAAAGACCCCTCTGTCACTTGAGGCACTAAGGGAATACACGCGTAGTTCACCATGACCTCGCTGTTTTTCTCTGGAAACAGTATCTCCATCGTCATTAGCTAAGTTTGTGTGTGAGATAAGTCATCAGTGGGGGCAACACGCATCATCCAGCATCATACTATATGATGGTACAGTATAATGCACATCACACAAACCGCTAAAGTTATAAGAAGGCCTAAGGCCGTCCGTTTGGCTCTTTCATTGCGCAACCCGCGTTGTGGCGACGTCCGTACTCGCGTCCTTTCGGAACCATACGCACGGAGGAAGACCGAAAACGGGAGAGAAGAAGGAAAAAGAAGCCAGAAAAACGGCATTTTGAGCGCTCGGAAAAACGAGAGGGTCACGCGATCTTGTGGCGACGGTCGAGGAGCAAATGAGGAGGTCATGCTCGCCAGCACTTGGTCGCTGCGAGCGTGATAATTATCGGGTAATGACAGAGACAGGAAGATGTGCCCCCCTTCCTCCCTTTCCCTCTACGACCAACTTTTTTTTTTTTTTTTTGGTGGGGCGCTACGCGGCGGTTTTTTCAATACTCCATTATGGACCACAGAGGTCCCCACGAGCAATCGAAGCCGATCCAATGCCGTGAGGCTGTCACGTGACTTTCGGGAAGGAAGTAGAGACCCGCAGGGCGGCGTGGTCACGTGATACGTACGCAGCAGTGGATTGGCGTAGATGGCTCGTAGCGTTCGCTGCGCTTCATCGTAAAGTAGAGCGGAACGTAGTTCGCTCATCCGCCGCCACGCCAGAGAGAGCCTCGTTTAAGGTGGCGCTGCCGACGACCGTCGCGTTCCTTGGCGCCTGACCGGTCGTTAAGCGGGGACGTGTCGCTCTCGAGAGATGTGACCGAGGCACGCGACCCCAACACCTCGGGCTGGACCGTCGCGGGGCTCCCTCGGTCTTCTGCCGGCTCCGCATTTATTTAGGGATTCGGGATTGCGCTTCCTTTATTGGTTTTGTGTAGCTTTTCTTTTTCTTCGTTTGCGGTTTCTCTTTTTTTTTATTACCGTTTGGAGCGAGGACGAGACAAGGTGTGGGGAGGGAAGAGGGGTGGAGGGTCTTTAGAGAAGCGACGCAGTTGCGTGAATCTTTCTGTACCTCGGGCTTTCTTTTTCTTTTTCGTTTTTTTTTTTTTTTTTTTTTTTTTTTGTCGGTTTTTTGTTATTACGTCTTGGTTCCCGATGTCGAAACATGCGTTCCACCTACATGTGGGAAGTGCCAAAAGGAATCTTTGGCTGTTCGGGGACGTAGATGTAATAGGAGAAAGGAAAGAGACATCATATAGTTCATGTGAGGAATATAGTACTTATGTTTTTCATTCAGTAACCCGCGGACTGTTGTCAAGCGCTTCATTATTTCAGCTTATCAGCCGACAATGGGGCGTAATAAAATTTCTTTCTCTTCCATCTCCGTCCTTCGTGATTTCTTCTTCATCTCACCAAGTCGCAAGCACGCACCTAAACGCTTTCCTGAAAACGTCGTGTTTCTAAATATAAACACGAAACTGCTAAATGTTCGATAGTCACGTATATCGCGGACGACCTTTGCGTGTTATCGACATAACCCCAGCTTGCGAGTTTTTGAGCCCTCCGTCATTTCTCGATTCGGTGAATATTGGAGCGGAAAAGCCCGAGCCATAATCAGCCACTTGGAGGAAAAATAAATTATGTCAAGCGTCTGCGTTAACGCAATACGGTAGGCTAAATAACCAGTCTTAGATTTTATAGCGAGACATTACGAGGCCCGATCAGAAAGTTTTGAAACTCGGTTATGGCAAAAGTCTGACTATGATCTCCCTATTTGCTCATCTCTCTAGTCAAACATGGTTACAATATCAAGCCATCGGGTTCCTCCCGTGGTCTGCACCAGTCAGTTAAACATGGCGTCCTCCTACTATTTCAAACTTGAGTGCCGGAGCGTGATAAAGTTGTTGTGAAAAAAGGTAGTTCCTCCAAATGTATTCATTGTAGAATGGCAAATGCGTATGGCAGTTAATATACTTCATGTGCTACAGCACCTCGCTGGTTCAACGAGTTTATACGCGGCCGCGTGGACTAGCAAGACGATCTAAGCTCAGGGCGACCCAGTTCTTGGACCGATTTCGATCATTCAGAACGAGCTGAGAGCATGAAGAATCACCCAATTAAGGTATCTACACACTGAAGGTTTTGTATAACAATGCTTTCACAATCATCCATGACGTTTTGGTTGTGTCGAAAGTCTAGGCACGATGGGTGCGAAGGAACCCTTCTACGCAAGCTCGACACCACCGTTTGTATTTAACAAGACAGCGTTTGAGCCTCTATGAAGTCGACCCAGATTTTCCCGCTGCCCTTGTGACTGGAGATGAGACGTGGCTTTACCAGTGGGACCCGAAAACAAAACAACTGTGTGCAGTGGAGGCATTTGGAGTTTCCTCCTCGGAAAAAATTCATGACGCAACGATCAAGAAGGGAAATATCGGCGACAGTTTTTTGGGTTTTCTTTTTTTGGGGGTGGGGTGGGGGGGGGGGGGGGGGGTAGCTGTTGATTGATTATTCATTCATTTATTTATTTACCCTTAAAGGCCCCACGAGGCATTAAATAAAAAGGGGGGGGGGCAATACAGTAAATAGATGCATATAAAACATTACACAAAAATAAAGCAAAAGAAAAAAGAATTCCTGGCCAAGCACTGCCCAGAGGATCCGGAGGAAACTAGACACGCGCGATGGGACCGCCACCCGGCGGAAAGAAGACACGCGTGACGGGACTGCCACCCCGGGAGAGCGGAAAAAAAGGAAACTAGGCACGCAAGCGCTTGGAACGACGAGAAAGAGAGGGCGGTGCGAGCGTAGACGTGGCCGACGCGGGTCGCACAGCGGAAAATCTTTGAGAAACCTTTATTATCTACCTGAGAGTCTACTGAACTTTAAAATGGTGCCTATTAATAACTAATCTACTAAAAAGACCTACTGCTAATTTCCCCAAGCATCAAGGAGAATGCAGAGAATGGTGTTCCACGCGCAACACGTGCCGGCATCTGCAGCAGTAACTGTTCCAAAGGAAAAGCCTAAAACAAATGGCATCTTGCATGCGCGTTCGTCAACGCTTTATTTTGGTTATTTACTTACAATCTTTTAAACGGGGAAGGCGTGCGCGTGCGGCGGTGCGAGCGTAGAGTTATTAGTCACTGCCACCGTGGTCACTGCACACAAAAAATCCACGGAAACCTAGCCATAAACAGCTTCGCTGTAATAATGTTTGGAACTAGTTGTCAACTCATCGCGTTTCGACTGAACGCGCTGTGATAGTGGTCCTGCGTAGGATAGAAGAAGCAAATATAAAATGGTTAA
This sequence comes from Ixodes scapularis, assembly GCF_016920785.2. Taxonomy (NCBI): domain Eukaryota; kingdom Metazoa; phylum Arthropoda; class Arachnida; order Ixodida; family Ixodidae; genus Ixodes; species Ixodes scapularis. The sequence continues at coordinate 180,048,781 of NW_024609846.1, read as the reverse complement.
TAAAACGCATTTTTCTCACTACGGAATATCGTGCAAACATCACCCACAGGGCATAGCACGTATCGTCATGTGACACAAATCACAGTGCATTATAGTCAGCTCTCCCTTTATTTTACAAGACAGACCTTTAAACGCGCATTTACCAAACCTGAAAATTCCTTGAAGCGTCCACAATACCCAACAGCGGAGAGCTCTATGAGTTATTTCTATTAGCGTGTCCACTACCATGAGATGAACAATATCGTAAAAGCACTGGGAATACTTCCCACGTCGAGTTTTCTGTCACGGTAATAAGCGAATGTCGTCCCGTATGCTGTAATCCTTGCACTGTCGACCGCACAAGTACTTTGTGGAACAAGATATTCATCGCCGTCATGCCGGACCCCGCAGACCGCCGCAGAGCACTGCAGACCACTGCCCGCCATCGTCAACAGAACTACGTGATCCCCGTCCAACTACCACGTGGCACCTGCGCCGCACACCGACGGCTAGAGACAGAGTGCTAGGGAGCGCTCTAAGAGAGAGGGGCGCCCTCGAAGCCGATCAGGCCACCGTAATCTCTTTCCATCGCCCGATCTCACGCGCTCTGGAAAAAGCGCTCGAGAACGCGCAGAAACAACCGTGCGAATTCGCCATAAGAAAGTAAAAAATAGCGTAGAGATGGACGATGGGGGTCTAACAACAAAGATTGTCTGAGTTGAAGGTGGCAATAAAAAAGTTTATGGAAGAGACAAATCCGCGCTAGTCGGCAGCGAGTACTGAGAGTGGGGAGGCCGAGAGAGACTTTCATCGCTGGCACGCTTACGGCACGATCATAGTTAGATAGGATGAAACATGCAGCTCCGTTTTGAACGGATTTCAACGTGTTATCTAGGAGAATTTAATGAGGAGACCAGATGGCAGCTTAATACTCTATTTTGGAATGTACAAAGGTTTCATAGGCCAACTGTAGCACAGCAGGGGGAGCGCAGTGCAGGCAGCGTCGGATATAACCAAGGAATTTAGAAGCTTCGGCAGGTATATAATCAATGTGGTTAGTCCGAGAGATATGAGGCGAAAAATGTACGCCGAGGTATTTATATGATTGAACTCGCTCGATGGTTTCTGTGCTAGAGAATATTGAAGAATAGATGGTGAAAGTTTACCGGGAGAACAAACGAACTTACAGTTTCAGTGGTTTAGTAACATAGTAACATTAGCCGTTAATCACACTATTTGGTTACACTTTCAAGATCATTCGAGAGAATGAGATGATCGTTAGTGTACTTTACTTGGGAATAAATTACACAATCATCGCTGAACAGACGTATGTAAGAGGAGACAGGATTTGGAAGATCGTTAATGAAAATCAAGAACAGGGGGGGGGGGGACCTAGGACACTGCTTTGTTGGACACCCGAGAAGACAATGGCGGCGTTAAATTCTAATGTTTTTATGACTATGTTTTGCAGTCTCAGTAAAAGGAAGCGGCAAATAAAAAAAATGTTAAGGAATAAATATTTATTTGGGAGGTGATACAGGTTAAGTGACTCATGATGTTAGAAGATACGAGGTGCTCCAAAAGTTTATATATTATGCATGTGAGGGATATTGGACGATAATTACCGGGGTTAGACCGATCGTCCATTTATAGAGATGAATGACGCGGCTTATCTCCCAGTCCGTTGGAACACGACCTTTAGACAATGACTGGTAAAGGATTAGCTGTAGAAACGAGATGGAGATATCCTTCATATTGTTTTAGTATTTTTGCGCAAATAGTGTCGGAGCCCGAACTCATCGACAACCTGAACGTATCGTTCAGGTTGTCGATGAGTTCGGCAACGACAGCTGCAGGGACAGTGATTGGTGACATGCGGTAAAACGGAAGGGGAAAGAGAGAAATAATGTTATGCAATTACTTAGATGTGAAGACAGAGGAAAAGAAATCATTCATTATTGCTGGAGCAAATTTATCCGGTACAACGGCACCATCATCGTCTAATAACTTGGTCATTTGGGTACTGGGGTTGGCTGTTATTGTTTTTCAACAGTTAGTGGTGTTAAGACAAAGACTATTGGGTACTTCTACGTGAAAGTACTTCCTTTTGGAAGCTTCAATTTACGTAGTATACTCTTTTAGGTGACTAAAGTACTTTTCCCACAGTGAAGGGGACCCACTAGCCTTCGTTTTCCGATTGAGGGGCTTCTTTTGGTTATCGAGAGTTTTTCGTTATTTATTGTACCACGGTTGACTAGCGTCTCCGTGAATACGTAATAGAAGAACACATAAATTGAGCAGGTGAATTAGCTTCTGTTTAAATGATACCAAATTTTCCTCACCAGACCGTGATTGAAAAAAAACTTGAGAAAGACGTCAACAAAGATAGCAAGATCGTCATGAATATCGACATAATTGGCTTTGTTGAAATCCCGAATAACCTTTGAGAAGGGCGACTTAATAGTTACAGGTGAAGGTATCAATATAATTATCATTCTATGATCGCTGACACCGGGCAGGTACACAGCAGAATCAACAAGAGCAGCGGATGAGGCCAGTACCAGGTCAAGGATATTACCGTCGCGGGTAGGTATATACATCACTTGAACGAGATTGAACATCATACACACGTCAGGAAAGTGCTTTGAATCACGTGACGTAGACGTGAATAGCTTCCAGTTAATTTCTGCAAATTAAAATCCCCCAAAAATAAAAGAATCACCTTGGAAAAATAAATGGCTGTACGCCGAATTTATTTTCGGAAATTCGGTTTTAACCGAACTAGGTCAGTTTTTAGTTTCGGCTTAAACCGATAAAAACCAATAAAAGTAAGCCGAATCCATTCTGTAAAATTCTTTTTTAACCGAAAATGGTCAGTTTTTTTAGGGTCGCGTCGAGATGGGTGGGGGGAGGGTGGGGGAGGGGGAGGGGAAAGAGGGCGTTGCAAGGTTCGACATTGTGTGACCTCTTTGTGATTGCTTTCTTCCAAGGTTCAACATGCAACAAACGAGGTCTTGGGTTGTCCTTCACGAGGCATATGTGTCCTTTCTGTGTTCGGGCTTAGAGTGTCAAATTCCCGGTCCTGAAAAAAAAAAAAAAACAGTTCGGGTGTGGGCTACAGTAAGGTTTTTAGCTTCATGCAAGATCTACAGCCAGAGTTTAGTGAGTACATGAAATATGTTGTGCTTCAAAACGTCGCACCGTGTCTCTTTTGGCAGTCGCATTTTGTTGATTGGCCGATTTTGGATCAGGTAGCGCTTCATCTCCCTCGCGTGCCAGTGTCCACTATTAAAGCTGAGAGGGCATTCTCGAAGCCCAGGGTCATTAACAGGAAAGAATGAGTGTGGATCAACGAGGAGAACCTGGGAAAGTACACGTGTGTTTCCTATAATAAGATCACGTAATCCTGATGTACAGAAGGTGAAGTTCCATGTTTTTTTAGCACTGACTTGTTTGTACTTCTGTGTTTTTTTTTTTTTTTTTTTTTTTTTTTTTTACAGTTGCACATGTTTGCCAAACAAGGTGTCGATTTTTTTTTATGTATCTGTACCGTTCTTCATTGAGGGATACAAATATCAGAGTTACAAAGATCATCTGATGCGGTGTCCGATGGTGTTTCTATCATATTCACCGAAAGATCAGGTAAACTTTTGTGGGCATTAATATACAGTGAAAAAAAAAACGAAACTTGAATCGTGAAATAGACACCGGAAAAAGTACGCCGAATTTTGAAAAAATAAAAACCGAAAACGCAGAACTCTAAATATATTAATACACGAACAGTCACTACCTAGGCTCGGACGATAACGCACCGCAAGAATCGTTTTACTAAATTGTGAAGACAAACAAGCACACCATAACTCAAGGTCGCCATCTAGCGGGACATAAAAGGAAGACAACTTATTTTATTACCAATAGGACACAAGCACCACGCTGCCGAGGCCGAACGCATCGATATACTGAAAAGTGCATACTCGAATAAAAAAGTTCGTCGTCACTAACGTCCTGTTTAAACCAGGTTTGTCTAAATATTGTCATATCTGAGTTGCTATCGCTGAGAAGATTGCATATCTCTTCTTTTTTTTTTCTCTCATGTAGCTTCGAATGTTTGTAAAAGTAAGAAAATGTGACTGGCGATGTATTAGTTTTGCTCCGAGCGCAGGGTGGTGCTGGGTTTCTGTCAATCTTATCTAGGTTTATGTATGCTTCAAATTAGGAAAACAGCAGGGCAATAGCCGGCGAATATCTTGCCAACGTTTTTCGCAAACCGTGCGAGGCCATCGTGAAGAAACGGATGTGATTGGTGAAAAGAGTCGTCCTCCTCCTGCACGACAAAGCCCCCGTTCACAAGTCTCTTGTTTCCCAGGTTGCCAGACGAGAGTGCACTTTCGAAGAGTTTGACCATCCACCCTACATTGCCGATCTGACCCTCGTTACTTTTTTTATTTCCGAATTGGGCACACTGCAAGCTGACACAGAGCAGTGACTTGACGAGCAGGAATAAATATATATGTTTGTTTGTGTTTGTGCGTGCGTGCGTGAGTGCGTGCGTGCGTGCGTGTGTGTGTGTGTCGGGGGGGGGGGAGTATCAGAAGTTCTTCTGGCAAATGGGGGAAGTGCATTTATGTGGTTGTGTTGAAACGTCTTTTTCCATAACCCTGTTAGATTTATTTATAGGCGAGTTGCAAAACTTTCTGATCACCCCTTGCACCATATCACAATGTATCCTAATCTAGCCTGTATCAAAGCTACAAATTGTTTCAATAATTGCACAAACTTTAAACGACCGAGTTAAAAAATACACGTTTTGAGATCCCGTAGGTTTTCTCCATAAACAAAAACCTCTGTTTGTTGTATTTCGTTATTTTTCTTCTTGTCGAGCGGCACATTAACGTGCTATTAAGCGACTTGGTAAGTTTTTATATTATTTAATTTCTGCATATCTGTATGTTGCATATCTACTATGTTTTATTCGAAGTGTATTAAACTTTTAAATTAAGGGGGAAAAAGTTTTATGATAATGGGGTTTTCACTCTCTGTTTATAGGGCTCGACAGACATTGGATGGGAATATAACCATCACTATTATCAAGCTAATCAACCGAAGTTCGCTCATTAACGTTTTTAATTATTGTAGTTAGGATATATGATTATATTAAAACTTTGAGGAGGTCGTCTGTCAAGGCTATACTATTTTGCAAAAATCGCGTAACCCTCCGTGTTCCGCGATATTCGTTCCCGAAATTTGAGCTTTTACCCGGATAATGTAGCGAAGTTCAGCTATTGTGCCTCTTTTGCGGGTTTGCCGGATTTAGTGGAAAAGAAGTCGTATTAAGTGAATATTTCCGGGGCAGATATCTCGGAACACGGGCTGGTTACGCGAATTCGACAAAATGGAACAGTCTTGGCATACGACCACCTCAAAGTTTGTAATACAAATATATGTACTAAGTACAATATTTGAAAAAGTTAATTAACTAATTTCGTTCATTATTTTCATAATAGTGATATAAAATGTTTCCATCTAATGTGCGCCGAGCAATATAGACACACAATAAGAACCGTATTCATCTAACTTTTACCTGCTTTATTCAAAAATGTGGTGCGGCTAGAAAAAAGCACCCTGTATATCTACAGGGTGTCACAAAAAAAAACATTTACGGTTTTTATTTTTTATTATTAAAAAAATAAACTATGCATAGCCTAACGCTCATTCTCCACCCAGAGGTTGCGCTAGAGGTCACAACCAGGTGCCAAAGTTGCAGCCCGATCCGAAACCTTATTCAAAAGTTATAAGTGATTTTCTGAAAACTTCAACGGAAAAATGGAGCCCATTTTTTCGGTTCCTGGTGCCCATAGAGCCCCATGTATTCGAAAACTCAGTCGGCCACTATTTCCCCATTGAACTTTTCAAAAAATCACTAATAACTTTTGAGTAAGGTATCAGATTGGGCGGAAAATTTGGCATCTGGTTGTAACCTCTAGTGCTATGTTTGGGCAGGGGATAAACGTTCGGCGATTTTTGCGGCAAAAAAAAAATCCTGTAAATTTTTTTGTGATACCTTGTATACCACTGATAATGTTTTCCCGATTCCAAATAAATTAAGTACTCGAAAGCCAATTTCTGAAATACAAATTTATTCTATTTTGGGGAAATTCCGTTTGTGTTTATGACCGTCCGGTAACATATATATATGTATATATATATATATATTGTAGCGGAGACGCTGAGTGCGGCGTGAACAAAAACATAAAAGAGAAGCAACCGGCACGCGACGAAGGGGACGCTCGTCGTGCTCGTGCGTGTGCGCGAGGCAGTTGGAAGCCAGCCACCGAAGATGTCGGACCTCTCTGTGCGGTGATTAAACCAGTTAAAAAGGAAAGCAGAAATTGTAACACTGGTGTCAGAAGTGGAGCTCCGTTGGGGCCGACGCCTTCCCCGGGCAATGGAACCTCCTACCAGTCCCGAAGGGGACCACACCGCAACTACCGGCGCCGAAAATCTCGCTTCTTCAGACCCGACAGCATCCGAACCCATGGCCCTCTTCAAAACCTGGCTCCAACAAGCCGAAGCGTCCTACGCTCGACGAGAGAGCCTGCTTCTCCAAACTATGACATCATCTATTCAGGACTTCACTGCCTCCATGACAGAACGTTTTCAACGCTTGGAGTCTCGATTCCCCGAACTCGAGGAGCAGCGCACCGCAAGCCCCCCGGTTCAGAACGCTTCCCGACTTTCAACCCTGCGTCTCAAGCCATCGACATTTGACGGTACCGTTCCTTGGGCGCCTTACGTATCCCAGTTCAACCTCATTGCTGACGCTAACCAATGGTCTCCGGCTCAAAAGGCACAAGCCTTGGCCGCCCATCTAACCGGACCAGCTTTGACAGTACTACACTACCTACCACCCGACACCCGCGATTGCTACGAAGCCTTGGTCGCGGCACTGAACGAGCGCTACGGGGAAGGACCCCTCCGCTTTCTTCATCACGCCCAACTTCGCAACCGTCGTCAGTCTGCAACCGAGACAGTTTCTCAAGTCGCCGACGACATCGAGCGCCTCGCCCATCTTGCATTTCCTGGTTGCCCACAAGACACAACTGACGCTGTGGCAACCATGGCGTTCATTGACGCCATCTCCTCCGTTGAGGTGCAGGATGCGGTTTGCCTAGCACGCCCCAAGACTCTCCGAACAGCACACACGGGCGCGCTGGAGATAGAAGCTGCTCGACAAGCATCACGATCTACGGTTCTGAGGCCTCCTTCGCAGCCGCAAGCCCCGACAACAGCAACACATGCGCGACCAGCCCCAGTTTGCTGGAACTGCCATCAGCAGGGCCACACGCGGGCACAATGTCCCACGTATCACCCCAGCAGCCGGAACCCAACAGCAACATCGCCGCGGATAATCACATCAACGCGTGTCCTGGCAGCACCACTTACATCTATCTACCTTCAGGGCGTCGTCAACGGAGTTTCGGTACGCGCACTTGTTGATACCGGAGCTAAAACCTCGGTAATTAGACCGGAAGTTTTGATGAAAGCGAATGGTGCTGTTCCACAAAGCTCTGACAGCTATGCTCTGCAAACCGCAACGGGAGACGTGGTAGCCGTACTAGGCTCCACAACTGTACCCTTCACCGTGGGTAGCCTTCACGCTTCGCTGCCTGTTGTCGTTGCCGCTATCGAGGAGCAGTGCATCCTGGGCGTCGATTTCCTCAAAGCACACAAGTGCGTGCTCGATTTCAACGCTGGATTGCTACATCTCGGAACTGACTCGTTTCCCCTAGGCGCCGCCAAGGTGACGGTCCTCTGCGACACTGGGTTGCCAATAAACGACACCCTCCCGTATATGTGTCCTCGCACATCCTCTATCAAGCTAGCTGCGCACGTATTACCATTATACGAAGGCGCGTCTGCTTGTCTCGATCAACTCGATGCTGAGAGGTTTTGCCAGCTGCTTGAAAAATTCACAAGCCTTTTCAGCACGGGAGACGCAGATATAGGGCTGACATCGGTGGCGACACACCGGATTGTGACAGGACAGGCTTCTCCCATTCGACAACCCCCTCGGCGCATTCCTCTCACACAGAGGTCTCACGTCGACGACTTGGTGAAGACAATGCTTCAACAGGGCGTGATTGAACCAGCATGTTCCCCCTGGTCATCACCAGTTACGCTAGTGACAAAGAAGGACGGTACAACTCGATTTTGCATAGACTATGGAAAACTCAACGACGTCACAAAGAAAGACTCTTTTCCACTTCCTCGGACTAATGACATCTTGGATGCCCTCGCTGGGTGCACATGGTTTTCGACACTCGACTTCAAAAGCGGATATTGGCAGGTCCCGGTGCAACCAGAAGACCGCGAGAAGACCGCCTTCACCACAGGTATCGGCTCGTATCAGTTCAGAGTAATGCCATTTGGACTCTGCAATGCTCCAGCTACATTTCAGAGGCTAATGGAATCTGTCTTGAACGAGCTCATAGGCACTATTTGCCTTGTATACCTTGACGACATCATCGTCTTCGGCAAGACAGTCACAGACCATCTGGCGATTCTAAACTTGTTTTTTTTACGCCTGCAAAATGCGAACCTGAAGCTCACACCGAAGAAATGTTCGCTGTTTACAAGGCAAGTGGAATACCTCGGCCACATCATTTCGGTGGATGGCGTTTCCACAGACCCTCGGAAACTCTCTGCTCTCGCTGATTGGCCAACCCCGAGATCCACCACAGACGTGCAGAGCTTCATTGGACTGGCATTGTACTGTCGAAGATTCGTCTCCGATTTCGCTCACATCGCCAAGCCTTTGTATGCTCTGACTGAGAAAAAAGCGAAGTTCGTCTGGTCCTCGGAATGCCAGCGCGCGTTTGAGACGCTCAAAACAGCCCTCACGTCTCCGCCAACACTTGCGTATCCGAAGGAGACTGGACGCTTCATTCTTGACACCGACGCCAGCGCCTCGGCAATTGGCGCAGTTTTATCACAAGAGCAGGACGGACAAGAACGCGTCATTGCTTACTATAGCAAGGTCTTCACGAAGCCCAACGCAATTATTGCACCACCCGACGGGAGTTGCTGGCTGTGGTGAACTGTGATCGGACATTTCAACGAGGTGCAAGAAAGAAGAAGACGACGGGATTCGGAAAGAAAAGAAGCACGAGGCAACAGGGAAAAAAGAAGAAGTGGTTGCTGGAACAACGAGGACGACGGCTGACTGGGGGTTGTCTTCCTGGGAGCCGTCGACGCAAACAGAAACGACTGGGCGTAGCTGCGAGGGACAACCGGGCCGTATCGTGAAGACGATGTTCCGTTGTCCCGGACGACTCCCAGCGGCGGCTGCACCGACCATGGAAGACATCACCACATCGTTGCCACAACGCCACGTCACCACGTCGATGCCACAACGTCACCACCGTCGTTGTCAGAGGGACAACCGGGCCGTATCGTGAAGACGATGTTCCGTTGTCCCGGACGACTCCCAGCGGCGGCTGCACCGACCATGGAAGACATCACCACATCGTTGCCACAACGCCACGTCACCACGTCGTTGCCACAACGTCACCACCGTCGTTGTCAGGTGAAGTGAAGTGTCTCACTCTGACCTCCACAAACCTTTTTGACTTGAGACTCTCATTTATTTCTCTATGACACATCAACTAGTTGTTTTATGAGTGCCCTAAAGAAATTGTGTATCCTGTAACGTATTTCATGTTTTTCTCTGTATTTGTAGCGCTATTGTTTTTCAACGGAATTACTAAAGCTTAAAACAAAACCAGTACTTGCCTCGTCAATAATTTGATATATTCAAAGAGAGCTTGACCTCGAATAACGAACCTCCTCACACTGGCCATCATCAAAGCCATCACCCATTTTCACCACTATCTACTGGGCCGGAAGTTTGTTATTCGAACCGACCACGCATCGCTGAAATGGATGCTGAGCTTCAAGACACCTGATGGTCAGGTCGCCCGCTGGCTGGAACGCCTGCATGAATGCGACTTCGACATAAAACATCGTTCCGGCTCAAAGCACACCAATGCCGATGGTCTCTCTCGTAGGCCATGTAGTGAAAAGTGCAAGCAGTGCTTGAGCATTAAAAAGCGCAACTTCGACACGCTTAACGCACTAACCAACCTACCCTGCGACTACGAAGCGTGGACGCCAGAAGAGCTCCGAAACGCTCAACTTGACGACCCGGACATCGGCCCATTAGTAAGATGGAAGAGACAGAATAACAGGCCCCCTCCTAAGGAAGTATCTCGGCTGTCTCCGGCCCTCAAGAGTTACTTGGCGCAATGGGACTCTTTGCTGCTGCGCGACGGTGTTCTTTACCGACGCTGGGAGTCTGCTGCGGGCAACTCTGTTGTATGGCAACTGGTGCTGCCACAAAGACTCTGCTCTCAAGCGTTTCACCAGCTGCACACAAGCCCTGAAGGAGGACATTTCGGCGTGAACCGCACCCTGAAAAAGATTCGGCAGCGCTTCTACTGGCTGCAGTGCCATAATGACGTAAAGCAATGGTGCCGTCTATGTGACATGTGCGTCTCACGGAAAGGTCCTCACGTAAAACAGCGAGCACCGCTTCAAGAACATGTCACGGGAGCACCTTTTGAACGCGTCGGCATTCATGTGCTTGGACCGTTTCCTCGATCTAAGCTTGGCAACAGGTTCCTGCTGGTCATTGTTGACTATTTCACGAAGTGGCCGGAAGTCATTCCTATACCGAGCCAGACCGCCTCCGAGATCGCCGACGCTCTGGTGAGGAACTGGATTACACGGTATGGAGTTACCCTGAGCATCCACTCGGACCAAGGCAGGAGCTTCAAATCTCGGGTGTTCCAAGAAGTCTGCGAATTGTTCAACATCAAAAAGACAAGAACGACGCCTCTCCACCCGCAGTCAAACGGTTTAGTCGAGAGGATGAATCGAACGATCCTACAACATCTGTCCATGTTCGTCAATGATCAGCAAGATGACTGGGATAGCATCGTGCCTTTGTTTTTGTATGCATATCGCACGTCTGCTCATGAGGTCACTGGCTATACGCCTGCCACAATGCTCTTCGGTCATGACCTTCGCATGCCCTGTAATTTAGCCCTTCCACGAGCATCAGAGCCGACCACAAACCCTGCGTCCTACGTAGGTGAACTGAGAACAATCCTCGAGCGGGTGCACGCATTTGCTCGACAGCGTTTGGCGAGCGGCTTGGATCGCATGAAAGCCCGGTACGACGCGCATGTCACAACACGCCCGTTCTCTCCAGGGGAAAGAGTATGGCTTTACAACCCGATTCGCAAGAAAGGACTTTCTCCGAAACTGCAGCGTAACTGGCAAGGACCTTTCATCGTCATCAAACGTCTCAGTGATGTGGTCTATCGCATACGTCGCAAGGATAGATCACGGGCCCTCGTGGTCCACCGCGACCGGCTGTGTTTGTATCAGGGACTTCTGTAGGACTTGCTCGGTCTTCAAAGGACGGGAGGGGGATAGTGTAGCGGAGACGCTGAGTGCGGGGTGAACAAAAAACATAAAAAAGAAGCAACCGGCACGCGACGAAGGGAACGCTCGTCGTGCTCGTGCGTGTGCGCGAGGCAGTTGGAAGCCAGCCACCGAAGATGTCGGACCTCTCTGTGCGGTGATTAAACCAGTTAAAAAGGAAAGCAGAAATTGTAACAATATATATATATATATTATACATATATTATATATATGCATATATATATATATATATATATATATATATAGTATCATGTTACCGGACGGTCATAAACACAAACAGAATTACTCCAAAATAGAATAAATTTGTATGTTAGAAATTATATATATATATATTTATATATATATATATATATATATATATATATATATATATAAAGAAACATCATCGAGAGGCCGGCTTTATGTACAGGAATTTTGCAATTGGCATTTCGATTTTAAAAGATGAATCCTGCTAAGTTAAACGCATATCTTCCTGAACACAAGTGAAATTCAAATGTCTTTTCCTGGTGTTCTTTATGCGCATGCGCAGCGGGCGTGTTCGTTCGCCATTTTATTTACGGCGTCTACGTGAAGGTATAGGGAGTCAGTAAAAGTGTGGAGCAATTTGAATTGCAACACGTCGTAATTTTGTTTCGCCTTCGTTTAGATCAACAATACAAACGTAATAGCTAGTCCTTTTTTTCCTTTTATTACATAACAAACATGTCTTTGTCTGGTGATATATGGTCCTGAATGGTTGCGGGAAAACAATTGCGGAAGATCAGTGTGCCAAATGTGTCGTCGTTCAGTACACGAAACCGTTGAAAGATAATAATAAATCTGCTTATTCTGAACAACAACAGCATCGTGTAAACAGGAAGCCTTGCAAATATTCAAATGTAAGCCTCAGTCCCATCGTTAATGCATCATACAAAAGGCAGTCGGCAGACGCAGTCTGCAACCATTCAATCATTCATTGTTCCTTAAGAGCCTCGACAGGGGCATAACATAACAAGAGAAAAGGGGAGGGGAGGGAAAGGGGGGGGGCAGAAGAGGTATTTATGTGGAACTTGGCATACAGATCAACCGAAACATTTTAAAAAATTCGGGATAAAAAGATGCATGTGAAAACATTGGCATATGTAAAGAGTAAAAACAAGATTCTGGGTATGAACCAAGGAAGACCATGTTTGAGAGCATGGCTGATTACAGAGTAATACAAGAAAATGGAGTATGTCAAATATTATCTGGACTACCGATTAATACAATGTCATCTGGCAGGTAATTCCCTTCTCTTCTGGCAAGGGGAAGAAATGAGTTGTTGAAAGTTACATCGGAACTAGGGATACGACGCACACAAAGGGAGTTAAAATGTTGTCGAGATGAACGCTCGGGATGTAAAAGGCAAAGCCTGTCTAAGTTGAGGGTGCTAATAGAATATATGATGGAAGAGACAACGACGTGATATCCTGCGGCGAGTACTGCGAGAGGAGAAGCACAAAGGAGGCCTTTGTGGCAGAGACACTGACAGTGCTTTCATAGCTACAATGAAATGGACCACTCGATTTTGAAGAGATTTTTGAGTATTAGTGTGGTTGATTTGACGACGAGATCCAATGGCAGCTGCATATTCTACCTTTGGGCGAACAAGTCTCGTAAGCCAGCTGCCGTAAAGCGGGAGGTGCGGGGTGCAGCCAGCGTCGGCTGTAACCAAGTGTCCTGGAAGCTTCGGCAAATATTGAGTCAATCTGGTTAGCCCAGGGAAGATTAGGAGAGAAGGGGACACCAAGGTACTTATAAGATTGAACATATTGGCTTCTGAGCGTAAAGAATACTGGAAAGAAAAAAAAAAGAACGATTGAAAATGCTTGCGGGAAAAACAAACAAACTTGCATTTCGAACGGTTTAGTAACATTAGCCATTCACAACACCAATTTATTATGCTTTCAATGTCATTTTAGAGAATTACCTCAAAATAAACTGAATTACCTTATCCAATTATATGTGCTTACTGTACGGATTCGAAACGATGGTTGTCAGCACTTGTATAATAAAGCACTTAAAGGGGCACTGAAGTCATTCTTGAAAAAGGTTGTTTTGATCTTACATTGTTTAAAATGTGTTAGTTCCCACATATGAAAAGTCTTCTATTACAAAACCGCCTAGTCATCTCAGGGCAATAGAAAAACATGCTGACTCTTTTTTCTCACGAAATACATTGTGTGGACCAATAAAAACCCTACATTACGCACAGATACTGAATGGTTTTATTATAACTCGTTCGAAGAGAGTCTGATAGGTACACATTCGGATAAGACTCATCTTTCTCTCCGCGGGCGAAGCCATCGCTGGCAACTCGCCGACAAGCGCCCTTTGTCGACCACTTCACTCGGAAAACAATTCTTCCCATAAAGGGCGCGTCGCGATCTTTGAACACGTTTTTAACGAGGAAATAAGGTACGCACGGTTGTGGTTTCGGTTTTGTTGGTATGTATAGAGCGGCTAGATTGAGTTGTCACCACTAAAGAACGATCTCAGAATCGACCTCAGTGCCCTTTTAAATGCGCGATAGAGAGAAAACTTACCACTAAAGAACGATCTCAGAATCGACTTCAGTGCCCTTTTAATTGCGCCATGATAATAAAAGAAAGAAAACTTATCTTTCGGAAAGCAAAAGTGACCAACACGTCTATTGCTTGGGAAAACTATTATGCTTGCTTCCAATCATATACGCTTCTAATCAAATCCTCAAAATAAAAGAAATAAAATATTTTAATCAGGACCTAGCAACGATATTTTATAACAATACAAAAAACGTTTTGGAATTCAATCTCGTCAAACGTCGGCAACCGTATTGTTCAACTAGTTCATGAGGGTGGCATTGCAACTCAGTTGAGAAGGAACTGTGTTCAGAGGTATTTCTTTTTCACTCCCATCTTCACAAACGAGAGTTCCTGATTAATGACTAGGCTACCAGCTGTTGACTATGTTTCGATTCACTCTTTTTGCGTCTCACCACAAAGCTTGCAGAAACGCGACACATTTTGTTTTGGACATAAGATATGGCGTTGTTCTCCCACGCGGAACTAGTTCCCGAAGCTTGAAGGACACTTCGTTGCTCGACGCAACTTCGAGACATGAATATCTAAGGAAATTTTGTCTGGACGACGACAAGGGGAAAAATTCAAAGAAGTTTCCGGATAGCTTGACGAGTTCAGGTAAAATTATTACTTTCCACTATCTGTGGGGCGCTTTTCAGCTGTTTATGAAAGTAGCGACGACTCAGGCGTGAACAAGGAAAAGGCTTTGCAAATTCTTTATAACTCGTGTTTTTCTATTTGTTTAGCTTTTAACGCTTTCGATACTCGCGAGCCAAACTTGAGAAAATTTAAGAAGAAAAAAAAGCAGAATAGCCAAGCGAGTGCGACAAAAATTAATTAATCCTAGAAATTAGTTTCGGTCTTCTCGTGCCAACAGCCACAAGTTTCTTCAGCTCTCCGCTTTTCTTTAGTTCTTTTTTTAAGAAGATCACGCGAACGCAATGAAAAATAAAACTTGTCAGGACGTTCGACCAGCGTGAGCCATATTATCGTCCCGTCTTCTTTTTCAACCCTTCTCTTTATTTTTACATCTGACTTTTTTTTTCTTTTTTATTCTGAACACATTTTAGTTAAAACTAATCACAACGCGGCAATTGATTAATAATAAAGACGTTCGCGATTAGAAGAAAAAAAAAACGAATATTAAAGCTCAAAGGGAAGACGCCGCCAAGACGTCTGAATTACTATTTGAGCACATTTTGTTCTTATTTATTTTTCTCGGAGTATCTGGTATATGTAGCCGCCGTCAATATGTTAACCCACTCAACATACTTGAAGATTTGAACAACTTCCCAACCTAAATAATATTTTAAATACGTGCCCCCCACCCCAAACCCCTCCAAAAAAAAGAAAGGAAAGCCATGAGCTTCGTGCATTTACAGAGCGCGCTCTGTATGGGCACCCTGCAGATCTAACTCCGTTCCGATACGCGCGCCTCTCGCGGCGGCGTCGCGCATACTCATCGGGAAGCGACCTCGGCAGTCGCAGCTCGACTGCAGTGGTACACCGGTGGGTGTTGCGAGTTCGACATACCTGCTTGGGCTACCACGTTGGCGCAAGCGCGGGAGCACATCGGCGGAGCTCTACCGCTCTCCTTACGCTGACTCAAAAGTGGCCGCGCGCGGCGTTGTTCGCTGGGCCATCGGTAGCGGCTCCTAACGGACGAAGGGTGCCCATTCCTTAATACTAGTGTGCATCAATGTTGCTTGCTGGCTGCTCCTTGCTAGAGTGGCGACTTCCTTTGGGAGGACAAGTGCTGCCTTTTCGACCGCGGCCACCGTTTTGACTCTTATCAGTGGATCAGGTACCAGTGGATCGACTTGTGCCCGTGAAAATGACGGGTTATGAAGCACTCACTGTGGTCTGTATAAATTATTCCAAGTAGAAGCTTACTCGACTCGGTAATGCAACGACGCGTCGCAAATACGGTCAGCTTTACAATGTTTGCGCATTTTCTTTAGATGCAGTGCCGAAAACAAAGGCATAGGTGACGGCACAAGTGACGTTACATGGTCATAAAGTTCTCGCGTCATGTTTTTTAAGATCATGCTCAATAACTGCATAAACGACTCATAAACGGGTAAATACGAGTTGGAGGCAAGATGACGGTTTGGCTGGCATACGACAGAGTTGTCCCCAATCTGGGAGGGCAATCAGCTCAGCAACATTGAGTCAATCTACTTTATACTTCCTGACATTGAGCACTAGACAAGCCAGGCGAGATGAATCGTAGCACTCATCACTACTATAATTTCGAAAAAAAAAAGAACCAGTGTATTATTTACCACTCCAATAACTAAAAATATCATTTTTAGTAGGTTACTTCAAGTAAAGAAATTATTTGTACGGATAACTTTGCCCACCGCGGTGGAAGTCAGTGTAAGAATGAGAAATGAGAATCAGCTATCTAATTGACCCCGTAAATGTAACGTCACTGCTCCAAACAAAACGTTGCTAGGGGCGTTGCTATGAACGAACACATATGGGACTGGATTTTGCCCCGAAACAACGATCGTTCAAATTTTGTACGTTGGAGTTAAACGTCTCCAAATGACAGCTATATGAAGCTTCGGTCTCATACTTAACACGACAGAAGCTTGCCAAGAATCGGCTGCTTCTAAAATATTTGCAACGGCAACTTCCGGTCCTCGAGACGTCTCGATATGCCTGCATGTTGCAGACGACAACGTTTGCGGAATGACTGAAGCGTGTCGTGTGCTACAGTTAGAATTGTTTGCATAATGATACTATTGTGATCTTGTTTTCATCGCAGACATGACAGGTTTAAGAAAACGCATCATGTACGTAAAGACGAATTGTATTTGCATGTGATAGGGAAAGACGAAAAGTATCACACCTATACAAATTTGCAGAAAATACGACGATAAAAACATCTGTTTAGTACACGATATCAAAGCAGCGTCAGCTTATTTTTTATTTGCCGGTTGACGTGCATCGTAATGCATGAGCAATGGACCTTTTCCGAGAAGCGTTCTGCGCACGCGAGAGCGCCCGATGCCAAGCGGCGGAAGTAGGCACGAAAAATCAAGGAAATTCGGAAGGAGGCTGTGGATCAGCGAATAGAACACGGAATTGCAGCATACATATGATTGTGTTACACAAAAAAAGTGGACGGAAATAAAAACGCGACGTTTCCGTGGACGCCACGGATGCCCTTCTAAAGTCGCGTTGGACACGCGCTGCAGCTCAGAGAGCGAAGAAACTGGTAGCGTAGCTCCCATTATCGATTGGTAGCGCAGGTAGGTTACTTCCTAGATTTTTAGTTTGTGCAGCCACCGCCTCGTGCCGTCGGTATGTGGAAAAGGTCCATTATTTTGACCCGATCATGATCGGTTCGAGAACATAAATTTCGTTTGCAGGCTCGCAATGTGTTTCTTGTCTGCTTGTAATCATGAAAGCAAAAAAATGTTGATTATTTTGTTTTTAGCAAAACCCAAAATAGAAAAAACGAATTAGGCAGTAGAACATTAGGTAAGCTTATATCTGTTACGGACAGTTTGTTTTCTCACATAATAGCGCAGTAAAGAAGCTTCTATGCTCAAAAATATACGAAAGAGTCAGACGAAGAGGACGGACAGGACAAACATCGTTCGAATTTCAACACATTGAGTGTTGAAAGTCGAAAGATGTTTGTCCTGTCCGTCCTCTTCGTCTGACTCCTTCGTATATTTTTTTAATTTATTACCAACGCGCTCAATCCAAGTTTAAACTTCTATGCAGTCATAATTTCTTGACACGCGTGTTGGCCTGCATTTAGACGTTGATACACTTCACGTCGTCGTCGCATTCAATCATCATTACTAACGTGATAAAGCTTCACAGTGTTTTCACCCGTCTCAGATATTGCGACCAACACCCCTCTTACAGGCGTCCGCGCGCTCACGCACTTCGGGCATCAAAGCTGTACACGGGCACTCTTCACTCCCAAAATCCGACAGAAAGTTTACCTCGAAAATTAGTCTTTTCGCTCGTCGCCTACCTAATTCAAAGAAATCGCTTGCTTCATCAGAAAGGACCACTGTACCCGCGAAACCCTCGTGTCGTCTGCTAGCAAGGCAAAACTGGTTTTGAAACCTTATTACAAGTTTTTATCATCGCCATATGGCACTGAGACAATAGAAAAAGTCTTTATGAATAACTATTGAGGCGGCGCAATGCTTACAAAAAAGTTTCTTTATTTTTTTATTGGACAATTTCTTCCCTCTCGTCAAGCCCCTATGCATTCGTCCATAAAAACGGCCCTAGCAACTGTTTGTTTGAAGCACAGCGCCATGTTGTGACGCCATCACTTAAGGAGTCAGTTCTGTAAGAACTAGCAAATAATTTTTTTTTTATTATTCGCCTTACCTGCCATTTTCTAATTACATATCTGTTTCATGTTGTCTGAATATGCTATGACAGTTGTTACAACTATGATTCAACAAAACTCTTTTCCCCGCTACTCAATAGCGAAGTTAGGCTGTATAGAGCAGGTACTCAGTCCGTAATCGTAATCGAAACCGAAAACCGTTTAGAAACGAATTTTTTTTCTGTAACCGTAACTGGAATGTAACTTGCTTTCTGTAACTGTAATCGTAACCGTGACCGTATAACCGTAACCGTAACCGTAAATTATTTACCGGTAACCGATATTAACCGAATCGCGAGCTAAAAGCAGATCTTAGGACCTTAAAAGACGGCGTAAAGAGCTGCAGTGACATATGCGACGGGTAAACGAAATGAAAGAACTTCGAAAAGAGGCTCAGAAACTGTCGAGAAGGAACAAAGAGCTAGTCACCGAAAATCGTAGGCTTAACGAAAACGTTGAACAGCTCGAGCAGTACCAGAGGAGTAACAATCTAGAAATAAAAGGTGTGTCCGAAGCAGGTGACGCGTATGATGCCTTTAAAAGGATGGGAACTCTTCTCAGCGAGCCGAAATTAGACTCCGAAACTTACTTGTGCCACCGCGTTCCTACCTTCCGACCAACAGAAAAGAACATCATTGTGCGCTTCGTACAACGTACGAAACGAGATATAAAATCCTCCAAAAGAGCAAAAAGAAAAGGCTGACAACTAAGGACCTTGGCTACGGTGGTCCCAGCAGTTCCGTGTACGTGAATGAACATTTGACCAGCGCAAACAAGGAGATACTGGGTGCTGCAATCGCCAAAAAGAAAGCGGTTGGGTGGAAGTTTGTGTGGTCCTCAGGTGGGAACAGGGGCAGATCCAAGAGGGGGGGGGGGGGGGGGGGGCGACGGGGGCGACCGCCCCTCCCCCTTCTCGGATGGCAATTTGACATGGGTGGATCCCCCGGTGCACACGAAAGAATGGGGAATAGCATCCTTACAAACTTTCCGCCCACCTCAAGACGGAGTTCTGGATCCACCCCTGGGTGGAAAGATCCTCGCACGGAAGGACGAGGAAGCAAACATTATCAGAATCGCTAGCCTATCTGATCTTGACAAAATAACAAATTAAACAAAATACTTTCGGCCTTTGAGTACACAAAACGCTACGATGGAAGAAAAACGACCTGATTGCAAGTAGGATGATTGCCAGGCATTCAGTAAAAAATATAAAAATTGTGGAAACAATTTTCCACGATGCATTTGAACATGAGAAGCATTTAACATAAGGTAGACAATCTTGAAGTACTTTTACATTCGCCGAGTGTGGAATTTAAAACTATCGTACTCATGGAAACCTGGCTAGCAAAAGAGGACGTGCCGCCATACCTTCAGGGTTTTAACTGCAAAAGCCTGACCAAAGGGAATAAAGTGGACGGAGGAATTGTAGTGTAAATTGAGGATAATTTACAATATCAGCTTATTGATGATCTTACCAAAAAGGAGGAAAATATAGAAAGTTTGTTTGTTAAAACACCAGACGTTGTAGTTGCTGCCTTGTACAGACGCCTTCGGGCAACATGCTTGAATTCGTGGAATTTCTTGAAAAGCACTATGTTTCCTTGGATCAATATCTGCGTTAATTATATTTCTTGGCGATGTAAACATAAATACAATTTCAGACGACCCTAATTATGCGAGAAAATTTCGAGATATGATCCACCAGTACGCATGTAGCAATCTATAACACTGCCAACCTGCAGACACGGCAACGTCCCTCGATGTCTGCATCACAGAAAGTTGTCATACTACAGCTGGCGTAACTTCATATGATATCAGTGACTATTTTCCTATCTTTTGCTTTGAATCTTCTTCAATCAAGGAATAAAACCGTGACATAAAAAAATTCTGGAACCTTTCAATAAACGACGAAATACTGTGACGTTTTGGCTACATAATAGAGCAACAAAATCGGGATGACGTGTACGATGAGTGCAACCCCACGCGCGCCTATAGAAACTTCTTGATTAAATATAAACGATGTTATGCCGCAACCTTTCCTCTACGGGAGAAAAAAACAAAAAGAAAAAAGTTCAGAAAGCCTTGGGAAACTAGAAACCTTCATAAAAGAATAAAAAAAAGAACAGTAAGTACCTTGCATTCATTAAATGTTGTGATTCTCGCTTATTGGCGAGTTTAAAAAATTTCGAAACGAATTGAACAGAAACTTGAAGAAGGCGAAATCTGATTACGTTCAAACTCGATTTCAGCGTGTACACAATGACCATAAAAAAGTATGGGACACGATAAACAACTTAACCAGGAGAAAGCAGCGTTGCAGTGTGAAGGAAGTCGTAATAAATAATATAACTGTCGCTGGAAAAGAACTCGCAGATGTAACAAATCAGCATTTTATTAGTATTGAATTGTACACGGGAAATGATAAAATTGCGAGTGACATCACATTTGAAAGATATCAACTAGGATCAATCGTGCTTACTCTAACAACACCACTTAAAATTGGTAAAATTATTAGAAGTTTAGAAAATGATGTCGCTGCTGGAGTTGATGAAATCGAGGCTTTACCGATTAAGCACACAACGAACATAATTAGTCCTGTTTTATCGCATATAGTTAATAAAATGCTCCAGCCTAGAGGCTTTCCAGATTAATTAAAAATAGCCAAAGTTACTCCCATGTACAAGGGAGGCGGAGATAATATAATTAATAATTACAGACCAATCTCTGTTCTCCCAGCATTCTCAAAAATTTTTGAGCGAGTTATAAATGATAGGCTAACATCCTTTCTTCAGAAACATAAAATAGTAACGCCGGCTCAATAAGAAATTCAGAAAAAAAAAAGTCTGCGGAAGTAGCGATAGTTGACACAAAAGATAAAATTGTTGAAAATATTGAAAACACATTGTTCACGCTTGGTTTATTTTTAGAATTAAGAAAAGCATTCAATACTGTACAACACAATATTTTATTGAAAAGGCTAGAAAACTATGGCGTACGAGGAGTGGGGTTAAGGTTGACTAAAACGTATCTTAGTGACCGTTACCAATATGTATCTATAAATAATCAGTCATCTCGTAAAATAAAAGATACAGCATGGTGTACCTCAGGGCTCTATTTTAGGCCCTCAGCTATTTCTTTTGTACATCAACAATATAGCAAAAATTCCAGACTCCCCTGAGCTAATAATGTACGCCGATGATATCAATGTTTTTTTTTTACGGGAGTGACAAGAAAATGCTTAGAACTGTCAGCTAATACTTACCTATTAAAACTATCAACATGGTTACCAATCAATCGTTTAAGCTTAAATACTAGTAAAACCAAGTATATTATTTTTAAGCCGGCCAATAGGCGAGACTGCAGCTGTATCAACATATTATTTGAAGTTAGATTGCTGGAACAAGCGCTGGAACAAAAATTTCTGGGCGTATGGCTCACAGAGGACCTCTCATGGAATACTCATGTTAACAAACTGAAAGCTGAGTTATTGCGCGTTAGTGGTAGCATATATAAAATACAAAACCTACTACCCATCTGGGCTAAAACAAACATTATACCATTCCCTAGTTTACTCTAAAATCAGCTATGGAATCTTAACTTGGGGAACAACTACAGCTTCGAACTATAAATAGCTAGTCATCTTGCAGAAAAACAATATTATGCATGTGCGAAAATTTTGAAGGGGATAAAACGAATTTATGTTCACAACCACTCTTCATAAAATATAATATGATCAAAGCAGACCAGATATACTACTTCAAACTTTTGCAATTGATTTATAGGAACAAAGTGTACATTACGCCTTCAGACAGTTTGAGTGTGTACGCCCTTTTTAGACCCAAAGTGAAAGATGCCTACTATAAGGACTAACTATGGCCGGCAAACTATAACTCTGGCCGACAAAAAAAAAAAAAGATATAAACATAGACTTTAACAAACCTTCTTATAAATTCAAAAATGAATGCAGAAGATTCCTGGTGGGAAGTGGTATTGCTTTTTCATCAGCTTGAGGCTTCTTATACTCATGATACGCACTTCAAATCCTAATCTTGTTTTGGACATTAGCAAATGTTAAAAACCTTTTGCTGTTTTTTTATAATTTTTTATCAAATTTTACACAAGCGAGTACATTTCAATGTCGATGTCCTTTTGTTTACGGTGCATGTGTATGCATGTGTGTATGTGTATGCATGTATGTGTATATATATGTCCATGAATATATACTGTATGTATATATATTGTTCAGTTGTTGTGGTTGTTTCAGTATACTTTATTTTCTTATTAAATTGTTCGATATTAGTTCTTTTGTTTTAGTTTCCTGACAGTTTATTTGAAGTGTCACACTACTGTAGCTTTTTGAATGGTACTATCTGAACTTTTCATTGCATAGCTGAACATATGAAAGTGAATTTTGTTTTTATGACATGTGCTGTTGTTATTAGTATTAGTTTCATTATATGCGTTTAATATTATTTGCTGCCGCTAGTTAAAACTATTCATCGTCATTGCGCCATATGTTGTTCAAGTTTCTTGGTACTTTCTGTTTGTTTTTGTTTTATTTTATGCTGTATCGCATACATTTTATTTTTTATATATTATGCTGAACTGTAGGGGGTAGAGGCTCTGTGAGGCATTACGCCTTTATCTCTGCCCCCTATGCGGAAATATATCCGCAAATAAAAAAAAATATATTAACCGTTCGTGACATTTCTAGTTGCAACATTTATGTTGAAGTTCCGCCTCCAAATTCTGTAGAAAAAAGGCGCTACTATATAAATGCACAATTTTTCTAGCGTCACAAAATCGAACAGCGAGAAACGTGCGCGTCTATGACCACATGCATTTGCTTGTAAATATCAAACATGACGTAGGTATAACAGCGCACAACAACAAAGAATAGGGAATGACAACACGGGACATATTTTTACAGCTTTCTGGTTTCATTGTGCCTCTCCTTAGTCTTTCCTGTTTCGCGCTATTACATTTATATTGTTTGATTTTCCCCAACTAGCCCAGCTCTCCATTTTATTACTTTATTCCACTCAGCAGTATTTTACTAGAGGGTGGTTATGGTTCTGCTCCTTTCTTCAGTGTGGGCGAAGCCTCTTCTGCATATCTTAGTTTGCAACGAACTATAGTGACGAGAAGCTGCGAATGGTTCTTTCAGCATCCAACGGGGACCTTGGTTGTTTACAGACGCTGCCGAACAATAAAGTAGCATTTTTTTTATTTGTATTATAAAGGATGAGATGATCCCCGAGTAGCGGGGGTAACATGTATGATTGGGTATCAAACTATATAATGCAATTATATGTAGTAAACAAGTGTTGGAGCAAGAAACGTGTTCAACTTCTGACCAATTAAAAGTTATAAGACGTTTCTGAGTTCTTGTTATTGTGAATGTCCCGTTGCTGTATATCTGGGACTACTTTAAACCGTTCATTAAAAAAACGGTTGTTTAGCAAACAAATAAAACAAAGTATAAAAAATGAGCAAAAAAACGGTTTTTAAAAACGTGTAATTGGTAACCAAACCGTAAAAATTAAAACCGTAAAAAACCGAAACGAAACCGATACCAACAGGACATGGTAACCGAAACCGTCACCGAAACGTTATATTTTCCGGTTTGAGTCCCTAGTTCAGAGTCCGTCATACCAAACCTAAAGGAAAAAAGAAAAACGATAATAATCCTTGGAGAAGGGGAACAAGGGGAACAAAGACCAATACAAATCTCGTAGCACAGTTGGTGCGCGACCGAAAGAATCCGCCTGGTCCTGGTATCGAACCAGGGACCTCTCCATTTCCACTGGCGCGCTCTACCAACTGTGCTAATCAGTTCCTGTCCAGCTCGCTTGCACCTTTGCATTGATTGCATTATCATCAAAAACATCAAAAACCAGAAGCTCTCAGGTTAAGTCAACTTTTCGCCAGCTCGCCAGCGCGCTCCCTCTTTTTTTACAAAACTGTTCGTCCAAAGAGACGTCAAGGTGTGGCACGACTATTCTGCCCACGTGTCGCTGAGACGAAGCAACGCTTTTATTTTGACAAACTGAATATGAATGAAACAATGGAATCGCTTAGGAGATCAATTCGGCATTCTTGGCCGTCTTCCGGACTGCGAAAATTTCTCAATTTGAACATATCTTTCCGGCACCCTTGGTATATTCAATAGACCGATGTCACCAAGCGAACTGCGCAGGCGCGCGCATCCCGGAAGTGGTGCCGCCGCCATGCTACTTGTAGTCATCCCTTCCCGGCTTCCCGGCTACATACGGCTGCGCGCACGTCCATCATCATAGATTATCATTTGGCACGCCC
Organism: Ixodes scapularis; assembly: GCF_016920785.2. Classification (NCBI taxonomy): domain Eukaryota; kingdom Metazoa; phylum Arthropoda; class Arachnida; order Ixodida; family Ixodidae; genus Ixodes; species Ixodes scapularis. Next base: position 180,024,028 of record NW_024609846.1, on the reverse strand, counting down.
CGGTATCACCTTGATTCTCTTGCATGTTTTGACTTCATAAGATTGTGTTGTTTGCGATGCCTTACCTCCCTCAGCAAGTGCAGAAAAGCAGTTTCAGTCGTCTTATCGCTTTAGAATCGCTTTGTCGTCTGCTTCGTCGTCGTCTGCTTCTTCGTCTTCGTGAACGCGTGAGCTCACTGCCGTTCACGGGGTAATTCCACTGCGGCCGCGAAAAAAAAACAAAAAAAAAACCGGCGATACTACTTGAGCATTTCGACTCCTCGGACGTCTCAATTACCTTGCAAACAAGTGAACATCTAGTGCAATAGCAAAAAAAAGAAAAATCGAGGGACCATCGGCTCGGTGTAGCACCACGGAACAGCATCAAATATTATGAGAAACTGAACTTGGTGGTGCTCAGTCTTGTGCATAACGTTTAATCAGGCATCAAGTAAGAGGAGCTAAAAAGACCTTCGGTCAGCGATAGTTTTCTAAAAGTTGTTTAATTCTGGTTGACGCCTGTGTGACAGAGTACAGATAAACAGCGGGAGAAGCCTGCACTCAAAGAACTGATCTACAGAAAGGCCACGCCTGACGCGCCGTAATAATTGGCATCTATCAAAAAGAAGCAACCATGCCAGATACCTGAAAGCTTGGGGTGGAGATGATTTTTCGTGCACAGTTTCTATTCAGTTTTATTTTCTTTGCGCAAGATCCGAACGCTAACAGTCGCCCGACGGGGGAAGCTTTTTTCTGCGGTCTCGACTGGTGCTAATGCAGAATGGATCAGTAACACCAGCCTAATAGACCACCACAAAATGGGTGAGGTTCGTTTGTTACATTTTTGGCGGTAAGTACGTGTTGCACTTCTAAATTGCATTATGTAATCTTTTCACGTTGGTATGGGGAAAAAATGAAGGCTGCTTCCGAAAAAAGCTGTTTTATGTCAAGGGGTGCATATCGAGAATCGCTGCTCTTTTTTAGTGATTGTCCTGATCTTTTGAAGCACAGTTGTGCTTGAAACATGTCGTCGCAATAACAGTTATAACCACCAAAATACACCAAGTAAGAAGTGTATTATAAACGGCCTCCGCAAAGCAGTGCGGAGGTCCTATTTGAGATAGACCAATGATTAGGCTGCTACGGAGCAAATGGTCAGAGGGATTCCAGCTTACGGAACACTTCGGCACGGTCTATGTCTCGTGCCCTGTAATCTTACATATTTTAGCTGACGTGCAATAATTGGATATAAATTATGAAGCAAATCGCGAAACAAATCGTAAAACGCTATTTTTCCTGCCGCTCTATCCGGCTCTGTCGACCTTTCTTTTTGCCATGCTTCTTTCTTGCGGGAAGACATTATATCCGAGGCCTTTTTGCCTGGTGCTGTTATTATAGCTCTCTGGCATACAACATGTGAAGCCACCGATTGAAAACCATGAGTCAACACCTGGCTAAAAGTCTCGTGCTAACCCGAAAATTCCCAAACGCCGGGCGTACAATGCGCGCCGACGCGGCCGGAAAACTGGGGAGAACTACAGGTACCAGGATGCACCGCGGCAGCGGTGGCGTCGCGCAACTCCTCGTGAGATCGGTCTATTGTTTGGGTAAAAATACATGTGAAAAGGTTTAAAAAAAAACTTCTTCAGAAATGTGATATTTGGCAAATTATGGAAAACGAGTAGAGTATATATACACATATGTGTGTAGTAAAGTTTCTCTCAAATGTATCTATGTTTAACACACTCGAGAAAGGGAAATTATAGGTAAATTAGTGGATGGCTGGGTGTTTGATTTATAGAATAGAAAAACAGCGCAAGGCAGTCGGGACAAATCTGGAGAAAGAGACAACGCCTGTCTTCTGTGTTTCTCTGACTTTATATGTCAAGGATTGTGTAAGGCTGATGCAACGGCATCGCGCACGAATTTATTTCTCTGGTTGCAGGTGTACAGCTTCGAACAGAATATAACCATCATGAGCTAATAAATGCGCCGCTTAAAGTTGGTCCCGGCTTGGAAGCATTCTGCTCTCTCTTTATCTTAGCCTTGGACGGACTTCCTCTGATACCTGCCCGGCAATTAAGCCTGAAAACCCTTTGGATCTCTGGACCAATATATCGAGCTAGCGCACTCTAGATTCCGAATACGCTTCCTTCTCGCTTCCTCTCGTCTTCACCCCCTCGCCCTCTTCTTTTGACGGACGCAAAGCAGGGGACCCAGAGGACCGTGTAAATAACCGCGGCCGCGGAGAATCGGACAACATGAAAGGTGCCAGAGTCAGTTTTATTGCTTCCAGGGCAATTTTCCATTTCGAGCCGTCACTTTCTCTCTCACTCCCTCTCCCTCACTCCTCGCGGCTTGCCGGGTTTAGCGATTGAAGGAGCCGTGCCTGGATTAAGAAAGTCGCCGAGATCGAATTTGGAAGATTGAATCTCGCGTCCGGGACCGATGCATTCTTGGAGGTCTTGCGACTGTCAGTGTCATTTGTGTTTTTTTTTTCTTTGTCATTTCTTAATGTTTAATTTTTACCTTTCTGACTTCTTTGTACGTGTATTTCTTAACCTTGGCTCTTCCGTTACAACCCCCGCTTTTTTTCTTAATTCCTACATTCCTCGTATTTCGTCAGCAGTGACGCTCTTATTCAGGGATGCATATCTCAACAAAATGTGCTGACACAGCTTCTTGCCATTAGAACCTGAGCGCATTTGACAGAAAGGGCACCGGTCTACATGTCAGCCTACATGCCAGTGGTAATGTCTACATTATCATTGGCAATAAAAGTCTGGGCCCTACCTAACCAAATTATCTGTACAAACAAGAGTAATATATATTTGCAGCAGGTTCTACCCTTTTCCTCCCTAATCCCCCAAATTAGATTACAGTGTTTTAGTCCTGAGTCATTGTTGCGTTCATGTTGTTTTATATTTATATATTTATATGCATGCCCATTCCCTGGTGTAATAGCCTTGCGAGTCCACAAGAAAAATAAATTATGATGACGGTGCTGATGATGATGATGACGATGATGACGGTGGTGATAGTGGTGGCCAAGTGAGTTTATGCTCGGCAGCTCGCAGCACGTGGAACGAAAGCTCGCGCTGCAAAACCGAAGGATCATGGGTTCAAACTCCACCTCTGCTCATTTCGATGAGCACCGTACCAGCGTGCGGTCGTACGACACTACTGCGTGACGCACGTTCCGGACTCCAGGTGAGCAGAGGTACTGCACTCGCTTAACTTCACATTTACAGCGGAGACACCACATGCACACTGGGGCTGACTAACTTACCGCTGTGTAAACAAACACCCAACGCAATTTATCCAGCAGACATTCAAAGTTATGCGGAGCGCAAGTTCGTCCGCTTCTTTTGCAGGGGTTGCGGTGACGTCAGAACGCCGAGCTCTGATTGGCTTTGATTGAAGGATAGTGGGTAGACCTCAAGGCAGCTTGCTTTGAAGTCTTCCCACTACTCTTCAGTCAGAGCCAATCAGAGCTCGGCGTTCTGACGTCACCGCAACCCCTGCAAAGGAAGCAGACGAACTAGCGCTCCGCATAGGACCGTTTCTATACAGGCCAAGCCTGTGTACTATCTGCGAACATATAACTGCTTTGGCAGCTTATAAATTTAAAATGTTTTAATGAAAATTGTCACAGGAAGTTGAACGTATCTAAAAATGTCTAAAAGAGGTCCCGTAAAACCCAGAAAAGCGCTCTGCACCATCTCCAACTAAACCACGACGACAATGTCGGCAAAAGGCAGAAGGGGGACAGTTGGGGCCGATTTAATAAATGTCGGTCTCCCCGGCTTTCGTCCCAACGGCCGGAAGCAAGCGGGCGCAGGGAGATGGGATTCCCTTTTCGCAGTTTCCACACGGGTTCGCAGTCAGATACAAGACGCTACGGGAGACGACTCGCCCGGCTCGCTTTTTCCGCCCAAGAGAAACGGCTCGGAGGGGTTAATATTGAGTTTCTTGCCACCGAATCTCAACCCCCGCTGTCACTGGCTCCCGTGTATATTGTGTTCCGAGAACGCGGGATGGTCGCCTCGCCGAGTCCATAGCAACGGACAAGGCGTGTGGAGATGTGCTGGACCGTAGAGAGAACACTGCCAGCGGTATACGCCTCGGCCAATTTCTGGCGGCCCTTGTAGCTTCGGGCAAAACCACTGGTGGGAGTTAGTGACTGCATACTATTTCTTTTTTTCCAGTTTTCTTTTTTTTTTTTCTTTCTTTCCTTTTCTTCCGTGGCCGAGACTTGCCCGTGGGCTCTAGCTCCGAGATTGACGAAGGGATCTCAAGATGTCTTGCTCGCTGGCCGTAGTGGGAGAAGAGAAGCGTGGAGTGGATACAAGTTTGTTTTGCTGCGGCTCAACGTGACAAGTGTCCCGGTTTCTCCGGTTTCCTCGGTTGAATAAGTGCCTAAAGCTATCGGTGCTGCAAAAACTTTGTCTTGGTGGTTAGCAAATCTAGTAAGCATGGCAAAAAGGCATTTGCCATTCGGACGAGCTGATGAGGCAGAGTATTAAGCTTATTTTATGCGTGCGCGTGAGTGCTGCATCAAAGCGCAGCGCTTCAGTCGTCCTTTTTTTAGGCAATTAGGCATGTTTTTTCACAAGTTCATACTTTCATGCCTTCGGTGCACGACAACAAACCTGGTCTTCTCATGTGTCAAGCCCGTGCGATTGTACGCTTGCGACGGTCCCGCGGTGCTTGTTGGTAAACTCTAAATCAGGGAGAACGGGGGGCGGCTTACGGAATATTGGCGGCTTTCGTGCTTGCTTAAGTTAAAATCAAAAATTGAAATGATTTCTTGTATCTCAACTTTAACAGTGGAAAGTTAGGCTGCCTTAAAATGGAGTCCAGTACATTTACAGCAGAAGGAAACGTGTAGGCTTCAATGGGCATCACGCAGTAGTGATTGCCTTAATTATTATTGCGCCTGTTACGATTAGTCCAATTACCATACGCATATTAAGCAGTGCAGCCCCAACAAGCGGCTGCAAGTTGCCCCGATGTTCACTCTACGCCTGTTTTACAGATTCTAGCGCACAAGGAGCCCAATATGCGGTCACCAGAACGCACGCCGTAGGTGAATTACATTATCGGCTGCCAAGTACGAAAGCTCCAGAAGTGAGAAATGAGTATCGTGGAAGCTTGCTGCGACTACATGCATAGATTCCTATGTAGGGGTAAAGCCTGCGCCTTTGGCGCCAAGACAATAAACCGCCACGTCACGGTAAAAGAGGGAGGAAGAGTTGCAGGCGAAGGGGTGACGATTTTAAACGATTTTGAAGGCAGTGCCACGTAGGTAACGACCGTACAAGTAGCCACCTCACTTTTCGTTTCTGTATTTCGTGAGAAAGAGGAACAAGGACAAACAACCACTTCCTCCATTCATACCGGGCTTACCCTGCTGTCTTAGGGGGAGTATGATGACGCGCAAAAAGAGAGTGCGAAATAAGGGTAAGCCGTCAGTGGAAAGAGACGGCAAGCGTACTTTTATTCTCTTTTTACAGCGGAGCTGTTAAGGGCTAGGTTCCCCAGGATCGTGTCCGGTATGTCGACACAAACCTACCAGGACAGCTACCGTCATCTGTAAGCGACGGCGGCAAGCACACAACCAGTATGGTTTCCGCCGTCGCTCGTAGATGGCGGCAACCTTTCCAGCTATCATATAATAATTGATAGTTGGGCGCGTTGGTGGGAATTCATCGCAGGAAACAGCGCGAAAAACAAACGACGACGAAGGAGCACACGTAACGAGCTCAGCGCTCGCCACGTTTGTTTCTTCGTCCTCGTCTGTTTTGCGCGCTGTTTCCTACGCTCCTACGCTCTTATCAGTTTCGGTTTGGACTCAGGATGGGTTGGCCGCGCGCCCTTTCGGGGAAAGGAGACAGGCTGCAGAAGGAGCGGCGACGTACGCAGCAGCGCGAATGGGTCCGCAACCGCCGCAAAGCCACTGTCGCCTCGACACACACTGCGTCCAGCGCTTCAGATTCCCTTGCCAAAGAGCACATCGCTCGCCTGGAGAGCCACTGGCGAGAACAGAACCAGCGGTGTAAAGGGCGCCGGCGGGCCAACGCCACGGGCGACGATCGTGCCACGTAGGCGAAGCGCAAGCGCGAGGCCCGGCGACGACTGCTCTCCACGCCGGCTGAACAGTTCCCGGGTGCGACGGCGAGGTTCCGGAGGGAGTCCGTGGATTACCCGTTTGGCGTCACGTGCGCCGTGTGCGACCGACCCTGGTTCGCCGGAGACGTATCCGCGATCGGCGGCGTGTCGGGCGAGAAGAAGCGGGAATCGGGCGCGTGCGCGTTGCGTCAGTGTATCGAGTACAGCTCCGCTGGTCTTCCTTCTTCACGAGAGTAAAAAGGCTGAACGTCTTGCAAAAAAAAAAAAAAAAAAATTAGAAAAGAGGGGAGCTTTGGAAAGTGTTTGGAGATAAACAAGGGCATGACCATATCAATACCAGCCTATAGTCACGTGCTAGTTTTCTGTCTCAGTTTTGGCGGCCGGTTCTGGCACAAATGGCGCAGGCATTCCCCAAATATATGAGGCTACGCTACATGTGAGGATGACTTACTTTTTTTGTGTGTTATGTCGATCTTTGTAGAACACCATGTTTATAATCTGCGATGACGCAGAAAAAACACAAAAAATAGAGTAGTCTAAAATGGACACGGAGCAGCGGCCACAGACAACACTCGCAGCTATGATGGCTGATGACTAAGACGACTTCAAGTCACAGCCCAGCCTCCAAAAATAGCTGCCCGCCTGGTTCGAGTTTTCCGTTTAGAAATGTTGAAAAGCGAGCATAACACTAGCGCGTGCCAAACTCCCTAACATACTTGCGTATGTTAGGGAGTTTAGCACGCGCTAGTGTTATACGGCAGCCAAAACTGTTAAATGCGATAGCATTTCTTCCTACACGTTCCCAACACCAATCGCAACAGATATGCGCGGCTATTGTTTAGCGCGAGTCGCACATATATTTTTCAATAAACAAAAATGGGGACGAAGTATTAAAAAAATAATACAAGTTTCAAAACCGAGCTGGAACGATGGTCAACCGAACTGTCAAACAGTGCAGCAGAAACATTTCTGTTGATTAGGACGCGTGAATTGCGGGAAGCGAGGCAAAACACACTTCTCCACGTGGTATATATTCGAGTATATATTCGAGCTACTCGCATATTATCGGGTTCAGCACTCGTGCACTCAATTCACGACTCCAGCAAAACAGACGGCGCCTAGCGGGCAAACACTGCACTGACCGGAACAGGTCCTTTTCGCGATTTCAGCTCGTTTCTTTCGGCTTCCGCTCTTACACGTTATTGGCGGTTGACGCGGTGGAACAATTGACCCTGATGTTACTGTCGTATCAGCGTGCAGCCCGTGTCGCTCTGAACGCAGCCTACGCTGCCGCGTGAATCGTGCATGTATCGATGATTGCGAGCACCACATTCCTTCCATCGCTTACCCCAAGAAGGTCAATCCTCTGACAGCTCGTATACGCCAACACATCGCCGCAGGTTTGAAACCTACTTCATAAAAATCGGGGCCAACCATTTTGAGTTCAATGCTCGCTCGCTGAAGCCCGAGAGTTCTGCGTTCAGCTGGCGCATGGCACGGTACGGCCTATTTTTGTATGCTTCGAAGAGGGGTCGGTATGCTTCGAAGTATACTTGTATGCTTCGAAGAGGGGTCTGCGGACGTGAAGCGAAAGCTTGCGCTGTAGAACCTCCTGTGTTCAAATAGGGTTCAATTCCCCACCCCTGCCCATTTCGATCCGGATGTGCATCGTACAGGCGCGTGTGGTCGTGCATAACTACTGCGTGGTGCACGTTAAAGACCCCAGGCTAGCCGTCATATACTGGACTGGTCAAATCTCTCACATAAAGTGGGTAACAATGTCGCCATACTCTGGCTGACTAAACTCCTGCTGTCTAAACAACTAATTTGTTTGTATGCTTCATACACAAAGTTTGCAAATTTTTTTTGTATGACAGATGTGACACGATTATCACGCAAGGAAGAAACACAGACTCTCCATTGTATAGACCGCAGCTACAGACCACGCTATAGACCCACCCAAACGATCGCGCAAACACTACTGTTCTAAAAAAAAGAAACGATAGAAGCGCACATCGTCGAGATGTGGGGCGCGCCGCCGCCTCTCCGTCTAATGGCCGACTGTCGAGAGCCATGTCTGAACTTCCATTCAGCGCCGGACATTTCTAAATTAATTCCGTTTAATTGAAGCCGACGGGGACCCGGGGGGGCGGCTAGCTAGCAGCCAATCATGAGCCGCATCGCCGACCATTGAAAGGTTTCCCGCTTGTGTTTGTTTCGAAGGGCTCCTAATTGCACCGCCGATGGCATGTCCGGCTCTGTTCATGTCCATCTTCATCGGCAGGAGCCTGCTACTTAATTAGCTCGTAATGGGCGCGTCGGATGGGATATGGCGCTAGGCCTAAAGCCGGGTCTGCATGCTCCGCTCGCTGTCTCCCAACATTGGCCCAGTTTCGATTGAGGGGCGTGAGACGGAGGGCGCAGTTCTGCGAGGATCGCTGAAGCCGTCTATCGGCGGACGACCGCTTTTACTTGTCGAAATGAGTGTCCGATAGCTTCGCTCATTGTTTGCGATGTGTCAGAGATGCTGGGCGGCCAAACGAAAATTGCGTTATAATTATTGGTCCCGTATAGCAAGTGATTAGCTTCATCAGGGGGTTTGAATTTTTTTATTAGCTACCAGAGCTGCTGCCCCGCAGTGTTATGCCGAGAGGAATAGCGTAAGTCTATGTGTATTTGCCTATCAAACGCTCGTTTGGGAAAACGTCTTTTGCACGCGGATGCAGCGCGTGTGGGAACTTTATTTTGACTGCTTTAGATCGAAGGACTGAGACCAGTGGTGTAGGCAGTGGAGGAACTTATAAAGCTTAAACACCCCCCCCCCCCCCCTCCAAAAAAAAAAAAATTGTATTTATTTTGGTGAGAACTACACTCCGTTTCAAACACGGTCAGAGCGCAGCCGACGTTAGATCCGAGGAGGATAGTCAAATAGCGCCAGAAGTATAACGTCGGGGCGCTGGTCGTTTTTTCGTGGATTTACCTTGGATTCACTACCGGGTTAAATGATCGCGCGGAGCAAATGCGCAATACCCCGCGTTCTTTTTTCTGTTCTGTGCAATTGGTGAACAATGTTTTTTTTTTTTTTTTTAAAGTGCCCAATTGTGTTCACTGTGCGACTCCAAAAATCCAAAAAAAAACTTAAAAATACATCAAGACCAGCACTCATTTTAACATATCAGCTTTATTGTAGTCAAGTACAATTTTTGAGGTAGTTGAACGTTGTGGTGAGGGAACCGCAAGGGTTATTGCATAACCCAAGTAAAAAGTATACGTATAATATTTTTAATCCAGTAAATGCATATGATCCAATAAGATCAGATAAGAGCATGCAAGAACCTTATAAGAACATATAAGAGCAATATAGGATTACAAAAGAAGTTATAACAAACTTAATATATACTTTTGTATGGTTCTTATATAATATTATTCGATCATATGAGTTTATTGGACCAAGAAATGTTTCATATATGTAAGATGTTTCACTAGGGTAGGGCGTTTTCATCTCAATTCAAGCACGGTTTGGGGTTCGAATTCTTAATTTTGACCAAAAAATATTTAGGGAACATACTTAAATGAAAGAGCGCGAACGGCATGATTGGCAGATTTTTCTTTCTTTCCTTCTTCAGTCTACTTACCATTGAAGCAGCTGAGGCGAAAACTGACGTTTCTCCCACCTGTCGGGGATCCCATGTTTGAGCGCTCCCTGGGTGATTTCAGATAAGATCAACCAAAGGGTGGCTGGTCGACATTTTTAAATCAACTGATGTTTTTATATGCCATTGCCTAGTGTCTGGTATAAACGAATCCACACTTAGTTTTTTGACCAGGAAAAAATATTTGGGGACAGGAAAAATCATCAGGCATGAACCCCGCAGGGGGCACCTGTGAAAGCAGGTGTTTGGAGAGTGGCGTCTCCACGGACCCCGAGCCCCGCAGGGGGCGCCTGTGCCTTAGGTGCTAGGTGCTTGGTGAGTAGCGTCACCACGGACCCCAGCCACGTGGGCCACCATACCCGCACACAGGGAGCACCTACTCTTGTAGGTGCTTGGTGAGCGGCGTCACTACGAACCCCGAGCCATGTGGGTTCGCCCACCCACGTCTGGCTGTGCGTGGCGTACCCGTGTCCGGGGAAAAGGGGCCCCTGGTGGTTGAACTGAACCCGGGGTATGTTTAGACCCTTCGGGGCCCCCCGGGCGAGGCAATACACCGCTTCGACCCCTGCTTCTCGTAGACGGGTGTCTTGGCTTGGCCCGACCAGGATGATTCAGTCAGTCGCCTCTTCTACCCTCTTCTTCCTTCTTTCACTTTTCCTTCCACCTCTTTCTCTTTTCTTCTGCACTCTCTTCCTTCCTTTTTCACCTTCTTAGGCGGCAAGGGCTAACCTTGAGTGGAAACAGGTCCTGTCCTTGCATCCACACTCGGTCATAGTGCCCGGGCAGCACTGGTAGAGTAATTGTGTCAAAAAAGCCTTTCTTATGGCATATTACCTACCCCTCGTTGGGCTCCGTGGTAGGCGGTGCACCCGGGCACTGAAATTCTTTCCCATCTTTATGGGTTCCAAAACTAGACCAACTGATTGGGCCCTGAAAAGGACCCGCACCGAAGTCCTTGACATTTCCAATAAGACCCCTGATCTTTTCAAATTTCCAAAGTTTCTTGTTCTGCACTCTGAGGACGAAAAACCACTGGCTAAACTTTCTCCTTTTTTAGTTTCCAAAGTGCTTGAAAGTGTTATCGGTGCGAACTTTAGCGCCAAAAAGATGGCATCAGGCGACCCCCTTGTGGAGGTAAATACAAAAAAAAACAAAGTAACTCACTTTTAGCCCTGAACCCCGTCTCAGACTACAAGGTCAGTATGACCCCTCATCGAAAATTAAACACCATCAAAGGGGTCATATCTGAAGATGACTTGCTCGAGTTGACAGATACAGAGCTAGTTGAGGGTCTCTGTGTCCGTCGCGACGGCGTAGAACGCAAAACAAGGCATGTTATTCTCACTTTCGACTCCCACGACTCTACCCACTAATGTAAAGGCAGGCTACCTTCAGTGCCGTGTCCGGCCTTCTGTGTCGAACCCTCAGCGCTGCTTTAAGTGCCAGAGGTTCAGCCATGGGTCGCGGAGCTGTCGGGGTAGCGAGACCTGCGCCAAATGCTCCAGTAAGGGGCACGTCGCTGATGTGTGTGAGAACGAAGCTCAGTGCACTAACTGTAATAGAAAACATCCAGCATACTCCCGATCTTGCCCGTTATGGAAGCAAGAAAAAGAAATTCTCACCTTGAAGGTTAAAGAAAACATTTCCTACATTGATGCAAAAAAGCGTTTTGCCTTTGTCTCCAAAGGCTCTCCAGGCCGCACATAGGGGACCGGTACGGCCAATGGTTTCGACTGGAACACAGACGTGTACGGACGATCTGCGCCTCCCGTCGAGGTCTCTGGCGTCCTCGGGAGCGGTGCCAGTAACACCGCTTTCGAATCGCAAGGTGGATGCTGCCTCCTCAGCATCCACCTCAGGGCAGGGGCTGACCTCCCCTGCTCCGCCTGGCCCTTTGGCCCCCAAGGGCCGAGACCTACCCCCTCGCACCTCTGCTCCACAGAGGAAGCCCGGCGAGCCGCCAAAGCAGTCGACCTCCAGGGGTCAACAGCCGGCGGCAACAGAGGAGCCCATGGACGTAAGTGGGCCCAGGTCCGAGGAGGATGCTCCCCCCTCAGGATCGGAGTCGTCTCTTTCTGTCGCCAGTGACCCCACTTGGAAACAGAAAGATCCTCCTAAAAAGCAGAGTGCCCCACGTGTAAAAATAGATTTTAAACCTTAACGTATCTCCCTTTTAGGTGACTTTTATTTTTTTTTTCGTCTCTAAATGGTAAGAACTATAGTATTATGCAGTGGAATTGCCGTGGTCTTTTCCCTAATATTGATGACATAAATATTTTTCTTGATGAGCTTCGACCTGTCGCTATATGCCTACAGGAGACTCATCTCAAGGACACAAACAAATGTTCTACGTCGTCATCAGGTTTTTAGAAAGGACCGTGCATCCCATAGCAACTCCTCTGATGGAGTAGCTTTGGTTGTGCAGAGTGGTATTGCCTGTGCTTCCGTTCCTCTCACAACCTCTCTAGAAGCAGTGGCTATTCGTATTCTTCTTGACCACCTTATTACGCTTGTTTCACTTTAATTGCCACCAAATATTACACTGCATTTACATGACCTGCATGGACTTGTAGCACAAGTTCCGCAACCTTTTTTAATCTTGGGGGATTTTAACGCCCACCACCCCATGTGGGGTAGTGCTCGCCAAGACTCCCGTGGTGGTGTCATTGAAAGATTTTTATTGTCATCCGGCTTTTGCCTTTTAAATGGACATGATCCTACATTTTTTTTACTGCAGCTCATAACACCTTCACTTCCATCGATTTGTCTCTTTCATCCCCAACGTTACTTCCCTGCTTTTCTTGGAAGGTCTTAGGTAACCCTTTCGGGAGCGACCATTTTCCTGTTTTTTTTAGAAAGTACTGTAGCACCTCCTTCACTTTCAACGCGCATCCCCAGGTGGAAATTAGACAAAGCTGACTGGGCTCTTTTTGCATTGGAAGCAGTGCTTGACCCAACTGAACTTTTAGCTATGACTCCGTAAAATGCCACCTTGTACGTTACTGACAGTATCATAAATGCTGCTTCTGCCTCCATTCCACAAACATCTGATAATCTCCCTAAGCGCTGCAAGCCTTGGTCGACCAAAGACTGTACTGTTACGCTTAAACGTCAGAACAGGACCTGGAGCACTTTCTGCCACTACCCAACGGTCTGGAACAAGATAGAGTTTCAAAATGTAAAGCAAAAGCTCGATGGACAGGGAAACGAGCTAAAAAAAGCTCATGGATGAAATATGTTTCCAAGGTGAACAGTTTTGTCACTACTAAGGAGGTGTGGGACCGAATGAGGAAAATTTGGGGTAACTACCTCTCTTTTAGGACGCCTCTTTTTCCCTCGGCTTCGCCAACCTTGAAAGGCCAGGCCAATGTTCTTGTGGAACATTTTTGTGAAGTGTCTAGCTCATCTAATTTTTCGGCAAAATTTAAGGAGTTCAAAGCTGTAGCAGAAAAGCAGCCAATTGCTATGTCAGGATAAGACACTCTTGTATACAACCAGCCTTTCACTCGAGGTGGCCCTCGGGTCAGAAAAGCAGTGGCACCTGGTCCTGACAAAATCCATTATGAAATGTTGCGGCACTTGTCTCCTGAATCTCTAGGCCATTTGTTAACCTTTTCTAATCATTTGTGGGTGGCTTCTGCCTTTCCTCAGTGCTGGAAGCGGGCACATATAATTCCTCTCCTAAAACCCGGTAAAGACTCTACTCTACCAGCAAGTTATCGTCCCATTGCAATGACCAGTTGCCTTGGGAAAACTTATGAAAAACTAATAAATAGACGATTAGTACACTTTTTAGAGACTGAGGGAATTTCAGATCCCAATCAGTGTGGGTTTAGAATGGGGCGATCAACATTGGATCATCTTGTTCGCCTGGAAACTTCCATACGTGAAGCGTTTGTTCATCGACAGCACTGCGTTTCGGTATTTTTTGACCTAGAGAAAGCATATAATACTACTTGGCGCTACGGGATATTAAAGGACTTATACACACATGGTGTCCGTGGCCGCATGTTGCGCTGCATAAGGGAGTTTTTGACTAACCGAACTTTTCAGGTTAGGTTTGGTTCCACACTTTCGGATGTTTTTCCTCAGGAAAATGGCGTCCCTCAAGGGGCTGTATTAAGCGTCACTTTGTTTGTGGTGAAGATAAACAGCCTTGCTGCAGTGATACCTCCATCAGTTTCATATTCATTATATGTAGATGATGTGCAGATTTCCTTTTCGTCCTGCAATCTCTCAAGCTGCGAGCGCCAGCTTCAACTCTCAATAAACAAAATTAGCAATTGGGCCGTTGAAAATGGTTTTAAGTTTTCATCTGAAAAAACAGTGTGTGTGCCCTTTTCACTATGACGTGGTCTGTTGCTTGATCCTTATTTGCAGCTCAATAGCGCTGCAATACCTGTAAAATACGAGCACAAATTTTTAGGGGATATTTTCGACAAGAAACTTACCTTTCTGGCTCACGTCAAGGAGCTGAAGCAGAAATGCTTGTGGTCGTCTAACATTCTCAAAGTACTTTCACGCACATCCTGGGGGTCTGACAGGCGATGTCTCATCCGATTGTACAACTCACTGGTCTGTTCCCGTCTGGACTATGGTGAAATCGTGTACAGATCAGCACGGCAATCTGTCTTAAAAATGCTGGATCCGGTCCATCACCTTGACCTTCGACTTGCCGCAGGAGCATTTCAGACATCGCCTGTTTTGAGCCTGTATGTAGATACACATCAAATGTCACTAGAGAAGCGCAGACAATATCTTAGCTTGTGTTATGGGTACAAAGTGAAATCTGATCCTATGCATCCATCAGACAATTCAGTTCACACCTCTATGTTTTTGTGGCTTTTTGAAAACAAACCTAGCATAATACGCCCATTAAGCTCCTGGCTTCAGAGCATTTCTGCCTCCCTGCAGCTGGCTCTTCCTGAAAGGAACTTGATTAAGGAAACACAAAGTGTTGCCCCTTGGAAGGCAGTAAGATTGTCATGTGACTGGTCGCTTACAAAATATAATAAAAGGTCAGTTAACCATCAGGTTCTTCACGAGGAATTTCTTGCATTACAAGAGAAATATCAAGACTATGTGCAATTTTTTACTGACGGGGCCAAAAGCTCGTCTTTCGTAGGTTCCGTAGTTTATTCGGAACACTTTAGTAGAGCGAGACGTATTGACAGTGTGGCAAGTATTTTCACTGCTGAGCTTTACGCTGTGCTCATGGCGCTTGAACACATCTTAGAAGACCGTGTGAGAAAGGCTATTTTGTTCGTAGATTCCCAGAGTGCTCTACTGGCTGTATGTCCTCTTACCGTTACGAAGAATCGCCTCGTTCAACAAGCGCGTGTCCAAATGAATCGCGCTCTCCTACTTGGCCTTGATATAAAACTATGCTGGGTGCCAAGCCATGTAGGTATTCCAGGTAATGAGGCAGCAGATAGATTGGCTGCCTCTGTTAATGATGGCCTAAAAGCATCGGTCGGCCTACCCTATGAGGATTTTAAGCCAGTTATTAAAAAATCAATTTATGAACTTTGGGAGTTAGAATGGAATCAAGAAACAGACAATAAACTACATAATATCGAACCTTGTTTAGGATTATGGGAGAGTTCCCACCAGAGGAACCGGTTCCGCGAAGTCTTGATGTGCCGCTTGCGTATTGGACACACTCGTTTAACGCATCTATATTTACTTTGTAATGATGATACCCCGCGCTGTGAGCATTGTGGCAAAACATTGACTGTCCTACATATTCTGTGGCACTGTAGGTACTTGGATCAAAAACGACGAGTATGTTTTTCCACTATTTTTAGATCTCATCTTCCATTTCATGCCAAATTTTTGCTAGGAAATGAACCTCTTGTACCTTTCAGTAAAGTTTTGGAATTTCTTAAGATAACAGTCTATCTACACCTGTTATAACCCCTCCTTTTTCACCGTGTGTTTTTTATTTTTAGATAATTCCTTATTGATTATAACTTTTATAATTACCTGAAATTTATATCCATATCTTTTACACGATTTATGTTCATACTTTTATTGCATCACCAGCTACTATTAGCTCTGTTATCTCCCTAACCCTTTTCCTGCCATAGTGTATGCACCTGGCGCATTTTGGCCTAGTTGCTCTCGCGCTATAAAACTCCAATCGATCAATCAATCAATCAGGCATGAAGAGGGGGACAGTTGCATTAACGCGCATTGATACAGGGGGCACGTTTGAAAGTGAATAACTAGTAATGTTAGAAAAATTCTAATACTTTTCCAAAACAAACTATGTATTTAGCTTACTTGAAATATAAAGTAATAATATTTATTTAAATTTTATTTATTTTTTTAATAATTGCCAAACATGTCTACTCGAACGACAAATGGCGAAATTTGGAGGCCTGTATCTCATGAAATAATTAAATCATTATCATATAATTTGCAGGCAGTATTCTACCTATATACGCCTATTATTTCAAAAATAAATAAGATACACCCGCCGGCAATATGAACGTGAACACCTTACCTGGTTTCTGTCCTGCTTTACGGCTCCCGAAATCTATATAAACTCTCAACGTCTCAAATGGTACGTGGCTTGGGGTCTAAACTTTGCGTTTTAGCCCTCTTCTGGAACAGAGCTTGTTCTAGAACTTGCAGGAGCGTCAAAAACAAGAAGAGGGCTGTTCACCTTCATATCGCTCACGGGTGTATGTGAGTGATACGATAGTCGGTATATATTTAGGTAAACATGGGGAAAAATCAAACAACGAAACATTCCGATGCAAATAAAAAAAAAAACAAAAAAAAAACCACTTTTGATTTTTCTTAAACTTGGGTACACTGTCATACTCTATTTCGGCATTCATTTTTATTAAAAACATGTTGCAATATTTTATTGAGAAGGAAGACACAACTCCCCAAAGTAGGGACCTTTTTCAAAACCTACATTTAGCAGTGCCCTATAAGAGAAGTGAGTCTGTGTTCCAGTTTCAGGAAACTAAGACACATCATTCATATATGTTTATTCAGATGAAGTCACTGATAACTAGGTTAATCGGTCACGCACTAAAAGTGAGGAAAAACTATATACTCCATTTTACATACAGCGTACAAAGAGGTGTCATTAGAGACTAGTGATTCGAGAAAAGATGATGCAGTGTAAAGTTTTAATTTCCGGTATAATTTATATTTAAAATGAAAGAAACGACATTACTTCCACACAAAAAAATTAAAGATAGAATACTAAAATTGTTTAGGTTAATTATGTATTTCCGGGGACAAACCATTTCAGGTGAGCCGTGCCACCGCGCCGGACTGTACGAGTTTCGATACTCTCGGTGTACGAATGAATCGTGGCAAGCCGGGATATTTTATCCTGCACGAGGATAACGTTTCGTGATTGTCATATGGTGATCAGATAAAGATTATAAGCTATCACAAAGTAAAATAGTAACTTAAATACCCCGCGAAGAAAACTGTTACAAATAAGATAACCCTGCATCCAAAATGAGCAGTCTTTGGGGCATCAAATTCAGGACTTTACACTAGGGCTTTCCTCAATGCACCGATTTAATAAAGTTCCTTCTAACCAGATCCGACTGTCCATGCTACATATATGTCACAGTTTCCTTCTGTTGATGACTTGCACAGCCGCCACGCGTGCCAAGACTAAATGCCAGGAAAGTCGCTCACCGTCAGCCACTCTTCTTTTTTTTTTTTTTTGTTGACGATACCGAACAAGCTCATTTTCGTCCAGATACGCAAGATGCATCCAGTTTCTCAAATAGAACGCTCACCATTGTCCTGGAAATCTGAATTGCGCGTATTGAACGTTCTCTCAGGTTGTACAGCGTACCCTGGTGCTTCACGAGTCCCCCAACTCCGTCGCATGCATTTTCCCGTGTCCAGATGCAAAAAATAACCACTGGGCTTGTGGGCAATTATTCTGTGCAAAATGGAGAAGCTGGTAGCGATTCTTAAAATGACGGGCGGCCCAGTCACTTACGTACGTCACGTGCGAGTATATTGCAACGCTGTCTTCAACCCACTCTCACTTTTTCTAGAGCCAAGCACGAGAGAGCGACGTCGTCACACAGGTCCTCACTGAAGATAGCAACTCTGTTTGTAGATTTTCTTGTCGTCACTAAACATGTAAATATCATAACTTTTTTCTTCAGTGGTATGCATTAACTTTGTCAGAAAGCACGATGGTCCAGTTTTCAGCAAAGTCAAAATGAAAGACAGTGCTCCCGCGTTGCATATGCAGCTGCTTTTCATCGTAAATCGCTTTATCTTGCATTTGTCGGATTTGGTTGTCAAATATCCAACTTTCAACCGTTACTTGAACGACTTTTAGGAGTCTCAAAATCCAATGTTTTTTTTGTTTTTTTTTTGTTTTTTACAAGGTTGCCGGATTTCCATGTTGTAAGCATAATCTCTTCATCCTCTGGGATATGAAGTTCCTCGAGTGTAAGAGACTGGCCTTTTGGGCAGTGATCACAGTCTCCTTAAAGACACGGACTTGTTAGTGGGTCGCAGAGAAGTGCTGAGCTCATTTCACCAGTGTTGAATGTTGAGCCTGTAACGTTCTCTACAGCGGCAATACAAAGGTAATGATTGGCGCAGCGCACACAAACGCACACTTCCTGGTGTGGAATACATTTGAACCATCTAGGGCACAAGGAAAAAAATTTCGTTAGCCCAGCGCTGGAATCAGGATGCTTGTCTTTTTATACACGAAAGGCGTCTCTGATTGAGTGTGTCAGGAAGCGCTTTAGTACGAACGTTTTCTCCCCGTCGAACATCACAAAGATCACGTCCTTCTGGTAGGGACTTTGGCGCGAACACTGTAGCTCGTCTTTCATGAAGTGGGCAGCAGACAGGTTCTCAGGCATCACCTTGCACCTCGTATGAGGATCCGGCTCATACCACACGCCATGCTCTTCCTTACCTAAAACGTAAACACTGTCGCCATGTTAACGTTCCATGGGTTAACATGGCAACAGTGTTTACGCTCTATTGTTTTTTAGACTGGGCTCGAGTATTCGGGGGTTCTGCTCTCTGTCGGTGTGCCTCTTTGTGCCTGACACTATCACCCGCGAAGCCAGCGAGTGGGATGGCGACAGGCACGACTGCCCAGTAAACAGGCATCGGCGGTCATATTTTTCTGGTCGAAGCGAACCCCCTCATCCTTGACAGCGAGCGGAGAAATGCGAAAAAAGACTGTATCGGCCGTTTTGTTAGAACTAGCGACGAGTGTCGCCTGCTACTTCCGTCAACTATTGCGCCATAATTGTGATCTTCGTGAGGAAATGATTGTTGCTAGCAACAGAACACGACCACGCAGAAAGGGAATGAATTGAATATGTTTTTATTCTAGATATAAGTCAGGGATGTAAAAGAGAGAAAGCCAGATGGAAATAGAGGGTTAGAGAGAGGAGCATATAGTGCCGTAGAAAATAATGTAAACAAAGTTCCCAGTGGACGATGGCTGCAGGATCTTTTCTCGGATCACTAGTTCGCAGAGTTGGAAAGTACTTTAAGTACATTCTACTTTAAGTAGGGTTAGAAAACGTGTACTTTGCTTGAAGT
The DNA here is from genome assembly GCF_016920785.2 of Ixodes scapularis. Lineage (NCBI taxonomy): Eukaryota > Metazoa > Arthropoda > Arachnida > Ixodida > Ixodidae > Ixodes > Ixodes scapularis. Next base: position 180,004,691 of record NW_024609846.1, on the reverse strand, counting down.
ATATTATCTGAGTATGTATTTGTACTTTACTTAAAGTATCTCTTTCTGGTACTTTCCGAGGAAAGTACAATTCCCGACTTCAAAGTGCATTCCCCAAATTTGGTTTTGTTAAATTTGTATCACGAAATGATGCTTTGTAAGCTCCGAAGAAATACTGGGAGGGATATTCTACTCTCACCAGAAACGTCAGCAGACGACGCATCGCTCCGTTTGTTCTGGGTGAGGCTTTCCCGTAGCTTTTCAACTCTCGCTACTTCTCGTTCGGTTAGCGCAAGCGAGGAGGTTTAAAATATTAGGAGAGCAAAATTATTCATAATGTAGCACCTGAGACTGTGGCGCTGAAAACTTAAACTTTCAAGTCGAAGAAAAAGACAACAAGGGAGAACGTCACAATGTTTTGAGACATTCTTGTTTGTCTTTTCCTTCGACTTGAAAGTTCCTTAATTTGTTCGCACCCCAAGCGTAGGTGTTATTTTATGATTAATTATCACCAGCTCGATTGCACACTCACTGTTTTTTCTGTTTTTATTAAGGAGAGGCATTTTTTCCATGAGAGGATTGCTTGCGGAAGCTATACGGGGCTGACGTCGTGCTCACTCCTATAGTACATTTAACCCAGACCCTTTGATTTAACTCCCTTGGGTGCAACAATCTAGTGCAAGCGGCGCCAAAGTGAGAAGACGGACTTCTGAATTTGGCTTCATTCCTGAAGTCTGGATGAAGTCAAGTGGCCTCCGTGGCCACTTGACCTCAGTAGAGTAGATTGTTGGGCTAGTTGGTTTTGGAATTTGGAATACATTTTAGCGCTCAAAAAACAGGGACAAAGAGGCGAGAAACAGCGCACTTGACTTCATCCAGTATTCTCCGCTATTTTTTGAAAATAGCTCATGCACCCCTGATTACCCCGGCGCAATGCATACCGGTTAAAAGAAATCATAGTATAGGGGAATGAAATGGCATCATGAAAGATTGTGTTAAAATACTTGTACTTTACTTTGAAAGTACACGGTATTTAGAGTACCTTACGTCAAGTACATTGCACCAAGTGTACTTACTACTTTACTTGATTTACTTTGTACTTTACTTGAACTACCTTTTAGATGTACTTTACCCAACACTGCTAGTTCGTAATATGATAGCTTTTTGTACACAGCAGTTCCTCTTCAATTTTAGTGTGTGAACGATTTCTATAGTTATCGATTGGCTCATCTTAATAAAAATATCTAAAAGATCCGTGTTAGTTTCATGAAACTGGAACTCAGTCACTTCTCGTATAGGGCACTACTAAGTGTAGGCTTTTAAAAAGGACCCAACTTTGGGGAGTTGTTTCTTCTTTCTCAATAAAATAATGCAACATATTTTTAATAGAAATTAATGCCGAAATAGAGTATAACAGGGTACCCAAAATTTAGAAAAAATTTAAGATGGTGTTGTTTTTTTTATTCGCATCGGAATTTTTTGTTGTTTGATTGTTTTCCCATGTTTGCCTAAATATATCCTGACTATCGTATCACTCAGATACCTTATTTATTTTTTAAATAACAGCCATATATAAGCAGAATATTATCTGCAAATTATGTAATAATTGTTAAATTATTTCATGAGATGCAGGCTTCCAAATTTTTGCCATTTGTTCTTTGAGCAGGCGTGTTTGGAAATTTGTAGAAACATAAATAAAATTTAAACAAACAATATTACTTTATATTACAAGCAAGCTGAACCTATAGTTTGCGTCTAAAATTTAATAGAATTCTTCTATTGTTATAGTTTAGCTATTCCCTCTCAAACGTGCCCCCTCCATCAGTGCGCGCTAATGCAACTGTCCACCTCTTCATGCCTTACGATTTTTCCTGTCCCCAAATAGTTTCTCTGGTCAAAACTAAGTTTGAATTTGCTTACACCAGACACTAGACAACAGCATATAAAAGCATCAGTTGATTTAAAAATGTCGACAAGCCACCCTTTGGTCGATCGTTTCTGAAATCACCCCCCTATTTTCTCCCTTCTCAAAATAAAGCACTGGGACTTTTCTGTTACAATCTTGAAAAAGCTTTCGTGATGCTTGAGGAATTCAGAAAAAAAAACTTTATTCGTTTTTAAAAAAAAATTCCAAACTCTGTTCCTCTGATGAGTTTTAGCAAAGTTCGGCGGGTTCTTACGTGTGAGGAAATTTAAAATAATTTAATGACATCACCAGAAAGCTCGATTTTACCTCTTCTTAAGGAATTCAAACTCAACATTATATGTTCAAAATAAATTCCTTTACAAACATTTGAATGATAGAATGTTTCGAAAGTCTAACAAATTTCAAACCGCTTTCTGTTTTTGCGTTTATTTTTTCGCGTCTTTTTTTATTACTAGGAAGATAAAATAGTGGTTAACCACAACATATAGATAAAATGCATAGTATTTTTTTATATACCCACAATTAAAGCTTCAATTTCTTTAGATGTGCGTTGTTAAACGACAAGCTTTATTGCGGACTAAAATAACTTTTACTTCGCATTACGCACGATTTCAATTAATCTTAAGCTTAGACGTTAAGTAAAGTATTAAAATTAGGTAAATAATTACACTACGCCACGATGTTTTCCAGAGTAGCAACTAGCGAGGACGCAGGGAGCTAGGCACCGGAAGAACGCCCACCTTATCCTTGTTCTTGCTGCAGATATGCCTTCTTACCGTGGAAACATCCTTTTTGCATACACCTTTGGAAGCCGTGCTGTCCAACTCGTCAGCTTCAACTGCAGGCTAACGAAATCGTGATTCCCCGGATTTCTACCGGCCACGCTTTTGGCAGCTCGGCATCTGGCAACCAGGGACATGGGACGAAACTGAATGGCTACAAAGGGATCAACCGCCATCACACCAACGGGGCTTGGCACCGGAAGAACGCCCACCTTATCCTTGTTCTTGCTGCAGATATGCCTTCTTACCGTGGAAACATCCTTTTAGCATACACCTTTGGAAGCCGTGCTGTCCAACTCGTCAGCTTCAACAGCAGGCTAACGAAATCGTGATTCCCCGGATTTCTACCGGCCAGCTTTTGGCAGCTCGGCATCTGGCAACCAAGGACATGGGACGAAACTGAATGACTACAAAGGGATCAACCGCCATCACACCAACGGTGCTTGGCACCGGAAGAACGCCCACCTTATCCTTGTTCTTGCTGCAGATATGCCTTCTTACCGTTGAAACATCCTTTTTGCATACACCTTTGGAAGCCGTGCTGTCCAACTCGTCAACTTCAACTGCAGGCTAACGAAATCGTGATTCCCCGGATTTCTACCGGCCAGCTTTTGGCAGCTCGGCATCTGGCAACCAGGGACATGGGACGAAACTGAATGGCTACAAAGGGATCAACCGCCATCACACCAACGGGGCTTGGCACCGGAAGAACGCCCACCTTATCCTTGTTCTTGCTGCAGATATGCCTTCTTACCGTTGAAACATTCTTTTTGCATACACCTTTGGAAGCCGTGCTGTCCAACTCGTCAGCTTCAACTGCAGGCTAACGAAATCGTGATTCCCCGGATTTCTACCGGCCACGCTTTTGGCAGCTCGGCATCTGGCAACCAGGGACATGGGACGAAACTGAATGGCTACAAAGGGATCAACCGCCATCACACCAACGGGGCTTGGCACCGGAAGAACGCCCACCTTATCCTTGTTCTTGCTGCAGATATGCCTTCTTACCGTTGAAACATCCTTTTTGCATACACCTTTGGAAGCCGTGCTGTCCAACTCGTCAGCTTCAACAGCAGGCTAACGAAATCGTGATTCCCCGGATTTCTACCGGCCAGCTTTTCGCAGCTCGGCATCTGGCAACCAAGGACATGGGACGAAACTGAATGGCTACAAAGGGATCAACCGCCATCACACCAACGGTGCTTGGCATGGAAGAACGCCCACCTTATCCTTGTTCTTGCTGCAGATATGCCTTCTTACCGTTGAAACATCCTTTTTGCATACACCTTTGGAAGCCGTGCTGTCCAACTCGTCAGCTTCAACTGCAGGCTAACGAAATCGTGATTCCCCGGATTTCTACCGGCCACGCTTTTGGCAGCTCGGCATCTGGCAACCAGGGACATGGGACGAAACTGAATGGCTACAAAGGGATCAACCGCCATCACACCAACGGGGCTTGGCACCGGAAGAACGCCCACCTTATCCTTGTTCTTGCTGCAGATATGCCTTCTTACCGTTGAAACATCCTTTTTGCATACACCTTTGGAAGCCGTGCTGTCCAACTCGTCAGCTTCAACAGCAGGCTAACGAAATCGTGATTCGCCGGATTTCTACCGGCCAGCTTTTGGCAGCTCGGCATCTGGCAACCAGGGACATGGGACGAAACTGAATGACTACAAAGGGATCAACCGCCATCACACCAACGGGGCTTGGCACCGGAAGAACGCCCACCTTATCCTTGTACTTGCTGCAGATATGCCTTCTTACCGTGGAAACATCCTTTTTTCATACACCTTTGGAAGCCGTGCTGTCCAACTCGTCAGCTTCAACTGCAGGCTAACGGGATTGTGATTCACCGGATTTCTACGGGCCACGCTTTGGCAGCTCGGCATCTGGCAACCAGGGACATGGGACGAAACTGAATGACTACAAAGGGATCAACCGCCATCACACCAACGGGGCTTGGCACCGGAAGAACGCCCACCTTATCCTTGTACTTGCTGCAGATATGCCTTCTTACCGCGGAAACATCCTTTTTTCATACACCTTTGGAAGCCGTGCTGTCCAACTCGTCAGCTTCAACTGCAGGCTAACGGGATTGTGATTCACCGGATTTCTACGGGCCACGCTTTGGCAGCTCGGCATCTGGCAACCAGGGACATGGGGCGAAACTGAATGGCTACAAAGGGATCAACCGCCATCACACCAACGGGGCTTGGCACCGGAAGGATGTCCACCTTACCCTTGTTCTTGCTGTCGGTCAGTTACCTATAACAATCTAAATTTTAATCCCAGAAACCTTTACTGTTTCAGGTGTCACTCCCCTTGGTTCCCTTGGTCCTGTAAACTGTTGTTTATTTTGTCCCTGGTTCTACATCGAGTGTTCTTGCTGTCATTCAGTCACTTATGTTGTCCGTGGGAAATATTGAAGCAAATCTCGGTCCTTTTGATGCTAATAACGCGTCAGCAGCTAAATCGAGCTGTGCATCGGGAACAAACAACGAAATCATTGCGTTCCTATCTAGATTAAAAGCCGGTGAGAATAAGCTTTTGCAGGTCACTCGCGACATTCAACTAAAACATTTCGAGGACCCCTAAGCTCTTCTTATGAGTTGTGAATGCGAAAGCATGAATGGGGTTCTTCCGCTCCCTTAGTTCGTCTGCGGTGTACTGGCGAAGACGGCCACATTTCGCTACTGCCGAGGTCATGGCCGCCGACGATATAGATGCCTCAGTCGCTGCTATGTTCCTCGGCGCCGAAAGGAACAGAAGCAGCCGCAGTCCCCCCCCCCCCCCCCCCTTTTTTTTTTTTCGGCAACGCTTGAAGCATGGAACACATGAGCGGTGAAACTGGGCGCCGCTCGCTGCTAGGCGCGCCACAAGCGCACCGCGCTACAGAGCACGGCTCTGTACGCGCGGCTTTATCTGTATCGATCAGATACGAGTGACGGCGCGCCGCGTGCAACTGACGTAGGGACGCCATCACCTGTTGCTAAGATACTGCCGCGCGGCGCCCATTTTCATCGCTCATGTGTCCCCTGCCATACACGAGAGCGGCGGCCGAGCGCGCCCTCTCGTGAAGCGGGCGCCAATGGCTATCTAGGAGCCGTTTCGCTCAGCTAATGGAAAAATGGACATTTGTTTTGTGTTTTTTTTTTCACGGTTACAGAGGCCGTTAGCGACTCCGCTCCATGGGATAGGTAATGTTTTCGCATTAAAAAGCTCATGATGCACTCGTCGCGATTGACACAAGGATAACTATACTCCGCGACAACTTTTCTTGGCAATGCAGTGGAAGGTACGTCCCGCGTCCCCTCTCGCATTTTGAGTGTACGCAGGCTCTCCTCCTCCCCCCTTTCCGCGGTAGCGAAGCGGTAGCGAAAAGTAGCGAAGTGTAATCAAAAGGACAAAACGTATGCGTTTTCTGTCTCCTGTAGTATGTTTGACCACTCACTATTTTGTTGCATCACAAAGTACTGCACTAGGGGACACTTTTGTGACACTATCCAAATTAATTTATTACGCTTAATGAATTTACAAATTAAGTTTGAAGTAATATTAAACAGATTGTCCGGTCCCTCCGGTGATTTTTTAGAAGTTTGCCCAGTTTTTAAGCTTTGCCTACTAAATATATTTTAACTATCTTGATATCGCTGGAAAGCTCACTTTGCTATTTTCATTAAATGCAGAATCAATGTTATATGTGTGAAATTAAATATGTTACATACATTTGAATGAAGGAATGTTTCGAAAATGCAGAAAGTTTGGGACCAATTTTTTTTTTTTTTACTTCGGATTTTGTTTGCTTCATGCTTCAATGGTAGCAAGGTAAGATTGTGGTTTATCAGAAACTATAAACAAACATTATTTTATTTTGTTTGTATGACAGAAATTAAAGCTTGAATCCTGTCAGTTGTTCGATGTTGCTGCGTCCTCTCATATGTGCTATTCTGGCCAACATTATTGTGGAGTATAGCAAGTTACCTGATATTAATACTTTAATTAATATGTCACCTTTCTAATCGAACTTGTGCGTGATTCGGATTAAAAGGTATTTTACTCTGCAACAAAGCTTGCGTCTTACAACGCACATCTGGTAAGGTCGCTTTAATAGCGGTCCTATGAGAAATTAGAAAATATCCCCATATTCGTAATATTCATATTTCCTAATAACCCACTATAATAACTTGTTAGTAATAAAAATTAAAACAAATAAAACATTGGGTTCTTAAAAAATCGATTTCGAATTTGCTAGACTTTCGAAACATTTATTCATTAAAATGTATGGAACGGATTTCCTTTTCTACATATAATATTGAATTTGTATTCACTGAAAAGAACTAGATTATAGCTTTCTGGTGACATCAATGCCGTTAAAATATCTTAAAAACTTGCCAAATTTTGCCAAAAATCATCAAAAAAACACAGTTCGACATTTTATTTTAATTATTCAGAAATAAAGATTTTTTCCGATTCCTTAAAGGGGTGTGCAACGATTACCGGACTTCGGTCCAAAATTTGTGGAAGTAGCCTTCCGACGCTTCTGAAGTAAAGAACAAAAAAACCGATTTCACCTACGTGTCCTAATTGTTGTGTAAAAAATATATATATAAATATTGGCATTTCTGGCATTCCTCTACTCACTCCCAGTGTTCAGGGTCACACCTGGTCGCCCTCCTAGTGACGTAATTAGGGGTGAGGTTCGCATGTGCTCTCTCGGAGGGCGCTTCCTTTCTCTGCTGACTTTATAGCGGGCGTTATGCTGCAGCTTAGAGCCGAGCGAGGTCACGTAATCTTCTCGCCGTAGTTGCTTCCGCTGCCACTCGCGGCGGCAGATGGGGGGAAAAGCTCGACTTTTGCTTCACGATTATGCAGCGGAATCGCGACTTTTTTTTTTTTATTTTAATGAAGGAAATGTTTTTTTTTTCTATCTTCCGGGACACGATAAACAACCTAAAAATGACGTGATGCAAATTATTTTATTCTTAAAATTGTTGCCCCCCCCCCCCTTTTTAAGGGTAATCAAATCGATACCGAGGGTGCCAAAATTGTCCGAGTGCTTTAGTTTGGGAAATGAGAAGATAGCGAGCGGTGAAACATGCGATCCCCGACCGGTGGGAGAAACGTCAGTTTTCGCCCTTAGCCCGACGACATATTTCTTTAACCCTTTCGAACACTACGCAACACTATGCACACATCTAAAATCCTCGCCTTTTTTGTGGAATATTTTATTATATATTGAGTAATTTAAACAATTTTAACGGCATTATATACTCTATGTCTGGCACCAAAGTTTGTGAAAAAGCTTTTTTGCAAATTTTCTTCGCAAACAAAGTTTGTGAAGCGAATGTTTTCCACGATAAATGATGTGCGACGTTTATAAAGGTTAAATTCAAAGATATGCGGACCCAGAGTGTATCTAAACTGCTACTTTTGATGGCACATCATTCTTTTAATCAGCATTAGCCGATAAGAACCCCGAAGAACAAATCAAAAAGCAAAAAACGTGAAGGTAACGCCCCGTGTTTCTTAACGGGCAATTCCCGTCGAAAACGAAATTGAAAAAATGACTGGTGTCGCTTTAAAGTTTAGTGGCATGAAATATTAACACAGCCGCAATATTACTTCAAAATGAAGCCGCGTACTCCACTAAAACCGACTTTAAAGATGCGACCAGCTGCTCTTGATCGGGCGGTGAGCAAGTTAGCTTTTAGTCAAGGAACACTGCGCAGCACCTCCGTGACGTCACGTCGCCGCTGGATCCAACGTTACTGAATTACCTCAGTTGTGGAACTCCCGCGGAAGGGGGTACCCCCGCCCCCCTCCCCCTCACTCACTTCAGTCCGCCTCCCATAAAGACCCTCGATGTTTTTTCACTGCAGGGACCTTAGCCTCCCGTCGTTTGAAGCGCCATCTGGATTTTCGGTTTATACCTGTGTTTTCCATAGAGTACAGTGGAACGCCATCTAGACGCTGTGCTTCGAAACGTACGTACTTCATACAATACACTACAGTTACCATAGTCGCCGTGTGGCGCGTCGAACAACGGGAAGCGAGTCGTGGTGAGGGAGGGGGGGGGGGGGAGGGGTACTGCTCGTGCAAGCAGCGTCTATAGACCTTTTCTGCAAGTGCGCCGCCATCTTGATTGAATTGACGTCACTTCCAGTATGGGCAAAAACATTGCTTTGCCTTTTCCACACCAATAGAAGGCATTTATGATATAAGCGTAACCGTCACACTTTCTCGTTTTGCCTCCCTTCATTTTTTACTATTTGCAGGTTGAAACGTTGGATTATTTTTTCGTCGCCCATACCGGATACGCCTATTAGGTGGCTGGGGACGAGAGAACACAGAAAAGGTCTATAAGCAGCTCTGAAGTGACCTAATCTAATAACGTTGGCTGGAGCCAACGTTATTAGATTAGCTCAGTTACGGAACTGTTCATAGACGCTGCATGCGCGAGCAGTACCCCCCCCCCCCCCCCCCCCCCCTCACTCACCACGACTCGCCTGCCGTCGCTCGACGCGCCGGACAGCAGCTTTGGTAACTGCAGTGTATTCTATGGGATACGTATGTTTCGAAGCACGGCGTCTCGATGGCGCTTCAGCTCTGCTCTTTGGAACGCACATTTATGAAATGAAAATCTAGATGGTGCTTCGAATGACGACAGGCGGATTGAAGTGAGCGACGGGGGGTACCCCCTTCCGCGGGAGTTCCACAACTGAGGTAATCTAGTAACGTTGCCTGAAGCTGTAGTTGATTGGTTGTACCACGTATCGCAGCACCACGGTGACGTCACGTCGCGGCCAGATGGATGGTTGGAGGGATGGATAATTACGGCTGGTACCCTTTATAACGGGCGGTAGCTTGCGCCACCTCACCCAAAAACAATAATAAAAACCTGATTTCCCCTTTCAAGCCAATGCGTTTCTCTGTGACCAGGCCATAAAGATAACCACCAGGCACACCTTTGGGGGATCGGGTAAAAATAAAATTAAGAACATCACCCCCCCGCCTTCTTTCTCCGGCGAGGAAGTCGCCGAATTTCCTCTGGTCGAACCTCGTGGGCGTCAGCTAACACCAGGCCCACTGGGGTACAGGGTTGAGACTGTTCTAGGATCAGCATCACAGACGAAGACGACGATAAAGTTTGCTATCAAACTCTGAATATTACGGGAAAAGAAGACAACGCTGGGGATTCATTGTCATTAAAAGTCACAATCAAATACAGATGACAGTCGTCGATTCTCTGATAAACCAGTATCAGGGTTAAGAGACTTTGGGGCGGAGTTACGAAAACGTTACAGTTCCGTTGGAGACATAGTACAGTTCTTTGGAAGGTGAAAAAGTTACACTATAAAAAATGAACTAAATACTAAATGCACACACGCACGCACATTGTCATAGCACAGCACCACAGCGAATAGGAAAGTGCTTCTCGAAGATGTGGCTGAGAAGAGTTAGCAATCGTAATCGTACAAGAAAAGAAAAATACATTTAAAAAACAAAACCATGCCCACACTTGCTGGCGTTTTTCCACGACACAGGCCCCAAGGGTTGCCCAAGGGTTTGCACAGCTCAATAAACAAAATTAAAAAAAAAATTCACGAGCATGGAAATGTTACAGTTCTGCTGAAAACACAGTGCAGTTCTTTGGAAGGTGGAAAAGTTACAAAATAAGAAATGAAGTCAATACAAAATGCACACACGCACGCATGTCGTTATATGCACAGCACCACAGCGAATATGAAAGTGCTCCTCGAAGATGAGGCTGAGAAGAGTTAGCAATCGTAATCGTACAAGAAAAGAAAAATATATTTAAAAAAAAACACGCACACACTTGTTTGCGTTTTTCCACGGCACAGGCCCCAAGGTTCGAAGAAGTCTTCAGTGAACAGTTACATTTCGGGAAAAAAGCAAAACAAAAACGCCTGTGTTAATTTAAAACATAACAAAAAAACACACAAAGAAACAGTACCGGCCGGCGCAAAGGCAAAGGAAAAGAAAAAAAATAGGCCTGAAATTTTAGAAAAGATTGGAGCCAAGCAGTAAGCTTGAGTGTAGAAATGAAAATGAAAAGAAAGAGAATATAGCTGCCCAGGTATCATGATGGCTCTCGCAACACGTCAGAAAACAAAGATGTTAGACTTTTCTTTAGTGTTTTGTTGGAAGCAAGGAGTTTGGAAGGCTGTTGAAAACGTTTGGCACATAATATGCGCGCATACTTTCATCATAGCGAGTTTTCACTCTTGGGGTATGGAAACGTGGAGCTGCTCGAAGCTCACGGACTGGTGTCGAAATGATTTTAAACTCGCTCCCCCAGAAGTGTTTCCAGATGACCATTTGTAGAAATAAAGAGTAGAACGACGCTAGTTTAATAATCAATCAATCAATCGATCAATGTTTATTAAAGTGTCCAGGAACAACCAATCGGTCTTAGTGCTGGCACACTAAAGAAATGAGCAAAAACACACACATACAAACACGCATACACACGAGCGCAGAAGGAGAACGTAGTTCTCCAGTGTGAGAATAAAAATATTAACAAGTATGAAAGACGCTCAGATAAACAAGGGAAATCAAAAGCACAAAACAGAGACACCACCAGGTGTGAGAGCAAAAAGCAAATACTACATCAACGCTTCAACTGATCAGCCCTTTTCCTGCAAGAGGAACATTCGAACAGCATTTCCGAACTTGCTCCCGCATGAGTTAAAAGTATCAATTGTGTCAGAGTAGCGATTATAACACTCAGCCGATGTATGGATCGGGTTTAATTGGCTAAAATGTCTAGCTATATAAAAAGATGATTGGAGCCGTGTAGGCACACGTGGAACTCTGAGGCTCAACTCGGACAGAAGGCTGGGAGAGTTAATCGAGCCGTGCAGGGTCTTAAACAAAAACAACAAATCTGCCTTCACCCGACGCTGCTGCAGACTCAACAAGTTGACAAGTTGCGAGTTACACACACCGTTCAGACAAGGATCACCTTTCTCAAGGTAACGATATTTAAAGATAGAAATGAATTTGTTTTGGACTCGCTCGACAGATAAACTGTTAGTTTTGGAAATGCCGCTCCAAACAACCGAGGCGTACTCTAGCTGGGATCTAACTAAGGGACAATACAGCGTAAAAAAAGCGGACGGGCTTTTGAACTCCTTCGTTATGAGAGACACGGCACCTAACGTGCGCAAGGCCGATTGAACCACTTTGATAACGTGAGTGTCAAATCTCAGGGTTGAATCAAAGACAACTCCAAGGTCCCTCAGTTCACTTACACGTGACAGCAGTTCGCCATGATAACTATATGGAAAGGATATATCATTGGTCTTGCGAGAATAGGTCATTATTTTTGTTTTTGAATGATTCAAACGGAGGTCATTGTCTAAACACCAACGACCGAAGGAGTATGCGTCATTCTGAAGCGCGATGCAATCCTCTAAGGTCGATATTTTTTTGTAAAGTTTTATATCATCAGCGTACTGCAGAAATGAAGAATTTAATATAACTCGAGAGACATCATTTACAAAAATATTAAAAAGGAGGGAGCCCATGACAGATCCCTGAGGCACTCCAGAGCTTGCCTTGTACAAGGACGAGGTAGTATTGTTGACGCGGACGTAGGCTTGCCTATCAGACAAATAGCTTTTTAACAAATTGTATACCGAACCACATACTCCGTACGAGGAAAGCTTGTATAAGAGGATGTTGTGGTTGACTACGTCGAATGCCTTACTCAGGTCGAAATAAAAAAACGTCAAGCTGACCTCTATTACAAACTACTTCAGAGGCAGCAGACATAAAAGATACGAGATTGGTGGATGTCGATCTGCCGGACATGAAACCATGCTGATTAAGAATGACCATACTACGAAACTTGAAGGAGAGGAATTGATGGATTACCATTTCAAAGAGTTTGGAAAAAGAAGAGAGAAGAGAAATCGGTCTGTAATTAAGAACATCTCCACTATTTCCAGATTTCAGGACCGGAACAACCACTGCCAGTTTCCAGTCGTCAGGGAATATCCCTGACGTCAAGGAGTTATTGAAAATTGTGCACAGTATAGGCGTAAGTAATTCATGATAAGCCTTAACAATTGAAGCGGGTATCCCGTCATGACCTGCAGACAATGTGGGTTTCATTTTCTTAATACATAGCCTAACACATTCCTCATCGACAACCACAGAACCTAATGAGTTACCAAAAACGCCAGAGAGAGGCAAAATAGTCGAGGAGCAGTTATTATTATTAATGTAAACTGACGCAAAGTGATCCGCAAACAACTCAGACATGCCCTTTGCACTGTCGCTATGCTGATTCAAGACGATTTCGGACTCAATATTCTTCCCCAAGCGCGATTTAGCGTACCTCCAAAATTTCTTGAAATTTTTAACAAGATTTGATTCCACCAAGTCAGAATGCGCCTGGCGATCACGATTCAAAATTTTCTTACATCGCTTTCTGCAAATTTTAAATTCAACTTCCCACTTTGGTAGACCACTTTTCAATTTCACATGTATTTAGCTAAGGTTCAAATCAATACTTATGAGGCTGTTGAGTAAAAACGGTAGGGTTTGTCTGAGCATTTGTTTACCATAATTTGTTCTGTGAGGCATCGTTTTCCAATACTCAGTGTGACGAGTGGGATACGCCTGAATATTTTTGGTCAGTGCTGAAAATTCAGCTAGAAAGCGAGAATTCCTTTTTTCTTCGTTTTTAAAACTAACGCTGAACCTGTAATTATATAAATTATGTGCAGTAATAATTGCAAAGCGCCTAAACAAGTCGGCAGTATGAGAGTCACCGTAGAGCGTTACATATTATCCTGATTATTTTCTTTTGAAGTAAAAATATCTCATCTAAACTTGTTGATGTGGTGGTGCCCCATACGAGGTGACAATAACTTAAGTATGAGTAGAAAAAGGAGTTGTACATAAGTAGTCGTACAGAAAGTGGCAAGACAGAGCGATTACGATTAACCAACCCGACGATGCAAGATAACTTACTGATAACGTGATTTACGTGACAGTCCCACAACATGTTTTCAGAAAAAATAACGCCGAGTGTTTTAAAAGAACACATAATGTCAATAGGTGACGCATTTAAGATAAGGCTAGTATTGTACGAGACTTGTTTATTTTTAGGACGAAATATAACGGCTTTCGTTTTGCTTGCGTTAATTTTCAGCGAGTTTTCATTTTACCATGAATTTAATTTTGATAATGTTTTATTTGCAAAACTGATAAGTAAGTTTGGCTCGTCGGCAGAAAAAAAAAAAGCTTGTATCGTCGGCATACATAACAAGTTTTCCTTCTTTATCTGTGTTAACTATATCATTCACATATATTTTGAATGAGAGCGGACCTAATATACTACCCTGGGGAACACCGGAAGTAATTGGTTTGACCAAACAAGAAAAACCATTTAAATGCACATCTTGGTGTCTGTGTTTTACGTATGAACTCAAAAGTGTCAGCGTACGACCGCGAAAACCATAACGTTCAAGTTTTTGTAGTAGGATACTATGGTTTAAACGATCGAAGGCTTTTGTGAAATCTATAACTACTCCTACAACTAGCTTTCTATTCTCAAAATTTTCCAAAATAAATTCTTTCTGTGCTAAAATTGCTGTTTCCGTGGAAAGATGTTTTCTAAAACCGAATTGTGCGGCGTTTAGCAGACCATGCCTATCAGAAAATGAACTTGATCGGTTAATCTTGCTCGATAGCAAGATTAAAAATATGTGTTAACGGTGGAACGAGAAGATCTATGACAAAGTTAACCGGTCAGATCTGAATATTGTCAGCGTCAGTAGAACTACTGTTTTTTAATATAGCATTGTTAGAGATATCAATTCCGGGGAACAACCGACTCAAGGAATATAGAACTTACGTTGCTTTCATCAATATATCTACGTGAATTGCGGCAGACAGCAATATTGCCTTGGTTAACAAAAAAAAATCATTAAACGCGTTTGCTAAAGGACTGCCAGTCAACGTTACGCCATCTATAATCAGCTTCTCAATAGCGTTCTCCGAGAGGTTTCGGTGTAGCACCAAGTTTAGGTTTCTCCACATTACTTCTGAACGACCTTCATATGCTTGAAACAGGGCGAAGTAATAGTGCGCCCTTGCGGTTCGCAGTTCTTTTGTTAGGCTATTTCGATAGATTTTGAAAATCTTAAGCTTTTCTGGCTCTCTTTTTCAAAAAACGGTTGTATAATGCATTTTTTTCTATAATTTTACACAATACCGGTGCTACCCATGGCTTGCGGGTACTTTTTGGCACTTCCAAAGGTTTTGATAGAAAATGAGTATTATATAGCGCACAAAAGAGCTCCATGAATTTATCGTAAGCCTTATCTGCGCTGTTTTTTCTAAATATATCCTTCCAATAAGTACATGTAAGACATTGCAGAAAGTTGTCTAGTTTATTTTTCGTTATATATTGAAAATATAGTTTAGACTTTTACCATTTTTCGAGGAAAACATCTCTACACACAGGAATATTGAAAGATGTTCGCTTAAGTCATATCTTATGACACCACTGTGGAACTTATAAGTATGACAATTGGTTAGGAACAGATCAATGGCTGTTTCAGAAAGCAGTGTTATTCGCGTTGGTGTTGAAAATGCATTAGTGCAACCATTCGAATTAATTATCGTGAGGATTTCTCTTTTCATAACAGTGTCTACAAGCATGTCAATATTGAAATCACCGCCGCAAATAACATTGTAGTTTTTGTCGTTTATAAACATGAGAAAACAATCAAGAAATTCCGAAAATGTCACAACATTGCCATCAGGTGGGCGATAACACACTACAAATAAGTTGTGGCTACCAGCGCACGCACAATACCTCGTAATCTTTTGTAACAGCACAATAATCGATCAGGAATTCGCAATTCATATCTCTCCTAGATAGTAAATCCACCCCCTTCCCCCCAACCACGCCTAGAAGTACGATTTATGAAGTGGGTGTTGTAGGCGGGAAAACAAAGTACATTATCGTTATCAGAATCTCTGATATGCATGAGAATGTCAAACAGAAACCAAACTGGTCGAGTAGCAATTCGATATCTGGCGCCTTATTTCTTGCCGATTGTGCGTTCACATGTAAACATTTTAAGGACCGTTTATGGTCAACATGGAATCTTAGTTCTTGGGGAGCTATTAAACGCCGATCAGCCATTCATTAACATGAAGTTCGCAAAAGATAGGTACAAAGTAAAGAAAGCACTCAAGCAATCTTAATCAGGTCATCTTCGCAGCGGATAACAACTGCTCGTTCGCCATCAGTTTTTATTACAAGTACGCTTCCGTTCTTATGCCAGACATACTTGTACTCTGCTGTCTTTCTCCATTCTTTTGCTGCCGATAGCAGCTCCCGGTTACGCTTAGTCATGTTTTCTTGTATGTATACATTGGGTTTCACACCCCTCAGCTTTTTTTTTCTGTTCAAGCCATAGCTCCCTGGTGCTTTGTTTGGCGAAGCGAATTATAATGCCCGGAACTCTGTCTGCTCTTGTGGGGAGTCTGTGTATATCGGTTATTTCGCTTTCATTTAGGGGTGGGATCTCTAACCGGGTCGCGAGCTCATTTAGTTTGATTCACAGTTGGAGCGATTCCGTGAATCTCAAGGTTCAGTTTTCTGATACGCCATGTGAGGTCGTGAACTGCTGACTGCAGATCTTGTTTGCGTTCTAGGTGTTCCACACGCTCTAGCCGTTTGTGTAGGTCAGCTATTTTGTTGTCGTGCTGGTTTACTTGTTTCAAAATATCATCATATTGGGCCGCTATCACCTGTTGGGATTTTTCGATGATCTCCACTGTATCTTCAAGTGCCATGTGTTCATCTTTACAGTGTGTATCCACTGTATCTTTAAGATCGTGTCTACTCCAAACTTTTGGCATGCACATGCGCATGCGCGAAAAAGTTTGGAGTAGAGACTGTCTTTAGCTCGGATTTTAAAATCAGTAGATTGACGCCATTTCAAACAGGTGCGAATAACTGCAAAAAGAACCATCGAGAAATATCGGTAAATTGCGAGAAAGGTGTTGTGTATGAGATACCACTTGAATGCGGGTTTAAGTATGTAGGACAGACATCACGATGCATCAACGACAGATTAAGTGAACACAGAAGAAACGTGAAGAACAATGCACCGAACTCGGAAATCGCAAAACATGTCCACGAATGTAACGACTGCACTGCGATTTGGTCGGAGACAGAAATCATTCACAAGGAGAGGAATGATGCAAAAAGACTAGTAAGGGAGACGGTGCGGATAAAAGCTCTAGGTAATTGCATAAGGCAGGCTTCGTTACAGTTCGGTAAAAATTCCAAAACTTCTTTTTTTTAATATATTTTTTTTTAAGTGTGTACTGTACACTTTTGCCCCGTTTTAGATTCAGTGTGCCTCATCCCTTCATCGCTACCATAAAGTTTTTTTTTTGTTTTTCTTTTTGTAGAAAAAACTTTTTATTATTATTATTATTATTATTTATTTTATTATTTTTTGGAATGAAGTAGGTACTGATTTTTTTGGGTAAATTTTGAGGGAGATTGTAGAGTTATCTTTGTGAATCGGCATGAAGGACCGCCCATAGCACTACTTTGTGTATTGGAGGCTTTGGCATTTGGACTGTTTAGAGGTTGTCCCTTTGTGTAGGCTGTGGCTGATTGGAGGGTTTGGCGTTTGAACTGGTTAAAGGTTGCCCCTTTTGTGTTGGTGGTGGCTGATTGCGGACTATATAAGGAGGCGGACTAAATAAACCTGGTAGCTGAGTTTGAGACGTCGTCCTGTCCTTTTCTGTTCCGTCGACTTATTTGTTCACTTCTGCCCCAGTCTCAGGTTATTCAACATGGGTAGGTGTCGTTGCAATCGCTGGAGCGTTTCGAAGCCAAGGCACGTGGTGGTGATGGGGCCTTTTGCAGCCAAAGCACGGGGTCGTGACGTCACGCTGTTATTGCTTGGTGATCCTTGCTTGTATGACGCCGCAAGATCTGTAAACAGTACGGGCGATAGTTTAGGCGATGTGCTTGATCGGGCTGCCGCAGCTGCCAATGTGGTCACGAACACTGCGGGTCTTCCTTTGTAGGCGTACGTGGATGGTAGGTGTCGTTGCAATCGCTGGGGGCGTTTCGAAGCCAAGGCAAGTGGTGGTGATGGGGCGTTTTGCAGCCAATGCACAGGGTCGCGACGTCACGCTGTATGGCTTGGTGATCCTTGCTTGTATGACGCCGCAAGGTCTGTAAACAGTACGGGAGATAGTTTAGGCGATGTGCTTGATCGGGCTGCCGCCGCTGCCAATGTCCACCTTTCCACCTTATCCAGCGAAACCGAGGGGCCCCGGTACGCCTGTCTGCCCTTCGGGAAGGGCAGGACTAAGCTCCTTACATTTTAGAATCCCACACTCAATAGGCGATATGCGAAATTGCTTAGTGCTCCGTCAACACTGAAGACGCCGCCATGTTCGTCATGGCAAGCCGGCGGCGATGAAGCGTGCGAAGCAATAACCAAACCATGGAGTTTTCCGTCTTTGTGATGATCATCAATCCGTCTTGCACCCTGCTGGCGGTCAAGCCGCAAGGACGATGAAGAAGCCTGTTTCAGAACGGAACCAGTGGATGACGCTGGGGGTCATCTGTCATGCGAGAGTAAATATAACTAATTTACTGTGATTCGGCGTCAGTCATTAGAGTCTTTTGACCACGTAATGTGGCGTAATAATCTGGAAGATCTACCACGGGTATCTGAGGACGCTTTAGAAGTCTTGTGCGCTTCAGAAACACCATCGTCACGGCAGCTTAACAAGTCGTACGCCCTTGCCACCGAAGCGTACACCCTGCCTTTGTCAGTGATGACGAACGTCTAGGACTCAAGGTACGTGAATACTGTTGCGTTCCTTTGTAAAAATTGTGAGAAACTACTTCACTTGCTACGGTTGTTCACGTCGTCCCTTTGTTGTTCTACTCGTTGCAACGCCGGAGTCATGTATCTGCTACGCAACCGGGCAAAGCAGTTCTTTCAAAGCGGCGCTCTTGCGTTCGTGTTAAACCCTTGAGAAGTCGACGATTCTCAGTGCTTGGTGGGATGTTGAAACCTTGCTTAAAAGAAGTGATTTCCACGGACGAGCCTAGCTTTTGTTACCGATGGGAGGTTTTACTTACTATGCCATGACACTGCGAGCTTGTTGGGCTCGCGGTGGGATTCGACTACGCTGCGTCTGAAATGAGTCTTAGCTTGCGGCACGTATTTACATCACTGAATGAAAGGAGACGAATTTTACAAAAACAAAGTGCGCGCGTAACTTCCCGATGATATAGCCTGCAAGTGTGCGAATGTGAGCGGTCAACGTATTTTTTTATTATTTCATAATGTCAACTTACCGTGACGTAGCACACATGCTATAGAACACATCAACTGTAAAAACATTTGTACTGGAACTTTGGCAAGTGAAAATATACCAGGAGATTGCGGCACTATAACTTAGTTGAGTATTTAATTTGTTCCTATATAAGCACTAGCCCAGAGAAGATTCGACATGCGGCTCCCACCTAAAATTTTTTTTTTATAAACAACTTCTTTGGTCACTAGCTGTGCCTTTTTCTTTGCTGCCTTAAGGCGTTTACCAGTATAAAAAACAAACAAACAAGAAAAAAAGGAATTTAGCGTAGCTCACAAATTCTTCCATGTGATCCCAACAGGCTCGGTGTCGTCCATGCACAAGCTACATGCTTCAGGAGCCAGAAGAAGACTGGAGTACCATATAAAATTCAAGTCGCATTTAGGCTTGACAGCGGTGCAGTGACAGGTGCAACTCAAGAGTGCTCTGTTTGAGCAAGCGGTGCATGTAGCCACATTCTTGCCACTCTTCGGTTTATCATCTTGTTAAAGACGAAAGGCTACATGGAGTAAACGCCAGAGTTGTCGTGCACCGAGCTCCCACAACAGTGGCGGCGCCTCCGAAGGCAAGGCATCAGACCAATGCGTGTCCAAGAAGTGGATTGGAGGAGTCCCCGTGAAGGCGGCGTGCCCACACCAATGCCAGTGCGGCCGTTTGCTGCCTGCGCCAAGAAGCAGGACGAGCAACGGCAGCTGGAGTTGCTGCATGAACTGGGCAGAACTCTCCAGAGCCTTGGGAACCAGGACTTTGGCGCAGTACTACTGGCTGCCCGAGGGCCACTAACGGGCAAAAACTGGGGCCTGCACCTGCTTGATCATCCTGTCTTATCAGTACGCAGCCCTCCGGCTACAAGACGTGGACCTCGGCCGACATTTCTGCAGGAATTGGCCTTGCAACTTCAGTACCGGAGCTCTCCCTCTTCGATGGGACTCCACATAACACATGTCCTGGCACATTCAGTGCGGAGGAATGGCAAATATTGACGGTAAGTGCTGCTTACGGCAACCGTGGCAGACAGTGCAATACGTTGTTGGGCTGGTTGGTATGATCGTAAGGCATAATGCACAGCGCAAACTAGGACACCAAACAAGGAAGTGCACAAGACGAGCGCTTACTCACAACTGTTTATTTCAGAGATTTGCACGCACCTTATAAAGGTAAATTTGACGCATACCCGCAAAGGTATTGATCAAAGTGCGCTACCGTCAGGGATGGGCGAAATACATGCAAATATGTATCGAAATACAAATACAAAATACTTCGTCAAAAATGTATTTAATTACAAATCTTATTACATTTCCAAAAAAGCATTTAACTACAAGATACAAATACAACCAAATGTATTTGGTCTCCTCCAAATACTTTTCCAAATACATTCCTCAAAATTTGCGTCAGCGACTTCAGGGCACCTGAAACGGGTTTCTGGGTATCTCATTTTAATTTTGCATCGCACACTCGGGAGTTAGTGTGCGAGGCTCTAGTAACGTAATAGAAATATAATCACAAAAAAATGTAATCAGCTTGAACGTAATAGGTGAAAAAAGTACAGAGCTTCAAGCAGCTTTTTTGTCGATTACATTTTGGTATAGACGAACAAAGAACCGAGACGACCAGGGAAAACGACGACGAAGTTTAGAGAGATTGGAAGCCGTTTGCATCTGCTCCCTCGAAAACGTCATCTGTTTTTATTTTACGGGTGATACGCCGTGAAATTTAATTTCCGGCACCAAGCAGCAAGTTCCCGGTCCAGGCCCAGGGTGGTACTTCACCAGTAGCCCGGGGCCGAAGACCTCAAGGATGTCTGAACAAGCTCCATCGCTGGCGCCAGGGATCTCCAAGGGCGGGACACCCGCGCCATCACATGCAAGTGCTCAGCAGCCAACTCAGAACGCCGCAGCCATGTCACCAGTTGTCATGGCTACCAGCAATATAAAAATCCCAACCAAGCGACGATGCCCGGACTTTGATAAAGATCCACTATCCGACGACGAGCGAACCTCTACCTACACCGTTCACGGCACAGTCGCCCCATCGGAGGGAGGCAGTCAGGATCACATGCAAGACGTCGACCTGGACGATTGCGAGAACCCTTTCACTGAAGTCCGATACAATAAAAACCGCCCTCCAGGGATACCAGTAGTCTTCAAAACAGTCAACAGTGAAACATCTTTCTGGCCCATCAATCCAAATGTTGTTGCCAACGAAGTGATTGGCATTGCCAAAGAGAAATTACTCTCGCACCGCATCAACAAGGATGGCAGCCTTGCTGTTAGCGTGGAACCTCTCCTAGCGGCAAACAGGCTTCTTGTTGTTCCATCGCTTTGCACCATCGAGGTGACCACGAGTGTCCCCGAGTCGTACTCACGGAACCTCGGGAAAATCAAAGGAGTCCCTCTTGAATACTCGGACGGTGAGCTACTCGAATATTTAAAAAATTTCGGCGTCCTCTATGTTCAGCGCCAGATTGCTTACAGACGACAGGATGACGGCAAAGTCGAAAAACACAAGACTGAGAGTGTCATTCTTCGTTTCCGTCCGGATCGCCCAATGCCACAGCGCATTTTAATGGGTTTCACATCTCACCCTGTAGAGGAATACTTTGGCCCACCCATCCAATGCTTTCACTGTCAAACATATGGGCACATTTCAAAATTCTGCCGTGGTCCACAACGTTGTAAAGTGTGCGCTGGGCCGCACAATCACAAGGCGTGTACATCTTTGCAAGACCCAAAGTGTGCCAACTGTGAAGGTCCACATTCCTCAACGTCTGCTGGATGGCCATGCAAGAAGTCCGCGACAAACATACACAAGAAGGAACTCATGAACGGTAGGGATTACCTGCAAAGAAACCGACTCCGAACCCAGACATTGTACGTTTTTCAAGGCCACCACCATCTGCAAATCCAAAGAAATCAACGAAGATAACGTACGCTGACGTCGTGCAAGGGGCACCAAAGGAAGATAGGAGCAGATCAAAAGCAATGTTACAGCAAGACATTCCTCCGTCAAGAAATACCTTGGATCCTACGACAAGGCCGCCGGTAGCAGCACCTCGTAGAGGAAAGAACAATGAACGCAAACCACCAGCTGCTGCAATTACAGGTAGAATACCTCAGGAACAACAAAACGACCTTGAACAAGTTATTGTTACCATGCTTTTTGCTGCGCTTAGAGCAATAATCAGAACGCTGCCCGGTTCTAGCGACCTTCCGGAAGTTAGGGCAATATTGGCCATGGAACCACTCATCAGGTCAACATGCCCATTGGTGAGTGGATACCTGCATGGCTGAGGTCTATAAGCGCACATCTATCCTCCAGTGGAATGCTAACAGCTTGCAAGGAAAATCAGGGGACTTTCGACAATTTGTTGCACAATACTCTTTCCCCATTCTGGTAATATCAGAGGCACGTGTAAATCATCAATTTTGACTTGCTAACCATGTTATGTACCAATCAAAGAGGCCAAAAGGAACAAGTCGATGCTTAGTCGGGGTGCGTAAAGAATTTGGCTCGATTCTGTTATTTACTTCAGGTTCAAGTGCATTGGAGTATGTCGTCTGCAAAGTCAGTTATGGCGCGACCTCACTTACTGTAGTAGGCGTATATATAGAACCGCAAAAGACTGTGACAAGAACAGAGTTCGAGGCATTATTCGCAAGACTTGAACGTCCCTACGTTGTTTGGGAAGATTTTAACGCCCATCATTCCCTATGGGGCGGATCCCACTGCGATCCTCGAGGAAACGTTATCGAAAGCCTGGTAGACCAGTATGACATGTGCATTCTGAATGACGGCTCTCCAACATACTTGAAAGGTGTAAACTATTCAAGTTACCTATACCTGACCTTGTGTTCCCCCGATCATTCACATGAGTTTAACTGGCGCACAGACTTGGACACACGTGGCAGTGATCATTTTCCCATACTGATACACCATCCCCGGATTGTTGCTAATCGTGTTCCGCACCGGGTACACTTTACCAACTGGAAAATGTTCCGCTTTTTAAATAACAAAAAGGTGGAAGAAATTCAGTCTCTCGAAGACTTCGAAAACATCATTATCAGAAATTTTGAAAAGGGTACACGTAAGGTGCCCGTTCCAAAAGACCGTGGTTGTGTGAATGGCAAATATGAAAGACTGCGGGCTATAAGACGCAAAGCTGAACGAAGGTATCGGAGATCTGGGAGAATTGAAGACTATCGCAAGGCTCAACACCTCCATACTCAAATGCGCCGACAGCTACAAAAGCTGGCTAAGCGTCATTGGAGAAAGCTTTGTGCCAGATGTTCTCCTTTCGCCCACGTTAAGATGGTATGGAACATATTGCGTTCGCTTAGGTACCCTGTTACGCAACAACGTCCATTTCGGGCACTGGCACTTTCACGAGGAACATCCGAAGTGATAGTGGCTGATGAGTTTTGTGTTTCTCTATCTCAACCAGGTGTGGCAATGTTATCGCCAGAATACTGTGCCTCTCGTGAAGCTGCACTGGAAGACGTTGCTCAAGAAATGCATTCCCAACACTGGCAACTCGACTATAATTTCATCATTCATGAACTTAATTAGGCGTTACGAACGATTCGTAAGCATACAGCCCCTGGGCATGATCACATTCGTTATGAAGCACTAACAAATCTTGGGCCGGGAACACTGCGCAGCCTACTTGATATTTACAATGATGTGTGGAATAGAGAAACCTTCCCAGCTTCATGGAAACTAGCGAAGATAATTCCATTACTGAAGTCGGGAAAAAGACCGAAAGAACTGGGATCATTTCGCCCAGTCAGTCTGACAAGCTGTGTAGGAAAAATTTTCGAAAAAATGATACAATCACGTCTACAATGGTGGATGGAAACAACCGATGTATTACCGGAACAATTAACCGGATTTCGACCTCGACGGTGCACTATTCGCGACTCCAGCGACCTATAGGGGGCGCCACCACCAAACAAACATGGCGGCTGAGTCCAGGTCGCGTCGGCTCGGCCGGGCTGCCTGAACGGGTGGCGCATTCAATTTAACAGATTTTCTTCTGTTTAATGCCAAATTTTATAGGTATCTCAACTCAGACGGTTAAATGTAGCCGGTGCACATAAACTTGCAAAGCATAGTTTTCTTTTCCCTGTGTTTTTTGTTCTTTTCATGTCAAACTTTCGTTTCGGAGATTTCGTTCAAAACCGAAACTGAGGGCTCCGGAGAGACGGTAATAGACTTTAGTCAGTTTTGATCATCTCACGAAAGCGGCGATTACTACAGAATTGTTCCACCGATAGCAATTTTCAGCTAACTCGCATGCCTCGACCATGCGACTTATCTGTCCACCAAGTCGAGCTTTTGTGCGGTCAACAACACAGGCTGCAAGAAGATTACGAAAATTAAGCGAGCGCTTCTTGAGCCAAGGAGCATTTTAACCCACTGGCGCACCACTACGCAGCTGATACTCTTATTTCAATTCTGGTTTTAGTAGCAATCGAGAAGTCATCTTGAAGAGCGGGTTACGTATTATATTACGTACTATGGTCCCACTAAAGCAATATTAGTATATTCTTCGGGTTTAAATATGAGCTTAGCTATTAGGTGAACTGCTGAATAGAAGTATATTTGACAGACAGAGAGATACTACTTAAACTTAGCCAATTGGTTCTAGCCGGTAGCACGGAGACGAATGCGGACAAACTGAAGAGAGTCTTCATCGGAGATTCACGCAGAACCTTTCTGGCATTGAACTTGACTTCGAATCCTGAATGGAGAAAATGAATATTTTCTGTGTGAGCAGTGTAGACGTATATTGCTGATGGCTTCGACGGGGGTATAATATAAATATTGGAGGCGCTATAGATCATAATGCCGTAACAGCTTCTAACTTTGCGAGACGCGTCCCCCACCTTTTGAAAGCAGATAATTTCCCTCAATAATCATATGTAGCGAGCAGGTTTTCCTGAATCAAGTAATAGCGAAATCAGCCCAACTTCTTCACTGTGGACCAGAGGCTTTTTCGGCGAAAAGCAGCCAAGATGAATAGCCAACGCACCGACCGGCGTGGGTGGCTCAAACTTGAAGCTAATCGAACACAACCAAACTCAAGAAAAGCAGCTGTCGAACCTTCCCATTTACTTTACTGCAACATTTGTGTTCCCTCCAGTGAAACAACTCGTCTGTCGTCCTCAGTCCACTGTTCCAGATCCTTATAAAGAGACCATTTATCAATTACCAAGCAGTCGTCACTTTGAATGTGATTCAAGACAGTCAAGAAATCAAAACGTTTTTCCGTGATTCCTCCGCATCCAGGAAATCGAAAGCACGCGTCAGTGTGTTGTGGAGTAAACGGGCTTTCAAGCACGTGATGGAAGGAAATAATCTACCGAGGCTTCACCACACTAATGAACACTCGGGCAAACTTGAGAAATTTTTGGACCTTCGTCAAATCACATTGTTTGCCACCGCACCGACAACACGTGTCCGCGAAAGCCACCAGAGACGCGGAGGGGCGTGGAGCGACCTGGTCCGGCTGGTTCCAGGTTTTCCCGCTTGGTGGCGTCCGTTTTGCTGGAGTCGCGAATAGACTCAGTCTTAGATCTTGTAACAACTATTGAACATGAACGGGCATCCGGAAACATGACGATCGCTGTATTTCTAGACGTGCATCGCGCTTTTGACACCGTGAGTCACGAACACGTTCTCCGTGGACTTCTAAGGCTTAGATACGAGGCCGTATGATCCGCTGCATATGCAACTTTCTCATGCACACGAAGATATTTGTAAGCACGAGTGAGGGAAATAGCAAACAACATGAACTCCACCATGGTGTGCCACAAGGCAGCGTGTTAAGCCCCACTTTATTCAATGTAGTCATGGCTGAACTGCCAAGTAAACTTCCTTCACCACTGAATGTGTCCATCTACGCTGATGATATTTGTATATGGGTATCTGGGTCTTCTGAGACCAAACTACAAGAACAATTGCAGTATGGCCTTAATGACACATACAGCTATCTTCGTGAAAGGGGCATGGACATTTCAGTTTAAAAATCTGCATTTTTTTCATTTACTAGAAAGCACCTTAAGAATTTTAAATTGACACTTCAAGGACAACATATTGAAAAGGTGAAGTGGCATCGTTTTCTTGGAGTCACGCTGGACTGCACCCTCACATGGTCAAGACATATTAACATGCTTGAGGAAAAAATTAACAGCGCCATTAACGTTCTTAGATATGTGGCAGATGCCAGATGGGGAGGCTCGACTGATGGACTACTGCTATTGCATACAGCTCTAGTACGCCAGACTATCGCATACTCCATCCCTGTTTTACATGGCCTCTCCCCAACACTGGAGAAACGCTTGACATACATGATTGCGCGAAGTTTGCGCGTATGCCTTGGACTACCCCGCGCAACATCTAGTGACCTCGTCATTGGTGAGGCCAAGGAACCTCCTGTACCTGTTCTCTGGGAACAAGAAACATGCCGTCATTATCGGCTGGTTATCATTTGAGCTCGTTCTCGTTTCGACCTTCTCACTTGGCCCTTCTCAAAACAACCATTCTCAAAAAGATCTTCTCGCTTTGACCCGTCGTATTTAGCCCTTTCCCGTTTCGTCTTTCGCATTCCAACCCTCCTCATTTGGGCCCGTTCTCGTTTCGCCCTTTTCACTTGGCCCTTTTCAAAACAGCCATTCTCAAAAATATCTCGCTTTGACCCGTCGCACTTGACTCTTTCTTTACCAAAATCGTTTTTTAGGGTAATAATAATACACTGATATAGTTTGTGTGTGTGTGTGTGCGCGCGCGTGCGTGTGTGTGTGTGCCACACCATAGGCATACTCTCTCTGCTAAGGATTTTAGCAGTGCGTCGAGGCCGTCGTGAAAAGCTACTAGCTGACAATAAAACGGACCAACTATTTATCGCAGCCAGATCATATTCCGAAATGTCGCGTTGTTTGAGGTCTCTCGACTTGGGACAATGCCACCACTTCTATAATGCAGTGGTTCTCAAAAGGGGGTCTGCGAAGACATCCTAGGGGTCCGCGATGCCGTGTCTCATCAATCAGGCACGGCAATATTAGTTGTCTTTCTTCACATTGAGAAGAAACGTTCCAATTTTCGGGAGAGTACTCTCGTGTGTATGAATGAGACAAGTCTACTTTACACTAGCAATTAATTATATTTATTTATTAAATCATTATCATGATAACCTATACCTTTCTATGCCCCTCACCCCGAACGGGGTCCTCCGTACAAGGCGTCTGCGAAACATCAATGGTTGAGAACCATTGCTATTATGTATGCTATTTCTGTTCAAACAAAGTTTCCAAATTAAATGTTCATCGCTTTTTTTAGAGCGCAGCTCTTAGGGGCCCGTTTCCGGCTTGAGCGGCGTCGGCGTCGCCGTCGGCGTCGCCGTCGCCGTTGGCGTCGCCGTCGGCGTCGGCGTAACCGCGCGGTGCATCATGGGAAATGTCCCATAATGCACCGCGCGAGCCCCCCCACCGGGGTCACGTGACTTCGTGGGGGGCACGTGACCCCCCCGAGGTCACGTGACCCCCTGAAGTCACGTGACTCCCCTGAGGTCACGTGACCCCCTCCTCGAGTTCACGTGACCCCCCGAGGTCACGTGACCCCCGCCGATGTCGCGTGACCCCCGATGACGTCATCGACACTGATGACGTCACCGGCATCGACATCGTCATCGTCATCATCACTGATGACGTCATCATCAGTGATGATGACGATGACGATGCGAATGCCGGTGACGTCATCAGTGATGATGACGATGACGATGTGGATGCCGGTGAGGTCATCAGTGATGATGACGATGACGATGTGGATGCCGGTGACGTCATCAGTGACGATGACGATGTGGATGCCGGTGACGTCGTGATTATGACATCATCAGTGATGATGACGATGACGATGCGGATGCCGGTGACGTCATAAGTGATGATGACGATGACGATGTGGATGCCGGTGTCGTCATCAGTGATAATGACGATGACGATGTGGATGCCGGTGACGTCATCAGTGATGATGACGATGACGGTGTGGATTCCGGTGACGTTACCGACATCTGCATCGTCATCGTCATCATCACTGATGACGTCATCAGTGACGTCACTGATGTCGTCACCGGCATCCGCATCGTCATCGTCATCATCACTGATGACGTCATCAGTGACGTCACTGATGTCGTCACCGGCATCCGCATCGTCATCGTCATCATCACTGATGACGTCGTCAGCGACGTCACTGATGACGTCACCGACATTCGCATCGTCATCGTCATCATCACTGGTGAAGTCATCAGTGACGTCACTAATGACGTCATCGGTACCCGCATCGTCATCGTCACTGATGACATCATCAGTGACGTCAGTGATGACATCATCGGCATTGGGGGTCACGTGACCCCCCCCCCCTGGTTAGTCTAACCCCCCCCCAGCGCCCTTCCCTCCTCCTCCTCAAGAGCTGCGCTCTAATTCGGCGTTACAGGGAGTTGTAAGCGGCTTTCACTTTTTTCTTCTTTACTTAGAGGAAGGGAAGCAGGCGTCAATGTACGATTCTCAGTGCGTAACTACACATAATATATATCTGATGGTATCAAAGCCGCGAAGGCATAACGACGTTAAAAGCATGCCGAACAAGTGTCATTCGGTCGTAGCGCGAACGGGGGAAATGAGAATGGGTCCAGTTGCGAAAAACACGATTCGGATCTTATGAGAAGGTTCAAACGAGAAGGACCAAATGAGATGGGGTCGAAATGTGCACGGTTCAAATGCGAATGGGACGTTTTGAGATACACCCGTCATTATCTTCGACTGGCTTCGCACTCACATGTCCGAACCTTGTGCCAAAAGATACTTCGACGGACGGAGTCTAGCTTTCACCGACTTCTCGTCGCACTACCCGTCGCAGCACCCCATCATGCGCATTGGCTTCCAAGTCTAATCAACCCTCTGTGGACAATTCCGCCATGGAGATACAGAACGAAATTCCTGGTCTTGGATCAAAATCTTCGGTGGCCCGCCTGGTGGCGAAGACAATGTCCCTCTCCCATTTAAAGGCACGCTACAAACACGACATTCATATATAAAAAGACGGGTCAACATCTAACAAGGGGTCAACATCTGCTTACTCAATCCCGATGTTAGACACATTTAAATGTTTTCGATTGTCCTATCATACATGCTCGACGTCAGCGGAGTTACATGCAATACTTTCAGCATCATCATTCATTGAAGCATTCGGTACACCATCAAACTGGGTTATTCTAACGGACTTAAAATCATCCCTAGAGTTATTACAGGGCATGCACATTCGTACTTCCCAGGCGACCATTCTATATCGGGTGCAACTCACGTTAGCACAAGCTCGACTCCACGGACATAACGTCAGGCTACAATGGATACCGAGCCACTGCCAAATCGCCGGAAATGAAGAGGCTGATCACCTGGCAGCTCAAGCTCACAATGGTGACGCAATGGAAGCGACATCCTTTACCTCTGGAAATGCAAAATTCATCCTTCGTCACTTACGCCATCTACGTAGTCGGCAGTGCTGGCTAAAGGACACTTCAGCAGAGACTCTCCTACCATATATCGACCCGGATTTTGAGCTTCCGCCGCACACCGGGATGAAAAGAAAATACGACGCATTAATCCATCAACTCAGACTTGAAGTGGCCTTTACTAACAGCTTTTTATTTAGAATTAAACGCCGAGATTCACCAAGATGTGACTGTGGAGAACCATATCAGGATGTACAACATATCCTCCTTGACTGTGAACGCTTTCGACATGAAAGGCGCTGGATGGAGATTCGCCTTCAAATATTAGATGATAGACCCCTGTCTCTGACCAAGTTGTTGGGGCCCTGGCCGACGCGTAAAAAACAAGACAGAGCGATGAATATCACTCATGACTTTCTAAAGGACACTAGAATCGTGTATGATTATTAAGTGCGAACGTGCGTCAATTTTAACGGGAATGACTATGTATGTGATTTAGCAAATCGGTGCACGACTCCCCAAACGGTCGTCTTATTCGCAATTGTAATTAGATTTGTTTGTAAGTTTTTTTTTTTTTTTTTTTTTTTTACGGTTATACTTTATGTGTTTTATCTTTATTATTTTCCTTTTATGTTCTTCCTTTTATTCATATATATTTTCTCTCTCTTTTTTGTTATGGAGTAGCCGGTGTCATTTAAAGAATACCAGCATCTCCATAATAAAGAACTTATCTCTCTCTCTCACCGAGACGACCAAGACACGCAGCACTAGCTAGAGATTTTTTTATTGTTGACTCGCACCAGTTACGAAAATCTGGACGATCCGCGCATTTAGGATGTTCCAGGCAAAAATATGGATGGAAATCAGGCTGGAAAGCATCAGAAGTTGTCACAGGCACTTGTTTAGCCAGTCTGCCGGTGAACGTCGATTTCGTCACTATTCTTGCCCTGGAATAGCACCGTAATCACAAAGTCACTAAACGCTTGTGCTTGATTGAGAGACACTGCATTCGTTGCAGAACGTAGTTTTCTACCTGCTCTGGACAGTGACAATAAATTCGAGGGATGTATTTTGGCCCACAAAATTGTATTTAATTACAATTGTATTTGAAATACTCACGTTTTAGTATTTAAATACACACGTCAAATACAATACGCAATTTGTAATTAAATACAAATGCAAAATACTCAAAGTATTTGAAATACTGCCCATCCCTGGCTACCGTCCATTGATTGCCAGCGCCAGTGTGGCTAAACAGTGAAACACTGAGGCGGCTCGCAATGGCGACGCTGCCACCGCATATGCTTGTGCGTGCGATATTGGATTGCGAGATGCCGCCTGTAAGCCCGTTTCACATGCTGCGATTCCTGTCTCTATTCGACTAAAATTGAAGTGGCACTGTCGCAGCGGCTCTTCGACAGGGTTCCACCCAGCTGGAATGCTGTAGCAGCGTCGACGGCGTCTGCTGTGTGCCACGCAATGTTAGACAAAATACTCGATAAAAGTATTTAAGTTAAGTTACTAAATACCTGCTTCATAAGGTATTTAAAATACTACTCAAGTCACTTTTAGTGTAAAGTATCTTGAGTAGAGTACAAATACTTAGAAATGTAATTCAGTTACTTTTGAAGATACTTCCTCATTGCGTAATTTGTATCGACGTCAGTGACAAACACAGGCTATCTTATGCAGTCCAACTATAAGGAGCAGAATACTGTCACGAATGACAAATGATAAGGCGGCGAATAACTGAAGAAACAAAACGTTTAATGGGGCTAGGGTGACCACCCGTCCCGCGACTCGTGGGACTGTCCTGCATTGAGGGCTCGTGTCCCGCGTCCCGCGAGAAATTCCCAAATCTTCAAAATGTCCCGCATTTCCCACTGTCGTAAAATTCACTCTACAACTCATGGTGCTGCCGAACAACGGGACACGGGAAAGCGCGGTGGTTGTTAGTAATCATGTGAACCGCAATGGTACGCCATTTTTTATACAAGCACTGCGGGAAGCGACCGCTTTTCTTGCATGAGACCCGACGCGCATGCGCCGTTGTGCCTCTCCCCGTGGTGGCAAATTATTGTAAAAAAAAATTGTTTGCCAAAAGTTTAAGTATAAATTATTGAAATTATTTTCAAATCGCTGTGTCAATGCAAAAGGGTTGCTGTGTAATTTTTTTTTTTTTTTGGTGAAGACAGTTATGCAAGGCGAAAAGCCTGCGACTCACAACGGTCTAAAAATAACATAATGTTAAAATGTGTGATTAGGACTATGTTGATAAAAATAGCGTTGACAGGAAACAATAACCCGAAGAAGATTCACTGTATGTTACAATTTGCAGGTGTAGACAGAGCACATGATATTAAATGTGTTAACAGATCATCGGTTCGTGGCGTGCGTGTTAATAAATTTCCTCTCCCCCCCCCCCCTCCCCCGCGTGTCCCGCATTTCGCCAGCAGGAAGGTGGTCACCCTAAATGGAGCGAACTTGTGCCCAAAACAATAGAGAAAAGCTAGCGTCACAGGCGTCGATGTCGGGTGTAGGCCCATTCGTCACAGCGGAACATTCGTCATAGGGCGATTCGCCACCCGGACGACTTGCCACACAATAGTTACAAGATAAGTCTCTTCGTCCGAAAAGTTAGGACTCCCCCCCCCCCCCCCCCCCCCCCGGATACAAAAAAGACAAAAAGCTAGCTTTTTTTTTTTTTCTTTTTTCACTAGGGAGGGTCAGAGGGCGTGACAGTGACCTTAGCGACCCCCTTCTCTATTCTGCGGAGTCTGCAACGATAAAGGCTTTAACCTGATCACGAACAAAATTAGAATATGCTGCTGCTGTGTGGGACCCTGCTCACTCGTCACTAATTGGTTTTATTAAATACATTCAAAACCGCTCAGTTCGTTTTATATTAACGAACTATCATCGCACTGCCAGCGTTACCACCATGGAAAATACTTTAGGTCGGCCTTTACTAATTCACTGCTGAAACATTTCTCGTTTGTGTCTTCTTCATAAAACATTTCATCAAAATGTTAGCCTTCGTCATAAACTAATCTGTTCGGTCCGAGCAGTTCAGGCAAAAGACCTATTTGTAACTATTCTGTGACCGGTCGTCCGGGTGGCGAATCGCGTATGTTCCGCTGTGACAAACGGGCCTGTTACCAGTTGCCCTTTGACGAATGGGCCGTCTCCCCGGCCAAAAAACAGGATCGAGCGCTAAAACAAGACTAACTCCGGACCAAAAAAAAAAAAAGAAAAAAGGTTGCTTTTTTATGTTTAGAAAGCCTTGATGCCAGTACGCCTCAGCTGGGTGACTTGTCTCTTAGCTGTAGATGAGAAATTTAGCCACTGCAGTACAACCTGGGTTTTTTAACGTGCATCACGCAGTAGTGATTACACGAACGCGCGCCGGCACAAAACTCATCCAGGTCAAAACGGGCGGGGGCGGTGGGGATCGAACCAATGAGGTTCCCAGCGCAAGCTTTCGCTACCGCCACACGGAGCACCTTTTGTACCCGCGAGGGTTTCTGGGACATTCGGCATAGAACGTTCCGCGCGTAGAACATTCGTAACTCAATCAACGACAAGGTTCTCGAACTTACGAGAATGTCAAGTTGAAAGAATAAATAAAAGGAGTCCGTTCCCTGGAATCGAACCCGGAGGCTCCGTGCGAGAGCCAAGTGCGGTAACCATTCGGCCTCGCCCTCGCTCGGCGACGCGCGTGGCAATATCACGGATACATGTTACAAAACATTTTTGGAACAGAAATAAAAAGGTTGCTTTAGCTATAGTGACATCGCTTAATATCACGTCCTTCGGCGCACCCTAGACGCATCGTTTAACTACACTCTATATTCCCTATATATGGGGAGTTCACTATAAACGAACTCGGGAAACGGATATGAGTGAATGGATAACAAAGGGAACCCACATAATAGCCACGGCAGTGGTCGCATCTTCTTCAAGTAGGTCGCGTTCAGGAAGGCACTCAGCGCAGGGGGCGCTTTGTTGGGATTTTTAGAGTTCATCGAGCTTTTAGTTCGTTTCCTGTCCTGCTCTCTGCTTATCAATGTTCGCTTGCATACAGTGGTTGCGAAAGCAATAAGTGGTGGACTGACGACAAAAAGAAAATAAACAAAAGAAAGCCTAGACGTTTCGCCATAGGAGGGTCAAATATACAAGCAAAACAATTTTTTTTTTCTGTCCGCTTTTTTTTTTCTTGACATTCAAGTCTGCACTGTTATCGTAGGTTGTTTCCCGGTCTGCGTTGCGTCTCAGTGTGGCAATCATAACTTCCGCAAAACCACCCCTTTTGTTTGAGGATTTTCAGGGGGAAAACTCTAGGAAACAAAAGGCGCATTTGGGAACGCGAGGGGAAAACCTTCATTGTACGAACTTTTGGCTGAAATATGAATCACAATCGGCAAAAAAAGCGATTTTTTTTTTAACGATCTCAATTAAAGTCATTGTAGCTAATCGGAGCTAACAACAGGATTCGGTTGCTCCAAAGAATGTTTACGTTTGCTCGTACCACGCCCACTCCACTTCATACCGAAAAACTCGAAAAATGACGGAATGTCAAAAATGTATTTAAGATAATCAGTACAGGATACTCGGAATTGTAATTAAAATAGAGTATCAAATACTCTTGATCAAAAGTATTTGCAAGATACCAAGATATTTCAAGAAGTATTTAAAATACAGTATCTTGTGTAGAGTATTTGAGATAGGCACAAGTCTGGTGCCACGTGACCAGGAGACAGCGTTTCATGCACACCGCAAGGTTAAAACTAGAATACCTCAAGTCTTGTATTAGCAATGCAAAAATGTGAATTTATCGGTTAGTTCACGTAAACGTGATATATTTACTGATATGAAGGCGTATACGTTGTATTGTAAGCAAAAACAAACACGTGGCGCTACGACAGACATTATGAAGGTGGCCAGAACATGTGAATCCAACCGTTGCGATGACTCTCACTGTACCTGTTGTTGCACCAGGTTTACTCGTACAGTGGCTGCATGTGAAACAGGCATTACACGTCGGTCGGAAATTGTCAATCCCTGACGGCGTTGTTTTTTCCACGGCCTCTATGGTAATCTGGCTTCTCGCCTGCTAAGCCTTCACGCCTTCACAGCAGTACTGACGCTTCGACGCCCTCGAATGGCTGCCCTTCGTTGAAGTCATCTGGAGTTGCACGAGACAATCGATAACGTTGTTACTGTTGTACTAGAGCCCTGCATATCCTCGGATTATTCGCGGATATCCGCAGTAAAAAGGCGGATGCGGATAAATATTAGACAAATTTTGGCGGATTGTGGATCGGATGCGGATGTCAAAGGCTGCGGATGCGGATATCCGCGGATCCGGATCTGAATTTTTGCCCGGTGGCAGTCAGTTTCTTGAGTGACGTTTCATCTACATATCGTTCCGTCGACATCCGTTTGAGCGAAAGGCTTCTCATGTTCGTTTCATCGAAAAACCTGAGACCTTTCGTCTCACACAACCCTCCTATTTTCGTAACAAACTTTTTGCGTCTTGCCTGGATTACAGGGGGGAGGGGGCATGGTTCGGTTAAGCTGGCCTTAGTGAATCGTGCGCTAGCTTTTAGCGGCTTACTAAAAAATGCGTTTTCAAAAAAAGAAAAAAAAAAAAAACGTCGCAGGGGCATGTCCCCAGAAAATGTACAGGTTCGACAAACTGTGTGTCCATGAAATGTATGTCCATGAAAAGTTGTCCACGAAACGTATCTCCACAAAACGCGTTTTGAAGAAACGATAGAGATCCTAAGAAAGGTCTTCTGATTCTCACCGAAGATCGCTTCAGTTATTGTGTTTCCTCTCGTCAGAACTGCCATCTATAGAAACAGTAAATATTGCAGGGCATCAATCGTCCCGAGAAAGCTAGTACGTTGGCGGGGAAAGAGCGGAAACTTTCTCCGGACAAAGAAAACCTCAAATGCACAAGTTACAAGAAAGTAGAAGAAACGTACCGCTCTCCCCGCAAAGAGTAGTGTGGTCATGATTCCAAAAACAAAAGGAGTGCCTCGACAGCGAGCGCGACCCTGTGGCGCCACGGTTTGTAAAGTTTCAATATCAACAGCACACGCACATAGGCAGCCCGTAAACTTCCTGTGTGTTTCTTTTTAGGGGCGAAGCTCCTTAGGGGCTAGCCTAGTGTGCCTCCATGTGCGCTCTGCTTAGGGTTGAGACATCTCGCCATTTTGTCCCACACGTTTATCTTTCTTTTTTGTACAGAAGCGCGTGAAAGAGCGTGTCCCTGCACGCGTTTGTGGCGCTGACTGTGCTATGGCGACATTTTGTTTTCGTCGATTTCTTTGTATTTTCCCCGTGAGCGCGTTCTGTCGGCATCGGGTACTACAAAGGATGGCATCACCCTAAACAGAAGAACATCGAGGCACCCTAGGCTAGCCATGTCCGTATGTCCGTCCGCCGTCCGGCGTGCCCCTGCTCGTGAGTTCAGCAGCGAGAGCAAGAAAAAAAATGAAAAAAACGTCCGGCGTGCCTCCGCTCGTGAGCTCACGAGCAGGAGCTCACGAGCTCCTGCTCGTGAGTTCAGCAGCGAGAGCAAGAAAAAAAAATGAAAAACAAAGATGAAAAAAAATGGGAAAAAAATAAAAAAGAAGAAGAAAAAATAGGGGGCTCTGAGATGCCATCCCATCTGTCTTCTTAAAAAAAGAAAAAGATGAAAACCACACATTCTTCTACTGACATGAATGAAAACGGCACCATCAGCACTACCTATGACCAAAATCAGTATCAAGAAAAAGAAGAAAAAAAAGAGTAGAGGTTCTGAGTTGCCATCCCATCTGTCTTCTTAAAAAAAGAAAAAGAAAACCACACATTCTCCTACTGACATGAATGAAAACGGCACCACTACCTATGACCAAAATCAGTATCATCAGCACCACCCGAGCTTCGCCCCAATCAACATCATTCACCACGTGGAGATCCGGTAATTTTTCTATGCTTAGAGACTTAGCCAAAAAGTCTGGTAGTTCATATTCGTCCAACTACGACGCCAGGGCGTCGTAGCCGGACGATTATGAACCTCTCTTACTTTTGAATTGTTTGACGGAACTAAAATATCATAATTTAGTATGCCCTATTTAACTTTTATGTTTCGAAAGCACACGTCGGCATAAAATACATATTACAAAGCAAAATATATATATATATATATATATAGAGAGAGAGAGAGAGAGAGAGAGAGATTTTTTTTTTTTGCGCGCGGTTTTCTGGGCAGAGTGTAGCGGACTTCTAGGACGATCACATAGCTGACATCATTTTTCCTTCAACCCGCAGTGTCTTGAAAAGGCTGATCGCTTTTAATATAAATACAATGAAACTGATAATGACAAAATGTCATCCCCTTCGAATGGTGTCCAGAAGATTTCTTTGTACAAAAATAAGCAAACAGCTTAAAACATGCTACATTTTTTTTTCATTCATGCTTGATGTTACGATATACAATAAATGCCTGGATTGAGAGTCGGATGCGGTTCCACATTTTGCGGATGCGGTTCGGATACGGATACAAAGTATGCGGATGCGGATCGGATAATCAAACCGCTCTCCGCGCAGGGCTCTAGTTGTAACCATACGCAAACAAAGACCGCATAAGTCAGCACCGACAAAGCAGAAGGACAAGCTCCTCGGTATTGCACACTAACAAAAATAACTTGGCGAAAGGGCTGCCTCGATGTTGCAAATATTTGGGGTTAGGTTGTGCCACGTGTCAGGCAAAACTTGACTGCCCTGAAGGTTCATGCATTATGCATACCATCCTGCATATCTAAACAAAATACAATTTTAAATCACAATAAAAAAATTCATGAACTGCAGCGCATGCGTTTCAGGTTTGGACAGCCAATGTGTGCACCAACTTCTGGCAGCGGCGTTAGTCAAATCACTAAAAATGTCTGGTCATTGGCATCATTAATGTTCAAAGTGCCCGTCTGACAGAGCTATTAGGCCAAGTTTAGTTTCTTCCTGTAGTGTTTTCTTTGGCAGTCTCAGACACTGCCAAGCTATAAAA
Source organism: Ixodes scapularis (assembly GCF_016920785.2). Lineage (NCBI taxonomy): Eukaryota > Metazoa > Arthropoda > Arachnida > Ixodida > Ixodidae > Ixodes > Ixodes scapularis. Next base: position 179,967,036 of record NW_024609846.1, on the reverse strand, counting down.
TGTACTGCCTTTTCTAATTGCCTTGTGTAAGTTCTTTACAAAACCTAGACACAACACATCCTAGAAAAACATCCGACACGCGTAAAAGATAGTCAAAGAGGAAACGAAGGTGTAGCATCTTAATGTAGCATCATTTCCAGTCAAGCACAAAAAGAAAACTGTTTGCGTGATCACTTTTAAGTGATCGCGCAAGACACGAGAGCGCACGACACGAGAGCGCGCGACACGACAGCGCCGACGGGAGAGCATGGGAGAGCGCCGACGCGAGAGCGCCGCGACACGAGAGCGCCGCGACACGAGAGCGCCGCCGGGAGAGCATGGGAGAGCGCCGACGGGAGAGCGCCGCGAAACGAGAGCGCCGACGGGAGAGCATGGGAGAGCGCACACGGGAGAGCGCCGCGACACGAGAGCGCCGACGGGAAAGCATGGGAGAGCGCCGCGACACGAGAGCGCCAACGGGAGAGCATGGGAGAGCGCCGCGACACGAGAGCGCCGACGGGAGAGCGCCGCGACACCAGAGCGCCGACGGGAGAGCATGGGAGAGCGACGACGGGAGAGCGCCGCGACACGAGAGCGCCGACGGGAGAGCATGGGAGAGCGCACACGGGAGAGCGCCGCGACACGAGAGCGCCGACGGGAGAGCATGGGAGAGCGCCGATGGGAGAGCGCCGCGACACGAGAGCGCCGAAGGGAGAGCATGGGAGAGCGCACACGGGAGAGCGCCGCGACACGAGAGCGCCGACGGGAGAGCATGGGAGAGCGCCGACGGGAGAGCGCCGTGACACGAGAACGCCGACGGGAGAGCATGGGAGAGCGCCGACGGGAGAGCGCCGCGACACGAGAGCGCCGACGGGAGAGCATGGGAGAGCGCCGCGACACGAGAGCGCCGACGGGAGAGCATGGGAGAGCGCCGACGGGAGAGCGCCGCGACACGGGAGCGCCGACGGGAGAGCATAGGAGAGCGCCGATGGGAGAGCGCCGCGACACGAGAGCGCCGACGGGAGAGCAAGGGAGAGCGCCGACGGGAGAGCGCCGCGACACGAGAGCGCCGACGGGAGAGCATTGGAGAGCGCACACGGGAGAGCGCCGCGACACGAGAGCGCCGACGGGAGAGCATGGGAGAGCGCCGACGGGAGAGCGCCGCGAAACGAGAGCGCCGACGGGAGAGCATGGGAGAGCGCACACGGGAGAGCGCCGCGACACGAGAGCGCCGACGGGAAAGCATGGGAGAGCGCCGCGACACGAGAGCGCCAACGGGAGAGCATGGGAGAGCGCCGCGACACGAGAGCGCCGACGGGAGAGCGCCGCGACACCAGAGCGCCGACGGGAGAGCATGGGAGAGCGACGACGGGAGAGCGCCGCGACACGAGAGCGCCGACGGGAGAGCATGGGAGAGCGCACACGGGAGAGCGCCGCGACACGAGAGCGCCGACGGGAGAGCATGGGAGAGCGCCGATGGGAGAGCGCCGCGACACGAGAGCGCCGACGGGAGAGCATGGGAGAGCGCACACGGGAGAGCGCCGCGACACGAGAGCGCCGACGGGAGAGCATGGGAGAGCGCCGACGGGAGAGCGCCGTGACACGAGAACGCCGACGGGAGAGCATGGGAGAGCGCCGACGGGAGAGCGCCGCGACACGAGAGCGCCGACGGGAGAGCATGGGAGAGCGCCGCGACACGAGAGCGCCGACGGGAGAGCATGGGAGAGCGCCGACGGGAGAGCGCCGCGACACGGGAGCGCCGACGGGAGAGCATAGGAGAGCGCCGATGGGAGAGCGCCGCGACACGAGAGCGCCGACGGGAGAGCAAGGGAGAGCGCCGACGGGAGAGCGCCGCGACACGAGAGCGCCGACGGGAGAGCATTGGAGAGCGCACACGGGAGAGCGCCGCGACACGAGAGCGCCGACGGGAGAGCATGGGAGAGCGCCGACGGGAGAGCGCCGCGACACGAGAGCGCCGACCGGAGAGCGCCGCGACACGAGAGCGCCAACGGGAGAGCATGGGAGAGCGCCGATGGGAGAGCGCCGCGACAGGAGAGCGCCGACGGGAGAGCATGGGAGAGCGCCAACGGGAGAGCGCCGCGACACGAGAGCGCCGAAGGGAGAGCATGGGAGAGCGCACACGGGAGAGCGCCGCGACACGAGAGCGCCGACGGGAGAGCATGGGAGAGCGCACACGGGAGAGCGCCGCGACACGAGAGCGCCGACGGGAGAGCATGGGAGAGCGCACACGGGAGAGCGCCGCGACACGAGAGCGCCGACGGGAGAGCATGGGAGAGCGCCGCGACAAGAGAGCGCCGACGGGAGAGCATGGGAGAGCGCCGACGGGAGAGCGCCGCGACACGAGAACGCCGACGGGAGAGCATGGGAGAGCGCCGATGCGAGAGCGCCGCGACACGAGAGCGCCGACGGGAGAGCATGGGAGAGCGCCGACGGGAGAGCGCCGCGACACGAGAGCGCCGACGGGAGAGCGCCGCGACACGAGAGCGCCAACGGGAGAGCATGGGAGAGCGCCGATGGGAGAGCGCCGCGACAGGAGAGCGCCGACGGGAGAGCACGGGAGAGCGCCGACGGGAGAGCGCCGAAGGGAGAGCATGGGAGAGCGCCGACGGGAGAGCGCCGCGACACGAGAGCGCGGACGGGAGAGCATGGGAAAGCGCACACGGGAGAGCGCCGCGATACGAGAGCGCCGACGGGAGAGCATGGGAGAGCGCACACGGGAGAGCGCCGCGACACGAGAGCGCCGACGGGAGAGCGCCGCGACACGAGAGCGCCGACGGGAGAGCATGGGAGAGCGCCGCGACACAGGAGCGCCGACGGGAGACCATGGGAGAGCGCCGCGACACGAGAGCGCCGACGGGAGAGCATGGGAGAGCGCCGATGGGAGAGCGCCGCGACACAAGAGCGCCGACGGGAGAGCATGGGAGAGCGCCGACTGGAGAGCGCCGCGACACGAGAGCGCCGACGGGAGGGCATGGGAGAGCGCACACGGGAGAGCGCCGCGACACGAGAGCGCCGACGGGAGAGCATGGGAGAGCGCACACGGGAGAGCGCCGCGACACGAAAGCGCCGACGGGAGAGCATGGGAGAGCCCCAATGGGAGAGCGCCGCGACACGAGAGCGCCGACGGGAGAGCATGGGAGAGCGCCGACGGGAGAGCGCCGCGACACGAGAGCGCCGGCGGGAGAGCATGGGAGAGCGCACACGGGAGAGCGCCGCGACACGAGAGCGCCGACGGGAGAGCATGGGAGAGCGCCGATGGGAGAGCGCCGCGACACGAGAGCGCCGACGGGAGAGCATGGGAGAGCGCCGACAGGAGAGCGCCGCGACACGAGAGCGCCGACTGGAGAGCATGCGAGAGCGCCGACAGGAGAGCGCCGTGACACGAGAGCGCCGACGGGAGAGCATGGGAGAGCGCCGATGGGAGAGCGCCGCGACACGAGAGCGCCGACGGGAATGCATGGGAGAGCGCCGATGGGAAAGCGCCGCGACACGAGAGCGCCGACGGGAGAGCATGGGAGAGCGCCGACGGGAGAGCGCCGCGACACGAGAGCGCCGACGGGAGAGCATGGGAGAGCGCCGATGGGAGAGCGCCGCGACACCAGAGCGCCGACAGGAGAGCATGGGAGAGCGCCGACTGGAGAGCGCCGCGACACGAGAGCGCCGACGGGAGAGCATGGGAGAGCGCCGACGGGAGAGCGCCGCGACACGAGAGCGCCGACGGGAGAGCATGGGAGAGCGCACGCGGGAGAGCGCACGCGGGAGAGCGCCGCGACACGAGAGCCCCGACGGGAGAGCATGGGAGAGCGTCGATGGGAGAGCGCCGCGACACGAGAGCGCCGACGGGAGAGCATGGGAGAGCGCACACGGGAGAGCGCCGCGACACGAGAGCGCCGAAGGGACAGCATGGGAGAGCGCCAATGGGAGAGCGCCGCAGCACGAGAGCGCCGACGGGAGAGCATGGGAGAGCGCCGACGGGAGAGCGCAGACGGGAGAGCATGGGAGAGCGCACACGGGAGAGCGCCGCGACACGAGAGCGCCGACGGGAGAGCGCCGCGACACGAGAGTGCCGACGGGAGAGCATGGGAGAGCGCCGATGGGAGAGCGCCGCGACACGAGAGCGCCGACGGGAGAGCATGGGAGAGCACCGACGGCAGAGCGCCGCGACACGAGAGCGCCGACGGGAGAGCGTGGGAGAGCGCACACGGGAGAGCGCCGCCACACGAGAGCGCCGACGGGAGAGCATGGGAGAGCGCACATGGGAGAGCGCCGCGACACGAGAGCGCCGACGGGAGAGCAAGGGAGAGCGCCGATGGGAGAGCGCCGCGACACAAGAGCGCCGACGGGAGAGCATGGGAGAGCGCTGACTGGAGAGCGCCGCGACACGAGAGCGCCGACGGGAGGGCATGGGAGAGCGCACACGGGAGAGCGCCGCGACACGAGAGCGCCGACGGGAGAGCATGGGAGAGCGCACACGGGAGAGCGCCGCGACACGAAAGCGCCGACGGGAGAGCATGGGAGAGCCCCAATGGGAGAGCGCCGCAACACGAGAGCGCCGACGGGAGAGCATGGGAGAGCGCCGACGGGAGAGCGCCGCGACACGAGAGCGCCGGCGGGAGAGCATGGGAGAGCGCACACGGGAGAGCGCCGCGACACGAGAGCGCCGACGGGAGAGCATGGGAGAGCGCCGATGGGAGAGCGCCGCGACACGAGAGCGCCGACGGGAGAGCATGGGAGAGCGCCGACAGGAGAGCGCCGCGACACGAGAGCGCTGACTGGAGAGCATGCGAGAGCGCCGACAGGAGAGCGCCGTGACACGAGAGCGCCGACGGGAGAGCATGGGAGAGCGCCGATGGGAGAGCGCCGCGACACGAGAGCGCCGACGGGAATGCATGGGAGAGCGCCGATGGGAAAGCGCCGCGACACGAGAGCGCCGACGGGAGAGCATGGGAGAGCGCCGATGGGAGAGCGCCGCGACACGAGAGCGCCGACGGGAGAGCATGGGAGAGCGCCGATGGGAGAGCGCCGCGACACGAGAGCGCCGACAGGAGAGCATGGGAGAGCGCCGACTGGAGAGCGCCGCGACACGAGAGCGCCGACGGGAGAGCATGGGAGAGCGCCGACGGGAGAGCGCCGCGACACGAGAGCGCCGACGGGAGAGCATGGGAGAGCGCACGCGGGAGAGCGCACGCGGGAGAGCGCCGCGACACGAGAGCCCCGACGGGAGAGCATGGGAGAGCGTCGATGGGAGAGCGCCGCGACACGAGAGCGCCGACGGGAGAGCATGGGAGAGCGCACACGGGAGAGCGCCGCGACACGAGAGCGCCGAAGGGACAGCATGGGAGAGCGCCGATGGGAGAGCGCCGCGACAAGAGAGCGCCGACGGGAGAGCATGGGAGAGCGCCGACAGGAGAGCGCCGACGGGAGAGCATGGGAGAGCGCACACGGGAGAGCGCCGCGACACGAGAGCGCCGACGGGAGAGCGCCGCGACACGAGAGCGCCGACGGGAGAGCATGGGAGAGCGCCGATGGGAGAGCGCCGCGACACGAGAGCGCCGACGGGAGAGCATGGGAGAGCGCCGACTGGAGAGCGCCGCGACAAGAGAGCGCCGACGGGAGAGCATGGGAGAGCGCCGACGGGAGAGCGCCGCGACACGAGAGCGCCGACGGGAGAGCATGGGAGAGCACACATGGGAGAGCGCCGCGACACGAGAGCGCCGACGGGAGAGCATGCGAGAGCGCCGATGGGAGAGCGCCGCGACACAAGAGCGCCGACGGGAGAGCATGGGAGAGCGCCGACGGGAGAGCGCCGCAACACGAGAGCGCCGACTGGAGAGCATGCGAGAGCGCCGACGGGAGAGCGCCGTGACACGAGAGCGCCGACGGGAGAGCATGGGAGAGCGCCGATGGGAAAGCGCCGCGACACGAGAGCGCCGACGGGAGAGCATGGGAGAGCGCCGACGGGAGAGCGCCGCAACAAGAGAGCGCCGACGGGAGAGCATGGGAGAGCGCCGATGGGAGAGCGCCGCGACACGAGAGCGCCGACGGGAGAGCATGGGAGAGCGCCGACTGGAGAGCGCCGCGACAAGAGAGCGCCGACGGGAGAGCGCCGCGACACGAGAGCGCCGACGGGAGAGCATGGGAGAGCGCACGCGGGAGAGCGCCGCGACACGAGATCGCAGACGGGAGAGCATGGGAGAGCGCCGATGGGAGAGCGCCGACGGGAGAGCATGGGAGAGCGCACACGGGAGAGCGCCGCGACACGAGAGCGCCGACGGGAGAGCATGGGAGAGCGCCGATGGGAGAGCGCCACAGCACGAGAGCGCCGACGGGAGAGCATGGGAGAGCGCCGACGGGAGAGCGCCGACGGGAGAGCATGGGAGAGCTCACACGGAAGAGCGCCGCGACACGAGAGCGCCGACGGGAGAGCGCCGCGACACGAGAGCGCCGACGGGAGAGCATGGGAGAGCGGCGATGGGAGAGCGCCGCGACACGAGAGCGCCGACGGGAGAGCATGGGAGAGCGCCGACTGGAGAGCGCCGCGACACGAGAGCGCCGACGGGAGAGCATGGGAGAGCGCCGACGGGAGAGCGCCGCGACACGAGAGCGCCGACGGGAGAGTATGGGAGAGCACACATGGGAGAGCGCCGCTACACGAGAGCGCCGATGGGAGAGCATGGGAGAGCGCCGATGGGAGAGCGCCGGGACACGAGAGCGCCGACGGGAGAGCATGGGAGAGCGCCGACTGGAGAGCGCCGCGACACGAGAGCGCCGACGGGAGAGCATGGGAGAGCGCACACGGGAGAGCGCCGCGACACGAGAGCGCCGACGGGAGAGCATGGGAGAGCGCTGATGGGAGAGCGCCGCGACACGAGAGCGCCAACGGGAGAGCATGGGAGAGCGCCGATGGGAAAGCGCCGCGACACGAGAGCGCCGACGGGAGAGCATGGGAGAGCGCCGACGGGAGAGCGCCGCGGCACGAAAGCGCCGAGGGGAGAGCATGGGAGAGCGCCGACGGGAGAGCGCCGCGACACGAGAGCGCCGACGGGAAAGCATGGGAGAGCGCCGATGCGAGAGCGCCGTGACACGAGAGCGCCGACGGGAGAGCATGGGAGAGCGCACACGGGAGAGCGCCGCGACAAGAGAGCGCCGACGGGAGAGCATAAGAGAGCGCCGACGGGAGAGTGCCGCGACACGAGAGCGCCGACGGGAGAGCATGGGAGAGAGCCAACGGGAGAGCGCCGCGACACGAGAGCGCCGACGGGAGAGCGCCGCGACACGAGAGCGCCGACGGGAGAGCATGGGAGAGCGCCGACGGGAGAGCGCCGCGACACGAGAGCGCCGACGGGAGAGCATGGGAGAGCGCCGACGGGAGAGCGCCGCGACACGAGAGCGCCGACGGGAGAGCATGGGAGAGCGCCGATGGGAGAGCGCCGCAATACGAGAGCGCCGACGGGAGAGCATGGCAGAGCGCACACGGGAGAGTGCCGCGACACGAGAGCGCCGACGGGAGAGCATGGAAGAGCGCCGATGGGAGAGCGCCGCGACACGAGAGCGCCGACGGGAGAGCATGGGAAAGAGCCGATGGGAGAGCGCCGCGACACGAGAGCGCCGACGGAGAGCATGGGAGAGCGCACACGGGAGAGCATGGGAGAGCGCCGCGACACGAGTGCGCCGACGGGAGAGCATGGGAGAGCGCACACGGGAGAGCGCCGCGACAAGAGAGCGCCGACGGGAGAGCATAAGAGAGCGCCGACGGGAGAGTGCCGCGACACGAGAGCGCCGACGGGAGAGCATGGGAGAGAGCCAACGGGAGAGCGCCGCGACACGAGAGCGCCGACGGGAGAGCGCCGCGACACGAGAGCGCCGACGGGAGAGCATGGGAGAGCGCCGACGGGAGAGCGCCGCGACACGAGAGCGCCGACGGGAGAGCATGGGAGAGCGCCGACGGGAGAGCGCCGCGACACGAGAGCGCCGACGGGAGAGCATGGGAGAGCGCCGATGGGAGAGCGCCGCAATACGAGAGCGCCGACGGGAGAGCATGGCAGAGCGCACACGGGAGAGTGCCGCGACACGAGAGCGCCGACGGGAGAGCATGGAAGAGCGCCGATGGGAGAGCGCCGCGACACGAGAGCGCCGACGGGAGAGCATGGGAAAGAGCCGATGGGAGAGCGCCGCGACACGAGAGCGCCGACGGAGAGCATGGGAGAGCGCACACGGGAGAGCATGGGAGAGCGCCGCGACACGAGTGCGCCGACGGGAGAGCATGGGAGAGCGCACACGGGAGAGCGCCGCGACACGAGAGCGCCGACGGGAGAGCATGGGAGAGCGCCGACGGGAGAGCGCCGCGACACGAGAGCGCCGACTGGAGAGCATGGGATAGCGCCGACGGGAGAGCGCCGCGACACGAGAGCGCCGACGGGAAAGCATGGGAGAGCGCCGATGGGAGAGCGCCGACGGGAGAGCGCCGCGACACGAGAGCGCCGACGGGAGAGCATGGGAGAGCGCCGACGGGAGAGTGCCGCGAGACGAGAGCGCCGACGGGAGAGCATGGGAGAGCGCACACGGGAGAGCGCCGCGACACGAGAGCGCCGACGGGAGACCATGGGAGAGCGCCGACGGGAGAGCGGCGCAACACGAGAGCGCCGACGGGAGAGCGCCGACGGGAGAGCATGGGAGAGCGCCGATGGGAGAGCGCCGCGAAACGAGAGCGCCGACGGGAGAGCGCCGCGACACGAGAGCGCCGACGGGAGAGCATGGGAGAGCGCACACGGGAGAGCGACGCGACGCGAGAGCCCCGACGGGAGAGCATGGGAGAGCGCCGATGGGCGAGAGCCGCGACACGAGAGCCCCGACGGGAGAGCATGGGAGAGCGCCAACGGGAGAGCGCCGCGACACGAGAGCGCCGACGGGAGAGCATGGGAGAGCGCACACGGGAGAGCGCCGCGACACGAGAGCGCCGACGGGAGAGCATGGGAGAGCGCCGACGGGAGAGCGCCGCGACACGCGAGCGCCGACGGGAGAGCATGGTAGAGCGCCGATGGGAGAGCGCCAACGGGAGAGCATGGGAGAGCGCCGACGGGAGAGCGCCGCGACATGAGAGCGCCGACGGGAGAGCATGGGAGAGCGCCGACGGGAGAGCGCCGCGACACGAGAGCGCCGACGGGAGAGCATGGGAGAGCGCCGACGGGAGAGGGCCGCGACACGAGAGCGCCAACGGGAGAGCATGGGAGAGCGCCGATGGGAGTGCGCCGCGACACGACAGCCCCGACGGGAGAGCATGGGAGAGCGCCGATGGGAGAGCGCGGACTGGAGAGCGCCCCGACACGAGAGTGCCGACGGGAGGGCATGGGAGAGCGCCGATGGGAGAGCGCCGCGACACGAGAGCGCCGATGGGAGAGCGCCGCGACACGAGAGCGCCGACGGGAGAGCATGGGAGAGCGCCGACGGGAGAGCGCCGCAACACGAGAGCGCCGACGGGAGAGCATGGGAGAGCGCCATCGGGAGAGAGCCGCGACACGAGAGCGCCGACGGGAGAGCATGGGAGAGCGCCGACGGGAGAGCGCCGCGACACGAGAGTGCCGACGGGAGAGCATGGGAGAGCGCACACGGGAGAGCGCCGTGACACGAGAGCGCCGACAGGAGAGAATGGGAGAGCGCCGACGGGAGAGCGCCGCGACACGAGAGCGCCGACGGGAGAGCATGGGAGAGCGCCGATGGGAGAGCGCCGCGACACGAGAGCGCCGACGGGAGAGCATGGGAGAGCCCCGCGACACGAGAGCGCCGACGGGAGAGCATGGGAGAGCGCCGATGTGAGAGCGCCGCGACACGAGAGCGCCGACGGGAGAGCATGAGAGAGCGCCGATGGGAGAGCGCCGCGACACGAGAGCGCCGACGGAGAGCATGGGAGAGCGCACACGGGAGAGCATGGGAGAGTGCCGACGGGAGAGCGCCGCGACACGAGAGCGCCGACGGGAGAGCATGGGAGAGCGCACACGGGAGAGCGCCGCGACACGAGAGCGCCGACGGGAGAGCATGGGAGAGCGCCGCGACAAGAGAGCGCCGACGGGAGAGCATGGGAGAGCGCCGACGGGAGAGCGCCGCGACACGAGAACGCCGACGGGAGAGCATGGGAGAGCGCCGATGCGAGAGCGCCGCGACACGAGAGCGCCGACGGGAGAGCATGGGAGAGCGCCGACGGGAGAGCGCCGCGACACGAGAGCGCCGACGGGAGAGCGCCGCGACACGAGAGCGCCAACGGGAGAGCATGGGAGAGCGCCGATGGGAGAGCGCCGCGACAGGAGAGCGCCGACGGGAGAGCACGGGAGAGCGCCGACGGGAGAGCGCCGAAGGGAGAGCATGGGAGAGCGCCGACGGGAGAGCGCCGCGACACGAGAGCGCGGACGGGAGAGCATGGGAAAGCGCACACGGGAGAGCGCCGCGACACGAGAGCGCCGACGGGAGAGCATGGGAGAGCGCACACGGGAGAGCGCCGCGACACGAGAGCGCCGACGGGAGAGCGCCGCGACACGAGAGCGCCGACGGGAGAGCATGGGAGAGCGCCGCGACACAGGAGCGCCGACGGGAGACCATGGGAGAGCGCCGCGACACGAGAGCGCCGACGGGAGAGCATGGGAGAGCGCCGATGGGAGAGCGCCGCGACACAAGAGCGCCGACGGGAGAGCATGGGAGAGCGCCGACTGGAGAGCGCCGCGACACGAGAGCGCCGACGGGAGGGCATGGGAGAGCGCACACGGGAGAGCGCCGCGACACGAGAGCGCCGACGGGAGAGCATGGGAGAGCGCACACGGGAGAGCGCCGCGACACGAAAGCGCCGACGGGAGAGCATGGGAGAGCCCCAATGGGAGAGCGCCGCGACACGAGAGCGCCGACGGGAGAGCATGGGAGAGCGCCGACGGGAGAGCGCCGCGACACGAGAGCGCCGGCGGGAGAGCATGGGAGAGCGCACACGGGAGAGCGCCGCGACACGAGAGCGCCGACGGGAGAGCATGGGAGAGCGCCGATGGGAGAGCGCCGCGACACGAGAGCGCCGACGGGAGAGCATGGGAGAGCGCCGACAGGAGAGCGCCGCGACACGAGAGCGCCGACTGGAGAGCATGCGAGAGCGCCGACAGGAGAGCGCCGTGACACGAGAGCGCCGACGGGAGAGCATGGGAGAGCGCCGATGGGAGAGCGCCGCGACACGAGAGCGCCGACGGGAATGCATGGGAGAGCGCCGATGGGAAAGCGCCGCGACACGAGAGCGCCGACGGGAGAGCATGGGAGAGCGCCGACGGGAGAGCGCCGCGACACGAGAGCGCCGACGGGAGAGCATGGGAGAGCGCCGATGGGAGAGCGCCGCGACACCAGAGCGCCGACAGGAGAGCATGGGAGAGCGCCGACTGGAGAGCGCCGCGACACGAGAGCGCCGACGGGAGAGCATGGGAGAGCGCCGACGGGAGAGCGCCGCGACACGAGAGCGCCGACGGGAGAGCATGGGAGAGCGCACGCGGGAGAGCGCACGCGGGAGAGCGCCGCGACACGAGAGCCCCGACGGGAGAGCATGGGAGAGCGTCGATGGGAGAGCGCCGCGACACGAGAGCGCCGACGGGAGAGCATGGGAGAGCGCACACGGGAGAGCGCCGCGACACGAGAGCGCCGAAGGGACAGCATGGGAGAGCGCCAATGGGAGAGCGCCGCAGCACGAGAGCGCCGACGGGAGAGCATGGGAGAGCGCCGACGGGAGAGCGCAGACGGGAGAGCATGGGAGAGCGCACACGGGAGAGCGCCGCGACACGAGAGCGCCGACGGGAGAGCGCCGCGACACGAGAGTGCCGACGGGAGAGCATGGGAGAGCGCCGATGGGAGAGCGCCGCGACACGAGAGCGCCGACGGGAGAGCATGGGAGAGCACCGACGGCAGAGCGCCGCGACACGAGAGCGCCGACGGGAGAGCGTGGGAGAGCGCACACGGGAGAGCGCCGCCACACGAGAGCGCCGACGGGAGAGCATGGGAGAGCGCACATGGGAGAGCGCCGCGACACGAGAGCGCCGACGGGAGAGCAAGGGAGAGCGCCGATGGGAGAGCGCCGCGACACAAGAGCGCCGACGGGAGAGCATGGGAGAGCGCTGACTGGAGAGCGCCGCGACACGAGAGCGCCGACGGGAGGGCATGGGAGAGCGCACACGGGAGAGCGCCGCGACACGAGAGCGCCGACGGGAGAGCATGGGAGAGCGCACACGGGAGAGCGCCGCGACACGAAAGCGCCGACGGGAGAGCATGGGAGAGCCCCAATGGGAGAGCGCCGCGACACGAGAGCGCCGACGGGAGAGCATGGGAGAGCCCCGACGGGAGAGCGCCGCGACACGAGAGCGCCGGCGGGAGAGCATGGGAGAGCGCACACGGGAGAGCGCCGCGACACGAGAGCGCCGACGGGAGAGCATGGGAGAGCGCCGATGGGAGAGCGCCGCGACACGAGAGCGCCGACGGGAGAGCATGGGAGAGCGCCGACAGGAGAGCGCCGCGACACGAGAGCGCTGACTGGAGAGCATGCGAGAGCGCCGACAGGAGAGCGCCGTGACACGAGAGCGCCGACGGGAGAGCATGGGAGAGCGCCGATGGGAGAGCGCCGCGACACGAGAGCGCCGACGGGAATGCATGGGAGAGCGCCGATGGGAAAGCGCCGCGACACGAGAGCGCCGACGGGAGAGCATGGGAGAGCGCCGATGGGAGAGCGCCGCGACACGAGAGCGCCGACGGGAGAGCATGGGAGAGCGCCGATGGGAGAGCGCCGCGACACGAGAGCGCCGACAGGAGAGCATGGGAGAGCGCCGACTGGAGAGCGCCGCGACACGAGAGCGCCGACGGGAGAGCATGGGAGAGCGCCGACGGGAGAGCGCCGCGACACGAGAGCGCCGACGGGAGAGCATGGGAGAGCGCACGCGGGAGAGCGCACGCGGGAGAGCGCCGCGACACGAGAGCCCCGACGGGAGAGCATGGGAGAGCGTCGATGGGAGAGCGCCGCGACACGAGAGCGCCGACGGGAGAGCATGGGAGAGCGCACACGGGAGAGCGCCGCGACACGAGAGCGCCGAAGGGACAGCATGGGAGAGCGCCGATGGGAGAGCGCCGCGACAAGAGAGCGCCGACGGGAGAGCATGGGAGAGCGCCGACAGGAGAGCGCCGACGGGAGAGCATGGGAGAGCGCACACGGGAGAGCGCCGCGACACGAGAGCGCCGACGGGAGAGCGCCGCGACACGAGAGCGCCGACGGGAGAGCATGGGAGAGCGCCGATGGGAGAGCGCCACGACACGAGAGCGCCGACGGGAGAGCATGGGAGAGCGCCGACTGGAGAGCGCCGCGACAAGAGAGCGCCGACGGGAGAGCATGGGAGAGCGCCGACGGGAGAGCGCCGCGACACGAGAGCGCCGACGGGAGAGCATGGGAGAGCACACATGGGAGAGCGCCGCGACACGAGAGCGCCGACGGGAGAGCATGCGAGAGCGCCGATGGGAGAGCGCCGCGACACAAGAGCGCCGACGGGAGAGCATGGGAGAGCGCCGACGGGAGAGCGCCGCAACACGAGAGCGCCGACTGGAGAGCATGCGAGAGCGCCGACGGGAGAGCGCCGTGACACGAGAGCGCCGACGGGAGAGCATGGGAGAGCGCCGATGGGAAAGCGCCGCGACACGAGAGCGCCGACGGGAGAGCATGGGAGAGCGCCGACGGGAGAGCGCCGCGACAAGAGAGCGCCGACGGGAGAGCATGGGAGAGCGCCGATGGGAGAGCGCCGCGACACGAGAGCGCCGACGGGAGAGCATGGGAGAGCGCCGACTGGAGAGCGCCGCGACAAGAGAGCGCCGACGGGAGAGCGCCGCGACACGAGAGCGCCGACGGGAGAGCATGGGAGAGCGCACGCGGGAGAGCGCCGCGACACGAGATCGCAGACGGGAGAGCATGGGAGAGCGCCGATGGGAGAGCGCCGACGGGAGAGCATGGGAGAGCGCACACGGGAGAGCGCCGCGACACGAGAGCGCCGACGGGAGAGCATGGGAGAGCGCCGATGGGAGAGCGCCACAGCACGAGAGCGCCGACGGGAGAGCATGGGAGAGCGCCGACGGGAGAGCGCCGACGGGAGAGCATGGGAGAGCTCACACGGAAGAGCGCCGCGACACGAGAGCGCCGACGGGAGAGCGCCGCGACACGAGAGCGCCGACGGGAGAGCATGGGAGAGCGGCGATGGGAGAGCGCCGCGACACGAGAGCGCCGACGGGAGAGCATGGGAGAGCGCCGACTGGAGAGCGCCGCGACACGAGAGCGCCGACGGGAGAGCATGGGAGAGCGCCGACGGGAGAGCGCCGCGACACGAGAGCGCCGACGGGAGAGTATGGGAGAGCACACATGGGAGAGCGCCGCTACACGAGAGCGCCGATGGGAGAGCATGGGAGAGCGCCGATGGGAGAGCGCCGGGACACGAGAGCGCCGACGGGAGAGCATGGGAGAGCGCCGACTGGAGAGCGCCGCGACACGAGAGCGCCGACGGGAGAGCATGGGAGAGCGCACACGGGAGAGCGCCGCGACACGAGAGCGCCGACGGGAGAGCATGGGAGAGCGCTGATGGGAGAGCGCCGCGACACGAGAGCGCCAACGGGAGAGCATGGGAGAGCGGCGATGGGAAAGCGCCGCGACACGAGAGCGCCGACGGGAGAGCATGGGAGAGCGCCGACGGGAGAGCGCCGCGGCACGAAAGCGCCGAGGGGAGAGCATGGGAGAGCGCCGACGGGAGAGCGCCGCGACACGAGAGCGCCGACGGGAAAGCATGGGAGAGCGCCGATGCGAGAGCGCCGTGACACGAGAGCGCCGACGGGAGAGCATGGGAGAGCGCACACGGGAGAGCGCCGCGACAAGAGAGCGCCGACGGGAGAGCATAAGAGAGCGCCGACGGGAGAGTGCCGCGACACGAGAGCGCCGACGGGAGAGCATGGGAGAGAGCCAACGGGAGAGCGCCGCGACACGAGAGCGCCGACGGGAGAGCGCCGCGACACGAGAGCGCCGACGGGAGAGCATGGGAGAGCGCCGACGGGAGAGCGCCGCGACACGAGAGCGCCGACGGGAGAGCATGGGAGAGCGCCGACGGGAGAGCGCCGCGACACGAGAGCGCCGACGGGAGAGCATGGGAGAGCGCCGATGGGAGAGCGCCGCAATACGAGAGCGCCGACGGGAGAGCATGGCAGAGCGCACACGGGAGAGTGCCGCGACACGAGAGCGCCGACGGGAGAGCATGGAAGAGCGCCGATGGGAGAGCGCCGCGACACGAGAGCGCCGACGGGAGAGCATGGGAAAGAGCCGATGGGAGAGCGCCGCGACACGAGAGCGCCGACGGAGAGCATGGGAGAGCGCCGCGACACGAGTGCGCCGACGGGAGAGCATGGGAGAGCGCACACGGGAGAGCGCCGCGACACGAGAGCGCCGACGGGAGAGCATGGGAGAGCGCCGACGGGAGAGCGCCGCGACACGAGAGCGCCGACTGGAGAGCATGGGAGAGCGCCGACGGGAGAGCGCCGCGACACGAGAGCGCCGACGGGAAAGCATGGGAGAGCGCCGATGGGAGAGCGCCGACGGGAGAGCGCCGCGACACGAGAGCGCCGACGGGAGAGCATGGGAGAGCGCCGACGGGAGAGTGCCGCGAGACGAGAGCGCCGACGGGAGAGCATGGGAGAGCGCACACGGGAGAGCGCCGCGACACGAGAGCGCCGACGGGAGACCATGGGAGAGCGCCGACGGGAGAGCGGCGCAACACGAGAGCGCCGACGGGAGAGCGCCGACGGGAGAGCATGGGAGAGCGCCGATGGGAGAGCGCCGCGAAACGAGAGCGCCGACGGGAGAGCGCCGCGACACGAGAGCGCCGACGGGAGAGCATGGGAGAGCGCACACGGGAGAGCGACGCGACGCGAGAGCCCCGACGGGAGAGCATGGGAGAGCGCCGATGGGAGAGAGCCGCGACACGAGAGCCCCGACGGGAGAGCATGGGAGAGCGCCAACGGGAGAGCGCCGCGACACGAGAGCGCCGACGGGAGAGCATGGGAGAGCGCACACGGGAGAGCGCCGCGACACGAGAGCGCCGACGGGAGAGCATGGGAGAGCGCCGACGGGAGAGCGCCGCGACACGCGAGCGCCGACGGGAGAGCATGGTAGAGCGCCGATGGGAGAGCGCCAACGGGAGAGCATGGGAGAGCGCCGACGGGAGAGCGCCGCGACACGAGAGCGCCGACGGGAGAGCATGGGAGAGCGCCGACGGGAGAGGGCCGCGACACGAGAGCGCCAACGGGAGAGCATGGGAGAGCGCCGATGGGAGTGCGCCGCGACACGACAGCCCCGACGGGAGAGCATGGGAGAGCGCCGATGGGAGAGCGCGGACTGGAGAGCGCCCCGACACGAGAGTGCCGACGGGAGGGCATGGGAGAGCGCCGACGGGAGAGCGGCGCAACACGAGAGCGCCGACGGGAGAGCGCCGACGGGAGAGCATGGGAGAGCGCCGATGGGAGAGCGCCGCGAAACGAGAGCGCCGACGGGAGAGCGCCGCGACACGAGAGCGCCGACGGGAGAGCATGGGAGAGCGCACACGGGAGAGCGACGCGACGCGAGAGCCCCGACGGGAGAGCATGGGAGAGCGCCGATGGGAGAGAGCCGCGACACGAGAGCCCCGACGGGAGAGCATGGGAGAGCGCCAACGGGAGAGCGCCGCGACACGAGAGCGCCGACGGGAGAGCATGGGAGAGCGCACACGGGAGAGCGCCGCGACACGAGAGCGCCGACGGGAGAGCATGGGAGAGCGCCGACGGGAGAGCGCCGCGACACGCGAGCGCCGACGGGAGAGCATGGTAGAGCGCCGATGGGAGAGCGCCAACGGGAGAGCATGGGAGAGCGCCGACGGGAGAGCGCCGCGACACGAGAGCGCCGACGGGAGAGCATGGGAGAGCGCCGACGGGAGAGGGCCGCGACACGAGAGCGCCAACGGGAGAGCATGGGAGAGCGCCGATGGGAGTGCGCCGCGACACGACAGCCCCGACGGGAGAGCATGGGAGAGCGCCGATGGGAGAGCGCGGACTGGAGAGCGCCCCGACACGAGAGTGCCGACGGGAGGGCATGGGAGAGCGCCGATGGGAGAGCGCCGCGACACGAGAGCGCCGACGGGAGAGCGCCGCGACACGAGAGCGCCGACGGGAGAGCATGGGAGAGCGCCGACGGGAGAGCGCCGCAACACGAGAGCGCCGACGGGAGAGCATGGGAGAGCGCCATCGGGAGAGAGCCGCGACACGAGAGCGCCGACGGGAGAGCATGGGAGAGCGCCGACGGGAGAGCGCCGCGACACGAGAGTGCCGACGGGAGAGCATGGGAGAGCGCACACGGGAGAGCGCCGTGACACGAGAGCGCCGACAGGAGAGAATGGGAGAGCGCCGACGGGAGAGCGCCGCGACACGAGAGCGCCGACGGGAGAGCATGGGAGAGCGCCGACGGGAGAGGGCCGCGACACGAGAGCGCCAACGGGAGAGCATGGGAGAGCGCCGATGGGAGTGCGCCGCGACACGACAGCCCCGACGGGAGAGCATGGGAGAGCGCCGATGGGAGAGCGCGGACTGGAGAGCGCCCCGACACGAGAGTGCCGACGGGAGGGCATGGGAGAGCGCCGATGGGAGAGCGCCGCGACACGAGAGCGCCGACGGGAGAGCGCCGCGACACGAGAGCGCCGACGGGAGAGCATGGGAGAGCGCCGACGGGAGAGCGCCGCAACACGAGAGCGCCGACGGGAGAGCATGGGAGAGCGCCATCGGGAGAGAGCCGCGACACGAGAGCGCCGACGGGAGAGCATGGGAGAGCGCCGACGGGAGAGCGCCGCGACACGAGAGTGCCGACGGGAGAGCATGGGAGAGCGCACACGGGAGAGCGCCGTGACACGAGAGCGCCGACAGGAGAGAATGGGAGAGCGCCGACGGGAGAGCGCCGCGACACGAGAGCGCCGACGGGAGAGCATGGGAGAGCGCCGATGGGAGAGCGCCGCGACACGAGAGCGCCGACGGGAGAGCATGGGAGAGCCCCGCGACACGAGAGCGCCGACGGGAGAGCATGGGAGAGCGCCGATGTGAGAGCGCCGCGACACGAGAGCGCCGACGGGAGAGCATGAGAGAGCGCCGATGGGAGAGCGCCGCGACACGAGAGCGCCGACGGAGAGCATGGGAGAGCGCACACGGGAGAGCATGGGAGAGTGCCGACGGGAGAGCGCCGCGACACGAAAGCGCCGACGGGAGAGCATGGGAGAGCGCACACGGGAGAGCGCCGCGACACGAGAGCGCCGACGGGAGAGCATGGGAGAGCGCCGACGGGAGAGCGCCGCGACACGAGAGCGCCGACGGGAGAGCGCCGCGACACGAGAGCGCCGACGGGAGAGCATGCGAGAGCGCCGACGGGAGAGCGCAGCAACACGAGAGCGCCGACGGGAGAGCATGGGAGAGCGCCGATGGGAGAGCGCCGCGACACGAGAGCGCCGACGGGAGAGCATGGGAGAGCGCACACGGGAGAGCGCCGCGACAAGAGAGCGCCGACGGGAGAGCATGGGAGAGCGCACACGGGAGAGCGCCGCGACATGAGAGCGCCGTCGGGAGAGCATGGGAGAGCGCCGATGGGAGAACGCCGCGACACGAGAGCGCCGACGGGAGAGCATGGGAGAGCGCCGACTGGAGAGCGCCGCGACACGAGAGCGCCGACGGGAGAGCATGGGAGAGCGCCGACGGGAGAGCATGGGAGAGCGCACACGGGAGAGCGCCGCGACACGAGAGCGCCGACGGGAGAGCATGGGAGAGCGCCGATGGGAGAGCGCCGCGACACGAGAGCGCCGACGGGAGAGCATGGGAGAGTGCACACGGGAGAACGCCGCGACACGAGAGCGCCGACGGTACAGCATGGGAGAGCGCCGATGGGAGAGCGCCGCGGCACGAGAGCGCCGACGGGAGAGCATGGGAGGGCGCCGACGGGAGAGCGCGTGACACGAGAGCGCCGATGGGAGAGCGCCGATGGGAGAGCGCCGCGACACGAGAGCGCCAACGGGAGAGCATGGGAGAGCGCCGATGGGAAAGCGCCGCGACACGAGAGCGCCGAC
Source organism: Ixodes scapularis (assembly GCF_016920785.2). Taxonomy (NCBI): domain Eukaryota; kingdom Metazoa; phylum Arthropoda; class Arachnida; order Ixodida; family Ixodidae; genus Ixodes; species Ixodes scapularis. The sequence continues at coordinate 179,947,885 of NW_024609846.1, read as the reverse complement.
GGGAGAGCATAGGAGAGCGCCGACGGGAGAGCGCCGCGACACGAGAGCGCCGACGGGAGAGCATGGGAGAGCGCCGATGGGAGAGCGCCGCGACACGAGAGTGCCGACGGGAGAGCGCCGCGACACGAGAGCGCCGACGGGAGAGCATGGGAGAGCGCCGACGGGAGAGCGCCGCGACACGAGAGCGCCGACGGGAGAGCATGGGAGAGCGCATATGGGAGAGCGCCGCGACACGAGAGCGCCGACGGAGAGCATGGGAGAGCGCACACGGGAGAGCATGAGAGAGCACCGACGGGAGAGCGCCGCGACACGAGAGCGCCGACGGGAGAGCATGGGAGAGCGCACACAGGAGAGCGCCGCGACACGAGAGCGCCGACGGGAGAGCATGGGAGAGCGCCGACGGGAGAGCGCCGCGACACGAGAGCGCCAAGGGGCGAGCATGGGAGAGCGCCGACGGGAGAGTGCCGCTACACGAGAGCGCCGACGGGAGAGCATGGGAGAGCGCCGACGGGAGAGTGCCGCTACACGAGAGCGCCGACGGGAGAGCATGGGAGAGCCCACACGAGAAAGCGCCGCGACACGAGAGCGCCGACGGGAGAGCATGGGAGAGAGCCGACGGGAGAGCGCCGCGACACGAGAGCGCCGACGGGAGAGCGCCGCGACACGAGAGCGCCGACGGGAGAGCGCCGCGACACGAGAGCGCCGATGGGAGAGCATGGGAGAGCGCCGACGGGAGAGCGCCGCGACACGAGAGCGCCGACGGGAGAGCATGGGAGAGCGCCGACGGGAGAGCGCCGCGACACGAGAGCGCCGACGGGAGAGCATGGGAGAGCGCCGATGGGAGAGCGCCGCGACACGAGAGCGCCGACGGGAGAGCATGGGAGAGCGCCGACGGGAGAGCGCCGCGACACGAGAGCGCCGACGGGAGAGCATGGGAGAGCGCCGACGGGAGAGCGCCGCGACACGAGAGCGCCGACGGGAGAGCATGGGAGAGCGCCGACGGGAGAGCGCCGCGACACGAGAGCGCCGACGGGAGAGCATGGGAGAGCGCCGACGGGAGAGCATGGGAGAGCGCCGCGACACGAGAGCGCCGACGGGAGAGCATGGGAGAGCGCCGACGGGAGAGTGCCGCGACACGAGAGCGCCGACGGGAGAGCATGGGAGAGCGCACACGGGAGAGCGCCGCGAAAAGAGAGCGCCGACGGGAGAGCATGGAAGAGCGCCGACGGGAGAGCTCCGCGACACGAGAGCGCCGACGGGAGAGCAAGGGAGAGCGGCGATGGGAGAGCGCCGCGACACGAGAGCGCCGACGGGAGAGCGCCGCGACACGAGAGCGCCGACGGGAGAGCATGGGAGAGCGCCGACGGGAGAGCGCCGCGACACGAGAGCGCCGACGTGAGAGCATGGGAGAGCGCCGACGGGAGAGCGCCGCGACACGAGAGCGCCGACGGGAGAGCATGGGAGAGCGCCGCGACACGAGAGCGCCGACGGGAGACCATGGGAGAGCGCCGACGGCAGAGCGCCGACGGGAGAGCATGGGAGAGCGCCGCGACACGAGAGCGCCGACGGGAGAGCACCGCGACACGAGAGCGCCGACGTGAGAGCATGGGAGAGCGCCGACGGGAGAGCGCCGCGACACGAGAGCGCCGACGGAGAGCATGGGAGAGCGCACACGGGAGAGCATGGGAGAGCGCCGACGGGAGAGCGCCGCGACACGAGAGCGCCGACGGGAGAGCATGGGAGAGCGCACACGGGAGAGCGCCGCGACACGAGAGCGCCGACGGGAGAGCATGGGAGAGCGCCGACGGGAGAGCGCCGCGACTCGAGAGCGCCAAGGGAAGAGCATGGGAGAGCGCCGACGGGAGAGCCCCGCGACACGAGTACGCCGACGGGAAAGCATGGGAGAGCGCCGATGGGAGAGCGCCGCGACACGAGAGCGCCGACGGGAGAGCATGGGAGAGCGCCGACGGGAGAGCGCCGCGACACGAGAGCCCCGACGGGAGAGCATGGGAGAGCGCCGACGGGAGAGCGCCGCGACACGAGAGCGCCGACGGGAGAGCATGGGAGAGCGCCGATGGGAGAGCGCCGCGAAACGAGAGCGCCGACGGGAGAGCATGGGAGAGCGCCGACACGAGAGCGCCGACGGGAGAGCGCCGCGACACGAGAGCGCCGACGGGAGAGCATGGGAGAGCGCACACGGGAGAGCGCCGCGACACGAGAGCGCCGACGGGAGAGCATGGGAGAGCGCCGATAGGAGAGCGCCGCGACACGAGAGCGCCGACGGGAGAGCATGGGAGAGCGCCGACGGGAGAGCGCCGCGACACGAGAGTGCCGACGGGAGAGCATGGGAGAGCGCCGACGGGAGAGCGCCGCGACACGAGAGCGCCGACGGGAGAGCATGCGAGAGCGCCGACGGGAGAGCGCAGCAACACGAGAGCGCCGACGGGAGAGCATGGGAGAGCGCCGATGGGAGAGCGCCGCGACACGAGAGCGCCGACGGGAGAGCATGGGAGAGCGCACACGGGAGAGCGCCGCGACATGAGAGCGCCGACGGGAGAGCATGGGAGAGCGCACACGGGAGAGCGCCGCGACACGAGAGCGCCGACGGGAGAGCATGGGAGAGCGCCGATGGGAGAACGCCGCGACACGAGAGCGCCGACGGGAGAGCATGGGAGAGCGCCGACTGGAGAGCGCCGCGACACGAGAGCGCCGACGGGAGAGCATGGGAGAGCGCCAACGGGAGAGCGCCGACGGGAGAGCATGGGAGAGCGCACACGGGAGAGCGCCGCGACACGAGAGCGCCGACGGGATGCATGGGAGAGCGCCGATGGGAGAGCGCCGCGACACGAGAGCGCCGACGGGAGAGCATGGGAGAGCGCACACGGGAGAGCGCCGCGACACGAGAGCGCCGACGGTACAGCATGGGAGAGCGCCGATGGGAGAGCGCCGCGGCACGAGAGCGCCGACGGGAGAGCATGGGAGGGCGCCGACGGGAGAGCGCGTGACACGAGAGCGCCGATGGGAGAGCGCCGCGACACGAGAGCGCCGATGGGAGAGCGCCGCGACACGAGAGCGCCAACGGGAGAGCATGGGAGAGCGCCGATGGGAAAGCGCCGCGACACGAGAGCGCCGACGGGAGAGCGCCGCGACACGAGAGCGCCGACGGGAGAGCATGGGAGAGCGCCGATGGGAGAGCGCCGCGACACGAGAGTGCCGACGGGAGAGCGCCGCGACACGAGAGCGCCGACGGGAGAGCATGGGAGAGCGCCGACGGGAGAGCGCCGCGACACGAGAGCGCCGACGGGAGAGCATGGGAGAGCGCCAACGGGAGAGCGCCGCGACACGAGAGCACCGCCGGGAGAGCATGGGAGAGCGCCCAATGGGAGAGCGCCGCGACAGGAGAGCGCCGACGGGAGAGCATGGGAGAACGCCGATGGGAGAGCGCCGCGACACGAGAGCGCCGACGGGAGAGCATGGGAGAGCCCCGCGACACGAGAGCGCCGACGGGAGAGCATGGGAGAGCGCCGATGGGAGAGCGCCACGACACGAGAGTGCCGACGGGAGAGCATGGGAGAGCACCGATGGGAGAGCGCCGCGACACGAGAACGCCGACGGAGAGCATGGGAGAGCGCACACGGGAGAGCATGAGAGAGCACCAACGGGAGAGCGCCGCGACACGAGAGCGCCGACGGGAGAGCATGGGAGAGCGCACACGGGAGAGCGCCGCGACACGAGAGCGCCGACTGGAGAGCATGGGAGAGCGCCGACGGGAGAGCGCCGCGACACGAGAGCGCCAAGGGGCGAGCATGGGAGAGCGCCGGCGGGAGTGCGCCGCGAAACGAGAGCGCCGACGGGAAAGCATGGGAGAGCGCCGATGGGAGAGCGCCGCGACACGAGAGCGCCGAAGGGAGAGCATGGGAGAGCGCACACGAGAGAGCGCCGCGACACGAGAGCGCCGACGGGAGAGCATGTGAGAGCGCCGACGGGAGAGTGCCGCTACACGAGAGCGCCGACGGGAGAGCATGGGAGAGCCCACACGAGAGAGCGCCGCGACACGAGAGCGCCGACGGGAGAGCATGGGAGAGAGCCGACGGGAGAGCGCCGCGACACGAGAGCGTCGACGGGAGAGCGCCGCGACACGAGAGCGCCGACGGGAGAGCGCCGCGACACGAGAGCGCCGATGGGAGAGCATGGGAGAGCGCCGACGGGAGAGCGCCGCGACACGAGAGCGCCGACGGGAGAGCATGGGAGAGCGCCGATGGGAGAGCGCCGCGACACGAGAGCGCCGACGGGAGAGCATGGGAGAGCGCCGACGGGAGAGCGCCGCGACACGAGAGCGCCGACGGGAGAGCATGGTAGAGCGCCGACGGGAAAGCGCCGCGACACGAGAGCGCCGACGGGAGAGCATGGGAGAGCGCCGACGGGAGAGCGCCGCGACACGAGAGCGCCGACGGGAGAGCATGGGAGAGCGCCGACGGGAGAGCATGGGAGAGCGCCGCGACACGAGAGCGCCGACGGGAGAGCATGGGAGAGCGCCGACGGGAGTGCCGCGACACGAGAGCGCCGACGGGAGAGCATGGGAGAGCGCACACGGGAGAGCGCCGCGAAACGAGAGCGCCGACGGGAGAGCATGGAAGAGCGCCGACGGGAGAGCGCCGCGACACGAGAGCGCCGACGGGAGAGCAAGGGAGAGCGGCGATGGGAGAGCGCCGCGACACGAGAGCGCCGACGGGAGAGCGCCGCGACACGAGAGCGCCGACGGGAGAGCATGGGAGAGCGCCGACGGGAGAGCGCCGCGACACGAGAGCGCCGACGTGAGAGCATGGGAGAGCGCCGACGGGAGAGCGCCGCGACACGAGAGCGCCGACGGGAGAGCATGGGAGAGCGCCGCGACACGAGAGCGCCGACGGGAGACCATGGGAGAGCGCCGACGGGAGAGCGCCGCGACACGAGAGCGCCGACGGGAGAGCATGGGAGAGCGCCAAGACACGAGAGCGCCGACGGGAGAGCATGGGAGAGCGCCGACGGGAGAGCACCGCGACACGAGAGCGCCGACGTGAGAGCATGGGAGAGCGCCGACGGGAGAGCGCCGCGACACGAGAGCGCCGACGGAGAGCATGGGAGAGCGCACACGGGAGAGCATGGGAGAGCGCCGACGGGAGAGCGCCGCGACACGAGAGCGCCGACGGGAGAGCATGGGAGAGCGCACACGGGAGAGCGCCGCGACACGAGAGCGCCGACGGGAGAGCATGGGAGAGCGCCGACGGGAGAGCGCCGCGACTCGAGAGCGCCAAGGGGAGAGCATGGGAGAGCGCCGACGGGAGAGCCCCGCGACACGAGTACGCCGACGGGAAAGCATGGGAGAGCGCCGATGGGAGAGCGCCGCGACACGAGAGCGCCGACGGGAGAGCATGGGAGAGCGCCGATAGGAGAGCGCCGCGACACGAGAGCGCCGACTGGAGAGCATGGGAGAGCGCCGACGGGAGAGCGCCGCGACACGAGAGCGCCGACGGGAGAGCATGGGAGAGCGCCGATGGGAGAGCGCCGCGACACGAGAGCGCCGACGGGAGAGCATGGGAGAGCGCCGATGGGAGCGCCGCGACACGAGAGCGCCGACGGAGAGCATGGAAGAGCGCACACGGGAGAGCATGAGAGAGCACCGACGGGAGAGCGCCGCGACACGAGAGCGCCGACGGGAGAGCATGGGAGAGCGCACACGGGAGAGCGCCGCGACACGAGAGCGCCGACGGGAGAGCATGGGAGAGCGCCGACGGGAGAGCGCCGCGACACGAGAGCGCCAAGGGGCGAGCATGGGAGAGCGCCGACGGGAGAGCGCCGCGACACGAGAGCGCCGACGGGAAAGCATGGGAGAGCGCCGATGGGAGAGCGCCGCGACACGAGAGCGCCGAAGGGAGAGCATGGGAGAGCGCACACGAGAGAGCGCCGCGACACAAGAGCCCCGACGGGAGAGCATGGGAGAGCGCCGACGGGAGAGTGCCGCGACACGAGCCCGCCGACGGGAGAGCATGGGAGAGCCCACACGAGAGAGCGCCGCGACACGAGAGCGCCGACGGGAGAGCATGGGAGAGAGCCGACGGGAGAGCGCCGCGACACGAGAGCGCCGACGGGAGAGCGCCGCGACACGAGAGCGCCGACGGGAGAGCGCCGCGACACGAGAGCGCCGACGGGAGAGCATGAGAGAGCGCCGACGGGAGAGCGCCGCGACACGAGAGCGCCGACGGGAGAGCATGGGAGAGCGCCGATGGGAGAGCGCCGCGACACGAGAGCGCCGACGGGAGAGCATGGGAGAGCGCCGACGGGAGAGCGCCGCGACACGAGAGCGCCGACGGGAGAGCATGGGAGAGCGCCGACGGGTGAGCGCCGCGACACGAGAGCGCCGACGGGAGAGCATGGGAGAGCGCCGACGGGAGAGCGCCGCGACACGAGAGCGCCGACGGGAGAGCATGGGAGAGCGCCGCGACACGAGAGCGCCGACGGGAGAGCATGGGAGAGCGCCGACGGGAGAGTGCCGCGACACGAGAGCGCCGACGGGAGAGCATCGGAGAGCGCACACGGGAGAGCGCCGCGAAACGAGAGCGCCGAAGGGAGAGCATGGAAGAGCGCCGACGGGAGAGCGCCGCGACACGAGAGCTCCGACGGGAGAGCATGGGAGAGCGGCGATGGGAGAGCGCCGCGACACGAGAGCGCCGACGGGAGAGCATGGAAGAGCGCCGACGGGAGAGCGCCGCGACACGAGAGCGCCGACGGGAGAGCATGGGAGAGCGCCGACGGGAGAGCGCCGCGACACGAGAGCGCCGACGTGAGAGCATGGGAGAGCGCCGACGGGAGAGCGCCGCGACACGAGAGCGCCGACGGGAGAGCATGGGAGAGCGCCGCGACACGAGAGCGCCGACGGGAGACCATGGGAGAGCGCCGACGGGAGAGCGCCGCGACACGAGAGCGCCGACGGGAGAGCATGGGAGAGCGCCGCGACACGAGAGCGCCGACGGGAGAGCATGGGAGAGCGCCGACGGGAGAGCACCGCGACACGAGAGCGCCGACGTGAGAGCATGGGAGAGCGCCGACGGGAGAGCGCCGCGACACCAGAGCGCCGACGGGAGAGCATGGGAGAGCGCCGATGGGAGAGCGCCGCGACACGAGAGCGCCGACGGGAGAGCATGGGAGAGCGCACACGGGAGAGCGCCGACGGGAGAGCATGGGAGAGCGCACACGGGAGAGCGCCGCGACACGAGAGCGCCGACGGGAGAGCATGGGAGAGCGCCGATGGGAGAACGCCGCGACACGAGAGCGCCGACGGGAGAGCATGGGAGAGCGCCGACTGGAGAGCGCCGCGACACGAGAGCGCCGACGGGAGAGCATGGGAGAGCGCCAACGGGAGAGCGCCGACGGGAGAGCATGGGAGAGCGCCGACGGGAGAGCGCCGCGACACGAGAGCGCCGACGGGAGAGCATGGGAGAGCGCCGACGGGAGAGCGCCGCGACACGAGAGCGCCGACGGGAGACCATGGGAGAGCGCCGACGGGAGAGCGCCGCGACACGAGAGCGCCGACGGGAGAGCATGGGAGAGCGCCGCGACACGAGAGCGCCGACGGGAGAGCATGGGAGAGCGCCGACGGGAGAGCACCGCGACACGAGAGCGCCGACGTGAGAGCATGGGAGAGCGCCGACGGGAGAGCGCCGCGACACCAGAGCGCCGACGGGAGAGCATGGGAGAGCGCCGATGGGAGAGCGCCGCGACACGAGAGCGCCGACGGGAGAGCATGGGAGAGCGCACACGGGAGAGCGCCGACGGGAGAGCATGGGAGAGCGCACACGGGAGAGCGCCGCGACACGAGAGCGCCGACGGGAGAGCATGGGAGAGCGCCGATGGGAGAACGCCGCGACACGAGAGCGCCGACGGGAGAGCATGGGAGAGCGCCGACTGGAGAGCGCCGCGACACGAGAGCGCCGACGGGAGAGCATGGGAGAGCGCCAACGGGAGAGCGCCGACGGGAGAGCATGGGAGAGCGCACACGGGAGAGCGCCGCGACACGAGAGCGCCGACGGGAGAGCATGGGAGAGCGCCGATGGGAGAGCGCCGCGACACGAGAGCGCCGACGGGAGAGCATGGGAGAGCGCACACGGGAGAGCGCCGCGACACGAGAGCGCCGACGGTACAGCATGGGAGAGCGCCGATGGGAGAGCGCCGCGGCACGAGAGCGCCGACGGGAGAGCATGGGAGGGCGCCGACGGGAGAGCGCGTGACACGAGAGCGCCGATGGGAGAGCGCCGCGACACGAGAGCGCCAACGGGAGAGCATGGGAGAGCGCCGATGGGAAAGCGCCGCGACACGAGAGCGCCGACGGGAGAGCATGGGAGAGCGCCGACGGGAGAGCGCCGCGACACGAGAGCGCCGACGGGAGAGCATGGGAGAGCGCCGATGGGAGAGCGCCGCGACACGAGAGTGCCGACGGGAGAGCGCCGCGACACGAGAGCGCCGACGGGAGAGCATGGGAGAGCGCCGACGGGAGAGCGCCGCGACACGAGAGCGCCGACGGGAGAGCCTGGGAGAGCGCCAACGGGAGAGCGCCGCGACACGAGAGCACCGCCGGGAGAGCAAGGGAGAGCGCCCAATGGGAGAGCGCCGCGACAGGAGAGCGCCGACGGGAGAGCATGCGAGAACGCCGATGGGAGAGCGCCGCGACACGAGAGCGCCGACGGGAGAGCATGGGAGAGCCCCGCGACACGAGAGCGCCGACGGGAGAGCATGGGAGAGCGCCGATGGGAGAGCGCCGCGAATCGAGAACGCCGACGGGAGAGCATGGGAGAGCGCCGATGGGAGAGCGCCGCGACACGAGAGCGCCGACGGAGAGCATGGGAGAGCGCACACGGGAGAGCATGAGAGAGCACCGACGGGAGAGCGCCGCGACACGAGAGCGCCGACGGGAGAGCATGGGAGAGCGCACACGGGAGAGCGCCGCGACACGAGAGCGCCGACGGGAGAGCATGGGAGAGCGCCGACGGGAGAGCGCCGCGACACGAGAGCGCCAAGGGGCGAGCATGGGAGAGCGCCGACGGGAGAGCGCCGCGACACGAGAGCGCCGACGGGAAAGCATGGGAGAGCGCCGATGGGAGAGCGCCGCGACACGAGAGCGCCGAAGGGAGAGCATGGGAGAGCGCACACGAGAGAGCGCCGCGACACGAGAGCGCCGACGGGAGAGCATGGGAGAGCGCCGACGGGAGAGTGCCGCTACACGAGAGCGCCGACGCGAGAGCATGGGAGAGCCCACACGAGAGAGCGCCGCGACACGAGAGCGCCGACGGGAGAGCATGGGAGAGAGCCGACGGGAGAGCGCCGCGACACGAGAGCGCCGACGGGAGAGCGCCGCGACACGAGAGCGCCGACGGGAGAGCGCCGCGACACGAGAGCGCCGATGGGAGAGCATGGGAGAGCGCCGACGGGAGAGCGCCGCGACACGAGATCTCCGACTGGAGAGCATGCGAGAGCGCCGACGGGAGAGCGCCGCGAGACGAGAGCGCCGACGGGAGAGCATGGGAGAGCGCCGATGGGAGAGCGCCGCGACACGAGAGCGCCGACGGGAGAGCATGGGAGAGCGCCGATGGGAAAGCGCCGCGACACGAGAGCGCCGACGGGAGAGCATGGGAGAGCGCCGACGGGAGAGCGCCGCGACACGAGAGCGCCGACGGGAGAGCATGGGAGAGCGCCGATGGGAGAGCGCCTCGACACGAGAGCGCCGACGGGAGAGCATGGGAGAGCGCCGACTGGAGAGCGCCGCGACACGACAGCGCCGACGCGAGAGCATGGGAGAGCGCCGACGGGAGAGCGCCGCGACACGAGAGCGCCGACGGGAGAGCATGGGAGAGCGCACGCGGGAGAGCGCCGCGACACGAGAGCGCCGACGGGAGAGCATGGGAGAGCGCCGATGGGAGAGCGCCGCGAATCGAGAACGCCGACGGGAGAGCATGGGAGAGCGCCGATGGGAGAGCGCCGCGACACGAGAGCGCCGACGGAGAGCATGGGAGAGCGCACACGGGAGAGCATGAGAGAGCACCGACGGGAGAGCGCCGCGACACGAGAGCGCCGACGGGAGAGCATGGGAGAGCGCACACGGGAGAGCGCCGCGACACGAGAGCGCCGACGGGAGAGCATGGGAGAGCGCCGACGGGAGAGCGCCGCGACACGAGAGCGCCAAGGGGCGAGCATGGGAGAGCGCCGACGGGAGAGCGCCGCGACACGAGAGCGCCGACGGGAAAGCATGGGAGAGCGCCGATGGGAGAGCGCCGCGACACGAGAGCGCCGAAGGGAGAGCATGGGAGAGCGCACACGAGAGAGCGCCGCGACACGAGAGCGCCGACGGGAGAGCATGGGAGAGCGCCGACGGGAGAGTGCCGCTACACGAGAGCGCCGACGCGAGAGCATGGGAGAGCCCACACGAGAGAGCGCCGCGACACGAGAGCGCCGACGGGAGAGCATGGGAGAGAGCCGACGGGAGAGCGCCGCGACACGAGAGCGCCGACGGGAGAGCGCCGCGACACGAGAGCGCCGACGGGAGAGCGCGCGACACGAGAGCGCCGATGGGAGAGCATGGGAGAGCGCCGACGGGAGAGCGCCGCGACACGAGATCTCCGACTGGAGAGCATGCGAGAGCGCCGACGGGAGAGCGCCGCGAGACGAGAGCGCCGACGGGAGAGCATGGGAGAGCGCCGATGGGAGAGCGCCGCGACACGAGAGCGCCGACGGGAGAGCATGGGAGAGCGCCGATGGGAAAGCGCCGCGACACGAGAGCGCCGACGGGAGAGCATGGGAGAGCGCCGACGGGAGAGCGCCGCGACACGAGAGCGCCGACGGGAGAGCATGGGAGAGCGCCGATGGGAGAGCGCCTCGACACGAGAGCGCCGACGGGAGAGCATGGGAGAGCGCCGACTGGAGAGCGCCGCGACACGACAGCGCCGACGCGAGAGCATGGGAGAGCGCCGACGGGAGAGCGCCGCGACACGAGAGCGCCGACGGGAGAGCATGGGAGAGCGCACGCGGGAGAGCGCCGCGACACGAGAGCGCCGACGGGAGAGCATGGGAGAGCGCCGATGGGAGAGCGCCGCGAATCGAGAGCACCGACGGGAGAGCATGGGAGAGCGCACACGGGAGAGCGCCGCGACACGAGAGCACCGACGGGACAGCATGGGAGAGCGCCGATGGGAGAGCGCCGCAGCACGAGAGCGCCGACGGGAGAGCATGGGAGAGCGCCGACGGGAGAGCGCCGACGGGAGAGCATGGGAGAGCGCACACGGGAGAGCGCCGCGACACGAGAGCGCCGACGGGAGAGCATGGGAGAGCGCCGATGGGAGAGCGCCGCGACACGAGAGCGCCGACGGGAGAGCATGGGAGAGCGCCGACTGGAGAGCGCCGCGACACGAGAGCGCCGACGGGAGAGCATGGGAGAGCGCCGACGGGAGAGTGCCGCGACACGAGAGCGCCGACGGGAGAGCATGGGAGAGCGCACACGGGAGAGCGCCGCGACACGAGAGCGCCGACGGGAGAGCATGGGAGAGCGCCGATGGGAGAGCGCCGCGACACGAGAGCGCCGACGGGAGAGCATGGGAGAGCGCCGACGGGAGAGCGCCGCGACACGAGAGCGCCGACGGGAGAGCATGGGAGAGTGCACGCGGGAGAGCGCCGCGACACGAGAGCGCCGACGGGAGAGCATGGGAGAGCGCCGATGGGAGAGCGCCTCGACACGAGAGCGCCGACGGGAGAGCATGGGAGAGCGCCGACTGGAGAGCGCCGCGACACGACAGCGCCGACGCGAGAGCATGGGAGAGCGCCGACGGGAGAGCGCCGCGACACGAGAGCGCCGACGGGAGAGCATGGGAGAGCGCACGCGGGAGAGCGCCGCGACACGAGAGCGCCGACGGGAGAGCATGGGAGAGCGCCGATGGGAGAGCGCCGCGACACGAGAGAGCCAACGGGAGAGCATGGGAAAGCGCCGATGGGAAAGCGCCGCGACACGAGAGCGCCGACGGGAGAGCATGGGAGAGCGCCGACGGGAGAGCGCCGCGACACGAGAGCGCCGACGGGAGAGCATGGGAGAGCGCCGATGGGAGAGCGCCGCGACACGAGAGTGCCGAAGGGAGAGAGCCGCGACCCGAGAGCGCCGACGGGAGAGCATGGGAGAGCGCCGACGGGAGAGCGCCGCGACACGAGAGCGCCAACGGGAGAGCGCCGCGACACGAGAGCGCCGCCGGGAGAGCATGGGAGAGCGCCCAATGGGAGAGCGCCGCGACACGAGAGCGCCGACGGGAGAGCATGAGAGAGCGCCGACGGGAGAGCATGAGAGAGCGCCGATGGGAGAGCGCCGCGACACGAGAGCGCCGACGGGAGAGCATGGGAGAGCCCCGCGACACGAGAGCGCCGACGGGAGAGCATGGGAGAGCGCCGATGGGAGAGCGCCGCGACACGAGAGCGCCGACGGGAGAGCATGGGAGGGCGCCGATGGGAGAGCGCCGCGACACGAGAGCGCCGACGGAGAGCATGGGAGAGCGCACACGGGAGAGCGCCGCGACACGAGAGCGCCGACGGGAGAGCATGGGAGAGCGCACACGGGAGAGCGCCGCGACACGAGAGCGCCGACGGGAGAGCATGGGAGAGCGCCGACGGGAGAGCGCCGCGACTCCAGAGCGCCAAGGGGAGAGCATGGGAGAGCGCCGACGGGAGAGCCCCGCGACACGAGTACGCCGACGGGAAAGCATGGGAGAGCGCCGATGGGAGAGCGCCGCGACACGAGAGCGCCGACGGGAGAGCATGGGAGGGCGCCGATGGGAGAGCGCCGCGACACGAGAGCGCCGACGGAGAGCATGGGAGAGCGCACACGGGAGAGCGCCGCGACACGAGAGCGCCGACGGGAGAGCATGGGAGAGCGCCGACGGGAGAGCGCCGCGACACGAGAGCGCCGACGGGAGAGCATGGGAGAGCGCACACGGGAGAGCGCCGCGACACGAGAGCGCCGACGGGAGAGCATGGGAGAGCGCCGACGGGAGAGCGCCGCGACTCCAGAGCGCCAAGGGGAGAGCATGGGAGAGCGCCGACGGGAGAGCCCCGCGACACGAGTACGCCGACGGGAAAGCATGGGAGAGCGCCGATGGGAGAGCGCCGCGACACGAGAGCGCCGACGGGAGAGCATGGGAGAGCGCCGACAGGAGAGCGCCGCGACACGAGAGCGCCGACGGGAGAGCATGGGAGAGCGCCGATGGGAGAGCGCCGCGAAACGAGAGCGCCGACGGGAGAGCATGGGAGAGCGCCGACACGAGAGCGCCGACGGGAGAGCGCCGTGACACGAGAGCGCCGACGGGAGAGCATGGGAGAGCGCACACGGGAGAGCGCCGCGACACGAGAGCGCCGACGGTAGAGCATGGGAGAGCGCCGATAGGAGAGCGCCGCGACACGAGAGCGCCGACGGGAGCGCCGCGACACGAGAGCGCCGACGGGAGAGCGCCGCGACACGAGAGCGCCGACGGGAGAGCATGGGAGAGCGCACACGGGAGAGCGCCGCGACACGAGAGCGCCGACGGGAGAGCATGAAAGAGCGCACACGGGAGAGCACCGCGACACGAGAGCGCCGACGGGAGAGCATGGGAGAGCGCCGATGGGAGAGCGCCGCGACACGAGAGCGCCGACGGGAGAGCATGGGAGAGCGCCGCGACACGAGAGCGCCGACGGGAGAGCATGGGAGAGCGCCGACGGGAGAGCGACGCGACACGAGAGCGCCGACGGGAGAGCATGGGAGAGCGCACACGGGAGAGCGCCGCGACACGAGAGCGCCGACGGGAGAGCATGGGAGAGCGCCGATGGGAGAGCGCCGCGACACGAGAGCGCCGACGGGAGATCATGGGAGAGCACACACGGGAGAGCGCCGCGACACGAGAGCGCCGACGGGAGAGCATGGGAGAGCGCCGATAGGAGAGCGCCGCAACACGAGAGCGCCGACGGGAGAGCATAGGAGAGCGCCGACGGGAGAGCGCCGCGACATGAGAGCGCCAACGGGAGAGCATGGGAGAGCGCCGACGGGAGAGCGCCGCGACACGAGAGCGCCGACGGGAGAGCATGCGAGAGCGCCGACGGGAGAGCGCAGCAACACGAGAGCGCCGACGGGAGAGCATGGGAGAGCGCCGATGGGAGAGCGCCGCGACACGAGAGCGCCGACGGGAGAGCATGGGAGAGCGCACACGGGAGAGCGCTGCGACACGAGAGCGCCGACGGGAGAGCACGGGAGAGCGCACACGGGAGAGCGCCGCGACACGAGAGCGCCGACGGGAGAGCATGGGAGAGCGCCGATGGGAGAACGCCGCGACACGAGAGCGCCGACGGGAGAGCATGGGAGAGCGCCGACTGGAGAGCGCCGCGACACGAGAGCGCCGACGGGAGAGCATGGGAGAGCGCCAACGGGAGAGCGCCGACGGGAGAGCATGGGAGAGCGCACACGGGAGAGCGCCGCGACACGAGAGCGCCGACGGGAGAGCATGGGAGAGCGCCGATGGGAGAGCGCCGCGACACGAGAGCGACGACGGGAGCGCATGGGAGAGCGCACACGGGAGAGCGCCGCGACACGAGAGCGCCGACGGGACAGCATGGGAGAGCGCCGATGGGAGAGCGCCGCGGCACGAGAGCGCCGACGGGAGAGCATCGGAGAGCGCCGACGGGAGAGCGCCGCGACACGAGAGCGCCGACGGGAGAGCATGGGAGAGCGCCGATGGGAGAGCGCCGCGACACGAGAGCGCCGACGGGAGAGCATGGGAGAGCCCCGCGACACGAGAGCGCCGACGGGAGAGCATGGGAGAGCGCCGATAGGAGAGCGCCGCGACACGAGAGCGCCGACGGGAGAGCATGGGAGAGCGCCGATGGGAGAGCGCCGCGACACGAGAGCGCCGACGGAGAGCATGGGAGAGCGCACACGGGAGAGCATGAGAGAGCACCGACGGGAGAGCGCCGCGACACGAGAGCGCCGACGGGAGAGCATGGGAGAGCGCCCACGGGAGAGCGCCGCGACACGAGAGCGCCGACGGGAGAGCATGGGAGAGCGCCAAGACACGAGAGCGCCGACGGGAGAGCATGGGAGAGCGCCGCGACACGAGAGCGCCGACGGGAGACCATGGGAGAGCGCCGACGGGAGAGCGCCGCGACACGAGAGCGCCGACGGGAGAGCATGGGAGAGCGCCAAGACACGAGAGCGCCGACGGGAGAGCATGGGAGAGCGCCGACGGGAGAGCACCGCGACACGAGAGCGCCGACGTGAGAGCATGGGAGAGCGCCGACGGGAGAGCGCCGCGACACGAGAGCGCCGACGGAGAGCATGGGAGAGCGCACACGGGAGAGCATGGGAGAGCGCCGACGGGAGAGCGCCGCGACACGAGAGCGCCGACGGGAGAGCATGGGAGAGCGCACACGGGAGAGCGCCGCGACACGAGAGCGCCGACGGGAGAGCATGGGAGAGCGCCGACGGGAGAGCGCCGCGACTCGAGAGCGCCAAGGGGAGAGCATGGGAGAGCGCCGACGGGAGAGCCCCGCGACACGAGTACGCCGACGGGAAAGCATGGGAGAGCGCCGATGGGAGAGCGCCGCGACACGAGAGCGCCGACGGGAGAGCATGGGAGAGCGCCGATAGGAGAGCGCCGCGACACGAGAGCGCCGACTGGAGAGCATGGGAGAGCGCCGACGGGAGAGCGCCGCGACACGAGAGCGCCGACGGGAGAGCATGGGAGAGCGCCGATGGGAGAGCGCCGCGACACGAGAGCGCCGACGGGAGAGCATGGGAGAGCGCCGATGGGAGCGCCGCGACACGAGAGCGCCGACGGAGAGCATGGAAGAGCGCACACGGGAGAGCATGAGAGAGCACCGACGGGAGAGCGCCGCGACACGAGAGCGCCGACGGGAGAGCATGGGAGAGCGCACACGGGAGAGCGCCGCGACACGAGAGCGCCGACGGGAGAGCATGGGAGAGCGCCGACGGGAGAGCGCCGCGACACGAGAGCGCCAAGGGGCGAGCATGGGAGAGCGCCGACGGGAGAGCGCCGCGACACGAGAGCGCCGACGGGAAAGCATGGGAGAGCGCCGATGGGAGAGCGCCGCGACACGAGAGCGCCGAAGGGAGAGCATGGGAGAGCGCACACGAGAGAGCGCCGCGACACAAGAGCCCCGACGGGAGAGCATGGGAGAGCGCCGACGGGAGAGTGCCGCGACACGAGCCCGCCGACGGGAGAGCATGGGAGAGCCCACACGAGAGAGCGCCGCGACACGAGAGCGCCGACGGGAGAGCATGGGAGAGAGCCGACGGGAGAGCGCCGCGACACGAGAGCGCCGACGGGAGAGCGCCGCGACACGAGAGCGCCGACGGGAGAGCGCCGCGACACGAGAGCGCCGACGGGAGAGCATGAGAGAGCGCCGACGGGAGAGCGCCGCGACACGAGAGCGCCGACGGGAGAGCATGGGAGAGCGCCGATGGGAGAGCGCCGCGACACGAGAGCGCCGACGGGAGAGCATGGGAGAGCGCCGACGGGAGAGCGCCGCGACACGAGAGCGCCGACGGGAGAGCATGGGAGAGCGCCGACGGGTGAGCGCCGCGACACGAGAGCGCCGACGGGAGAGCATGGGAGAGCGCCGACGGGAGAGCGCCGCGACACGAGAGCGCCGACGGGAGAGCATGGGAGAGCGCCGCGACACGAGAGCGCCGACGGGAGAGCATGGGAGAGCGCCGACGGGAGAGTGCCGCGACACGAGAGCGCCGACGGGAGAGCATCGGAGAGCGCACACGGGAGAGCGCCGCGAAACGAGAGCGCCGAAGGGAGAGCATGGAAGAGCGCCGACGGGAGAGCGCCGCGACACGAGAGCTCCGACGGGAGAGCATGGGAGAGCGGCGATGGGAGAGCGCCGCGACACGAGAGCGCCGACGGGAGAGCATGGAAGAGCGCCGACGGGAGAGCGCCGCGACACGAGAGCGCCGACGGGAGAGCATGGGAGAGCGCCGACGGGAGAGCGCCGCGACACGAGAGCGCCGACGTGAGAGCATGGGAGAGCGCCGACGGGAGAGCGCCGCGACACGAGAGCGCCGACGGGAGAGCATGGGAGAGCGCCGCGACACGAGAGCGCCGACGGGAGACCATGGGAGAGCGCCGACGGGAGAGCGCCGCGACACGAGAGCGCCGACGGGAGAGCATGGGAGAGCGCCGCGACACGAGAGCGCCGACGGGAGAGCATGGGAGAGCGCCGACGGGAGAGCACCGCGACACGAGAGCGCCGACGTGAGAGCATGGGAGAGCGCCGACGGGAGAGCGCCGCGACACCAGAGCGCCGACGGGAGAGCATGGGAGAGCGCCGATGGGAGAGCGCCGCGACACGAGAGCGCCGACGGGAGAGCATGGGAGAGCGCACACGGGAGAGCGCCGACGGGAGAGCATGGGAGAGCGCACACGGGAGAGCGCCGCGACACGAGAGCGCCGACGGGAGAGCATGGGAGAGCGCCGATGGGAGAACGCCGCGACACGAGAGCGCCGACGGGAGAGCATGGGAGAGCGCCGACTGGAGAGCGCCGCGACACGAGAGCGCCGACGGGAGAGCATGGGAGAGCGCCAACGGGAGAGCGCCGACGGGAGAGCATGGGAGAGCGCACACGGGAGAGCGCCGCGACACGAGAGCGCCGACGGGAGAGCATGGGAGAGCGCCGATGGGAGAGCGCCGCGACACGAGAGCGCCGACGGGAGAGCATGGGAGAGCGCACACGGGAGAGCGCCGCGACACGAGAGCGCCGACGGTACAGCATGGGAGAGCGCCGATGGGAGAGCGCCGCGGCACGAGAGCGCCGACGGGAGAGCATGGGAGGGCGCCGACGGGAGAGCGCGTGACACGAGAGCGCCGATGGGAGAGCGCCGCGACACGAGAGCGCCAACGGGAGAGCATGGGAGAGCGCCGATGGGAAAGCGCCGCGACACGAGAGCGCCGACGGGAGAGCATGGGAGAGCGCCGACGGGAGAGCGCCGCGACACGAGAGCGCCGACGGGAGAGCATGGGAGAGCGCCGATGGGAGAGCGCCGCGACACGAGAGTGCCGACGGGAGAGCGCCGCGACACGAGAGCGCCGACGGGAGAGCATGGGAGAGCGCCGACGGGAGAGCGCCGCGACACGAGAGCGCCGACGGGAGAGCCTGGGAGAGCGCCAACGGGAGAGCGCCGCGACACGAGAGCACCGCCGGGAGAGCATGGGAGAGCGCCCAATGGGAGAGCGCCGCGACAGGAGAGCGCCGACGGGAGAGCATGCGAGAACGCCGATGGGAGAGCGCCGCGACACGAGAGCGCCGACGGGAGAGCATGGGAGAGCCCCGCGACACGAGAGCGCCGACGGGAGAGCATGGGAGAGCGCCGATGGGAGAGCGCCGCGAATCGAGAACGCCGACGGGAGAGCATGGGAGAGCGCCGATGGGAGAGCGCCGCGACACGAGAGCGCCGACGGAGAGCATTGGAGAGCGCACACGGGAGAGCATGAGAGAGCACCGACGGGAGAGCGCCGCGACACGAGAGCGCCGACGGGAGAGCATGGGAGAGCGCACACGGGAGAGCGCCGCGACACGAGAGCGCCGACGGGAGAGCATGGGAGAGCGCCGACGGGAGAGCGCCGCGACACGAGAGCGCCAAGGGGCGAGCATGGGAGAGCGCCGACTGGAGAGCGCCGCGACACGAGAGCGCCGACGGGAAAGCATGGGAGAGCGCCGATGGGAGAGCGCCGCGACACGAGAGCGCCGAAGGGAGAGCATGGGAGAGCGCACACGAGAGAGCGCCGCGACACGAGAGCGCCGACGGGAGAGCATGGGAGAGCGCCGACGGGAGAGTGCCGCTACACGAGAGCGCCGACGCGAGAGCATGGGAGAGCCCACACGAGAGAGCGCCGCGACACGAGAGCGCCGACGGGAGAGCATGGGAGAGAGCCGACGGGAGAGCGCCGCGACACGAGAGCGCCGACGGGAGAGCGCCGCGACACGAGAGCGCCGACGGGAGAGCGCCGCGACACGAGAGCGCCGATGGGAGAGCATGGGAGAGCGCCGACGGGAGAGCGCCGCGACACGAGATCTCCGACTGGAGAGCATGCGAGAGCGCCGACGGGAGAGCGCCGCGAGACGAGAGCGCCGACGGGAGAGCATGGGAGAGCGCCGATGGGAGAGCGCCGCGACACGAGAGCGCCGACGGGAGAGCATGGGAGAGCGCCGATGGGAAAGCGCCGCGACACGAGAGCGCCGACGGGAGAGCATGGGAGAGCGCCGACGGGAGAGCGCCGCGACACGAGAGCGCCGACGGGAGAGCATGGGAGAGCGCCGATGGGAGAGCGCCTCGACACGAGAGCGCCGACGGGAGAGCATGGGAGAGCGCCGACTGGAGAGCGCCGCGACACGACAGCGCCGACGCGAGAGCATGGGAGAGCGCCGACGGGAGAGCGCCGCGACACGAGAGCGCCGACGGGAGAGCATGGGAGAGCGCACGCGGGAGAGCGCCGCGACACGAGAGCGCCGACGGGAGAGCATGGGAGAGCGCCGATGGGAGAGCGCCGCGAATCGAGAACGCCGACGGGAGAGCATGGGAGAGCGCCGATGGGAGAGCGCCGCGACACGAGAGCGCCGACGGAGAGCATGGGAGAGCGCACACGGGAGAGCATGAGAGAGCACCGACGGGAGAGCGCCGCGACACGAGAGCGCCGACGGGAGAGCATGGGAGAGCGCACACGGGAGAGCGCCGCGACACGAGAGCGCCGACGGGAGAGCATGGGAGAGCGCCGACGGGAGAGCGCCGCGACACGAGAGCGCCAAGGGGCGAGCATGGGAGAGCGCCGACGGGAGAGCGCCGCGACACGAGAGCGCCGACGGGAAAGCATGGGAGAGCGCCGATGGGAGAGCGCCGCGACACGAGAGCGCCGAAGGGAGAGCATGGGAGAGCGCACACGAGAGAGCGCCGCGACACGAGAGCGCCGACGGGAGAGCATGGGAGAGCGCCGACGGGAGAGTGCCGCTACACGAGAGCGCCGACGCGAGAGCATGGGAGAGCCCACACGAGAGAGCGCCGCGACACGAGAGCGCCGACGGGAGAGCATGGGAGAGAGCCGACGGGAGAGCGCCGCGACACGAGAGCGCCGACGGGAGAGCGCCGCGACACGAGAGCGCCGACGGGAGAGCGCGCGACACGAGAGCGCCGATGGGAGAGCATGGGAGAGCGCCGACGGGAGAGCGCCGCGACACGAGATCTCCGACTGGAGAGCATGCGAGAGCGCCGACGGGAGAGCGCCGCGAGACGAGAGCGCCGACGGGAGAGCATGGGAGAGCGCCGATGGGAGAGCGCCGCGACACGAGAGCGCCGACGGGAGAGCATGGGAGAGCGCCGATGGGAAAGCGCCGCGACACGAGAGCGCCGACGGGAGAGCATGGGAGAGCGCCGACGGGAGAGCGCCGCGACACGAGAGCGCCGACGGGAGAGCATGGGAGAGCGCCGATGGGAGAGCGCCTCGACACGAGAGCGCCGACGGGAGAGCATGGGAGAGCGCCGACTGGAGAGCGCCGCGACACGACAGCGCCGACGCGAGAGCATGGGAGAGCGCCGACGGGAGAGCGCCGCGACACGAGAGCGCCGACGGGAGAGCATGGGAGAGCGCACGCGGGAGAGCGCCGCGACACGAGAGCGCCGACGGGAGAGCATGGGAGAGCGCCGATGGGAGAGCGCCGCGAATCGAGAGCACCGACGGGAGAGCATGGGAGAGCGCACACGGGAGAGCGCCGCGACACGAGAGCACCGACGGGACAGCATGGGAGAGCGCCGATGGGAGAGCGCCGCAGCACGAGAGCGCCGACGGGAGAGCATGGGAGAGCGCCGACGGGAGAGCGCCGACGGGAGAGCATGGGAGAGCGCACACGGGAGAGCGCCGCGACACGAGAGCGCCGACGGGAGAGCATGGGAGAGCGCCGATGGGAGAGCGCCGCGACACGAGAGCGCCGACGGGAGAGCATGGGAGAGCGCCGACTGGAGAGCGCCGCGACACGAGAGCGCCGACGGGAGAGCATGGGAGAGCGCCGACGGGAGAGTGCCGCGACACGAGAGCGCCGACGGGAGAGCATGGGAGAGCGCACACGGGAGAGCGCCGCGACACGAGAGCGCCGACGGGAGAGCATGGGAGAGCGCCGATGGGAGAGCGCCGCGACACGAGAGCGCCGACGGGAGAGCATGGGAGAGCGCCGACGGGAGAGCGCCGCGACACGAGAGCGCCGACGGGAGAGCATGGGAGAGTGCACGCGGGAGAGCGCCGCGACACGAGAGCGCCGACGGGAGAGCATGGGAGAGCGCCGATGGGAGAGCGCCTCGACACGAGAGCGCCGACGGGAGAGCATGGGAGAGCGCCGACTGGAGAGCGCCGCGACACGACAGCGCCGACGCGAGAGCATGGGAGAGCGCCGACGGGAGAGCGCCGCGACACGAGAGCGCCGACGGGAGAGCATGGGAGAGCGCACGCGGGAGAGCGCCGCGACACGAGAGCGCCGACGGGAGAGCATGGGAGAGCGCCGATGGGAGAGCGCCGCGACACGAGAGAGCCAACGGGAGAGCATGGGAAAGCGCCGATGGGAAAGCGCCGCGACACGAGAGCGCCGACGGGAGAGCATGGGAGAGCGCCGACGGGAGAGCGCCGCGACACGAGAGCGCCGACGGGAGAGCATGGGAGAGCGCCGATGGGAGAGCGCCGCGACACGAGAGTGCCGAAGGGAGAGAGCCGCGACCCGAGAGCGCCGACGGGAGAGCATGGGAGAGCGCCGACGGGAGAGCGCCGCGACACGAGAGCGCCAACGGGAGAGCGCCGCGACACGAGAGCGCCGCCGGGAGAGCATGGGAGAGCGCCCAATGGGAGAGCGCCGCGACACGAGAGCGCCGACGGGAGAGCATGAGAGAGCGCCGACGGGAGAGCATGAGAGAGCGCCGATGGGAGAGCGCCGCGACACGAGAGCGCCGACGGGAGAGCATGGGAGAGCCCCGCGACACGAGAGCGCCGACGGGAGAGCATGGGAGAGCGCCGATGGGAGAGCGCCGCGACACGAGAGCGCCGACGGGAGAGCATGGGAGGGCGCCGATGGGAGAGCGCCGCGACACGAGAGCGCCGACGGAGAGCATGGGAGAGCGCACACGGGAGAGCATGGGAGAGCGCCGACGGGAGAGCGCCGCGACACGAGAGCGCCGACGGGAGAGCATGGGAGAGCGCACACGGGAGAGCGCCGCGACACGAGAGCGCCGACGGGAGAGCATGGGAGAGCGCCGACGGGAGAGCGCCGCGACTCCAGAGCGCCAAGGGGAGAGCATGGGAGAGCGCCGACGGGAGAGCCCCGCGACACGAGTACGCCGACGGGAAAGCATGGGAGAGCGCCGATGGGAGAGCGCCGCGACACGAGAGCGCCGACGGGAGAGCATGGGAGAGCGCCGACAGGAGAGCGCCGCGACACGAGAGCGCCGACGGGAGAGCATGGGAGAGCGCCGATGGGAGAGCGCCGCGAAACGAGAGCGCCGACGGGAGAGCATGGGAGAGCGCCGACACGAGAGCGCCGACGGGAGAGCGCCGTGACACGAGAGCGCCGACGGGAGAGCATGGGAGAGCGCACACGGGAGAGCGCCGCGACACGAGAGCGCCGACGGTAGAGCATGGGAGAGCGCCGATAGGAGAGCGCCGCGACACGAGAGCGCCGACGGGAGCGCCGCGACACGAGAGCGCCGACGGGAGAGCATGGGAGAGCGCACACGGGAGAGCGCCGCGACACGAGAGCGCCGACGGGAGAGCATGAAAGAGCGCACACGGGAGAGCACCGCGACACGAGAGCGCCGACGGGAGAGCATGGGAGAGCGCCGATGGGAGAGCGCCGCGACACGAGAGCGCCGACGGGAGAGCATGGGAGAGCGCCGCGACACGAGAGCGCCGACGGGAGAGCATGGGAGAGCGCCGACGGGAGAGCGACGCGACACGAGAGCGCCGACGGGAGAGCATGGGAGAGCGCACACGGGAGAGCGCCGCGACACGAGAGCGCCGACGGGAGAGCATGGGAGAGCGCCGATGGGAGAGCGCCGCGACACGAGAGCGCCGACGGGAGATCATGGGAGAGCACACACGGGAGAGCGCCGCGACACGAGAGCGCCGACGGGAGAGCATGGGAGAGCGCCGATAGGAGAGCGCCGCAACACGAGAGCGCCGACGGGAGAGCATAGGAGAGCGCCGACGGGAGAGCGCCGCGACATGAGAGCGCCAACGGGAGAGCATGGGAGAGCGCCGACGGGAGAGCGCCGCGACACGAGAGCGCCGACGGGAGAGCATGCGAGAGCGCCGACGGGAGAGCGCAGCAACACGAGAGCGCCGACGGGAGAGCATGGGAGAGCGCCGATGGGAGAGCGCCGCGACACGAGAGCGCCGACGGGAGAGCATGGGAGAGCGCACACGGGAGAGCGCTGCGACACGAGAGCGCCGACGGGAGAGCACGGGAGAGCGCACACGGGAGAGCGCCGCGACACGAGAGCGCCGACGGGAGAGCATGGGAGAGCGCCGATGGGAGAACGCCGCGACACGAGAGCGCCGACGGGAGAGCATGGGAGAGCGCCGACTGGAGAGCGCCGCGACACGAGAGCGCCGACGGGAGAGCATGGGAGAGCGCCAACGGGAGAGCGCCGACGGGAGAGCATGGGAGAGCGCACACGGGAGAGCGCCGCGACACGAGAGCGCCGACGGGAGAGCATGGGAGAGCGCCGATGGGAGAGCGCCGCGACACGAGAGCGACGACGGGAGCGCATGGGAGAGCGCACACGGGAGAGCGCCGCGACACGAGAGCGCCGACGGGACAGCATGGGAGAGCGCCGATGGGAGAGCGCCGCGGCACGAGAGCGCCGACGGGAGAGCATCGGAGAGCGCCGACGGGAGAGCGCCGCGACACGAGAGCGCCGACGGGAGAGCATGGGAGAGCGCCGATGGGAGAGCGCCGCGACACGAGAGCGCCGACGGGAGAGCATGGGAGAGCCCCGCGACACGAGAGCGCCGACGGGAGAGCATGGGAGAGCGCCGATAGGAGAGCGCCGCGACACGAGAGCGCCGACGGGAGAGCATGGGAGAGCGCCGATGGGAGAGCGCCGCGACACGAGAGCGCCGACGGAGAGCATGGGAGAGCGCACACGGGAGAGCATGAGAGAGCACCGACGGGAGAGCGCCGCGACACGAGAGCGCCGACGGGAGAGCATGGGAGAGCGCCCACGGGAGAGCGCCGCGACACGAGAGCGCCGACGGGAGAGCATGGGAGAGCGCCGACGGGAGAGCGCCGCGACACGAGAGCGCCAAGGGGAGAGCATGGGAGAGCGCCAACGGGAGAGCGCCGCGACACGAGAGCGCCGACGGGAAAGCATGGGAGAGCGCCGATGGAAGAGCGCCGCGACACGAGAGCGCCGAAGGGAGAGCATGGGAGAGCGCACACGAGAGAGCGCCGCGACACGAGAGCGCCGACGGGAGAGCATAGGAGAGCACCGACGGGAGAGTGCCGCGACACGAGAGCGCCGACGGGAGAGCATGGGAGAGCCCACACGAGAGAGCGCCGCGACACGAGAGCGCCGACGGGAGAGCATGGGAGAGAGCCGACGGGAGAGCGCCGCGACACGAGAGCGCCGACGGGAGAGCGCCGCGACACGAGAGCGCCGACGGGAGAGCGCCGCGACACGAGAGCGCCGACGGGAGAGCATGGGAGAGCGCCGACGGGAGAGCGCCGCGACACGAGAGCGCCGACGGGAGAGCATGGGAGAGCGCCGATGGGAGAGCGCCGCGACACGAGAGCGCCGACGGGAGAGCATGGGAGAGCGCCGACGGGAGAGCGCCGCGACACGAGAGCGCCGACGGGAGAGCATGGGAGAGCGCCGACGGGAGAGCGCCGCGACACGAGACCGCCGACGGGAGAGCATGGGAGAGCGCCGACGGGAGAGCGCCGCGACACGAGAGCGCCGACGGGAGAGCATGGGAGAGCGCCGACGGGAGACCATGGGAGAGCGCCGACGGGAGAGCATGGGAGAGCGCACACGGGAGAGCGCCGCGAAACGAGAGCGCCGACGGGAGAGCATGGAAGAGCGCCGACGGGAGAGCGCCGCGACACGAGAGCGCCGACGGGAGAGCATGGGAGAGCGGCGATGGGAGAGCGCCGCGACACGAGAGCGCCGACGGGAGAGCATGGAAGAGCGCCGACGGGAGAGCGCCGCGACACAAGAGCGCCGACGGGAGAGCGCCGCGACACGAGAGCGCCGACATGAGAGCATGGGAGAGCGCCGACGGGAGAGCGCCGCGACACGAGAGCGCCGACGGGAGAGCATGGGAGAGCGCCGCGACACGAGAGCGCCGACGGGAGACCATGGGAGAGCGCCGACGGGAGAGCGCCGCGACACGAGAGCGCCGACGGGAGAGCATGGGAGAGCGCCGCGACACGAGAGCGCTGACGGGAGAGCATGGGAGAGCGCCGACGGGAGAGCACCGCGACACGAGAGCGCCGACGTGAGAGCATGGGAGAGCGCCGACGGGAGAGCGCCGCGACACGAGAGCGCCGACGGGAGAGCACGGGAGAGCGCCGCGACACGAGAGCGCCGACGGGAGAGCATGGGAGAGCGCCGACGGGAGAGCGCCTCGACACGAGAGCGCCGACGGGAGAGCATGGGAGAGCGCCGACGGGAGAGCGCCGCGACACGACAGCGCCGACGGGAGAGCATGGGAGAGCGCCGACGGGAGAGTGCCGCGACACGAGAGTTCCGACGGGAGAGCATGGGAGAGCGCACACGGGAGAGCGCCGCGACACGAGAGCGCCGACGGGAGAGCATGGGAGAGCGCCGACGGCAGAGCGCCGCGACACGAGAGCGCCGACGGGAGAGCATGGGAGAGCGCCGACACGAGAGCGCCGACGGGAGAGCGCCGTGACACGAGAGCGCCGACGGGAGAGCATGGGAGAGCGCACACGGGAGAGCGCCGCGACACGAGAGCGCCGACGGTAGAGCATGGGAGAGCGCCGATAGGAGAGCGCCGCGACACGAGAGCGCCGACGGGAGCGCCGCGACACGAGAGCGCCGACGGGAGAGCGCCGCGACACGAGAGCGCCGACGGGAGAGCATGGGAGAGCGCACACGGGAGAGCACCGCGACACGAGAGCGCCGACGGGAGAGCATGGGAGAGCGCCGATGGGAGAGCGCCGCGACACGAGAGCGCCGACGGGAGAGCATGGGAGAGCGCCGCGACACGAGAGCGCCGACGGGAGAGCATGGGAGAGCGCCGACGGGAGAGCGACGCGACACGAGAGCGCCGACGGGAGAGCATGGGAGAGCGCACACGGGAGAGCGCCGCGACACGAGAGCGCCGACGGGAGAGCATGGGAGAGCGCCGATGGGAGAGCGCCGCGACACGAGAGCGCCGACGGGAGATCATGGGAGAGCACACACGGGAGAGCGCCGCGACACGAGAGCGCCGACGGGAGAGCATGGGAGAGCGCCGATAGGAGAGCGCCGCAACACGAGAGCGCCGACGGGAGAGCATAGGAGAGCGCCGACGGGAGAGCGCCGCGACATGAGAGCGCCAACGGGAGAGCATGGGAGAGCGCCGACGGGAGAGCGCCGCGACACGAGAGCGCCGACGGGAGAGCATGCGAGAGCGCCGACGGGAGAGCGCAGCAACACGAGAGCGCCGACGGGAGAGCATGGGAGAGCGCCGATGGGAGAGCGCCGCGACACGAGAGCGCCGACGGGAGAGCATGGGAGAGCGCACACGGGAGAGCGCTGCGACACGAGAGCGCCGACGGGAGAGCACGGGAGAGCGCACACGGGAGAGCGCCGCGACACGAGAGCGCCGACGGGAGAGCATGGGAGAGCGCCGATGGGAGAACGCCGCGACACGAGAGCGCCGACGGGAGAGCATGGGAGAGCGCCGACTGGAGAGCGCCGCGACACGAGAGCGCCGACGGGAGAGCATGGGAGAGCGCCAACGGGAGAGCGCCGACGGGAGAGCATGGGAGAGCGCACACGGGAGAGCGCCGCGACACGAGAGCGCCGACGGGAGAGCATGGGAGAGCGCCGATGGGAGAGCGCCGCGACACGAGAGCGACGACGGGAGCGCATGGGAGAGCGCACACGGGAGAGCGCCGCGACACGAGAGCGCCGACGGGACAGCATGGGAGAGCGCCGATGGGAGAGCGCCGCGGCACGAGAGCGCCGACGGGAGAGCATCGGAGAGCGCCGACGGGAGAGCGCCGCGACACGAGAGCGCCGACGGGAGAGCATGGGAGAGCGCCGATGGGAGAGCGCCGCGACACGAGAGCGCCGACGGGAGAGCATGGGAGAGCCCCGCGACACGAGAGCGCCGACGGGAGAGCATGGGAGAGCGCCGATAGGAGAGCGCCGCGACACGAGAGCGCCGACGGGAGAGCATGGGAGAGCGCCGATGGGAGAGCGCCGCGACACGAGAGCGCCGACGGAGAGCATGGGAGAGCGCACACGGGAGAGCATGAGAGAGCACCGACGGGAGAGCGCCGCGACACGAGAGCGCCGACGGGAGAGCATGGGAGAGCGCCCACGGGAGAGCGCCGCGACACGAGAGCGCCGACGGGAGAGCATGGGAGAGCGCCGACGGGAGAGCGCCGCGACACGAGAGCGCCAAGGGGAGAGCATGGGAGAGCGCCAACGGGAGAGCGCCGCGACACGAGAGCGCCGACGGGAAAGCATGGGAGAGCGCCGATGGAAGAGCGCCGCGACACGAGAGCGCCGAAGGGAGAGCATGGGAGAGCGCACACGAGAGAGCGCCGCGACACGAGAGCGCCGACGGGAGAGCATAGGAGAGCACCGACGGGAGAGTGCCGCGACACGAGAGCGCCGACGGGAGAGCATGGGAGAGCCCACACGAGAGAGCGCCGCGACACGAGAGCGCCGACGGGAGAGCATGGGAGAGAGCCGACGGGAGAGCGCCGCGACACGAGAGCGCCGACGGGAGAGCGCCGCGACACGAGAGCGCCGACGGGAGAGCGCCGCGACACGAGAGCGCCGACGGGAGAGCATGGGAGAGCGCCGACGGGAGAGCGCCGCGACACGAGAGCGCCGACGGGAGAGCATGGGAGAGCGCCGATGGGAGAGCGCCGCGACACGAGAGCGCCGACGGGAGAGCATGGGAGAGCGCCGACGGGAGAGCGCCGCGACACGAGAGCGCCGACGGGAGAGCATGGGAGAGCGCCGACGGGAGAGCGCCGCGACACGAGACCGCCGACGGGAGAGCATGGGAGAGCGCCGACGGGAGAGCGCCGCGACACGAGAGCGCCGACGGGAGAGCATGGGAGAGCGCCGACGGGAGACCATGGGAGAGCGCCGACGGGAGAGCATGGGAGAGCGCACACGGGAGAGCGCCGCGAAACGAGAGCGCCGACGGGAGAGCATGGAAGAGCGCCGACGGGAGAGCGCCGCGACACGAGAGCGCCGACGGGAGAGCATGGGAGAGCGGCGATGGGAGAGCGCCGCGACACGAGAGCGCCGACGGGAGAGCATGGAAGAGCGCCGACGGGAGAGCGCCGCGACACAAGAGCGCCGACGGGAGAGCGCCGCGACACGAGAGCGCCGACATGAGAGCATGGGAGAGCGCCGACGGGAGAGCGCCGCGACACGAGAGCGCCGACGGGAGAGCATGGGAGAGCGCCGCGACACGAGAGCGCCGACGGGAGACCATGGGAGAGCGCCGACGGGAGAGCGCCGCGACACGAGAGCGCCGACGGGAGAGCATGGGAGAGCGCCGCGACACGAGAGCGCTGACGGGAGAGCATGGGAGAGCGCCGACGGGAGAGCACCGCGACACGAGAGCGCCGACGTGAGAGCATGGGAGAGCGCCGACGGGAGAGCGCCGCGACACGAGAGCGCCGACGGGAGAGCACGGGAGAGCGCCGCGACACGAGAGCGCCGACGGGAGAGCGCCTCGACACGAGAGCGCCGACGGGAGAGCATGGGAGAGCGCCGACGGGAGAGCGCCGCGACACGACAGCGCCGACGGGAGAGCATGGGAGAGCGCCGACGGGAGAGTGCCGCGACACGAGAGTTCCGACGGGAGAGCATGGGAGAGCGCACACGGGAGAGCGCCGCGACACGAGAGCGCCGACGGGAGAGCATGGGAGAGCGCCGACGGCAGAGCGCCGCGACACGAGAGCGCCGACGGGAGAGCATGGGAGAGCGCCGATGGGAGAGCGCCGACGGGACAGCGCCGCGACACGAGAGCGCCGACGGGAGAGCATGGGAGAGCGCACACGGGAGAGCGCCGCGACACGAGAGCGCCGACGGAAGAGCATGGGAGAGCGCCGACGGGAGAGCGCCGCGACACGAGAGCGCCGACGGGAGAGCATGGGAGAGCGCCGACGGGAGAGCGCCGCGACACGAGAGCGCCGACGGGAGAGCATGGGAGAGCGCCGATGGGAGAACGCCGACGGGAGAGCATGGGAGAGCGCACACGGGAGAGCGCCGCGACACGAGAGCGCCGACGGAAGAGCATGGGAGAGCGCCGACGG
The DNA here is from genome assembly GCF_016920785.2 of Ixodes scapularis. Lineage (NCBI taxonomy): Eukaryota > Metazoa > Arthropoda > Arachnida > Ixodida > Ixodidae > Ixodes > Ixodes scapularis. The sequence continues at coordinate 179,918,283 of NW_024609846.1, read as the reverse complement.
GAGAGCGCCGCGACACGAGAGCGCCGACGGGAGAGCATGGGAGAGCGCCGTCGGGTGAGCGCCGCGACACGAGAGCGCCGACGGGAGAGCATGGGAGAGCGCCGACGGGAGAGCGCCGCGACACGAGAGCGCCGACGGGAGAGCATGGGAGAGCGCCGACGGGAGAGCATGGGAGAGCGCCGACGGGAGAGCGCCGCGACACGAGAGCGCCAACGGGAGAGCATGGGAGAGCGCCGATGGGAGAGCGCCGCGAAACGAGAGCGCCGACGGGAGTGCATGGGAGTGCGCCCATGGGAGAGCACCGACTGGAGAGCATGGGAGAGCGCCGACGGGAGAGTGCCCCGACACGAGAGCGCCGACGGGAGAGGATGGGAGAGCGCCGATGGGATAGCGCCGCGACACGAGAGCGCCGACGGGAGAGCGACGCAACACGAGAGCGCCGACGGGAGAGCGCCGACGGGAGAGCATGGGAGAGCGCCGACGGGAGAGCGCCGCGACACGAGAGCGCTAACGGGAAAGCATGGGAGAGCGCACACGGGAGAGCGCCGCGACACGAGAGCGCCGACGGGAGAGCATGGGAGAGCGCCGACGGAAGAGCGCCGCGACACGAGAGCGCCGACGGGAGAGCATGGGAGAGCGCCGATGGAAGAGTGCCGCGTCACGAGAGCGCCGACGGGAGAGCATGGGAGAGCGCCGACGGGAGAGCGCCGCGACACGAGAGCGCCGACGGAGAGCATGGGAGAGCGCACACGGGAGAGCATGGGAGAGCGCCGACGGGAGAGCGCCGCGACACGAGAGCGCCGACGGGAGAGCATGGGAGAGCGCACACGGGAGAGCGCCGCGACACGAGAGCGCCGACGGGAGAGCATGGGAGAGCGCCGACGGGAAAGCGCCGCGACACGAGAGCGCCGACGGGAGAGCATGGGAGAGCGCCAACGGGAGAGTGCCGCGACACGAGAGCGCCGACGGGAGAGCATGGGAGAGCGCCCAATGGGAGAGCGCCGCGACACGAGAGCGCCGACGGGAGAGCATGGGAGAGCGCCGATGGGAGAGCGCCGCGACACGAGAGCGCCGACGGAAAGCATGGGAGAGCGCACACGGGAGAGCGCCGCGACACGAGAGCGCCGACGGGAGAGCATGGGAGAGCGCCGACGGGAGAGTGCCGCGACACGAGAGCGCCGACGGGAGAGCATGGGAGAGCGCCGACGGGAGAGTGCCGCGACACGAGAGCGCCGACGGGAGAGCATGGGAGAGCGCACACGGGACAGCGCCGCGACACGAGTGCGCCGACGGGAGAGCATGGGAGAGCGCACACGGGAGAGCGCACACGGGAGAGCGCCGCGACACGAGAGCGCCGACGGGAGAGCATGGGAGAGCGCCGACGGGAGAGTGCCGCGACACGGGAGCGCCGACGGGAGAGCATGGGAGAGCGCACACGGGACAGCGCCGCGACACGAGAGCGCCGACGGGAGAGCATGGGAGAGCGCCCAATGGGAGAACGCCGCGACACGAGAGCGCCGACGGGAGAGCATGGGAGAGCGCCGATGGGAGAGCGCCGCGACAAGAGAGCGTCGACGGGAGAGCATGGGAGAGCCCCGCGACACGAGAGCGCCGACGGGAGAGCATGGGAGAGTGCCGATGGGAGAGCGCCGCGACACGAGAGCGCCGACGGGAGAGCATGGGAGAGCGCCGATGGGAGAGCGCCGCGACACGAGAGCGCCGACAGAGAGCATGGGAGAGCGCACACGGGAGAGCATGGGAGAGCGCCGACGGGAGAGCGCCGCGACACGAGAGCGCCGACGGGAGAGCATGGGAGAGCGCACACGGGAGAGCGCCGCGACACGAGAGCGCCGACGGGAGAGCATGGGAGAGCGCCGACGGGAGAGCGCCGCGACTCGAGAGCGCCGACGGGAGAGCATGGGAGAGCGCCGACGGGAGAGCGCCGCGACACGAGAGCGCCGACGGGAAAGCATGGGAGAGCGCCGATGGGAGAGCGCCGCGACACGAGAGCGCCGACGGGAGAGCATGGGAAAGTGCACACGGGAGAGCGACGCGACACGAGAGCGCCGACGGGAGAGCATGGGAGAGCACCGACGGGAGAGTGCCGCGACACGAGAGCGCCGACGGGAGAGCATGGGAGAGCGCACACGGGGCAGCGCCGCGACACGAGAGCGCCGACGGGAGAGCATGGGAGAGCGCCGACGGGAGAGCGCCGCGACACGAAAGCGCCGACGGGAGAGCATGGGAGAGCGCACACGGGAGAGCGCCGCGACACGAGAGCGCCGACGGGAGAGCATGGGAGAGCGCCGACGGGAGAGCATGGGAGAGCGCCGACGGGAGAGCGCCGCGACACGAGAGCGCCGACGGGAGAGCATGGGAGAGCGCCGACGGGAGAGCATGGGAGAGCGCCGCGACACGAGAGCGCCGACGGGAGAGCATGGGAGAGCGCCGACGGGAGAGTGCCGCGACACGAGAGCGCCGACGGGAGAGCATGGGAGAGCGCACACGGCAGAGCGCCGCGAAACGAGAGCGCCGACGGGACAGCATGGAAGAGCGCCGACGGGAGAGCGCCGCGACACGAGAGCGCCGACGGGAGAGCATGGGAGAGCGGCGATGGGAGAGCGCCGCGACACGAGAGCGCCGACGGGAGAGCATGGAAGAGCGCCGACGGGAGAGCGCCGCGACACGATAGCGCCGACGGGAGAGCATGGGAGAGCGCCGACGGGAGAGCGCCGCGACACGAGAGCGCCGACGTGAGAGCATGGGAGAGCGCCGACGGGAGAGCGCCGCGACACGAGAGCGCCGACGGGAGACCATGGGAGAGCGCCGACGGGAGAGCGCCGCGACACGAGAGCGCCGACGGGAGAGCATGGGAGAGCGCCGCGACACGAGAGCGCCGACGGGAGAGCATGGGAGAGCGCCGACGGGAGAGCACCGCGACACGAGAGCGCCGACGTGAGAGCATGGGAGAGCGCCGACGGGAGAGCGCCGCGACACGAGAGCGCCAACGGGAGAGCATGGGAGAGTGCACACGGGAGAGCGCCGCGACACGAGAGCGCCGACGGGAGAGCATGGGAGAGCGCCGATGGGAGAGCGCCGCGACACGAGAGCGCCAACGGGAGAGCATGGGAGAGCACCGATGGGAAAGCGCCGCGACACGAGAGCGCCGACGGGAGAGCATGGGAGAGCGCCGACGGGAGAGCGCCGCGACACGAGAGCGCCGACGGGAGCATGGGAGAGCGCCGATGGGAGAGCGCCGCGACACGAGAGTGCCGAAGGGAGAGCGCCGCGACCCGAGAGCGCCGACGGGAGAGCATGGGAGAGCGCCGACGGGAGAGCGCCGCGACACGAGAGCGCCGACGGGAGAGCATGGGAGAGCGCCAACGGGAGAGCGCCGCGACACGAGAGCGCCGCCGAAGAGCATGGGAGAGCGCCCAATGGGAGAGCGCCGACGGGAGAGCATGAGAGAGCGCCGATGGGAGAGCGCCGCGACACGAGAGCGCCGACGGGAGAGCATGGGAGGGCGCCGATGGGAGAGCGCCGCGACACGAGAGCGCCGACGGAGAGCATGGGAGAGCGCACACGGGAGAGCATGGGAGAGCGCCGACGGGAGAGCGCCGCGACACGAGAGCGCCGACGGGAGAGCGTGGGAGAGCGCACACGGGAGAGCGCCGCGACACGAGAGCGCCGACGGGAGAGCATGGGAGAGCGCCGATAGGAGAGCGCCGCGACACGAGAGCGCCGACGGGAGAGCATGGGAGAGCGCCGACGGGAGAGCGCCGCGACACGAGAGCGCCGACGGGAGAGCATGGGAGAGCGCCGCGACACGAGAGCGCCGACGGGAGAGCATGAGAGAGCGCACACGGGAGAGCACCGCGACACGAGAGCGCCGACGGGAGAGCATGGGAGAGCGCCGATAGGAGAGCGCCGCGACACGAGAGCGCCGACGGGAGAGCATGGGAGAGCGCCGACTGGAGAGCGCCGCGGCACGAGAGCGCCGACGGGAGAGCATGGGAGAGCGCCGACGGGAGAGCGCCGCGACACGAGAGCGCCGACGGGAGAGCATGGGAGAGCGCACACGGGAGAGCGCCGCGACACGAGAGCGCCGACGGGAGAGCATGGGAGAGCGCCGATGGGAGAGCGCCGCGACACGAGAGCGCCGACGGGAGAGCATGGGAGAGCGCCGACGGGAGAGCGCCGCGACACGAGAGCGCCGACGGGAGATCATGGGAGAGCACACACGGGAGAGCGCCGCGACACGAGAGCGCCGACGGGAGAGCATGGGAGAGCGCCGATAGGAGAGCGCCGCAACAAGAGAGCGCCGACGGGAGAGCATGGGAGAGCGCCGACGGGAGAGCGCCGCGACACGAGAGCGCCAACGGGAGAGCATGGGAGAGCGCCGACGGGAGAGCGCCGCGACACGAGAGCGCCGACGGGAGAGCATGCGAGAGCGCCGACGGGAGAGCGCAGCAACACGAGAGCGCCGACGGGAGAGCATGGGAGAGCGCCTATGGGAGAACGCCGCGACACGAGAGCGCCGACGGGAGAGCATGGGAGAGCGCCGACTGGAGAGCGCCGCGACACGAGAGCGCCGACGGGAGAGCATGGGAGAGCGCCAACGAGAGAGCGCCGACGGGAGAGCATGGGAGAGCGCACACGGGAGAGCGCCGCGACACGAGAGCGCCGACGGGAGAGCATGGGAGAGCGCCGATGGGAGAGCGCCGCGACACGAGAGCGCCGACGGGAGAGCATGGGAGAGCGCACACGGGAGAGCGCCGCGACACGAGAGCGCCGACGGGACAGCATGGGAGAGCGCCGATGGGAGAGCGCCGCGGCACGAGAGCGCCGACGGGAGAGCATGGGAGAGCGCCGACGGGAGAGCGCCGCGACACGAGAGCGCCGACAGGAGAGCATGGGAGAGCGCCGATGGGAGAGCGCCGCGACACGAGAGCGCCGACGGGAGAGCATGTGAGAGCCCCGCGACCCGAGAGCGCCGACGGGAGAGCATGGGAGAGCGCCGATGGGAGAGCGCCGCGACACGAGAGCGCCGACGGGAGAGCATGGGAGAGCGCCGATGGGGGAGCGCCGCGACACGAGAGCGCCGACGGAGAGCATGGGAGAGCGCACACGGGAGAGCATGAGAGAGCACCGACGGGAGAGCGCCGCGACACGAGAGCGCCGACGGGAGAGCATGGGAGAGCGCACACGGGAGAGCGCCGCGACACGAGAGCGCCGACGGGAGAGCATGGGAGAGCGCCGACGGGAGAGCGCCGCGACACGAGAGCGCCAAGGGGAGAGCATGGGAGAGCGCCGACGGGAGAGCGCCGCGACACGAGAGCGCCGACGGGAAAGCATGGGAGAGCGCCGATGGAAGAGCGCCGCGACACGAGAGCGCCGAAGGGAGAGCATGGGAGAGCGCACACGAGAGAGCGCCGCGACACGAGAGCGCCGACGGGAGAGCATAGGAGAGCGCCGACGGGAGAGTGCCGCGACACGAGAGCGCCGACGGGAGAGCATGGGACAGCCCACACGAGAGAACGCCGCGACACGAGAGCGCCGACGGGAGAGCATGGGAGAGAGCCGACGGGAGAGCGCCGCGACACGAGAGCGCCGACGGGAGAGCGCCGCGACACGAGAGCGCCGACGGGAGAGCGCCGCGACACGAGAGCGCCGACGGGAGGGCATGGGAGAGCGCCGACGGGAGAGCGCCGCGACACGAGAGCGCCGACGGGAGAGCATGGGAGAGCGCCGATGGGAGAGCGCCGCGACACGAGAGCGCCGACGGGAGAGCATGGGAGAGCGCCGACGGGAGAGCGCCGCGACACGAGAGCGCCGACGGGAGAGCATGGGAGAGCGCCGACGGGAGAGCGCCGCGACACGAGAGCGCCGACGGGAGAGCATGGGAGAGCGCCGACGGGAGAGCGCCGCGACACGAGAGCGCCGACGGGAGAGCATGGGAGAGCGCCGACGGGAGAGCATGGGAGAGCGCCGCGACACGAGAGCGCCGACGGGAGAGCATGGGAGAGCGCCGACGGGAGAGCATGGGAGAGCCCACACGGGAGAGCGCCGCGAAACGAGAGCGCCGACGGGAGAGCATGGAAGAGCGCCGACGGGAGAGCGCCGCGACACGAGAGCGCCGAAGGGAGAGCATGGGAGAGCGGCGATGGGAGAGCGCCGCGACACGAGAGCGCCGACGGGAGAGCATGGAAGAGCGCCGACGGAAGAGCGCCGCGACACAAGAGCGCCGACGGGAGAGCATGGGAGAGCGCCGACGGGAGAGCGCCGCGACACGAGAGCGCCGACGTGAGAGCATGGGAGAGCGCCGACGGGAGAGCGCCGCGACACGAGAGCGCCGACGGGAGAGCATGGGAGAGCGCCGCGACACGAGAGCGCCGACGGGAGACCATGGGAGAGCGCCGACGGGAGAGCGCCGCGTCACGAGAGCGCCGACGGGAGAGCATGGGAGAGCGCCGCGACACGAGAGCGCCGACGGGAGAGCATGGGAGAGCGCCGACGGGAGAGCACCGCGACACGAGAGCGCCGACGTAAGAGCATGGGAGAGCGCCGACGGGAGAGCGCCGCAACACGAGAGCGCCGACGGGAGAGCACGGGAGAGCGCCGCGACACGAGAGCGCCGACGGGAGAGCGCCTCGACACAAGAGCGCCGACGGGAGAGCGCCGCGACACGACAGCGCCGACGGGAGAGCATGGGAGAGCGCCGATGGGAGAGTGCCGCGACACGAGAGTTCCGACGGGAGAGCATGGGAGAGCGCACACGGGAGAGCGCCGCGACACGAGAGCGCCGACGGGAGAGCATGGGAGAGCGCCGATGGCAGAGTGCCGCGACACGAGAGTTCCGACGGGAGAGCATGGGAGAGCGCACACGGGAGAGCGCCGCGACACGAGAGCGCCGACGGGAGAGCATGGGAGAGCGCCGATGGCAGAGCGCCGCGACACGAGAGCGCCGACGGGAGAGCATGGGAGAGCACCGACGGGAGAGTGCCGCGACACGAGAGCGCCGACGGGAGAGCATGGGAGAGCCCACACGAGAGAGCGCCGCGACACGAGAGCGCCGACGGGAGAGCATGGGAGAGAGCCGACGGGAGAGCGCCGCGACACGAGAGCGCCGACGGGAGAGCGCCGCGACACGAGAGCGCCGACGGGAGAGCGCCGCGACACGAGAGCGCCGACGGGAGAGCATGGGAGAGCGCCGACGGGAGAGCGCCGCGACACGAGAGCGCCGACGGGAGAGCATGGGAGAGCGCCGATGGGAGAGCGCCGCGACACGAGAGCGCCGACGGGAGAGCATGGGAGAGCGCCGACGGGAGAGCGCCGCGACACGAGAGCGCCGACGGGAGAGCATGGGAGAGCGCCGACGGGAGAGCGCCGCGACACGAGACCGCCGACGGGAGAGCATGGGAGAGCGCCGACGGGAGAGCGCCGCGACACGAGAGCGCCGACGGGAGAGCATGGGAGAGCGCCGACGGGAGACCATGGGAGAGCGCCGACGGGAGAGCATGGGAGAGCGCACACGGGAGAGCGCCGCGAAACGAGAGCGCCGACGGGAGAGCATGGAAGAGCGCCGACGGGAGAGCGCCGCGACACGAGAGCGCCGACGGGAGAGCATGGGAGAGCGGCGATGGGAGAGCGCCGCGACACGAGAGCGCCGACGGGAGAGCATGGAAGAGCGCCGACGGGAGAGCGCCGCGACACAAGAGCGCCGACGGGAGAGCGCCGCGACACGAGAGCGCCGACATGAGAGCATGGGAGAGCGCCGACGGGAGAGCGCCGCGACACGAGAGCGCCGACGGGAGAGCATGGGAGAGCGCCGCGACACGAGAGCGCCGACGGGAGACCATGGGAGAGCGCCGACGGGAGAGCGCCGCGACACGAGAGCGCCGACGGGAGAGCATGGGAGAGCGCCGCGACACGAGAGCGCTGACGGGAGAGCATGGGAGAGCGCCGACGGGAGAGCACCGCGACACGAGAGCGCCGACGTGAGAGCATGGGAGAGCGCCGACGGGAGAGCGCCGCGACACGAGAGCGCCGACGGGAGAGCACGGGAGAGCGCCGCGACACGAGAGCGCCGACGGGAGAGCATGGGAGAGCGCCGACGGGAGAGCGCCTCGACACGAGAGCGCCGACGGGAGAGCATGGGAGAGCGCCGACGGGAGAGCGCCGCGACACGACAGCGCCGACGGGAGAGCATGGGAGAGCGCCGACGGGAGAGTGCCGCGACACGAGAGTTCCGACGGGAGAGCATGGGAGAGCGCACACGGGAGAGCGCCGCGACACGAGAGCGCCGACGGGAGAGCATGGGAGAGCGCCGACGGCAGAGCGCCGCGACACGAGAGCGCCGACGGGAGAGCATGGGAGAGCGCCGACACGAGAGCGCCGACGGGAGAGCGCCGTGACACGAGAGCGCCGACGGGAGAGCATGGGAGAGCGCACACGGGAGAGCGCCGCGACACGAGAGCGCCGACGGTAGAGCATGGGAGAGCGCCGATAGGAGAGCGCCGCGACACGAGAGCGCCGACGGGAGCGCCGCGACACGAGAGCGCCGACGGGAGAGCGCCGCGACACGAGAGCGCCGACGGGAGAGCATGGGAGAGCGCACACGGGAGAGCACCGCGACACGAGAGCGCCGACGGGAGAGCATGGGAGAGCGCCGATGGGAGAGCGCCGCGACACGAGAGCGCCGACGGGAGAGCATGGGAGAGCGCCGCGACACGAGAGCGCCGACGGGAGAGCATGGGGAGAGCGCCGACGGGAGAGCGACGCGACACGAGAGCGCCGACGGGAGAGCATGGGAGAGCGCACACGGGAGAGCGCCGCGACACGAGAGCGCCGACGGGAGAGCATGGGAGAGCGCCGATGGGAGAGCGCCGCGACACGAGAGCGCCGACGGGAGATCATGGGAGAGCACACACGGGAGAGCGCCGCGACACGAGAGCGCCGACGGGAGAGCATGGGAGAGCGCCGATAGGAGAGCGCCGCAACACGAGAGCGCCGACGGGAGAGCATAGGAGAGCGCCGACGGGAGAGCGCCGCGACATGAGAGCGCCAACGGGAGAGCATGGGAGAGCGCCGACGGGAGAGCGCCGCGACACGAGAGCGCCGACGGGAGAGCATGCGAGAGCGCCGACGGGAGAGCGCAGCAACACGAGAGCGCCGACGGGAGAGCATGGGAGAGCGCCGATGGGAGAGCGCCGCGACACGAGAGCGCCGACGGGAGAGCATGGGAGAGCGCACACGGGAGAGCGCTGCGACACGAGAGCGCCGACGGGAGAGCACGGGAGAGCGCACACGGGAGAGCGCCGCGACACGAGAGCGCCAAGGGGAGAGCATGGGAGAGCGCCAACGGGAGAGCGCCGCGACACGAGAGCGCCGACGGGAAAGCATGGGAGAGCGCCGATGGAAGAGCGCCGCGACACGAGAGCGCCGAAGGGAGAGCATGGGAGAGCGCACACGAGAGAGCGCCGCGACACGAGAGCGCCGACGGGAGAGCATAGGAGAGCACCGACGGGAGAGTGCCGCGACACGAGAGCGCCGACGGGAGAGCATGGGAGAGCCCACACGAGAGAGCGCCGCGACACGAGAGCGCCGACGGGAGAGCATGGGAGAGAGCCGACGGGAGAGCGCCGCGACACGAGAGCGCCGACGGGAGAGCGCCGCGACACGAGAGCGCCGACGGGAGAGCGCCGCGACACGAGAGCGCCGACGGGAGAGCATGGGAGAGCGCCGACGGGAGAGCGCCGCGACACGAGAGCGCCGACGGGAGAGCATGGGAGAGCGCCGATGGGAGAGCGCCGCGACACGAGAGCGCCGACGGGAGAGCATGGGAGAGCGCCGACGGGAGAGCGCCGCGACACGAGAGCGCCGACGGGAGAGCATGGGAGAGCGCCGACGGGAGAGCGCCGCGACACGAGACCGCCGACGGGAGAGCATGGGAGAGCGCCGACGGGAGAGCGCCGCGACACGAGAGCGCCGACGGGAGAGCATGGGAGAGCGCCGACGGGAGACCATGGGAGAGCGCCGACGGGAGAGCATGGGAGAGCGCACACGGGAGAGCGCCGCGAAACGAGAGCGCCGACGGGAGAGCATGGAAGAGCGCCGACGGGAGAGCGCCGCGACACGAGAGCGCCGACGGGAGAGCATGGGAGAGCGGCGATGGGAGAGCGCCGCGACACGAGAGCGCCGACGGGAGAGCATGGAAGAGCGCCGACGGGAGAGCGCCGCGACACAAGAGCGCCGACGGGAGAGCGCCGCGACACGAGAGCGCCGACATGAGAGCATGGGAGAGCGCCGACGGGAGAGCGCCGCGACACGAGAGCGCCGACGGGAGAGCATGGGAGAGCGCCGCGACACGAGAGCGCCGACGGGAGACCATGGGAGAGCGCCGACGGGAGAGCGCCGCGACACGAGAGCGCCGACGGGAGAGCATGGGAGAGCGCCGCGACACGAGAGCGCTGACGGGAGAGCATGGGAGAGCGCCGACGGGAGAGCACCGCGACACGAGAGCGCCGACGTGAGAGCATGGGAGAGCGCCGACGGGAGAGCGCCGCGACACGAGAGCGCCGACGGGAGAGCACGGGAGAGCGCCGCGACACGAGAGCGCCGACGGGAGAGCGCCTCGACACGAGAGCGCCGACGGGAGAGCATGGGAGAGCGCCGACGGGAGAGCGCCGCGACACGACAGCGCCGACGGGAGAGCATGGGAGAGCGCCGACGGGAGAGTGCCGCGACACGAGAGTTCCGACGGGAGAGCATGGGAGAGCGCACACGGGAGAGCGCCGCGACACGAGAGCGCCGACGGGAGAGCATGGGAGAGCGCCGACGGCAGAGCGCCGCGACACGAGAGCGCCGACGGGAGAGCATGGGAGAGCGCCGATGGG